>NC_060175.1:87333449-88059699 GCF_021184085.1 Oncorhynchus gorbuscha | reverse complement strand
TCATTCAGTCTGATTGAACGATCTAGTAACTGATGATCTTCAGTACATGCATCAGTACATGCATCAGTACATGCTTCATATTATATGAATCAATAGGTTTTAGCGCTACAGTACCTGTGTGATGGTTTGTCTACAATTCTCTGTTTGCATTTTTACTGTTGCATCAGCAGGATGTTCTATCCCCATCTATATGCACAGAGTTTGAGTGAGCAGATGTATGCACACTTGTATGCCACCTGGCTACATGTGCAATTTTATGCTTGTGAACAGTGTGGCGTCTGTGGTTGATGTGCGGGGTTATACCTTCAGTCTTTCTCTATCTTTTGCTCTCTTTCTGCTTTGCTTCTCTCTCACTCCCTCAAGTCTTTCTATCTATCTATAACTCACTTTTTTCTCTCTATCTCTGGGGTTTTTCTGCTGACTGAAGCAGTATGCAGCAAGCACCGGCTTTCTTATTGGGGAGAGGATCTGTATGCCGCTGAGAATGGCAAAGTGAGATAGAGAGAGGGACAGAGAGAATAGAGAGACAGACGCAGTAGAGATAGGGGAGAAAAACATGTGAAACGCACCAGTTGCCCTTAGATCATCCTGTCCAATGGAAGTCAATCAGAAGGGGTGTAAACGAATCAGGAGGATGGATGCTTAGAGGAGAGGGCTGCAGTGGTGGGAAATGGATCAGTGGGCTGTTTGTTCAGTTCAAAGGCTTCTCCCCTGGATTTCATATTAGCTAGATGGAGCTGGTGGGGCTTTGGGGGAGATTTGTGCCTAGTGGATGGAAATACATTTATTTTGAAAGGGGGGATATAGTTAGGAGTAGGGATGGTGGGGGCTGCATATGGGAGAGAACAACGTTCCTATGTAGCAGAGGGGTTAAATTGCTTAAAATCATCAATAGTCAGACAAATTGTTTTTGTGTGTGATTAGATGTAGGTTCTTAATTTGATCCAGTATGCTACGGCAGGAAAATTAAAACAGGAAATGTGAATTTGTAAACTTCAGAAGACGTTTTAAACCTCAAATACACTACAGGTTTTAAAATTCCGAACACGATGATCAAATGAAGATCCTACATCTGTAGTTAGACTAAATAGGCATGTGCATGTGCATGTGTGCGGCAGTGCTTATGAGAGGTATTCCCTTTGTTTTACCCAAAAAGAGGGAAAGGAGAGAATGGATGGAGATGAGGAAATGCAGCAGGAGTTAGACAGGTGGAAACTGCCAAGAGAGAAAATGCGATGTGGTTGTCTCACCTAGCTATCTTAAGATGAATGCACTAATTCTAAGTTGCTCAGGATAAGAGTGTCTGCTAAATGACTCAAATGTAATGTAAATGTAAGACTGTGCAATTTAGAGAGAAGGGAAAAGAAAATTGAGAGTTGAGTCTGCTCTGCAGTTACAGACAACTAGGTGCTGGTATAACATACAGCCGTGGCCAAAAGTTTTGAGAATGACACAAATTTAAATTTTTAACAAGGCTGGTGATCACTCTGTCATGCTGATTGAGTTCGAATAACAGA
This sequence comes from Oncorhynchus gorbuscha, assembly GCF_021184085.1. Classification (NCBI taxonomy): domain Eukaryota; kingdom Metazoa; phylum Chordata; class Actinopteri; order Salmoniformes; family Salmonidae; genus Oncorhynchus; species Oncorhynchus gorbuscha. The sequence goes on along the minus strand of NC_060175.1, from coordinate 88,058,182 downwards.
CTGGAAGCTTCAAAAGGAGGGTGGTGCTTGGAATCATTGTTCTTCCTCTGTCAAACATGGTTACCTGCAAGGAAACGCGTGCCTTCATCATTGCTTTGCACAAAAAGGGCTTCACAGGCAAGGATATTGCTGCCAGTAAGACTGCACCTAAATCAACCATCAGATCATCAAGAACTTCAAGGAGAGTAGTTAAATTGTTGTGAAGAAGGCTTCAGAGTGCCCAAGAAAGTCAAGCAAGCGCCAGAACCATCTCCTAAAGTTGATTCAGCTGCAGGATCGGGGCACCACCAGTACAGAGCTTGCTCAGGATTGAAAATATTGACTCTTTGCATCAACTTCATGTAATTGTCAATAAGAGCCTTTGACACTAACGAAAATACTTTCAGGGCACACTCATTGATTTGGGTCTACTTTTTGACATGCCTAGCTGACCACTGGTCAAGCTGAGTTGCCACTCTCAATCTTTCTTAATTGGAGGGATATTGGCTGTAATGATGTTACTTAGTGAGGATGTCTTTCTCTGTCCCCCTTTTCTCTCTCATCCTCACATGACATCATGCCTCTAATGTCTCCTGTTCTCTGTTAGTATAGACTGGGTTATCAATGTCTGTGCTGTTCGATTGGATAATCAGAACTAAAGTTTGTGATGATGCAATGCGATTGATGGAATTGCTGACCTGATTTCATGGGCTAGCCACTGACTTCCAATTGTTGTTCATTTGCATATTTAGATTGTCTTATGGTCTAACTGTACATTTAATGATGGTTTTGACCAATGTGCCCATCATCTCCTTTACTTCTTCCAGATTTTCTCTCAGTCCTTCACAGCCTCTTATGCCATCTACAATGTGGCTAAAGGGTAGGTACAGTAGAGCCATGAATGCTAATGCATGGGCTGCACTGGGCATGTGCATTGCTGATGCAAGTGGGCCCTGGCCTCGACTGGCCAAGCACCACCAAATGTGTATTTCTTTCATCTGAATAGACTTCATCTGTTATGACAGACATCCATTACTCTTATACAGTAATTGTCCTCTCTGGCTGGTCAACATCAATTCTAGGTTTACTATCAGAGATTCCTATCTGCTGGCCCACCAGTGAGGAAGGGCGCTCCTGTGTCTGTCGATAGAAGCTTGGGCCTTGGGTCAACAGTATGAGGAGCACTAATGCCAATTAAAGGAATTCAGAATGACCTGCTCTCCAACAAAATATGAAATGCCTGGGAATGTGTTGCCGCAATATGTCTGCCTGTTTTTAGGAGGATAAGAGTGTTGTTTCAATGGATTGAAAGAGGTCTTATTCCATTGCATGACTGACCTCCGTCTGTTTGGTTTTAGCATTTGCATCGTGTCTTTTTTACGACATCTCTCAAGTGCTTACAAACAAGCATGGACAGATATTCTCTCTACATTTTTTTATCCATAAGTGGCTTTAGAGGCCAGTCGAATCCTAATGGAGGGACTGTGTCTGTGTGTGTGTCTGTGTGTGTGTCTGTGTGTGTGTCCCAGGGTTCTGTTGGAGCTTAACCCTCCAGCGGGGGAGAAGGCATTGATACAGTATGCAGCCTGGGGACTGCAGGGGAACCAGCTGGTAAGGCAGATGCTCTCATTTAAAAAAAAAAAAAAAAAAAAAAATGTTTTGCCTTTATTTAACCAGGTAGGCTAGTTGAGAACAAGTTCTCATTTACAACTGCGACCTGGCCAATATAAAGCATAGCAGTGTGAACAGACAACAACACAAAGTTACACATGGAGTAAACAATAAAAAAGTCAATAACACAGTAGAAAAAAGAAAAATATAGTCTATATACAGTTCCTTGCGAAAGTATTCGGCCCCCTTGAACTTTGCGACCTTTTGCCACATTTCAGGCTTCAAACATAAAGATATAAAACTGTATTTTTTTGTGAAGAATCAACAACAAGTGGGACACAATCATGAAGTGGAACGACATTTATTGGATATTTAAAACTTTTTTAACAAATCAAAAACTGAAAAATTGGGCGTGCAAAATTATTCAGCCCCTTTACTTTCAGTGCAGAAAACTCTCTCCAGAAGTTCAGTGAGGATCTCTGAATGATCCAATGTTGACCTAAATGACTAATGATGATAAATACAATCCACCTGTGTGTAATCAAGTCTCCGTATAAATGCACCTGCACTGTGATAGTCTCAGAGGTCCGTTAAAAGCGCAGAGAGCATCATGAAGAACAAGGAACACACCAGGCAGGTCCGAGATACTGTTGTGAAGAAGTTTAAAGCCGGATTTGGATACAAAAAGATTTCCCAAGCTTTAAACATCCCAAGGAGCACTGTGCAAGTGATAATATTGAAATGGAAGGAGTATCAGACCACTGCAAATCTACCAAGACCTGGCCGTCCCTCTAAACTTTCAGCTCATACAAGGAGAAGACTGATCAGAGATGCAGCCAAGAGGCCCATGATCACTCTGGATGAACTGCAGAGATCTACAGCTGAGGTGGTAGACTCTGTCCATAGGACAACAATCAGTCGTATATTGCAAAAATCTGGCCTTTATGGAAGAGTGGCAAGAAGAAAGCCATTTCTTAAAGATATCCATAAAAAGTGTCATTTAAAGTTTGCCACAATCCACCTGGGAGACACACCAAACATGTGGAAGAAGGTGCTCTGGTCAGATGAAACCAAAATTGAACTTTTTGGCGTAAAAGAAACACAGCTCATCACCCTGAATACACCATCCCCACTGTCAAACATGGTGGTGGCAGCATCATGGGTTGTGCCTGCTTTTCTTCAGCAGGGACAGGGAAGATGGTTAAATTGATGGGAAGATGGATGGAACCAAATACAGGACCATTCTGGAAGAAAACCTGATGGAATCTGCAAAAGACCTGAGACTGGGACGGAGATTTGTCTTCCAACAAGACAATGATCCAAAACATAAAGCAAAATCTACAATGGAATGGTTCAAAAATAAACATATCCAGGTGTTAGAATGGCCAAGTCAAAGTCCAGACCTGAATCAAATCGAGAATCTGTGGAAAGAACTGAAATCTGCTGTTCACAAATGCTCTCCATCCAACCTCACTGAGCTCGAGCTGTTTTGCAAGGAGGAATGGGAAAGAAATTCAGTCTCTCGATGTGCAAAACTGATAGAGACATACCCCAAGCGACTTACAGCTGTAATCGCAGCAAAAGGTGGCGCTACAAAGTATTAACTTAAGGGGGCTGAATAATTTTGCACGCCCAATTTTTCAGTTTTTGATTTGTTAAAAAAGTTTTAAATATTCAATAAATGTCGTTCCACCTCATGATTGTGTCCCACTTGTTGTTGATTCTTCACAAAAAAAATAGTTTTATATCTTTATGTTTGAAGCCTGAAATGTGGCAAAAGGTCGCAAAGTTCAAGGGGGCCGAATACTTTCGCAAGGCACTGTACATTGTGTGAAAAAGGCATGAGGAGGTAGGCAAATAATTACAATTTAGCAGATTAACACTGGAGTGATAAATGATCAGATGGTCATGTGCAGGTAGAGATACTGGTGTGCAAAAGAGCAGAAAAGTAAATAAATAAAAACAGTATGGGGATGAGGTATGTAAATTGGGTGGGCTATTTACCGATGGACTATGTACAGCTGCAGCATTCACTCATAGAGACACACACACACCTTTACTCACTCATCCTGCATTCCACCTCAATATCTGGTGGGCTAGAAATGCATTTGAGACCACAAATCTATAACGCCTTTATTCAGCGGTGGTTAATATTTGAGTTATAAGGATTTTTTTCTGTGATTTATTTCACAGTGTTTGTTTCACAGTGTTTGTTTTAGATTAACATTGGATTATGTGTTTTGAATGTAAAGTGTTTTTCAGTGCAATGTTTGTGTTCAACTAACAATGCAAATCTTTCAGTGGAAAGTTGAGATGTATTGACTTGTGACTTAGCTGGCTGATGCATTCCCACTTGGAGCCAATCAGACATTTTATTGGGCCAGCTAACACTGAGCACTGTGTGCCTTGCTGTGATAATGGATTAGTGCTGTTTCTGTTGCTGCCAGGCCTATGTGTTTGAAGGCGATATCTATTACCAGACAGAAGTGACCAGTAAACCTCTCCGCCTCACAGCTACAGGCAGAGAGGGGCTGGTGGTCAACGGGCTGAGTGACTGGATTTACGAGGGTAAGAGATACTCTAACCCTTCCTCTATCACGATGACATAGACACTGATTGGTTGGTTAAAAACTGTTTGCAAAATTGGATTTTCCATATTGAAAGCTGTTCCCTGAGATTAATGACATTGCAGATAGTATATGGCTTTGATACATGTTTTGCACTATTTGCAATGTGTAACAATTAGACTTCCATGAGTAACATGTGTATTTGAAATAGTTTTGACACATGATTGCTTTGTTCATCTGTAAAATTGTTTATAGAGGAAGTGCTCTTGACTTTCTCTGCCAACTGGTGGTCGAAAGATGGAGCTCGCTTGGCATACCTCACCATCAACAACTCTGCCACACCGCTGATGGAGATACCCCACTTCTTGGGCGGGGTCTATCCCTCCAATGTGTTCTTTCCTTACCCCAAGGTAAACGACACTGATCTCATATGATAAAATGTATGAATGCTCTGATTATGTTCTCTCAGCCTGTCATGTTATCTAACGAATCTAATACTCTGATCCTATATGTGTGTGTGTGTACAGGCTGGCTCCACCATCCCCACTGTCAGTCTGTTTGTGGTGAATCTCTATGGTCCAGCTCACACTCTAGAGATGATCCCTCCAGACTCTGTCAGGGCCAGGTACTACGTCCAAAATTTAACCAACTGACATCGTCATTAATGTTTTTATCTGTTCTAATGGGAGATTTAAGATGAATAAAGTTAATATTGAGTTAAGTGATTAAAACAATGTATTATACTTTTCTGTCACGCCCTGACCTTAGAGGGCAGTTGTATTTCTCTATTTGGTTAGGTCGGGGTGTGATTTGGGGTGGGTAATCTGTTTGTTTCTATGTTTTGGCTGGGTATGGTTCTCAAACAGGGACAGCTGTCCATCGTTGTCTCTGGTTGGGAATCATACTTAGGCAGCCTTTTTTCCTGTTGGTAGTTGTGGGTAGTTGTCTTCGTTTGTGCATGTATAGCCTTACGGAGCTTCACGTTAGTTTTTGTTGTATTATTGTTTTGTTGGCGACATTTGCAAATTAAGAAAAATGTACGCTCACCACGCTGCACCTTGGTCCATTCCATACGACGATCGTGACATTTTCCTTTCTGCAATACACATGATTCTGTTTGTGCAAGGTTGATGGTCACTAGACTTGAATTCTAGATTTGAATCTTAGACTCCTATCTGCTGATGATATTGGCGCCAGTCTAAAAGGCTCTGCAGTATTTACGGTGATACGGCCTCTGCAAAAGTGTCACGATCGTCGTACAAACTGGAAATCTACTCAGACCAACGCAGCGTGATTTGGGTTCCTCATGTTTAATAAAGGAAACTCACAAAAAAACAGCAACCGAAACGTGAAGTCATGGAGTGCTCACAGGCAACTACACACAAACAAGATCCCACAAAAACCAGTGGGGAAATGGCTGCCTAAATATGATCCCCAATCAGAGACAACGATAAACAGCTGCCTCTGATGGGGAACCATACCAGGCCAACATAGAAATAAATGCACTAGATCACCCACCCTAGTCACACCCGACCTAACCAAAATAGAGAATAAAAATGTTCTCTATGGTCAGGGCATGACAAAAAGTCAGGGCATTCATGCTTCTTGAGTTTCCTGTAGCAGAGCAGCGCTGTTATGAAGGAAGTTGTCAAGGAAGGGAGTTTGTGTTTATACAGGACCTCCTGAACCCACCTACTCTCAACCAATTATGTTAATGCAGCGCTTCAAGAAGTTATATAGAGCCCTCCGGATTGTTACAAAATTTGGGAGCTGTACAGCGATGCGGTACAGAGCTGGATTTGGCATCTGCATGCCCCCGGATGCTCCACAATTGCGTCACACCCTCCACACAGAGCCTCCGACCACATTTGTGGATAAAGCCTACATTGGCTTTAAAGGAGCCAGTTCAGAGGATACACTGGTTATTATTGTATTGTGTGAGACTGTGTGGTTCGGTATCTTGTGTTATGTCTTTTGTTATGTGTTTACAGAACATATGTGATTAGGATTTAATAAGGGCCTGCTCAGAGACGGCTCGTTATGTTTCTATGCTCCCATGCTGGAGGTTGTCTCCCTGTTGCAAATTGTATTAAACCAGATTCATTTTTGATTGCCTTTACCAACGACTGCTTTCCTATTTGTTTCACCTAGAAAATCCCCTTTACATTTGTGTTGTGCCATCCTAGAGACTTTCTCTTTCTATCTGTTTCCCTAAATGTCTCCCTAGAGACCGCTACATCTCCATGGTGACATGGATCAGCAGTACTCAGTTGGCGGTACGTTGGTTGAACCGGGCCCAGAACCAATCAGAGCTCTGTGTGTGTGAGGCCACCACTGGGGCATGCTCAAAGGTGAGAGGTCAAAGGTTACTCCACAGTAATCCAATGGGTGGGTGTCCTGACCCTTCTCTCTGCCATTCATTAATTTTATAGCATTTCCATCCCATAAGCTATACACTGGGGTGTTTGGATTGATTTCCTTAAAGGAAAACTCCACCCCAATTTTTGGGGTGGTATTTGTTTAATTAGTCAATTGTTGACATAGTCCCAAAATGTTTTGCTTGTCAGCACTCAACTTTTGAACATATGTCACTTTAAAAAAAGTGATGCAAAACACAGCATTATATGATGCTAATTGCTTTCTGTATTTTGAAACTTGCATAGCTTGAACACTAGATTGCTGACAAGGAGAACATTTTGGGACTAAATCAACAATGGACTAATGAAACAAATACCAACCTTTTTCCTTTATATAATATTAACTTTGGCTGTTGAATTATGCTGAAATGTTTTCTTTATTTCGTATCTCCATATCAAATCCACAGAAACACACAATGGCCATGGACTTAATGCAAAACCAACGACAGGTAGGCCTTTCTCATTTCATAAAACTGAAACTGGTATACTGACCCAGTCTTATTGGCCTGTGATATTTCCTGGATTGGTATTGTTGACCATGCCTGTCTCATTTGTCCAACAGGAGGTGCCATTGTTTTCATCTGATGGCTCTTGGTTTTATTTGACGTTGCCAGCCAAGCAGGGTGCCCGGGGGGAGTTCCGCCACATTGCCAGTCTGCCAGCCCAGGTCAGTGTGAAGGCACTCAAACTTTTATACCCCTGTGTCATCCTCCAATGGTTTAATGCCAGACTGCTTGTTAAATCTTCAATAGGGTCAGGGTTTGCCTGGCTACCCAAACTCCTTGCTCTGCCACGCCCACTGATGTTATTTTTTCTCTACAATGAGTGTGGATATAAGTACCTCCCTAACAATTTCTAGAACACAAACATATTATATTTTTACTTTTTACCCCATTAGTTCCCCAATTTCGTGATATCCAATTGGTAGTTAGTCTAATCGCATCGCTGCAACTCTGGAGAGGCAAAGGTCGAGAGCCATGTATCCTCTGAGACACAACCCTGCCAAGCCCCACAACTTCTAGACACACCGCTTGCTTAACCCGGAAGCCACTGTCCAACTGGCGACTGTGTCAGCATGCATTCGCCCGGCCCGCCACAGGAGTCTCTAGAGCGCGATGGGACAAGGACATGCCAGCCAGCCAAACCCTTCCCTAACCTGGATTACGCTGGGCCAATTGTGCTCCGTCTCATGAGTCTCTCATTCATGGCCGCATGCGACACAGCATGGGATCAAACCCGGATCTATAGTGACGCCACTAGCACTTCGAAGCAGTGCCTTAGACTGCTGTGTCACTCTGAAGATATTCTAACCTTTCTGATTAGTCACAGGAACCGATGGGTTGGGTCAGAGATAGAAACCATGTGGGCGTTTTGAAAATTCGTCATTAGATTTTGTACGTCTGATTAGTTTGTGGTGATGTCATTTTGACGTCACCACAAATGACTTCAACGATGGTAGTCTCAGACTGAAGTATGTAGCGAACATAGAGCAGTGGAAGAATTCAGTTTGATTCATCCGGCTAGGTCAGGGTGGCATAAAACAACATGTGATTATACAGATCTTAATGTCAGCGAGCGGAAGTCTTGGCAGTGATTATTTTAGGTATCTGTAACTGTTTCTGAATAGCTCCGTTTCCCTGACAATGTTCTTATCTACATCTCCCTCTTTGTATCTGTTGGTTCCTCTCTTCACATCTTTTTTTTGTGTTGTTTTGACCCCTTTTCCGTGGTATCCAATTGGTAGTTGCGGTCATCGCTGCAACTCCTGTACGGACTCGGGAGAGGCGAAGGTTGAGAGCCATGCATCCTCCGAAACACGACCCGCCATGCCGCACTGCTTCTTGATACAATGCCTGCCCACTTAATTAACCCGGAAGCCAGCTACACCAATGTGTCGGAGGAAACACAGTGCACCTGGCGACCCTGTCAGCGTGCATTGCACCCGGCCCGCCAAACCCTTCCCTAACCCAGACGACGCTGGGCCTATTGTGCGCTGCCTCATGGGTCTCCCGGTCGCGGCTGGCTGCAAAAGAGCCTGGACTCGAACCAGGATCTCTAGTCGCACAGCTAGCACTGTGATGCAGTACCTTAGACCACTGTACCACTCGGGAGGCCCTTCACATCTTATTACATCTTTCTCTGGATGACTCTGCATTCCACTGGCAGTCTGTCTGTTTCTGTATTCATCCCCCTCTTTTTCTCTCTCATTCTATGTGACACAGCCTGCCATCCCCCCTGTCCCTCCTCGCTTTCTGACGTCCGGGAACTGGGATGTCACTGTGCTGTGTGCCCTGGATGAGGACAATAGGAAAATGTATGTGAGAGCCTCTGCATGTGATGCTATATAGAGAGCCTCTGCATGTGATGCTATATAGAGAGCCTCTGCATGTGATGCTATATAGAGAGCCTCTGCATGTGATGCTATATAGAGAGCCTCTGCATGTGGAGAGCAACTGTGTGTGTTGGTATAATTAGCAGAAATGACAAGTAGGCTACTGTTGTAGAATGATGATTTAGACACAAAAAAACAAAGGTATTATTGCCTTTTATAATAACTAGCCTTTGATCCTTAACTTAAAGAGGCAATGTAGTATTCACTTAAAAAATATCTGACTTTGCTCAGAGCAAGTCAGCTGAAACTGAACAAGACATGATTAGATGGTCATAGACTGAGCAGGCCAGAGTCACAAGTCCTTCATGCTTAGACAAATTTAGGTGTGTGTGTGCGGTGTGTGTGTGGCAGCATCATCATCATCATCATCATCACAGAGCATGATGGGAACCGGACGGATGCAGGCAGTCCCAATTGCCCATGTGGTGGCTGGCACGGCTGTTTGCCTCCAAGCAAGACACTCATATAGCACAGCTTTAATACTAATTTTGCTGATTCAACAATGGAGTCAAACTCAAATCACTGGAAAAGTTCTGTAATTCAGCCTTATCGACATTGTCTGAGAATCAACTAATGCCATGAATGTGTTGAGTGAAGTGTGTAAATAAATCATAGATATCATAGTGTCCATATGGACTAACTAACATACACTATTTATACAAAAGTATGTGGACACCCTTTCAAATGAGTGGATTCAGTTCTTTCAGCCCCACACGTTGCTGACAGGTGTATAAACTCTAGCACACAGCCATGCGATCTCCATAGACAAACATTAACAGTAGAATGGCCTTACTGAAGAGCTCAGTGACTTTCTACATGGCACCGTCATAGAATGCTACCTTTCAAACAAGTCAATTTGTCAAATTTCTGCCCTGCTAGAGTTGCCCCGGTCAACTGTAAATGCTGTTATTGTGTAGATGTGTGAGCCACACAAGCTCACAGAACGGGACTGCCGAGTGCTGAAGCGCGTAGTGCATAAAAATAGTCTGTCCTCGGTTGCAACACTCACTACCAAGTTCCAAACTGCCTCTGGAAGCAACGTCACCACAATAACTGTTCGTCGGGAGCTTCATGAAATGGGTTTCCGTGGCCGAGCAGCCGCACACAAGCCTAAGATCACTGTGTGGAATTCCAAGCATTGACTGGAGTGGTGTAAAGCTTGCCACCACTGGACTCTGGAACAGTGGAAACGCGTTCTCTGGAGTGATTAATCATGCTTCACCATCTGGCAGTCCGACAGACAAATCGGGGTTTGGCGGATGCCAGGAGAATTCTACCTGCCCGAATGCATAGTGCTAACTGTAAAGTTTGGTGGAGGAGAAATCATTCTGAGGCTGTTTTTCATGTTTCTCTCTCGGCCCCTTGGTTCTAGTGAAGATAAATCTCAACGCTACAGCATACAATGACATTCATGACGATTCTGTGCTTCCAACTTTGTGGCAACAGTTTGGGGAAGGCCCTTTCCGGTTTCAGCATGACAATGCCCCGATGCACATAATCGCCCAACATCAGTGTCCGACCTCACTAATGCTCTTGTAGCTGAATGGAAGCAAGTTCCATCAGCAATGTTCCACCATCTAGTGGAAAGCCTTCCCAGAAGAGTGGAGGCTGTTATAGCAGCAAAGGGGGACCAACTCGATTGAATGTCTTCTATTGACTGCATCACTTTGTCCTCTCTGTTTGCAGCTACTTCCTCAGCACAGAAGAATCCAGACAGAGCAGACACCTGTACAGGTGAGGCAATCCTGTCAAAACTACTTTATCCAGAATTTCATACTTCGTAGGCGTGCTGACTTTGACTGATGAAGTAAAATTTGATTTTTTTAATCTCCCAAATCAAAACATTTTAGTTACTGAAACATACCTTTTTTTTACTGAATGTAATTTCACATTTTTAAGATGAAAGTATTAGTTTATCAGCCAATGAAACAAAACGATCTATTTCTAATTCAAGTCAAAGGAATGGTGGCTCAACAATTTTCTGGTTTCATGAGAAGGTAGATGATCAGAGAAGTGAAGCGTGAGCTGAAGGGTTAAATTGTGCAGCAGCCGAAGCCGTTCCTCTCGAAGGGCGCTCCAGGCAGACCACCTAACATGTTAATCAGAGGTGACCAAGCCAACGCAGTGGATGGGATGGTGCTGTGCTAGAGGATGAGTCACTGGGACGTAATGACAGCATCCCAAGTGGCACCCTATATTGCCCTACAGTATATAGGAAATAGGGTGCCATTTGGGACACAGACATAAAAACTGATCCACAACCTGTGATTAATGTGCTCAGTCCCCCAGTCATTTGCCTTATGATATTTTATATTGTGTTTTTTTATTAGTCTGCTTTTGGCCTCACCAGATGATAGAGTAGAGGGAGAGATTGGTGTCTGGTTTAAAGGTGATTTTCTGTGCATTCTTTTTTGGTACTTCCCTTGGAGAGAGAGAGTTACTGAGAGGCCGGAGATAGTGGTTTTATTTAAATAGTTGCCTTTTTTCCACACTTGAAGAGTCCTATTATTGTTTGAGAAGTCAGTCCTATTTGTGTTGATAAGTCAGTCCTATTTGTGTTTGAGGAGTCAACTCAGTAATGTATTTTAGCATAGCTATCATTGTATTATTTGTTTAATTGAGGTGTAATTTACAACCTTAATGTATTGATTGGGACAGCCAAATAGTTTCAGACCCAAACCTTCCTCATCCACTATTCTTTAAGGTGTGTTTGGTCACTCTGTTGTCTTCCTCTCTTTCAGTGCGGACTTTGAAGGGATCTTCCAACGCCAGTGTCTGACTTGCAACCTTCTAGATGACTGTAGCTTTTTCAAAGCCGTGTTCAGCCCCAATCAGACATATTTCACACTTTATTGCCTAGGTAGGAGCTCTGTACACATGCACTCAAACGCAGGCATGCTCGCACACCACACGCACACACCCTACTGCTTGAATTAAAACAGCATTTTAACAATAATCAAACATGTATACTTTTCTATCGCTTTGGCCCATGTTTCCCTAGGCCCCGGAGTCCCCAAGGTGACAGTACACAACACGAAGGACCCCTCCAGTGAGTCTGGTTTGTCTTACTAATCTATTAAACACTCTGAATCTTAATCTTGAACCTTCTCCACTTTTTACCATCAGACACTTTCAACAATGGCCAGTAGAGGGCAACATGGGCAAACGAACATATAATGTAGAGCAGTTTCAGACAGTTATTGGAATTCAGAAAGGAGGTGGATAGCTTCATGACCGTGAATAGACTGTGTAAATGTATTTTGTTTGATCACCTTTAGGATACATAGTTCTGGAGGACAACACACCTCTCTCTGAGACCCTAGAAGGGAAGAGACTCCCAGAGACTGTCTTCAAGACCCTCGCAGCTGACAACCATGGTAAGTGTGTGAAACCACCCTGGGCCCACACACACAGAGCAGTCCAAAGTTATAATTAGCATTCACGTAATTTTACATTCGCTTCAGTCACAAAACAGAGACTGCCTTAGGTTCAAACAGTCACAAAACAGAGACTGCTTTAGGTTCAAACAGTCACAAAACAGAGACTGCTTTGGGTTCAAACAGTCACAAAACAGAGACTGCTTTGGGTTCAAACAGTCACAAAACAGACTGCTTTGGGTTGAAACAGTCACAAAACAGAGACTGCTTTGGGTTGAAACAGTCACAAAACAGAGACTGCTTTGGGTTGAAACAGTCACAAAACAGAGACTGCTTTGGGTTGAAACAGTCACAAAACAGAGACTGCTTTGGGTTCAAACAATCACAGAACAGAGGCTGCTTTAGATTTGAACAGTCACAGAACAAAGACTGCATTGGGTTCAAACAGTCACAGAACAGACTGGTTCCGCTTGGCCAGGCATGTAAAATAACAAGCCAAATATAGCAGCATACCCATAAAGAAAGTAATTGTTTCATTTAGTGATTAGGTCTCCATGGTAGCGAGAGCATGATTCATACTCTTCCTTTGGGAGGAGAACAAAGTGTGTGCGTGCACACGTGTATGTGTGCTTTGTGTGTGTGTGGGTGTCAACTGTAGGCCTACACATTCTCAATGAGCTACCGTTAACTCATTGTTTAAGTGTCACGCATAGGACTCAGGGGAGCTCATTTACTGGTGCTTTAGTTTGATGTCTACAGGTGTTTCAGGGGGAGAATACTGATGAGCTCTGGTTCAGTGTATATCACTGTATATCTTATCTGAGACTGAGTGTGGGCCCTCTGTTCGTTTTCCTTTAGATCTACATCTGAAGCTGTCTCTGCCCCAGGGTTATGAAGCCCACCTTCTCCCTCTACTCATCATTGTGTAAGTTATAAACACAGCTGGTCAATCGTGTTATAACATGCTTATGCCATTGTATGAAGCCTCTTAATGTGAGCCTATATCAAGGATTCACTTTTACAGTTTTACGGCCTGTTACATAACTTTTAACAGACATGGATTTCCCCATAGTTTACCAGCAGGCTAAACCACAGCTTAGTTGTTTAACCTTTGCTCTTTGCTCAGCTGATCCTGTTCCTCCTGTTGTCATGCAGGGATGGAGTTCCAGGCAGTCAGTCGGTGACAGAGGAGTTTACTATGGGATGGCCTGAGGTGCTCGCCAGCACACATGACATGGCGTTAGCCTGGGTGGATGGAAGAAGTGGGGTCGGCCGGGGGCAGAAGATCAGCAGTGTGGATCCTCGCAAGCTCAGCTCCCTCAGAGTCAAAGATCAACTAGGAGTCGTAGAGTTAGTTTTCTACAGTGTTATTATTGGCCATTACATTTTGTTGTCATATTGTAGAAATTATCCATGAATAAAAGTATGACCTATTTTGTTTTTTCTCCACAGATGGTTGATGCAATTGCCTTACATTGACGATCAGCGGATTGCCCTGTATGGCAAGGTTACTATTATGTTTACTATGGCAACAATTAACCTATATTCTGGCCACGACCACGTGATCACATGCGTTTCAAAAGTATAATGTTGCAAAAGCATATATTATAAAGACTCTCTGTTTAATGGCACTTGTCTTTCCCTACAGGCATTTGGTGGTTATTTATCCCTCAAGATGCTAGCTGCGACTGATCAGCTGTTTAAATGTGCAGCCGCTGTGGCTCCCATAACAGATTTCAAACTCTACAGTAAGTGAAGACTATACAATAGTGAAAAAACACACAAGAGCCTATGTTGAAAAGGAAACCATTAAAAATAATCTATTTTGCTTTCATGTATAGGTGCTGCCTTCTCAGAGAGGTATCTAGGTCTCCCAGCAAAGGAGGAGCACACTTACCTGGTGAGGATCCTCATACCTTGTGTAATCATGCATGGTAGGAAGTATAAGGCAATAGGTTATTGTAAGGGCTTTCTGTCTCTGTTTTGTCTCCTCAGACGGCATCTGTATTGGAAGATGTTCACAAGCTTAAAGACGAGAATTTCCTCTTACTGCATGGGACTGCAGACGGTGAGATTTGGCTATGATTTTAACAGATAAATTTGTCCACTTTTTGTATCAATATGCAATTCAACTGCTGAACTTATTAATAATAACTTGTATGTGTTTGTTTATGTCTTATGTGTGTGTTTTTTGGCTTTGGGTGACGCAGCACGGGTCCACTTCCAGCACAGTGCAGAGCTCCTGAGCAGCTTGGTGAAGGTGGAGGCCAACTACTCCCTGCAGCTGTACCCAGACGAGGGCCACATCCTAAAGGAGCGGCGCAGCATCCAGCATTCCCAACGGACCTTGGTGCACTACCTCCAGACCTGCCTGAGACACAACCCCCTCCTGGCCTCCATAGAGGAGCCAGATGAGGATGACTGAGTACTCCCACCTCTGGTACTGGAGAAACATACTGAGAAGTGACGACTACTCAGTCAGACTACTACTAAACACTAGTCTCTTCCCACAGCCACTGACTAGAGACAAGAGCACGGGAGTGTGGACCAAGAATATCAGATCACAGCCTACTTTTATCAGTTCACAGCAACTTTGGAAATATACAATTTCTTCCCACCATTGTTTGTACTGTTTGAATTGTGTTGTCCCTGATTGTTTACACTGTGTGGATCCATTATCCAAGAAGTGACCATGGCCAGGCCAAATGTTGATTGTTCTTCAAGTTTACAAAATAGCCTGAACATGCATGTCGTAATGGCTGCATGAAGCGGAGTGGTTTACAATGCATTCTTCTATTTTTCGTTATCCTGCATATCTTAACTTTGCTTAATTTATTACAGCTAAAATCAGCCTGCTACGCTGTTATGTAACACATATATGGTATGGACTTAGTGTCACTTTTAATGTGCCAAATACATGGTATGTTTACAAGTGTGTTCACCATGCCAATTCAGAGATGTATCCAGACTTATAGACTGTATTTTCCATGCCTCTTGCATGATTCTTTTCAACAGTTCCATGTTGTATTTGGTAACTTTGGATGGATATAATAAGAATGAACAACCCCAACAAAATATAATATGAAGCACATTTGTTAGAAGTTTATTTCAGTAGTTATGTTTTTGTTTGTTTTCTTAAATTAATTTCCTTTGATAGTCACGCATACTTTCTTCATGTCTGCTGCAAAAGTTTAACACCTCACTGAAAAGTATACATCTCCCCCAGCAACGTGGACTCCCAATCAAAGTTGTGGAACATCTATGGTGCACTGCATGTAGTCTGTTTGCAATTGAATAGCCAACTTTACATTTTTCCTTTTTTGTTTTGTTTTACTAAATCCTTTACGATAAAGAATCAATTCCTTGTTTTACAGAAATATTCTTGTGTGTGTTCCATCACTGGCTGCTTTGGAGAGGAAAGGTGGAGCCTCGGCCAAAGTATCAGAATTGAAATAGTGAATGAATAACTGTCTGTTGTGTCAAGTATAATTTCTTGAACCGGTCTCGTTGGTACCAGGTGTTTTTAACCTAGACCCAATAGATTTGGCAAGAATTGGATAAGTGCAATAAGTCCAGTGGTGGAAAAAGTACCCAAATCTCAAACTTGAGTAAAAGTATAGATACCTTAATAGAAAGTTACTAAAGTGAAAGTCAATCAATCAATCAAATAAAGCCCTTTTTACGTCAGCCAATGTCACCAAGTACTATACAGAAACCCAGCCTAAAACCCCAAACAGCAAGCAATGCAGATGTATAAGCACGGTGGCTAGGAAAAACTCCCTAGAAAGGCAAGAACCTAGGAAGAAACCAGGACCTGAGGGGTGGCCAGTCCTCTTCTAGCTGTGCTGGGTGGAGATTATAACAGTACATGGCCAAGATGTTCAAAAGTTCAAAGATAACCACCAGGGTCAAATAATATTAATCACAGTGGTTGTAGAGGGTGCAACAGGTCAGCACCTCAGGAGTAAATGTCAGTTGGCTTTTCATAGCCAAGCATTCAGAGTTAGAGATAGCAGGTGCGGTAGAGAGAGTCGAAAAACAGCAGGTCCGGGACAAGGTAGCACGTCCGGTGAACAGGTCAGGGTTCCATCGCCGCAGGCATAACAGTTGAAACTGGACCAGCAGCACAACTAGGTAGACTGGGGACAGCAAGGAATCATCAGGCCAGGTTGTCCTGAGGCATGGTCCCAGGGCTCAGGTCCTCCAGGAGGGAGACCGTAGCCCCCCGACACATGAACTATTGCAGCACAAATACTGGAGGCTGAGATAGGAGGGGTCGGGAGACACTGTGGCCCCGTCCGACGATACCCCGGACAGGGCCAACCAAGTCAGCCAGTAAAATACTACTTCACTAAAAGTATTTGGGATTTAAATATAGTCAAGGATCAAAACGAAATGTAATCGCTAAAATATACTAAAGTATCAAAAGTAAAATATTGCTGATATTTATCAAATTATGTCCGATCTACACCTTTAATTTGTATGGTCATGTCCAGAAACAATTCATTTAAATTGTGTGACAGAATGAAACGGAAATTCGTTCCATCCCAGTCTTCCGTTTGCCTTAGCCAATCGTTTCGATTGATAGAGACACACGAGGCTCAACTGGCCAATGAGGTTACATTTCCCTGCAACCACCATCCAATCAACGATACGCCTACTTGCGGGCCCGAATCCCTCTTCAACCTTCAGTCGTGTTTTTTCTGTAGGGGCACCTTCAACTGGCTTCGCTGGGCACTGGCGTTCAGAATAAATATATTTTCCCCACAGACATCATGTCCTTTCTGGCTACCAGTATCAGCAGGCTAGCGCCAAGACTTCTTCAGTCAAAGGTAAGCCGAGGCAAGGAGCCTCTTCGAAGTAGAGTGGGCGTCAGTGCAAACGTTAATTTGCTATAAACTATCAAGTAAACTTCAACAACTAGCTACCCGGCTTGCTCGCTCTCCAGGAAAAATGTCGGTTGTAAGTCAAGCGCATTCATGTATGCTAGTGGCTACACATCGCCAGACTGTTTTGAAGCTTATACCAACGATGGTCCTCTATCTTTTAAATGCGTTGGCACTACTGTTTCTCGACGTTTTCTAGGTTAGCTGCGAGCTAGCCAGTTGACAATGACATAACGTTAACTAACAGGAGATTGATTGTGCAGGAGGTTGACGTCCCTCCTCACATGGAAGTTATTTTAAACTGCTTTTTTAGATAATGCATAGTCTTATATTAGCTACCTACTGTCAGCAGTGGCAAGTTAATTGGCTGGCTAGCTAACCTGCTCCCCCACTTCCTCTCATTTGACCTTCAGTGCTAACATTTCTATTCATAAGTACATGCCCTAACTATTAACGTTAGCCAATACAACAAACTATCTAGGTTTGATAATTTTCGGGTGCTGTATTGTTGCCAAGTCTCCATTTATGCCGCAAGCTACACTGAAAAAATATATATAAACGCAGCTTGTAAAGTGTTGGTCCTGTGTTTCATGAGTTTAAATAAAATATCCCAGAAATGTTCCATATGCACAAAGCTTTTCTCTCAAATTTTGCTGACACTTATTTTATATATATATTTTTTTACATCCCTGTTAGTGAGCATTTCTCCTTTGCCAAGATAATCCATCCAACTGACAGGTGTGGCATATGAAGAACTTGATTAAACAGCAGATCATTACACGGGTGCGTCTTGTTGGGGGCAATAAAAGACTACTTTAAAAGGTGTTTTTGTCACACAATGCTAAGTTTTGAGTGTGCAATTGGCATGCTGACTGCAGGAATGTCCACCAGAGCTGTTACTTGAAAATTGAATGTTAATTTCTCTACCATAAACTGCCTCAATGTCGTTTTAAAATATTCTGCAATACGTCCAACTGTCCTCAACCGCAGACAATGTGTATGTTATGTGCAAACAGTTTGCTGATGTCAATGTTGTGACTAGAGTGCCCCATGGTGGCGGTGTGGTTATGGTATGGGCAGGCATAAGTTACTGCCAATGAACACAATTGCATTTTTATCTATGGCCATTTGAAAGCACAGAGATGCTGTGAAGAGATACTAAGGCCTATTGTCATGCCATTCATCCGCCACCATCAACTCATATTTCTGCATGATAATGCACGGCCCCATGTCGCAAGGATCTGTACACAATTCCTGGAAGCTGAAAATGGCCTGCATACTCACCAGACATGTCACCCATTTAGCATGTTTGAGATGCTCTTAATTGATGTGTTGACAGCGTGTTCCAGTTCCCGCCAATATCCAGCAACTTAACACAGCCATTGAAGAGGAGTGGGACAATATTCCACAGGCCACAATCAACAGCCTGGTCAACTCTATGCAAAGGAGATGTCGTTGCATGAGGCAAATGGTGTTCACACCAGATACTGACTGTTTTTAAGATTTATGCCCCTACTTTTAAAAAAAAAATGTATCTGTGACCAACTGATGTATATCTGTATTCCCGGTCATGTGAAATCCATCGATCAGAGCCTAATTTATTTTTAATGGATGATTTCCTTATGAACTGTAACTCAGTAAAATATTTGAAGTTGTTGCATATTGTGTTGATCTTTATTCAGTATACCTAGCCAGTTAACTATCCAATTATGTAATGGGTCTATGCATGTGCAACACTGAAGTTTCAATAACACACATTGATTTGAATTCTGTCTTGATTTCATGCATTCCACAGAGGTCTGTATTGATTCCTGGGTGCCACTGCTACCTCTTGCCTGGAAACCCAACTTTAAATTGCATTGAATTCTATGTCGGGCAGAAATTAGTGTTTTGAATCAGGAAAGTTTCCTTTCATGACCTCTACAAGCCAGAATGTTGAGTACTATTCTAACAAACTTTATCGGTTGTCTGTGCAGTTGGTCCTTTTGGCGGTAGGAATGTGAAGCAATATCCACAAGAAATATGAATTATATTAACTTTTCAAAGCTGGTAGTGTGCTCAGGTTTCTATCACCTGAAGCATGCACAGAACCATGTAAACACGTGCAGGAGCTTGGCAAGTAGACATGAGGCCCGTGCATGTATTTTTCTTGTGCACATGCTTCAGGTGATAGAAGTCTGAGCACTACCAGCACTTTCAAAAGTTGATGTAATTATACTTTCCTGTGGATATATTGTTTCCTACCGCCAAAAGGACCAACTGCAAGGATAACTGGTAAAGTACGTTAATAAAATCTAATTTTATTTGACATTCTGGTAGTTGAGAGAACTTTCCTGATTCGAATGCTCATTTCTGCCCATTGGGTTTCCAAGCAACTACCTCCCTGGTCAGGAGTAAGACTGTCTGAGTGTCCTTGGAACACCGGCTGTAACTAGATTGTAACCTACAGTACTGCCTTCACCCAATTACCCTCCTGCTCAGATTATTCTATTTCTATGGCCCAGATAACGTGATTTGTCAGCCAACTTGTGACATCTTATTTGAGGGACTGTTCACTTTCAATCCTCAGACAGATGTACCTCTCGTTCACCAAAGAGGGCTCCCTCTTTGATTCTCAGTTGAAGCACTGATGACGTTGTGGAACTGTATACAATAGTCCTAGCACTTTGTCGACGCGTTAATAATCCTTGCTTGCGATACGGTTTTGGTAACCTTTTGGAAGCTTGAACAGAAGCAATCTATAATTATTTTATATAAAATAAAAGGTTAAATGAATACACCTTTTTATACTGTTAGGATTCACACACTGCCATATAGCCAAATAGAACCGCTGTAACATGGCAATCTAGCATCTACGAACAACTGTGTATCGGAAGGAGGATGCCAGAAAAGTGTTGTAACTGATTTTGGACATATTTTTACGAGAGTGAAACTTCTCGCTTTGCCTCTTCCTCTCTGGTCTAGTTTCAGACTACTGGTAGTAATCACCTGCTAAGCTACAAGATTAATGGTACCCAGTCAAGAACTTTCATATCCTGCCTGGGCTGATTTTTGTATTTTTATTTATTTACTCAAGAACATTCCTGTTAATCCAACTCAATCTCCTAGTTCTAGTGACCAAGTCCTTAGGGTCATCTGCCATAGCTGGAGAAACAAATGCATTATGGTTCATTGAGAAATATTGCTAGCTTTTTGCTATAAACCCTCTAGGTTCATTTTCATTCATCATTATACCAGCTGCTCCCATTTACCTCTGACAACAGTATGTTATCTGCAGTCTAGGCAGACATTGTGGATTGCCAGACCAGATAGCAGTTATCTATACAGAACCAATTACCTGATCTTCCCACTCTGTCGTGGATGGTGTGAGTCTATGGGGTTGGATATTTAGGCTATATTTAGGCTAACTGAGAAGCGGTGAGAAATCAGGATTTCATGGTACTATCAGCTCAATGATTAAATTAGGCCTACTTCTAGTAGTCTAGCTGCAGATATTGGAAATCAGAGTGCAGTTTTGCTGTGCAGCTAATTTGAAGCTTCTCTAATACCTCCTTTACACTCAGTGCTAACCAAGTCTCTGTTTTGACCACAGACCCTCCCTCAGGCTCATGTTTTCTGATGCTTGCATTTTCCTCTGCAGAATGCCTCATGTGTCATTGTGGCATCCAGACATGCCAGCTCATCAACAGTAAGTACTCTGACCATCTCTTCAAGGCCACTCATTGTCAGTTTGCTCATTATTAACGTCATTATTGGTGAAGCATGATATTAATAGGGATTGACATTATGGACCATGCTGATAACTTTATAAGCCTGTTTTTCAACCTATGTTTTGGATATAATGGTTGTTTAACTAACACAGACTTGGCAGTGTTATCACACAGTTTTCACTAGGTTCTCTGTAGTTTACCTTTTTTTTTTAAATATAGGCTGGTTTTCAACTAATTTTATTTTGACTGAGCTTTCAGAGACATGTCTGTGTTTTTGTAGAATTTAAAGGATGTTCTATCAGACCTCATCCCAAAAGAACAAAGTAGGATCAAGAGCTTCAAACAGCAGTATGGTAAAACCAACATTGGATCGATCACTGTTGATATGGTAAGTAATTGAGCCGTATTCATTATCTCAGAACATAATGTTGGTAAAAACCATAGAATCAAAGGCTTTTAATGTAGAAATAAAGGCTTTTAATGTAGAAATAAACCACTTTGAGAGAAATTGCAAGATTATGTTATTACTTTTATTGCATCATGGTTGTTTATGCAATAGAATAAGGGGTTGTTAGAACGCTCGTCTATGTGTTCTACTGAGGATGGGCCTCTGGGAGATAACTGACAGGAGATTTATGATGTCTTTGGGGACACTGCATTCCAGAGCATGAGTTAATGTTTCTGTTCTATACTGTACCAGTGAGACATGGCTCCAGTATTGAGTTAGGGGACCAGACACTGGTCTCGACACAATGAAAACTGTTTTTACAGCAGATACTGTCTGCTGTGAATTATAAGTATCTTTTATACGAATCTTAGCCTTGTGACCCATTCAATAATCTGTTCGTCATGTAGGTTGAAAGGGGTCTATCTTGGCTATAAAAGACCTTTGTACTTTTGTCTCAGGGCTCTCAACGAAGGGTGACCAGCCATCATGCTCCATTATTAATAAGTGGTTTAAAGATTTAGTTTAAGTATAACTCTGACTTGTGTGATAAGGTTATCTCCTCATTTGATAGTAAAGAAATGAACCACCACACCACAAAGATCAGAAAAGCAATGGTAAAATCATTTTCAAAATTCCATTAACAAAATTATGTGTGGTGAGGGTCTTTAGTTTATCAATATGTAGAAATGGATTCACATTACTGTATTATAAACCAGCTGCTACGTGATTGGGTCTGATGTTGCCCCTCATCTATCCCCCTTTTAGCATAATAGCGGTCATGTAATGTACCACTACTACTCAGCCTGTTCACTGCCAGCTAAGCACAGCCACATGATATGTCCGATGACACTTTGCTTCTTGATAACTTGATTACTGATATTCAAAACATTTTGAGACTGTACCAACAGCGGACTAATACAACAAAAAATAACTAAAATATAAAGCTGAGTCACAGCTCTTGCCTCCCACACCAGAAATCACAGCAGACTCACTCCAGGGTTACACACACCTCAGCTCTTACAGTGAACGTCATCCACACGTTTATCATTCACATGACATCTTTACCCTTTTTATGACTATGAAGAATGTAGATGAATTAAGATCAGGGTCATCTTTACACATTTTGAATTGAGACACTTATTTCTGGACTTTGATCAGAGAGAAATAGTCTAGTCTATATTGAGCTTTCTGTACAGAATGTCATTTCTATTGTTTCATAGGTCTATGGTGGGATGAGGGGCATGAAGGGTCTGGTGTATGAGACCTCGGTGCTGGATCCTGATGAGGTGCGTTTCCTGCCATCACAACACAAATAATCCACTAAACAGTATCACCCACAGAATAATTGATGTGTCAAGCTGAGCACTCTTGGCCCTCGTAGATAAGCCATATGGTTACTTAGTGCCTTCAGAATGTACTCAGACTCCTTGACTTATTCCACATTTTGTGTTACAGCCTGAATTCAAAATTGATGAAAACAATTATTCTCACCCAGCTACACACAATATCCCTAAATGACAAGGTGAAAACATGTTTTTAGACATTTTTGCACATTTTTATTGAAAATGAAATACAGCAATAAGTATTCACACTAGAGTCAATACTTTGTAGAAGTACCTTTGGCAGTGACTACAGTCTTTCTGGGTAAGTCTCTAAGAGCTTTCCACACCTGGATTGTACACCATTTGCCCATTTTTATTATTAAAAAAATATTCAAGCTCTGTCAAATTGGTTGTTGTTCATTGCTAGACAACCACTTTCAGGTCTTGCCATAGATTTTCATGTACTGTAATTGCTGGACTATTAAGCGCACCTGAATATAAATCGCACCCACTGAATTATTAAAAAATATGTATTTTGTACATAAATAAGCCGCACATGTCTATAAGCCGCAGGTGCCTACCGGTACATTGAAACAAATTAACTTTACACAGCCTTTAAACGAAACACTGCTTGTAACAAAAATAAATAGGCTTTAACGAAACACGGCTTGTAACAAAAAATTAAACGGCATCCTACCAAGAAAGTCATTGGTCACTATCTTCCTCCTCCTGTGCACTGAAACCACTGAAGTCATCTCCTTCGGTGTTGGGAGTTGAATAGCCTCAGAATTGCTTCATCCGATGTTGGATCGTTTTCATTGTCGCTCTCGTCACTTTCATCCGGAGGCAAATACCCCGCTGAGCTCATGCTGCCCTTTCAACACGCAGCAGTCCAGCCTTTCGAAACCCGTTGATGATAGTGGATTTTTTGACAATGCTCCACGCTGTCAGGACCCACTGGCAGACTTGACCATAAGATGCTCTTCGCCTGCGGCCCGTTTTAGTGAAGGATTTCTCCCCACTTGTCATCCAAGCCTCCCACTGGACAAGGAGCGCCACCTTAAATGCACGATTTACACTGATGTCGAGTTGCTGCAAATACTTTGGGCAATCTGCTTTTCTTCCCTCTGAAAGATTTTGTCTTTCTGCACTGAGTCAGTTCTTCACGCTGCTGTTTTCAACGTCTTATCATCGACTCATTAAGGACAAGCTCCCATGCAGCAGCTCTATTTCCTTTTCCAACAGCCAGATTTATCGCCTTCAACTTGAAAGCTGCATCATATGCATTTCTCAGTGTCTTTGCCATGATGAGGGTGACAAAATTACTACCGTAATCCGAATGATGGGAAGTTTGAGCGCGCTCGATTTACGTCACATGTGACGGTGCTCAGTTTTTTGGTGGCATGAATCTTGTGAAAGCGGGAAAAATCCATAAATTAGCCCCGTCATTGTATAAACCGCGAGGTTCAAAGTGTGGGAATAAAGTAGCGGCTTATAGTCCGAAAATTACGGTATATTTAAGTCAACTGTAACTCGACCACTCGAACATTCACTGTCTTCTTGGTAAGCAACTCCAGTGTAGATTTGGCCTTGTCTGTTAGGTCATTGTCTTGCTGAAAGGTGAATTAATCTCCCAGTGTCTGTTGGAAAGCAGACTGAACCAGGTATTCCTTTAGGATTTTGCCTGTGCTTAGCTCCATTCCGTGAAGGACTGGAGTTTTTCAGGATAAAAAATAAACAATTACAAGCACACCCATAACATGATTCAGCTTTAAACATAGAGAGTGGTACTCAGTAATTAGGTGTATTGGGTTTGCCCCAAACAACTTTGTATTCGGGACAAAAAGGTAATTGCTTTGACAGATTTTTTTCTAGTATTACTTTAATGCCTTGTTGCAAACAGCATGCATGTTTTGGAATCTTTTTATTCTGTACAGCTTTCCTTCTTTTCACCCTGTCAATTAGGTTAGTATTGTTGAGGAACTACAATTTTGTTGGTCCATCCTCAGTTTTCTCCTATCACAGCCATTGGCCTCAGGGTGACAGCCATGAGCAGTTTCCTTCCTCTCCGGCAACTGAGTTTTACCATCCAAAGTGTAATTAATAACTAACCTATACTCAAAGGGTCTTCTTAATTTGTTTTTTTACCCATCTACCAATAGGTGCCGTTCTTTGCAAGGCATTGAACAACCTCCCTGGTCTTTGTGGTTGAATCTGTGCTTGTAATTCACTGCTTGACTGAGGGACCTTACAGATAATTGTACGTGTGGGTAAAGAGATGAGGTAGTCATTCAAATATCATGTTAAACACAATTATTGCACATAGTGAGTCCATACAACTTATTATGTGACTTGTTAAGCACATAGTTTCTTTTTACTCCTGAACTTATTTAGGCTTGCCATAACAAACGGGTTGAATACTTACATTTTGGTTTTTCTTTATTAAATGATTGTGTAAATTTCAAAAATCATATTTCCTCTTTTTATGTATTTATTTATATATATATATGTATGTGTATATATGTATGTATGTGTATATATGTGTGTGTGTGTGTGTGTGTGTGTGTGTGTGTGTGTGTGTGTGTGTGTGTGTGTGTGTAGGCCAGTGACAAAACATCTACATTTAATCCATTTTCTAATCAGGCTGTAAGACAACAAAATGTGGAAAAAGTCTAGGGGTGTCAGTGCCTTGAAAGTACTATCTAAATTGTGTCAAATTTGTCTTCAGGGCATCCGCTTCCGTGGCTACAGCATTCCAGAGTGTCAGCAGCTGTTGCCCAAGGCTCCAGGAGGTCAGGAGCCACTGCCCGAGGGCCTCTTTTGGCTGCTGGTCACAGGACAGGTCCCCACAGAGGAACAGGTGAGCTAGGGCTAATTTTAAACTGAATGTAAAGATTTAGTCTGGTCAAGTGGAAAGGAGGTTAAAGGGTAGCATAAACATAACCACATGTAACATGGATTTGCATTTGTATATGCACGTAAAGTTCAAATACAATGTTAGACCTCACTTTTATTTTTTAAAGTTATTACATAAAACCGATCAGAATGCTGAAGTCATGCCGGGAAAATGTTTTTTGCGGGTTGTGACGCTTTATATGGAGGACCCAGCCAGTCAGCCTATTCCCTGTAATGTAAACTTCAACAGAAATAACTTAATGTATAACTTCAAATTAAACAATCGTTTGCACCTTCATAACTACTGGTTTCAATAAAATGTTCAGATAACTTGAAACCAAATTAATTTATGAATTTATTGATAGAAATGAGCCTCCAAAGATGCTAGCCTGCTAACGTTAGCCCTACTAGCGTTAGGATAGCACTGCATGAGTCAGCCAGTTGCGATCAACACCAAGCTTACAAAAAACATTTAAAGTAAACCAAAGTTTTGAACAAATATAACACCATCTAAACAATTATCAAATAATGTTGCCGTATATGCAGTTATCTTAGCCAGCCAGCTAAGGTTACTTATTTTAGCCTGCTTGCTAGCATAGCCAGCTAACTAGTCTAGTTGGACAACCACCACAGTCAACATAGCTAAGTGGTAAGCCAGAGAACAACACCAACTATTCTAGCACAAGCAGGAAAAATATAAATCTAACAGATAGTGGGGCATCACGTGGACTGGGATATGTTCCGCATTGCGGCGAACAACAACATTGATGAATACGCTGATTCGGTGTGCGAGTTCATTAGAACGTGCATTGAAGATGTCGTTCCCATAGCAATGATTAAAACATTCCCAAACCAGAAACCGTGGATTGATGGCAGCATTCGCGTGAAACTGAAAGCGCGAAGCACTGCTTTTAATCAGGGCAAGGTGACCGGAAACGTGACCGAATACAAACAGTGTAACTATTCCCTCCGCGGCAATCAAACAAGCTAAGTGTCAGTATAGAGACAAAGTAGAGTCGCAATTCAACGGCTCAGACACGAGGTATGCGGCAGGGTCTACAGTCAATCACAGACTACAAAAGAAAAGCCAGCCTCGCAAGGCTGCAGGCCCAGACGGCATCCCCAGCCGCGCCCTCGGAGCATGCGCAGACCAGTTGGCTGGTGTGTTTACGGACATATTCAATCAATCCTTATCCCAGTCTGCTGTTCACACATGCTTCAAGAGGGCCACCATTGTTCCTGTTCCCAAGAAAGCTAAGGTAACTGAGCTAAACGACTACCGCCCCGTAGCACTCACTTCCGTCATCATGAAGTGCTTTGAGAGACTAGTCAAGGACCATATCACCTCCACCCTACCTGACACCCTAGTCCCACTCCAATTTGTTTACCGCCCAAATAGGTCCACAGACGATGCAATCTCAACCACACTGCACACTGCCCTAACCCACCTGGACAAGAGGAATACCTATGTGAGAATGCTGTTCATCGACTACAGCTCAGCATTTAACACCATAGTACCCTCCAAACTCGTCATCAAGCTCGAGACCCTGGGTCTTGACCCCACCCTGTGCAACTGGGTACTGGACTTCCTGACGGGCTGCCCCCAGGTGGTGAGGGTAGGTAACAACATCTACACCCCGCTGATCCTCAACACTGGGGCCCCACAAGGGTGCGTTTTGAGCCCTCTCCTGTACTCCCTGTTCACCCACGACTGCGTGGCCACGTACGCCTCCAACTCAATCATCAAGTTTGCGGACGACACTACAGTGGTAGGCTTGATTACCAACAACGACGAGACTGCCTACAGGGAGGAGGTGAGGGCCCTCGGCGTGTGGTGTCAGGAAAATAACCTCACACTCATTGTCAAAAAAACTAATGAGATGATTGTGGACTTCAGGAAACAGCAGAGGGAGCACCTCCCTAACCACATCGATGGGACAGTAATGGAGAGGGTAGTAGGTTTTTAAGTTCCTCGGCATATACATCAGACAAACTGAATTGGTCCACCCACACAGACAGCATCGTGACGAAGGTGCAGCAGCGCCTCTTCAACCTCAGGAGGCTGAAGAAATTCGGCTTGTCACCAAAAGCACTCACAAACCTCTACAGATGCACAATCGAGAGCATCCTGTCGGGCTGTATCGCCGCATGGTACGGCAACTGCTCTGCCCACAACCGTAAGGCTCCAGAGGGTAGTGAGGTCTGCACAACGAATCACCGGGGGCAAACTACCTGCCCTCCAGGACACCTACACCACCCGTTGTTACAGGAAGGCCATAAAGATCATCAAGGACAACAACCACCCGAGCCACTGCCTGTTCACCCCACTATCATCCAGAAGGCGAGGTCAATACAGGTGCATCAAAGCTGGGACCGAGAGACTGAAAAACAGCTTCTATCTCAAGGCCATTAGACTGTTAACCTGTTACTCCTACCCCCTACTTTTTCGAACATTCTGTTAAAAATCGCGCAACATTTCAGAGCCCTGCTGCTCATGCCAGGAATATAGTATATGCATATGATTAGTATGTGTGGATAGAAAACACTCAGACGTTTATAAAACTGGTTAAATCACGGCTGTGACTATAACAGAATGTGCGTTTCATCGAAAAGTGCAGGAAAATCTGATCACTGAAAATGGAAAAATATATCCATGCGCGACTTGAACCCATTGATAAAAGCGAACCACATTTAATGGGGCTGAGGTTGCAATACCTACAGCTTCCACACGTTGTCTAGAGTCTTGTCATTTGCCTACTATTTGTTTCTTGGTCAAACAGACGCAAGGCAGCGCAGTTCTTCCGGTCTCCGACCGGATATTTTGGTTGAGATTTACCCGGACATTATTTCCAGACTGACAGCTAAAGAATATACTTCGCCTCGTGATCAATTTGATCGCTTATTAACGTTTACTAATACCTAAAGTTGCATTACAAAAGTATTTCGAAGTGTTTTGTGAATTTAAAAAAATGACGTTACGTTATAAGATGCTATTTTTTTCCGTTTATCACACAGTCTTCATAGATCGATATCTAGGCTATATATGGACCGATTTAATCGAAAAAAAGACCCAATAGTGATTATGGGACATCTAGGAGTGCCAACAAAGAAGATGGTCAAAGGTAATGAATGTTTTATATTTTATTTGTGCGGTTTGTGTAACGACGACTATGCTAATTATTTTGTTTACGTCCCCTGCGGGTCTTTTGGGGTGTTACATGCTATCAGATAATAGCTTCTCATGCTTTCGCAGAAAAGCATTTAAAAAATCTGACTTGTTGCCTGGATTCACAATGAGTGTAGCTTTAATTCAATACCCTGCATGTGTATTTCAATGAACGTTTGAGTTTTAACTAGTACTATTAGCATTTAGCGTAGTGCATTTGCATTTCCAGATGTCTAGATGGGACGCCTGCGTGTCAGGTAGGAGCAAGAGGTTAAACAGCCACCACTAACATTGAGTGGCTGCTGCCAACACAGACTCAACTCCAGCCACTTTAATAATGGGAATTGATGTAAAATATATCACTAGCCACTTTAAACAATGCTACTTAAACCTCATAAGGATGATGCGAATTTTCGCAGCTTTTTGTAAGAAATTGCGCAACATTTCAACGCCCTGCTACACATGCCAGGAATATAGTATATGCATATGATTAGTATGTGTGCATAGAAAACACTCTGAAGTTTCTAGAACTAGTTCAATGGTGTCTGTGACTATAACAGAACGAGTTCCGTGGTCAAAATCGCCAGAAAACCTGGTTACTTTTTTGACTGAGAAAAAATCAATCCGCCAGTATACGTATTGTTTAAAACCTGTTGGGGACACCTGTTCCCAGCTGGGACGTGGCGCATGGAACGCAAAAATATTTAACCTCCACACATTAACAAGTCCAATAGCTCAAATGAAAGATAAACAAGTTGTTTATCTACCCAGCAAGTCAGATTTCTAAAATGTTTTATGGCGAAAACATAGCACATATTTATGTCAAACCACCACCGCAGACATAGCTCATTTGCATAGCCAAGTAGGAAAAAATATGCAATCAACAAACGCAGGATTAAAAGAAAAATCATTTCACTAACCTTTTGAAATCTTCATCTGATGACAGTAATATAACATGTTACACAGTACATTCATTTTTTTTTCAATAATCTGCAATACATATCCATAAATCTCTGTTTACAATGACTCATCGTTCAAAAAATGCTACTAAAATGTCAGGAGAAATGACGATAGCTCCGGCAGATAACGTCAGCTAACAAGGAATACACATCATAAACTTTGACTAAATATGCATGTTCTACATATGTATAGGAAGATACACTTCTTATAAATGCAATCGCTGTGTTACATTTATTTTTAACGTTACAGGTTGCGTTCACTAGGCTATACTAGGAGTCGGCGCTCCAAAAGTAGCATTCTGGCTCCTCTATCTTGGAGTCCACAGAAACCCAAATTTACCACATAAATATTCCCTTACCTTTGCTGTTCTTCCATCAGAAGACCTGGAAGGGATTATACTTACCAAAACAGCGTTTAGTTTTCAAGTCTGCGTCTTTCGGTTCTCAAAAACTACACATTTCGGTCGAAATGTAGCCAAAAGTCAAGTGGATGCGCACCAAAACGTCGAACTTACATATTATATGTCGAGTAAACTTGTCAAACTAACTTCATAATCAAGCTTTAACATGTTATAAAGGTGTACAGCAATCGTGAGGACGAACAGAAACACAGGCACCGTTCTATCGATCTTGGAAAAAAGACAGGACTTGACCAGAGCGCGCATAAAAGTGACCTGTTTTTTTCGCGTGACCGAGAGCTTTTCGCACGCTCAAACTCTCGTGAGCGCGCGATTCTCACAATGAGAAGCCCCATTGAAAGCAGGGATCGCGCTGAACACGTAGGAACTGTTCCCAGAGCTGTAACTGTTTGGGAAGGGTGTTTGCGATGACGTCAAAGTTGGGCCAACTTTTATCATGACAAGAGATAGTTTGGGAGAATGCATGCCCTGACAGTTCTGCTTTACATAGAGACAAAATTTAAACGGTTTTAGAAGCTTTAGAGTTTTCTATTCGATAATATTTTTTATATGCATATATTAGCAACTTTTGACAAAAATTTATCCTGTTTAATAAGGGCACCAAATTCCTCCAGTAGGGGCAGTAAACAGCCCTAGCACTGACAGGTTAAGGCATGTTGTAAATGTTGGAACAGTGTTTGCAATTCCTACAGATTCCACACGATGTCGCCAGTGTACTGTTTTCCAGGTCCCTTTATCCTTGGTTAGATCACTGACAAGGATGCCATTTTTTGAACTGCGCTCCCAGGAAACCTGTCGTTCTCAAAATGGACTTCAATTTCAGCTATTGAATACAGATCGCTCCATGATCAATTTGATCGTTTATTAACGTTTACTAATACCTAAACTTGGATTACAGAAGTAGGTTGAAGTGTTTTGTCAAAGTTTATAGGCAACTTTATGAATTTTAAAAAATTACGTTGCGTTGGGAAACGTGCATTTTCCCATGGATTTCACGGTGTTCATAAATGGACATTTTGGGTATATATGGACCGATTTAATTGAAAAAAAGACCCAATTGTGATGTTTATGGGATATATAGGAGTGCCAACAAAGAATCTCGTCAAAGGTAATGAATGTTTTATATTTTATTTCTGCGTTTTGTGTAGTGCCGGCTCCCGCAAAATCTGTTTATGTGACTTCCTGGTATTTTGGGGGGGTGCATGCTATCAGATAATAGCTTATCATGCTTTCGCTGAAAAGCATTTTACAAATCTGACTTGGTGCCTAGATTCACAACGAGTGCAGCTTTAATTCAATACATTGAATGTGTGTTTTAATGAAAGTTTGAGTTTTAACGAAAACTATAGGTGGCGCTCTGAAATATCCGCTGATTGATGTTCCTGCATTGGGACTATATTCTGCGTCATCCTTAAGAAGTTTTTAATATAATGTTTACATACCCTACATTATTCATCTCATATGTATATACTGTACTCTATAATCTACTGCATCTTTATGTAATACAGGTATCACTAGCCACTAAACTATTCCACTTTGTTTACATACCCTACATTACTCATCTCATTTGTATATACTGTACTCGTTACCATCTACTGCATCTTGCCTATGCCGTTCTGTACCATCACACATTCATATATCTTTATGTACATATTCTTTATCCCTTTACACCTGTGTGTATAAGGTAGTAGTTTTGGAATTGTTAGTTAGATTACTCGTTGGTTATTACTGCATTGTCGGAACTAGAAGCACAAGCATTTCGCTACACTCACATTAACACCTGCTAACCATGTGTATGTGACACATACATTTGATTTGATTTTAAAAGTATTTAGTCAGCCACCAATTGTGCAAGTTCTCCCACTTAAAGATGAGAGGCCTGTCATTTTCATCATAGGTACATTTCAACTATGACAGACAAAATTAGATTAAAAAATCCAGAAAATCACATTGTAGGTTTTTAATTAATTTATTTGCAAATTATGGTGGAAAATAAGTATTTGGTCACCTACAAACAAGCAAGATTTCTGGCTCTCACAGACCTGTAACTTCTTTAACTGGCTCCTCTGTCCTCCACTTGTTACCTGTATTAATGGCACCTGTTTGAACTTGTTATCAGTATAAAAGACACCTGTCCACACCCTCAGTCACACTCCAAACTCCACTATGGCCAAGACCAAAGAGCTGTCAAAGGACACCAGAAACAAAATTGTATACCTGCACCAGGCTGGAAAGACTGAATCTGCAATAGGTAAGCAGCTTGGTTTGAAGAAATCAACTGTGGAAGATATTATTAGGAAATGGAAGACATACAAGACTACTGATAATCTCCCTCGATCTGGGGCTCCACGCAAGATCTCACCACGTGGGGTCAAAATGATCACAAGAACGGTGAGCAAAAATCCCAGAACCACACGGGGGGACCTAGTGAATGACCTGCAGAGAGCTGGGACCGAAGTAACAAAGCCTACCATCAGTAACACACTACACCGTCAGGGTCTCCACTCCTGCCGTGCCAGACGTATCCCCCTGTTTAAGCCAGTACATGTCCAGGCCCGTCTGAAGTTTGCAAGAGAGCATTTGGATGATCCAGAAGAAGATTGGGAGAATGTCATATGAAACCAAAATATAACTTTTTGGTAAACTCAACTTTGGAGGACAAAGAATGCTGAGTTGCATCCAAAGAACACCATACCTACTGTGAAGCATGGGGGTGGAAACATCATGATTTGGGGCTGTTTTTTCTACAAAGGGACCAGGACGACTGATCCGTGTATAGGAAAGAATGAATGGGGGCCATGTATCGTGAGACAATGATCCCAAACACACCGCCCGGGCAACGAAGGAGTGGCTTCGTAAGAAGCATTTCAAGGTCCTGGAGTGGCCTAGCCAGTCTCCAGATCTCAACCCCATAGAACATCTTTGGAGGGAGTTTAAAGTCTGTTGCCCAGCAACAGCCCCAAAACATCACTGCTCTAGAGGAGATCTGCATGGAGGAATGGGCCAAAATACCAGCAACAGTGTGAAAATCGAAGACTTACACAAAACGTCTGACCTCTGTCATTGCCAACAAAGGGTATATAAAAGTATTGAGAAACTTTTGTTATTGACCAAATACTTATTTTCCACAATAATTTGCAAATAAATTCATTAAAAATCCTACAATGTGATTTTCTGGATTCCTCCCCCCCTCATTTGTCTGTCAATTACAGGCCTCATCTTTTAAGTGGGAGAACTTGCACAATTGGTGGCTGACTAAATACTTTTTTGCCCCATTGTATAAAGTAGAGCGTGGAGACTTACCGCTGAGTTAACGACCAAAGAAGAGCTGAGGAAAAGGCCTTTTCACCAGCCTGAGGGAGTCAGCTAATCCAATAGCGATATAGGGAGGTAAATCCACATAGAATTTACCCGGTTTATCTCATTACTGCTGACTCTCGTGATGTACCGGTAGGGAACAGACGTTGCTGGCTTAACATTCACGCTCGGCACAGCACCTGGTTTCAGTCACTCATTCCGAATCCTGCCTTCCACTGGTTATAGCTATCAAAGTCCTCCGTGGTTAAATGAGCACTGCATACAGTAGATGTTCCCGTGGTTCCCTTCATCCAATCCGCTCGCTCCAACTGGACAAACCGTTCCCACTACAAAGCTAGCTTCTCGTTTTTAGGCCACAAATTGTGGGTATTACTGCACCCAGCAACAACTCAACTCCAACACACATCCTTGGCATTTGGTGTTTGCTGCAGCTCTTTCTTGAAGCCACCATGAGATGAGGTCTAATTCCACCCTAATATGGCTCAGCTGGAGGAAATTCCTATATTACAGGTTTTATGGTACCAGTTAAAAGTTTGGACACCTACTCTTTATGGTTTA
This sequence comes from Oncorhynchus gorbuscha, assembly GCF_021184085.1. Classification (NCBI taxonomy): domain Eukaryota; kingdom Metazoa; phylum Chordata; class Actinopteri; order Salmoniformes; family Salmonidae; genus Oncorhynchus; species Oncorhynchus gorbuscha. The sequence continues at coordinate 88,024,158 of NC_060175.1, read as the reverse complement.
GGAGGAAGGCATTGAAGTTCTACAACCATAGCAAAGTTATGGGGATTTATAATGTTTGGGATTGAAGAACATTTCCTGTCTCAATTTTTTTTATAGGCCCTAATTGTACTCACCGATCATGTTTGCATCATCTCTCCAGGTGAGCTGGTTGTCCAAAGAATGGGCTAAGCGGGCAGCACTCCCCTCCCACGTCGTCACCATGCTAGATAACTTCCCTACCAACCTTCACCCAATGTCCCAGTTCAGCGCCGCTATCACAGCTCTGAACAGTGAGAGCAGCTTTGCCCGGGCCTACTCCGAGGGCGTCAACAAGGCCAAGTACTGGGAGGTAAGTCACACACAGATAGATCTTAGCATGTATTCTTCACAGACCTGGGTTCAAATGGTATTTGACATTTTAAAAATACGTTGTCTGTGTTTGAGCGTACCTGGTGAAATGGAACAAACAGAATAGCCATTAAGGTGTAAACCTTGCACATCTGGCGCTTCAGGCAGTCTAAAGCCGACGCTCAAAGTATTTGAAAGATTTTAAATATGATTTGAACCTAGGTCTTCATTCCTCACACGACAATGCAGTACAGGCAGAGGTGTGGTAAAAGGCATTAAACCAGTGTGTGTTGTCAGATCAATGAGTCATCTTCATTAAACCTTGACTTATTTTAAAGTACCTTTCAAGTGTCAGTTCTTAAAATTCGTATTTAACACGCACACCAGGTCTCCCTTGAACAAGAGCATATTAATCTCTTCCTCGACTTCCTGGTTAATGATGAGGCTAAATTTAAGTAAATAGAAACACAACCACACTGTTTGTGTAGAGCAGGGAATTTCAGCCCCAGAGTTCAACAGAGACTTGAGAACTCACAGACCAAAACATCAACAGGAAATCACCTACCGAGGTAATCGTGTGTGGGATTTATCATGTCTTTCAGTGAGATCCTGTGGGAGACAGTCTACTGACTGTTGATTAAACCACCTACCCTTCTCTATTCAGTTAATCTACTCCATTCTTGTTCATCTATTCAGTTAATCTACTCCATTCCTGTTCATCTATTCAGTTAATCTACTCTATTCCAGTTCATCTATGAGGACTCCATGGACTTAATTGCCAAGTTGCCATGTGTTGCTGCTAAGATCTACCGTAACCTGTACCGTGAGGGCAGCAGCATTGGAGCTATTGACTCCAACCAGGACTGGTCCGCTAACTTCGCCAACATGCTGGGCTACAGCAACTCTGCTGAGTTCACTGAACTTATGAGGCTCTACCTCACCATCCACAGGTATTTTACTATGGGCCAGTTTCAGGTTAAGAATCTCCACTGAAGAATCTCCATTGAAACCAGCCCTGAAGGATTTATATATTAAGCATAATTAGTTTAAGTGCCTTTGTAGTCATTGAAACGCACTCTATAAAACCCAGGTATTCATATTATTAACCATTATAAGTCATTGATTTATTTTACTTTTGGGGGGAAGGGGGTTGCCATTTTGTCTATTTTTTGGCTGTAGTTCCTTCCCCTTCCTTTGCCACTAAATTCTGAGAATTGTGAAACCCTCAAATATAAAAATTCTGCCCCCTAGTGTTTATATGTTGCATTATAATTATTCTACAGTTTTGGGGGGGATAAGTCTGTATTTCAATATAGCTCTGTATAAATGTTAGTTAGTAATAATCAATAATGTGAGGTACAATTTTGTAATGAATTACTATACATTAAAATGAATGTGACCCTTTGGTTTCAGTGACCATGAGGGAGGCAACGTTAGCGCGCACACAAGTCACCTGGTGGGCAGTGCTCTGTCCGACCCTTACCTCTCCTTTAGTGCTGCTCTGAATGGGCTGGCTGGACCTCTGCATGGGCTGGCCAACCAGGTCTGTGTCAATCCTGTCCTTTGTTCTGCACAGTCACATGGATGGACAGAACGATAGTCATGTTGGCGTAACTGGCTTTTCCTTAACATTAGCACAACAGTGCTGAGGTTATAACAGTGTGTTTCTGTGTGCCCTGCAGGAGGTACTGGTGTGGCTGACGGCCCTGCAGAAGGAGATGGGAGGGGAGGTGTCTGATGAGAAGATGAGGGATTACATCTGGAACACACTCAAGTCTGGCAGGGTAAGAGTGCGTCTGGCTTCACTATTACGACGCATCTTACCAAGAAGTCCCTACTTCTCGAGGATTCTGGGAATCAGGAACGGGGATTCTGAAGAACACAGGAGATTTGGGGGTAGTTTTCAACCCTACTCCTCACACCCTCTCTCTCTGCCATAGGTGGTGCCAGGCTACGGGCATGCTGTCCTGAGGAAGACTGACCCCAGGTACCAATGCCAGCAGGAGTTTGCCTTTAAGCACCTGCCCAATGACCCCATGTTCAAGCTGGTGCACCAGCTTTACAAGATCGTGCCCCCAGTGCTGCTAGAGCAGGGTAAGGCCAAGAACCCCTGGCCCAATGTAGATGCCCACAGTGGAGTGCTGCTGCAGGTAAGCAATATTCTTTATTCAGGCATTCTGCTCAACAATGTCCTATTGTAATGTTACGTATTGCAATGTAATGCAGATCCATTCTGAAACTTTGGAAGTTGAATTTGAAAGTGCATTCTAAATGTATTTTGACTAGTCAGCATTACAATTATACTTCAATTATAAGCATCACAAAACACAGCACCTGTGTTTTTTAGTTTAGTCTTTTAATCATTCTGTTTTTGTTGACCCTCTGTAACAAAACATATTTGACCTCTCCCTGGCCATCCCCCTGACCTCTATCCACTACAGTATTATGGGATGACAGAGATGAACTACTACACTGTGTTGTTCGGCGTGTCCCGAGCCCTGGGAGTGCTGGCCCAGCTGATCTGGAGCCGAGCCCTGGGCTTCCCCCTGGAACGCCCCAAGTCCATGAGCACGGATGGACTCATGACCCTGGTGGGGGCCAACAAGTCAGGCTGAAGAGGGAGAGAAGGGAGGAAATAACAACTAAAAGCTGACCTTGCCCCCATCCCCATGAAAGAGATTCAAAGAGACAGTACACTTTTTAAATTTATTATTATTAATCAAAAATCCCCAAAAAGGGCGTTTGATATTTACATTGTTTGGTGTGAGACTGTTAGGTATTCATAGACATCCTATATTATCCCCGCTATGCCTCCACATTTGGAAGATGGAGAGATGCGAAACACATACTCATACACTGAGTGTAAAAAAACAAGAACTCCTTCTTAATAATAAGTTGCCCCCCCCCTTTGCCCTCAGAACTGCCTCAATTTGTCAGGGCATGGACTCTACAAGGTGTGGAAAGCGTTCCACAGGAATGCTGGCCCATGCTGACTCCAATGCTTCCCACAGTTGTGTCAAGTTGCCTGGATGTCCTTTTGGTTGTGGATCATTCTTGATACACACAGGAAACTGTTGAGTGAGAAAAATCCAGCAGTGTTGCAGTTCTTGACACACTCAAACCAGTGCACCCGGTACCTACTACCATACCCCGTTCAAAGGCAACATCAGATTTCCCCATGTGCCTGGGAGGACAGGGCCACCAACAGATTGAAGATGTGAAGGGGCATAAAAAGTAGCATGAAATCCAAACTCGTATACTGTTTTACTATTGTTTGAATTGGAGCATATCCGTTTGGTTTCCAGGCTACGTAAACATATAATTATGTGGGGAGTTACAAACAAATGCCAAATGGTCATCAATTGAGATTTTAAATTGTGGTAGTTTGACATCAAGATTAACCCTTTCAAAAAGCAAGCACAATTAATATCGGTCACATTCTGCTGGTATTAGTTGCTGAATCTTTGATTGTCTGGAAAGCCTGGCCTAATCTAAAACAGGGAAACATATGTATTTTTTTGTCTGAAACCCTCACCCCATTTATCTATACATTTCCCACAATGTCACTCAAACCATTCTGATTTCACTCCCAAGAACACTCCAGTAAAGAAAAAAGTCCTTTTCTGTAAAAGTATCGAACTTCCACAGAAGATGTTCAATTTCGCTGAAGAAGGATGCAAATCAGGAAAGAAAGGGTGCTGCCCCCTTTATTTAAAATTAATATATATATATAGATTTCATTCATTCGTCTGGCTTGATTCCCTGACTTAAATAGATTTAACCTTGAACACACCTCCGATCAAAATAACCTTTTGTTTTTCAATCGTGTCTTACATTATTTCCTTTCAATTTCTGTCTGGGCACCTTTTGTAATGTGGGATTTGTGTGGGTAGGATGTATATGATAGAGCTCTGAATTGAAGCCTGGAGTACCTAAAGGCCTGATTTAATAATAGCATAGACTTGTCATCTTTGAATGATTGGGAGGACAAGGTCTTCTGATTTTAGTATGCACATGAATGCAAGCTTGGGCATAAGTGTACAGTCGGGCTATGTATCTGTTGAGGTCCTGTCTTAATTTTGTTTATAAACTGGGTGGTTCAAGCTATGAAGGCTGATTGGCTGACAGCCATGGCATATCACGCGTATGACAAAACATTTGATTTTACTGCTATTATTACGTTGGTAACCAGTTTTAATAGTAATAAGGCACCTTGGTGGTTTGTTGTATAGGCATTGTGTTGCGCCTAAGAACAGCCCTTAGCCGTAGTATAATGGTCATATAGCATACACTATACTTAAGCAATAAGGCCTGAGGGGTTATGTTACTAATGCCCCAGAAAAGCGCTTCAGTGATCGAGCTGCTGCTACTTCAAAATGAGCACTTGTTGGTTTAGAATCCTTAGTTCTTAGCAATAGTAAAACCTCTGTTAGATTTGTCCTTTTTTGGGTGTTGAATGTTAAACCTCTAATGTATAAAGATAATAATTTGTGGTTTTAATGTATACTTTGTATATAGTTATGTATAGCTTGACTGAATGAGTGATTTTCAAAAAGTATTGCTCAGTCATACAGCTGTGTGATTCCAACCTTGCTCATTACATCTTTCTGTTTTGCGTGTCGTTTTGAAAGTTATTCTTGTAAATAAATCTATTGCCTGTTTTATATGGGCTTTTTCTGCTGTTTAGGGGGTGTTTGCTTTGACTGTTTTCAAGCTTGCTCTCAGGCAGCAGATATAGATTTCAGGCACATAGCAGCTTTTCCTGTGCTTATGTTTATCAACACAACATACTATATAGCAGCTGTTACACTTCTACCACTGCTTTCTGGAACAACTCATTCAATGTCTGTCAGACTTCACTGACGTCAGTCCCCTCAGATTTCTACACCTTGCTATTCCCTCTTGGCTTGATGTTTTTCTGTGTTCATTCTTCTTGGTTTGTCTTGTGGAGCGTGGTTATTTCTGATCATAGAGGGTCTAAAGAACGTGTGGAACCAGGGGATGACGGGATGGGTCAAATGGGTGAAGGGCGCTTAGAACAAATGGGAAACCAATAAATGTTTTTATTAACACTTGGTGTCATGTTCATGTTTACTCATGGTGTGAAAAGAGGTTAAGCTATCAAGGTTATTTCAATAACAATTGGAAAATTGCAAAGTCGTTGGTAGTCTAGTCCTGGCAGATTGTCCTCCTGTGTCAATGTCCTGGATGAACTGTACATAATCATATTTGGACTGGCATTTCCAGGTTTTGAAATTAAGGAATGAGAATACCCTTGTGCATGATAAAAATACACAGCCAGCCAGCTTACCTTATGTCAAATAAGCCCAGCAGTCTCACCTCTGGCACTCTTGTTTCTGGCTCTGGAGAACTGCCGTCATGAGACCTGACTGGGGATAATGTTACACACTGAAACAACCACTCAGCTGCTGTTGCATGAGCCCCCACTGCACCAGGCCTTGTCTGTTTCTGTATACATGGCTAGACAGCTGAATCACAAGGAAGTGGGGCTTTGTTTAGTGAACTTTAGTTCATGTCCAACAATCAGTTTGAGTACAGTATTACCCAACGTGGTAGTCTTTACATTTACGTTGTGATTTCATTTGTATAGGTATGGTGGTGTTTTGGTTAGATGTGTGTAATAATAACTGTCAGATGGTTAAAGGACCCATCTCTCTGTGCTGTTATTAATAACTGGCCCAGATACCACCACCCTACTCTGGTTTCCCTTTGAAAAGGCAGCATCCACACATAGCGGAGCCCCCCCCCCCCCCACCACCACCACCACCGATTCACACTTCACCTGTTGCATTTGGAACGTGACAAAATGTGATTAGATTTTTTTCCCCTCTTCAGCTTCTGTGCTTGACACTGCGAAGGAAACGACTCGATAAGGAGTTATGGCAATATGTATTTGGACAACATTGTATGGATGCACATTTCCAATATTCCATTGCATTGATAAGTGATTTTGTAATATAATAATATAATATATGCCATTTAGCAGACGCTTTTATCCAAAGCGACTTAGTCATGTGTGCATACATTCTACGTATGGGTGGTCCCGGGGATCGAACCCACTACCCTGGCGTTACAAGCGCCATGCTCTACCAACTGAGCTACAGAAGGACCAGTGAGCAGTGACCAACTGCTCATGGTCAACCAGAATGTAACAGTTTGCTGAAATTATAATTGCAAAAAAAAGTAGAGCACAAGTAGTGTTTGTTCTCCAACTGATACCATGGTTACAGAAGTGTAAATGAACACACTAAAACCAATTTGATCAGCACGCCAAACTCAAACATGCTCAAACTGCGTCTCAACACCCATTTGTCCATTATTGCTCACTTTATATCTAATTGGCAGAATAAGTAAAAGGTAGGCCTAATTAGGAATACAGTATGATTCACAATTCCACCTCCATCTTTTTTTACAATGCACACAAATACAATTGCCCTATATTAACACCCGACGGAAAATGAAAAGCAATGAATACAGTGGTTCTTAGAAAGGCTAGAGGTGCAATACTGTTACATCAAACTGGATGACCACTAGCAACTTATTGGTTGCTTTTGAACATAAAATACAAAAAGGAAGTTGCTTTGAAGTATTGCGACAGTGGTTATGAGTCTTGCTTGAGAAAAAATGAATAGTCTTGAATCTAAAAGACACACTTAAAATAGCTTCCTATGTTAACCTTTCATGACCTAGAGTAAATTCCACCATCATAGCAAAATGGCAAATACATACCAGTACATTACACATGATCTGTTAGACTTTGCTGAGTCCTTTATTACACAATAACTAAAATATGTGCATGTTTTCCCATTACAACGTAGGCAAACCCAACAAATACAATTCAAAAGAAAACATCCTACACAAGTAGCCATATCTTTCATGCATAAATACTGCATTAAAATTACAGGCTAGGTAGCCTGTCTTGACACACAGCCATCTTGACACGCTTTATAGAATTTTCACAGCATATCGACAAAGCTCCTTTTCTCCATATTTACATACAAGCTTAACATTTAAAAGGTGCAGACCACATTTAAAACCTTTTTTTTCTCCAAGAAAAATAAAGCACTTGAACAACATTCTCTCTGCACACACAGAAGTGAAGGAAAGCTATTTTATATATATCTCAACAGTACCAGTCAAAAGTTTGGACACACCTACTCATTCCAGGGTTTTTCTTAATGTATTTATATTATTCTACATTGTAGAATAATAGTAGACTTCAACACTATGAAATAACACATGGAATCATGTAGTAATCGGTGTTAAACAAATCAAAAGATTTTATTTGAGTTTCTTCAAAGTAGCCACCCTTTGCATTGATGACAGCTTTGCACACTTGGCATTCTCTCAACCAACTTCATGTGGTAGTCATCTGGTGTGCCTTGTTAAAAGTTAATTTGTGGAATTTCTTTCCTTTTTCATGCATTTGAGTCAATCAGTTGTTGTGACAAGGTAGGGGGGGTATACAAAAGATAGCCCTATTTGGTAAAATACCAAGTCCATGTTATGGCAAGAACAGCTCAAATAAGCAAAGAGAAACGACGGTCCATCATTACTTTTAAGACATGAAGGTCAGTCAATCTGGAAAATTTAAAGTTTCTTCAAGTGCAGTCGTAAAACCCATCAAGCGCTATGATGAAACTGGCTCTCATGAGGACTGCCACAGGAAACAGACAACTGTTCAGAGGAGACTGCGTGAATCAGGCCTAAATGGTGAATTTCTGCAAAGAAACCACTAACAGGACACCAATAATAAGAAGAGAGACTTGCTTGGGCTAAAAAGCATGCGCATTGGACATTAGACTGAAGGAGATCTGTACCAAATGTGAGAGTTTTGGTTCCAGCCGCTGTGTCTGAGACGCAGAGTAGATGAATGGATGATCTCTGCATGTGTGGTTCCCACTGCGAAGCATGGAGGAGGTGTGATGGTTATTTGCTGGTGCCACTGTTCGTGATTTATTTAGCATTCAAAGCACACTTAACCATTATGGCTACCACAGCATTCTGCAGCGATACGCCATCACCTCTGGTTTGCTCCTAGTGGGACGATCATTTGTTTTTCAACAGGACAATGACCCAACACACCTCCAGGCCGTGTCAGGGCTATTTGACCAAGAAGGAGAATGATAGTGCTGCATCAGATGACCTGGCCTCCACAATCAACCGACCTCAACCCAATTGAGATGGTTTGGGATTAGTTGGAAAGCAGAGTGAAGGAGAAGGAGCCAAGAAGTGCTAACCATATGTAGGAACTCCTTCAAAACTGTTGAAAAAACATTACAGGTGAAGCTGGTTGAGAGAATGCCAAGAATGTGCAAAGCTGTCATCAAGGCAGCATGGTGGCTACTTTGAAGAATCTCAAATATATAATATATTTATAATATATTTGGATTTGTTTAACACTTTTGGTTACTACATGATTCCATGTGTGTTATTTCATAATTGTGATGTCTTTCCTATTTGTAAAAATAAAGAAAAACTTGCAAATGAGTAGGTGTGTCCAAACTTTTGACGGGTACTGTGTGTTGATATATATGTGTGTACACACACACACACACACACACACACACACACACACACACACAGTTGGAGTCGGAAGTTTACATACACTGAGGTGGGGTTGCAGTCGTTAACTCGTTTTGCAACCACTCCACAAATTTCTTGTTAACAAACTATAGTTTTGGCAAGTCAGAACATCTACTTTGATAAATCAAAAATAGAACTGTTTGTCCATAATGACCATCGTTATGTTTAGAGGAAAAAGGGGGAGGCTTGCAAGCCAAAGAACACCATCCCAACCGTGAAACACAGGGATGGCAGCATCATGTTGTGGGGATGCTTTGCTGCAGGAGGGACTGGTGCACTTCACAAAATGGATGGCTTCATGAGGAAGCTAAATTATGTGGACATATTGAAGTAACGTCTCGAAGAAATCAGTTAAAGCTTGCTCGCAAATGGGTCTTCCAAATGGACAATAACCCCCAAGCACAATTCCAAAGTTTTGGCAAAAAGGCTTAAGGACAACAAAGTAAAGGTATTAGAGTGGCCATCACAAAGCCCTGACCTCAATCCTATAGAACATTTGTGGGCATAACTGATAAAGCGTGTGCAAGCAAGGAGGCCTACAAACCTGACTCAGTTACACCAGCTATGTCAGAAGGAATGGGCCAAAATTCACCCAACTTATTGTGGGAGCTTGTGGAAGGCTACCTGAAACGTTTGACCCACATTAAACAATTTAAAAGGCAATGTTACCAAATACTAATTGAGTGTGTGTAAACTTCTGACCCACTGGGAATGTGATGAAAGAAATAAAAGCTGAAATAAATCATTCTATTAGTACATAGTATTATTTTGACATTTCACATTCTTAAAATAAAGTGGTGATAACTGACCTAAAACAAGGAATTTTTACTAGGATTAAATGTCAGGAATTGTGAAAAACTGAGTTTAAATATATTTGGCTACGGTATGTAAACTTCTGACTTCAACTGTAATATATATATATATATATACATACATACATATACACACATACATATATTAATTACACACATATTACCGTTCAAAAGTTTGGGGTCACTTAGAAATGTCTCTGTTTTTGAAAGGAAAACACTTTTGTCCATTAAAATAACATCAAATTGATCAGAAATACGGTGAAGACATCGTTAATGTTGTAAATGACTATTGCAGCTGGAAACGGCAGATTGTTTTATGGAATATCTATGGAGGCCCATTATCAGCAACCATCAGAACACACTTTTGCAAATATGTTAGCACAGCTGAAAACTGTCATCCTGATTAAATAAGCAATTATAATGGCCTTCTTTAGACTAGTTGAGAAATTGTCAAGAAACTGAAGATCTCGTACAACGGTGTGTACTACTCCCTTCACAGAACAGCGCAAACTGTCTCTAACCAGAATAGAAAGAGGGGTGGGAGGCCCCGGTGCACAATTGAGCAAGAGGACAAGTACATTAGTTTTTAGTTTGAGAAACAGAAACAAGTCCTCAACTGGCAGCTTCATTAAATTAGTACCGCAAAACACCAGTCTCAACGTCAACAGTGAAGAGGCAACTCCGGGATGCTGGCCTTTTAGGCAGAGTTCCTCTGTCCAGTGTCTGTTATTTTGCCCATCTTAATCTTTTCTTTTTATTGGCCAGTTTGAGATTTGGCTTTTTCTTTGCAACTCTGCCTAGATGTCCAGCTACAATAGTCAGTTACAACATTAACAATGTCTACACTGTATTTCTGATCAATTTGATGCTATTTTAAAATGGACAAAAAGGAAAGTACATTTCTATGTGACCACAATACAGTCGTGGTCAAAAGTTTTGAAAATGACAAATATTAATTTCCACAGTTTGCTGCTTCAGTGTCTTAAGATATTTTTGTCAGATGTTACTATGGAATACTGAAGTATAATTACAAGCAATTCATAAGTGTCAACGGCTTATTGACAATTACATGAAGTTGATGCAAAGAGTCAATATTTGCAGTTTTCGACCCTTCTTTTTCAAGACAAGCAAGCCGCCCTGGCATGCGGTCAATTAACTTCTGGGCCACATCCTGACTGATGGCAGCCCATTCTTGTATAGTCAATGTTTGGAGTTTGTCAGAATTTGTGGGGTTTTGTTTGTCCACTCGCCCCTTGAGGATTGACCACAAATTGTCAATGGGATTCATGGTCTGGGGAGTTTCCTGGCCATGGACCCAAAATATTGATGTTTTGTTCCCCGAGCCATTTCGTAATCACTTTTGCCTTATGGCAAGGTGCTCCATCATGCTGGAAAAGGCATTGTGCATCACCAAACTGTTCCTAGATGGTTGGGAGAAATTGCTCTCGGAGGATGTGTTGGTACCATTCTTTATTCATGGCTGTGTTCTTAGGCAAAATTGTGAGTGAGCCCACTCCCTTGGCTGAGAAGCAACCCCACATATGAATGGTCTCAGGATGCTTTACTGTTGACATGACACAGGACCGATGGCAGCGCTCACCTTGTTTTATCCGGCCTTGCTGTTTTCCCGGATGCCCCAAACAATCGGAAAGGGGATTCATCAGAGAAAATGGCTTTACCCCAGTCCTCAGCAGTCCAATCCCTGTACCTTTTTGCAGAATATCAGTCTGTCCCTGATGTTTTTCCTGGAGAGAAGTGGCTTCTTTGCTGCCCTTCTTGACACCAAGCCATCCTCAAAGTCTTTGCCTCACTGTGCGTGCAGATGCACTCACACCTGCCATTCGTGAGCAAGATCAGTACTGGTGGTGCCCCGATCCTGCAGCTGAATCAACTTTAGGAGACGGTTCTGGCGCTTGCTGGACTTTCTTTGGCACCCTGAAGCCTTCTTCACAACAATTGAACCGCTCTCCTTGAAGTTCTTGATGATTTGATAAATGGTTGATTAGGGTGCAATCTTACTGGCAACAATATCCTTGCTTGTGAAGCCCTTTTTGTGCAAAGCAATGTTGACGGCACGTGTTTCCTTGCAGGTAAACATGATTGACAGAGGAAGAACAATGATTCCAAGCACCATCCTCCTTTTGAAGCTTCCAGTCTGTTATTCAAACTCAATCAGCATGACAGAGTGATCTCCAGCCTTGTCCTCGTCAACACTCACACCTGTCTTAACGAGAGAATCACTGACATGATGTCAGCTGGTCCTTTTGTGGCAGGGCTGAAATGCAGTGGAAATGTTTTTGGGGTTTCAGTTAAGTTAATCTGATCATAACATTCTAGAGTATATGCAAATTGCCATCATACAAACTGAGGCAGCAGACTTTGAAACAGACATTCTCAAAACTTTTGGCCACGACTATACACACACACAATTATAACATATTAGGAACACCTTCCTAATATTGAGTTGCACCCCCCAACCCCCCCTTTGCCCTCAGAACAGACTCAATTTGTCAGGGCATGGACTCTACAAGATGTCAAAAGCGTTCCACAGGGATGCTGGCCCATGTTGACTCCGATGCTTCCCACAGAAGTGTCAAGTTGGCTGGATGTCCTTGGGTTGGTGGACCATTCTCGATACACACGGAAACTTGTGTGAAAAACCCAGCAGTGTTGCAGTTCTTGACACCAACTGGTGTACCTACTACCATACCCCGTTCAAAGGCACTTCACTTTTTTGTCTTGCCCATTCACCCTCTGAATGACACACATACACAATCCATGTCTCAATTGTCTCAAGGCTTAAAAATCATTCTTTAATCTGTCTCCTCCCCTGATTGAAGTGGATTTAACAGGTTCCATCAATAAGGGATCATAGACTGACCAGGTGAAAACTCTCATGGAAAGAGTAGGTGTTCCTAATGTTTTGTATACTCAGTGTATATTTATAATCAATAACTTCAAAACAAATACATTTTAAATAAGCACTTCTTGGTATAAGCAATACTGTACATTTAAAATATATTTCTAAGATAAATAAATTTGACATGAATGTACGACTTTAATGTGGCAGGTAAGTGGAGTGCACCTGCATCCATTCTTCAACAATCTGAAGCATCAACAGACATACTGTATGACAGACTCAAAATGGTCCATGTCATTGGTTGACTCAATATTGTGTCCTGTTCACTCACGCTTACACAGCAATACATTAAATCTGTTCCAATATGTGTAGTGGCTTTTTTGTTTTACAACTAGATTTGGAAGAAGGATTCTTCTATTTAAATTGTGCACAAGCACCAATGCAACATTGAAGAGTAACCCTCGTGAGGAGGTAGATGGCAGATTTTTACAAGACATGATCCAGGCTAAGATATGGGACTTTCAACTAGTTGTGAAGGGTGTTTAGCTGGGCTGATGCCCACACTGATTGCTTGGTCCTTACTCTGTGATGTGAGGTTGCACGAAGTGGCCTCTTAGCCTGGTCCCAGATGGTCCAAGATCTCAGAAGTGCTGTCTCACGCCAGTGTGACCCTAGGAGTTGGCAAGACGGCACAAACAGTTCTGGGACCAGGCTAATGGCACCTGGGTGGCAATGGAGGTGGTTGGTGGTGTAGTGTCATGCAGGTCCAGCTAGGTGATACAGGGGACAGCCAGGGTGAAGGTGCAGGCTGTTTTGGGTCAAGGGCACACAATGGCAGATGGACCTCACGTTTGGTGTACCTCATGGAACATTAACTCCCGTGGGACGCGAGTCTGTGGGCCGTAGAGCGTTCCGGCCCGGCGCTCGAAGGCAGACACATTTTTCTTTACCACCTCGTCAAAAAACACAGTTGCTAACTGAGAGTGGAGCAAGGAGCGGAACTCAAACGAGATCTGTGTGGCAGGAAGGAAGGAGAGGGCAGAATGTCAGTCGGAGAAGACATACAAAAGAGAAAGAGGATAAGCTCTGTTAACGGATATAACTTAAGACTATTCACATGCACAAGGTCTATGCACAAATAGAGAGCAAGATTAGAAGAAAGTGAGAGGTTGGCAGCATGAGATAAACAAAAGGGCTGCAAGCTGGGGCTGTCATATTCACCGAAACGTCCACAGTGCAGGTGCGGGGATAACCAGGGATTCCAGGACTGAAGCGCCATATCGTCTCCAGGTGGTTAAAAAGTGTTCCATCTGTGCACACTGCCTAAAAAATGTAATCCAATAAGAAAGGGTTACTTAGAGTAATCTATCACCAAACCAACAATGATCATCACATATCTCATCATAATTCATGAATCCTCAATTAAGCGGGACTAAATGGGATTGCAAAACATCTGGTAACTTTCTCAAGAATCCCAGGTTTTCAAGAAATCCTAGTTGGAAGACTCCTGAAACCAGGAGGGAATAAGCAGGAAATCTGGAAGTTACTGGGATTTTTAAACCATAATTAAACAGGAGGGACTTACTTTGACCATGTGGGGTCGCACCACACTGATCATGGATGTGTATCGCTCTACGATGGGTGGGAATCCCACCTCTAGCTGAGCTTTGGAGTGGCCTGCCCTCTTCATGATGGTCTGGGACTTCTTACACCAGGGGACAAAGAGTTTGTAGTCATCCACGTTGGCTACCACATCATACATCTCCAGCATAGAGTACCTGAAGCAGCATAGCAAAAGGAGTTTGAAAACAACATTACATCCCTTCCACTTCGTGTTTCAAATAGGCTAAGCCCTATTTTTTCCTTTAATATGAAATCTATCTATGCATTCAAGCTCTCATTCAAGCCTGTAATGGCAGGGTAGCCTAGTGGTTAGAGTGTTAGAGTGTTAGACTAGTAACCGGAAGGTTACAAGTTCAAATCCCCGAGCTGACAAGGTACAAATCTGTCGTTCTGCCCCTGGACAGGCCGTTAACCCACTGTTCCTAGGCCGTCATTGAAAATAAGAATTTGTTCTTAACTGACTTGCCTAGTTAAATAAAGGTAAAATACATTTTAAAAACGACATACAGAAATAGCAAGTCCTACAATATATTCTATTTCATGTATGGTAGCATCTTACCCCAGTATCCTCCGCTCGGAGTACTCCTTTCTCTTATTTGTAAACCCCATGAAGTTTCTGCTGTGGGGAACTGATGTCATTGTGTCCCAATTCTGCTGATGGCAAAGCACTCTGGGAGTCCGAGTCATTACAATACCACATGATGACAAGTGTCTGATAGGGAAGGGAGAGAAAGGATCATGTTAAAAATACTGGAGTGTAACATCTCTAACAAACACACTTTTCCAGACAGGCTTCCTGCCTTTAGAGTCAGGGCAGAAATAATATATTGCCTGCAGGGGGAAAAGGTTGCCAATAGTGTCCTAACCTTCAATGTCTAGGACAAGCTACTGTATTCTGAGTAAACACATGAATGGAACTATGTGTAATGCGACCCACTCAGTCAGGTTACGTGAGGTGGCTTGCAGAGCTGGCATGTTTTGCTATTGGGGTCTGAATGTGCTCACTACAAATAACTGTGTGACAGTCATAAAAAATGTAATTACAGTCAGACAAAATTACAGAGCGCACGACTGACAAAGTGAAACCAACACGAAGAAAGCCACAATATGCATATACAACAATGGTGACATTGATAGGATTGAAAAGGGAACTTTTTAGGCCTTAATGCCAATTTGATGATTAATAGGAAGAACACAAGTTACTAATTGTTTATATTCTCTGAAAAAAACAGAATGTTCTTCAGTGTGGACCTATTTGAACCAGATGTGTGGGTGCTTTGCTGGAACAAAAACCCGCACCAAAGGGGATTCAAAGATATGCACAATGCGCATGCACAGCACTGATTGGTTAATTGTGTCACATGAAGTTATCAATTTATTAATCTCACCTGATAGTCTGTCTCATATGTTCTCTTGACCCCGCGGTGTGACATGGTGAGCGCCCAGAGCCTACAGCAATCTCCAAAAACTCACTCAATGTCCGCACACCCATCGGCATTCGCCGGGCAGTTGCTGCCATTGTATTTTGGGTTACTTTATCAGAACCTCAAGTAGAATAACGGTTCACGGAAACCGGATCTGTAGGTTTATGTTAAACACCGACTTTAGCCAATTTCGGATTGGCTATTTGAAGCCTTTCCCAGTCCTATTTCAAGGCATCCATCAACGTCAGACACCGTGTATATAAGCTTCAGTTCACTTATCCAAGTAGACTCAACCAAAAGGGCCGCGTTTACATAAATCGTTTATTTATTCCAAGCTCGATGTCCTGGGACGCTGAAGGTACATCAAATGCGAGTTCAAGTTTTTCCCCATACGGCGAAAACTCTTTATCTCGACCGTATCTGTTTAGTAAAGTAAACACCGGTATTGGTCAGGCTCATGGCCAGGGACACACTGTTCTAAAACAGAGCAACTGTCCTATCAGTGCATTGCTGCCACCAACTGTGTCGGAGGTATTACAATCCCAACCGCCCTGCTCCCAAAGAACATTACTGGGAGTAAGCAATGATTTATTATATAATAAACGAGTACCATTTTAAAATGGCGAGATTATTTTGAAATGCATTTAGTATATAACTGTAATTCTCCTCAAACATTGCCAGGCTTTCACATTGTCTGGGAGGGCAAAACGGGGGGCGTGGAACTGCGCATGTGCGTGATAGCAGAAATAACTAACAAACAAACATCAAGCAGAGACGGACAGCAAACACAGATTACGAACTTTCGTATTAATAACTAACAATCTACATGAGTTAATCGTTTAATATACCTTGCAGTTCCACTCTAATGAAGGAGCTCCGTCCTGGCTGACTTTGGGAGATGGGAGTACACAATATTACAGACCAGGTGATCTAGCAAGTAGTTAGCATGCTAACTAGCTAACGTTAGATGAAAAGCCTGGCTATTTGGCTGGCTAGTTAGCTAATCAAATGTTTTGATTGCATTTTCCTGAAAGTTGATCAGTTCCATAACGTTACTGATGCAAGTAAATGCAAGCAATGTGTCGTAGGATTGTTAGCTAAACCTCGGCGCGGCCTGATGCTGTCTGCCAACGGTTCACTTAGCTTACGTTAACTAGCTGCGATTCCTTGCTAACCACACAGTCTGACGTTCTCTTGTGCTTGTCTCCAGCTTCCACTGGTCCAAGCAGTTTTTAATCGAAATGCTGATGAAATTCAACTACTATTGCACAACAAGAAAGAGGACGTCAATGCACTGGTATGTTTGTGGTGCCACAGCACTGGCTCTGGTTTATTGTGTGTTGATATTGTAACGTAAGCTAGCTACTGTATCTCAACATTTCTCCAGTTATTGCAAGTAGAGGGGTGCCAGGTGGATCCTTTTCCCAATTCAAGTGATTAGGTTATTCTTTTGTATTTCCCTAAAACCTCATTTATATATCTACAAACAGTAGAATGTGAACAGAAGGCCTAAAGGCTTTTTTTTTTAGGCAAGTCCGTTAAGAGCACATTCTTAGTTTCAATGAGAGCCTAGGAACAGTGGGCTAATACATTTCAGGGGCAGAACGACAGATTGTTACCTTGTCAGCTTGGGATTCGATCTTGCAACCTTTAGGTTACTAGTCCAACGCTCTAACCACTAGGCTACCTGCCTGCCCAGTATCTCATCAATATACTTATTTGTGGCTGCCAGTGTAAGAGGGAGATGGATTTTGCGTCTTAATGTAGATGGTTCATTTGTCTTAACTTTTCCCACAGGACCAAGAGCGCCGTACAGCACTACATGCTGCTGCCTGTTTGGGGGATGTTCATATAATGGACCTCCTCATCAATGCAGGTGATTGTGACCAAAATTGACCAACCATTGTTAACTAAACAGAACTCTCCACGCCTGACCTGCTATATTTGCAATGAAAAGTGGTTTTTGGTCTATGTACAGTTGTAGTAACAATGTGTAGTGTCTGTTCATTAGTCTGAAACTTGAAATAAATGACTCAACCGTACTTGTCAAGGCCCTCTAATATTGCTCCTTGTTTTGTACACTCTCATAGGTGCAAATGTAAATGCTAAGGACCATGTGTGGTTAACTCCATTGCACAGAGCTGCTGCCTCCCGGAATGAAGTAAGCAGTGTTGCTCATGTGAAGACTATAAAGCACTGTATCAATGTTTGGTACTGTTTGGGTGTTGACAATAAGTGTTTTCTCAAGCCCAGTTTGATTTCTTCTCTCTTCAGAGGGCAGTGGGGCTACTTCTGCGGCAGGGAGCAGAGGCCAATGCACGAGACAAGTTCTGGCAGACTCCACTGCATGTTGCAGCTGCCAATAGAGCCACGCGCTGTGCAGAGGCCCTGCTCCCCCAGCTGAGCAATCTGAACATGGCAGACCGCACTGGCAGAACCGCCTTGCACCACGCTGCTCAGAGCGGATACATGGAGGTGAGGGCTGGAAATACTGTGTGCTTTTGGAACAGGGCTGTTTTTACAAACCATTTCAGGGTGGAGCTGTTGATCTAAGATCAGTTCTTTGATGAGGTTTAAAGGCGGTTGGCATCCAATATGTTGCATTACCGCCACCTACTAGACTGGAGTAAAACTCCCTTATACTTTGCTTGAATTTTTTAAAACAAATACTACACTACTCACAAAAAAATCCCACCCTACTCCACTATTTAAATCGATTTAGTCCTACTTCAGGCCAACTACCTGAAAGGATGGGACACCACCACTTAACACACCCTGTAACTCTTCTGATGTCAAATCTCGCACACCCCAATACCTCTCTGCAGCTGCCACCAAAACCTCTATTTTCTGCAACTTATGTTCCATCCCTGCAGTACAGTTGATAACCATTGCTGTAAATGCCAAAAATCCAATCTTACTGAAACATATATTACTTGTTTTATCCCTCTGTACTGGTTCATATCTACAATTATTTTTATAAACCTTTATTAGGCAAATCAGTTAAGAACAAATTCTTATTTACATTGACAGCCTAGGAACAGTGGGTTAACTGCCTTGTTCGGGGGCAGAATGACAGATTTTTACCTTGTCAGCTCAGAGATTTGATCTAGCAACCTTACGATTACTGACCCAACGCTCTAACCACTAGGCTACCTGCCTCCCCACTACTCACACCACTCCTCTCAGGATCCCTCCCCATTGACCCATCTTCCTCTACTTAATTCACTGCATCAGCATGTGACAACTTCTACACTACTCTAACCCTGGAAACATCAACCTACCTCTCTCGCACAGGACTTTTCTGATCCCCAGCCCCATGGGCACTCCTACAATTAACACATACCACTACTTCAGAGGGGTTGGGTTAAATGCAGAAGACACATTTCAGTTGAAGGCCTTCAGTTGTACACAACTGACGAGGTTGTGCACAATCAGCACGAACCCCTTTGATTGTAGCACTCAACACTGCATCCCACTTATAAAGCAGCTGCTTCATCTTCATGTTATTCTTCATCAAAAGCTACCGCAACGCTTTTCCATTTCAAGTAAGCGCGCTCTTCCAACCACCATCCAACTCTAGGATCAGTTCTCCCATCTTGTTCATTATAATTTTGAAGGAAAACCTGGTTATAGATCAGCATGCCTACTCTGAGATGCTTTAGTGAATAATGAAACTCTGTTTATATGTAATTTTTCCTCTTGTCTGTCCTCAGATGGTGAAGTTGCTGCTGAATAAAGGGGCCAACTTGAGTACCAATGATAAGAGAGAGAGACAGCCTATCCACTGGGCAGCGTACTTAGGTGAGTTGGACTCTGCACTGGGAAAACTCTTAACGTGATTTTCTTAGAGTACCGAATTATCAGAATTTCATAGAACTAGCTTGAATGGCAGGTGATAAATATTCAGTGTTTCCCAATTTTAAGTTGGGTGAACATTATGGATGTACTCCTCACTAGAGGGTGACATTAAAACAGTACTCACACTGCCTCTCCTATGTGACTTATAGGGCATCTGGAGGTGTTGAAGCTGCTAGTGTCTCGGAGTGCAGACAAGGGCTGCAAGGACAAGCAGGGCTACACCCCTCTCCATGCTGCCGCTGCCAGCGGACACATTGACATAGTCAAGTACCTACTGAGGCTCGGGGCTGAGGTGAGTGTAGAGGTCCAATTGTATTTATTTTACCAGGTTAGTCTCATTGAGATGAAACATCTCTTTTACAAGAGAAACCTGGCCAATATAGCAGTACACAAAGTTTCAAACATTTACAACACAAAGTACTACATTAAAAAAAAACATCTGACACATTTGAATAGGCACATTGGTTTTGGGAGGAGCGGTTCAGCTAGGGGTCAAACCATTGACTGCCGCCCAATTCATTTTCCACCAAAGATTTTACCCTGGCTTTAAAATGATTATAGGGGGTGAGCTCCTGTAGAAGTGCACCAGTCCCTCCTGCAGCAAAGCACCCCACAATATGATGCTGCCACCCCCGTGGTTCACAGTTGGGATGGTGTTCTTCGGCTTGCAAGCCTCCCCCGTTTTTCCTCCGAACATAACGATGGTATTTATGGCCAAATAGTTCTATTTTTGTTTCACCAAAAAGTACGATCTTTGTCCCCATGTGCAGTTGCAAACCATAGTCTGGCTTTTTTTATGGCAGTGGCTTCTTCCTTGCTGAGCGGCCTTTCAGGTTAAGTTGATATAGGAATCGTTTTATAGATACTTTTGTACCTGTTTCCTCCAGCATCTTCACAAGGTCCTTTGCTGTTGTTCTGGGATTGAATTGCACTTTTCGCATCAAAGTACATTAATCTCTAGGAGACAGAAGGCGTCTCCTTCCTCAGTGGTATGACGGCTGCGTGGTCCCATGGTGTTTACACTTGCGTACTATTGTTTGTACGGATGAACATGGTACCTTCAGGCGTTTGGAAATTGCTCCCAAGGATGAACCAGACCTGTGGAGGTCTACAATTTCTTTTCTGAGGTCTTGGCTGATTTCTTTTGATTTTCCCATGATGTCAAGCAAAGAGGCACTGAGTTTGAAGTTAGGCCTTGAAATACATCCATGGGTACACCTCCAATTGACTCAAATGATGGACATGACATAATTTTCTGGAATTTTCCAAGCTATTTAAAGGTACAGTCAACTTCTGACCCACTGGAATTGTGATACAGGGAATTACAGTGCCATGCGAAAGTATTCGGCCCCCTTTGCGACCTTTTGCCACATTTCAGGCTTCAAACATAAAGATATAAAACTGTATTTTTTTTGTGAAGAATCAACAACAAGTGGGACACAATCATGAAGTGGAACGACATTTATTGGATATTTCAAACTTTTTTAACAAATCAAAAACTGAAAAATTGGGCGTGCAAAATTATTCAGCCCCTTTATTTTCAGTGCAGCAAACTCTCTCCAGATGTTCAGTGAGGATCTCTGAATGATCCAATGTTGACCTAAATGACTAATGATGATAAATACAATCCACCTGTGTGTAATCAAGTCTCCGTATAAATGCACCTGCACTGTGATAGTCTCAGAGGTCCGTTAAAAGCCCAGAGAGCATCATGAAGAACAAGGAACACACCAGGCAGGTCCGAGATACTGTTGTGAAGAAGTTTAAAGCCGGATTTGGATACAAAAAGATTTCCCAAGCTTTAAACATGGGACGGAGATTTGTCTTCCAACAAGACAATGATCCAAAACATAAAGCAAAATCTACAATGGAATGGTTCAAAAATGGCCAAGTCAAAGTCCAGACCTGAATCCAATCGAGAATCTGTGGAAAGAACTGAAAACTGCTGTTCACAAATGCTCTCCATCCAACCTCACTGAGCTCGAGCTGTTTTGCAAGGAGGAATGGGAAAAAATATCAGTCTCTCGATGTGCAAAACTGATGGAGACATACCCCAAGCGACTTACAGCTGTAATCGCAGCAAAAGGTGGCGCTACAAAGTATTAACTTAAGGGGGCTGAATAATTTTGCACGCCCAATTTTTCAGTTTTTGATTTGTTAAAAAAGTTTGAAATATCCAATAAATGTCGTTCCACTTCATGATTGTGTCCCACTTGTTGTTGATTCTTCACAAAAAAATACAGTTTTATATCTTTATGTTTGAAGCCTGAAATGTGGCAAAAGGTCGCAAAGTTCAAGGGGGGCGAATACTTTCGCAAGGCACTGTATAAGTGAAATAATCTGTCTGTAAACAATTGTTGGAAAAATGACTTGTCATGCACAAAGTAGATGTCTTAAATGACTTGCCAAAACTAAAGTTTGTTAACAAGACATTTGTGGAGTGGATGATACACTTAGGTTGGAGTCATTAAAATCAGTTTATGTAAACTTCCGCCTTCATGTGTTTGTTTGTTTGTTTGTTGCTTAGCTAGCTCCTTATGTCTTGTGTGATCTTGTACTCTTTCAGCTGGATGAGCCTAATGCCTTTGGGAACACTGCTCTGCATGTGGCCTGCTACACAGGCCAAGAGGCTGTGGCCAATGAGCTGGTGAACCAAGGAGCTAACGTCAACCAGCCCAACAGGAGTGGCTATACCCCACTGCACCTGGCTGCTGTGTCCACCAACGGGGCCCTCTGCCTGGAGCTGCTGGTCAACAATGGGGCCGACGTCAACCAGCAGGTCTGTGCCCTTATTCATAAAGTGTCAATGAGTAGGAATACTGATCTCGGATTATGTCCCCACCTGTCCATGTAATCTTATTCATTATGGTCTAAAATGAAAAACTGATCCGAGATCAGCAGCTCTACTCTGAGGCTAATGCAATCAGTAGCCTTAGATGTTGTTTAATGGGTGGCGATGGGAGGATTTCTGTTCTCTGCCAGAATAGTTTGTCATATTTCTCTTCTCCCTTCGCTAGAGTAATGCAGGGAAGAGCCCCCTGCACATGGCAGCCATTCATGGACGCTTCACACGCTCTCAGATCCTCATCCAAAATGGTAACCATGACAACCCCTCTAACTGAATGACATGTTAGGATGCTTTATACAAGTCCTGTCCCACTGGGTCTCTGATTCTATGTTTGTTGTTAGGTGGAGAGATTGACAGTGTGGATAAATATGGCAATACCCCCCTCCATGTTGCTGCTAAGTACGGCCATGAACTACTGATCAGTACTCTGATGACCAACGGTGCAGATACAGCCAGACAAGGGATTCATGGGATGTTCCCGCTGCACCTGGCTGTGCTCTATGGGTTTTCAGACTGTTGTCGCAAGCTACTCTCCTCAGGTTGGTACTTCCATACATACACTACCGTTCAAATGTTTGGGGTCACTTATAAAATGTCCTTGTTTTTGAAAGGAAAACACTTTTTTTTGTCCATTTTAAAATAACATCAAATTGATCAGAAATACAGTGTAGACATTGTTAATGTTGTAAATGACTATTGTAGCTGGTAATGGCTGATTTAGGAATGTCTACATAGGCGTACAGAAGCCATTTTTCAGCAACCATCACTCCTGTGTTCCAATGGCACATTGTGTCAGCTAATCCAAGTTTATCATTTTAAAGGGTTAGTTGATAATTTGAAAACCCTTTTGTTTCAGAAGAAAGTCTTTGTTTCTGGCCATTTTGAGCCTGTAATCAAACCCACATATGCTGATGCTCCAGATACTCAACTAGTCTAAAGAAGGCCAGTTTTATTGCTTCTTTAATCAGAACAACATTTTTCAGCTGTGCTAACAATTGCAAAGGGGTTTTCTAATGATAAATTGGCCTTTTAAAATTATAAACTTGGATTAGCTAACACAACGTGCCATTGGAACACAGGAGTGATGGTTGCTGATAACGGGCCTCTGTACCCTTATGTAGATATTCCATTTAAAAAACTGCAGTTTCCAGCTACAATAGTCATTTACAACATTAACAATGTCTACACTGTTTCTGATCAATTTGATGTTATTTTAAATGGACAAAAAAAGTGTTTTCCTTTCAAAAACAAGGACATTTCTAAGTGACCGCAAACTTTTGAACGGTAATGTACATTATATCTGTATTTGATGGATCACTCCTGGTTGCCTCTTCCTCTCCCCTCAGGTCAGCTGTACAGTATTGTTTCATCTATGAGTAAGGAGCACGTACTATCAGCCGGGTTTGACATAAACACTCCAGACAACTTTGGAAGGACCTGTCTACATGCTGCTGCTTCTGGAGGGTAAGACACAGAATCACACTCCAAAACTTGACCCATTCTGAACTATTGGATAATATACCCAAATGAGTCTGTCATTCTCATCATCTTATTACTCACTTCTCCGCTGCTGACAGAAACGTTGAATGTCTCAACTTGCTCTTAAGCAGTGGTACTGACTTGAATCAGAGGGACCAATCGGGAAGGTGAGTTTTTGCCACTGATTATTTTCTTTGTCTGTGTTTGTACTCATGCTGGTGTGAGTACGAGATAGTAATATTATATGGAATAGTCAGTAATTTGAGATCACCTGGGTACTGTAAAAGCTCTTTCTGAACAGCTATTGTAAAAAGTACTTTATGAATACATTTGATTGATGCACTGATTATTAGTTGGGCCTTCTCTTGGTCTCTCAGGACTCCGTTGCACTATGCAGCTGCTAATGGGAGGTACCAATGCACTGTGACCCTAGTGAGTGCTGGCGCTGAGGTCAATGAGCCAGACCGTACAGGCTGCACTCCCCTGCACTACTCTGCTGCCTCCCAGGCCTTCTGCAGGTAGGAACTCGCACTCCATCGACAAATACACCAAGAAGCTTTCAGGAAACATAGCTGTGTTGAATTTGTGAATAAACGTGTTCATTCTGCACTTCCAGAATGGACCGACATTTCCCTGGGACTCTTCAGAGCGAGGAGGATGGAGATAAGGAGTCCTATTTGTTAGTTTACTGTCTGCAACCATTATTTTGTATCTTTTAAAAATTTGTATAATTTTCTACTGATTTAAAGATCCGCTTAAAGAACTCAAAATGTGTTGTTTATTTCATGACCCCTACTTGAATGTGGCTTTTGTCTGTTTTTGTTACTAGTTGCTTGGAGCATCTGTTGGACAACGGTGCAGATCCATCCCTGGTCAACTCTAAAGGTTACAGTGCTGTTCATTATGCTGCTTCCCACGGCAACAAGCAGAACCTGGAACTGGTAAGTCCTTCTGTTTGTGTTCAGTAACTTGTATAGCTCCAGCCATTTAGGTAAATTGTTTTTCATCATGACTTTGCTGTATCTGTGGATCATATTACATTATAACTCTTGTCCCTTTAGCTCCTGGAAATGTCCTTTAATGCCCTAGGAGACATTGAGAGCAGTATTCCAGTGAGTCCGTTGCATTTAGCTGTAAGTGTGCTTTTCATTCCTAAAATCCTCTCTGTTACTTTGTGGCTTGAGACTGAGTGTGTGTTTCGTATGGAGAAGATGCCTTGTTCATATAGAGCAGCCAAAACATGACAGCTTCCTGTCGTATCCCATCTCCTCTCCCCCTCAGGCTGATAATGGCCACTGGCAGGCGCTGAGTGTGCTGACAGAGACTGCTGCCTACGTAGATGTGCAAGATGCCTCGGGCCGCTCTGTGCTCTACTTGGCTTCCCAGAGAGGTTACGCCCGCTGTGTAGAGGTCCTGCTAGCCCAGGGGGCCTCCTGCCTCCTCAACGAGAACAGACACATGTGGACCCCTCTACACGTCGCAGGTACGGTCCCCCCCTCAGAACCAGATGTGGGTTGAAATTAGTTAGTTTATTTGCCATGTGTAATGAATACATGCAAGTATGTGTCCCTGTATATTGTTCAATATTAGCAAGTATAGAATAGCTTAGAAACAAAGCAGTCAGGGTTGAATATGTGATTGAATATTTGTTTCATATCAGCTGCCAACGGCCACACGGAATGTCTCCACATGCTGGTGGAAAGCGGGGAGGAGGCAGACCTTACCAATGTCACAGACACACAGGGACAGTGAGTGGTCTCTCTTTCTTGCTACCTGGCAGGAAACTTTGTTTTTGTAATGTAAACGTGTTGTTATTTACTTTTAATAACTACATATAGATACAGTGTTAGCAAAACAGTTTAGGTTGTTCACGGAAGATTTACAGAATCGCACATCCTGTCTGCTAGAATGCGTTGTTGTTGACGTTGTAATATAAATGACTGTGTGGGTGTGGTCTTCCCTGTCTTCCTCCTCAGGAC
Organism: Oncorhynchus gorbuscha; assembly: GCF_021184085.1. Classification (NCBI taxonomy): domain Eukaryota; kingdom Metazoa; phylum Chordata; class Actinopteri; order Salmoniformes; family Salmonidae; genus Oncorhynchus; species Oncorhynchus gorbuscha. Next base: position 87,998,341 of record NC_060175.1, on the reverse strand, counting down.
CCCTCTGATGCTGGCCGTGCTAGGTGGCCACACAGACTGTGTCCACCTGCTGTTGGAGAAGGGGGCCTGGCCTGACGCCAAGGACAAGGGGGGCAGCACAGCCTTGCACAGAGGGGTGAGCTACACGCCTAGAGGCTTTTCACATTACTCAGCTGAGAAAAAGGTCAAATTCTTCAGCTACACCTAGCCTGTCTGGTTGTTGTGCGGTACAGAGGAACACTGCAACATTAGTTTGAAATAATTATTAAAACACTGTAAAAGTTAGAAATATAGCTGTGTAACTCTTTGTAACCTGTCCCATAGGCGGTGGTGGGCCGTGAGGACTGTGTGACAGCCCTGCTGGATCACGAGGCATCTGCCCTGTGTCGGGACGGCCAGGGTCGTACCCCCCTGCATTACGCTGCCTCCCACCGCTACACTGACATCCTGGCCAGTCTGCTGCGTGCCGCCACGCGCTCCGATCCTCTGGACTCCCTATTGGACCACGAAGAGTACACGCCGTCACACTGGGCCGCCTACCAAGGTCTGCGTGGTTATTGGTTACATCCCAAAACACCCTCTTTCAAGAAGGGTGTATATTACATGTATAAATGAAATGTGGGGGGAAAACAGTTTGTTTTGTAGTGTCTTTGTAATTCAAATGAACACACTTTTTTTCCTCCTATCAGGGCATGAAGGCTGTTTGGAGGTTTTACTTGAACACAAAACATGTAATAGCCAGGAGGGAAACCGCTTTACCCCATTGCACTGTGCTCTGTGAGTATTCTCTAATCAATGTTTTAAACATGATAATACAATGTGTTTGGGAAAGGATCAGTAATGATGGGTTCTATAAACGGGTTGGTTGTTTAGCAACAACTTGACATGGTTGGCTTAGACTGTTGACAACGTGAACTATATTTAGTCTCCAAATGTTTATTGAAAACATAAATACATTTGCACAATGAGCACTTGTCTCAAATACATCGTTACAATTGTTGGTTTGCTAGCGAGCTAATTTTAGCCATATTAGCATAGACATCAGTCAATACACCTCAAAACAAGACATGGTATCAATAATGATGAAACGAGCCCCCAATCATTCCCCACAGGGCAGCTTCTTGTCATTGTTGCTAGTTATCTGACCTTTCAGAATCGTAACAACGCACGCCTTCCGGCCACATCGACGTGCGCATCTCTTTTGTGACGTTATCAGTCAACCCGTCTTTGTGGTGATCTTTTGATGTTGTGTGATGCTGCAGAATGAATGGCCGTAGTGGAGCTGCAGAGATGCTGTTGGAATCTGCTGGTGTACAGATGGTTAACACCAGGGATACTAAAGGAAGGTAAGTCAATTGAGGGCAAGGTGTCATTACCTTACTAGATGTTTACTTGGGTATCTCCTGTTTCATTGGTATGTCTTCTGTGCTGTACCTCTGCGCTCAGTGTGGACTCCAGATTTGATCTCCTGTTTCATTGTCATGCGAGACTGACTTCACCAAGGTCAGGCTGCCTCTCTTTGCCTGTAGGACCCCGCTTCATGCCGCAGCGTGCGCCGAGGACGTGTCGGGGCTGCAGCTGGTCCTACGCCACGGCGCTGAGATCAACGCCGTGGACCACACCGGACGCTCTGCTCTCATGGTTGCTGCTGACAATGGACAGAGTGGCACCGTGGGTAAGTCTACGGAACACATTTTCGTTGATGTTTTGATAAAGGATAGAGTTTAGCAGATTCTCTCTCATCAGTCTCTGAAGAAGAATGAACTACCACTTGATTGGAGTGAATTCATTATGTGTTGGGTAGATTTGTAAAGAGGAATCTTGTTTAATTTATCTCTTGATTCTCCCCTGGTGTCCCCAGCCATCCTCCTGCAACGGGCCAAGGCTGACCTGACACTGCTGGACGACAATGGAAACACTGCCCTGCATCTGGCCTGCAGCAAGGTAAGCAGCCCTCACAATATCATCAGAGCTCGGAAAGAAATGGAGCATAACATAGCATTCAAGCTTTCAGCACCTCTCTGATGAACGGAGATTAATGAAGTGCATGTATTGATGATGGTTGATGTAAGCATGTTTCTGTATTTGTCTTGCAGGCTCATGAGATGTGTGCCCTGCTGATTCTGGGGGAGATCCATAACGCTACCCTCGTCAATGCAACCAACGCTGCACTGCAAATGCCCCTGCATCTAGCAGCACGCAACGGTATGGCCACCGTGGTCCAGGCACTGCTGAGTCGAGGAGCCACAGTGCTGGCAGTGGATGAGGAGGGTAAGGAGAGACACTATTCCATCTTTCTCAAAACCTTGTCTTCATTTTAACATAATGCTATGGGCTTTCTTATTGATTTCTGATTGTTACTTACTTAGGCCTTTTTCTCCTCCTCGAGCATAGACCACAGACACTAGAAAGCTGTTGTCTATGGCCTATCTGGTCTGATGGTGTTTTTGTTGTTGACCAGGCCACACTCCAGCCCTGGCCTGCGCCCCCAACAAGGATGTGGCTGACTGCCTGGCTCTGATCCTCTCTACCATGAAGCCTTTCCCATCTCTGGACCCTTCCTCGTGCTCCTGCTCCTCTTCCTCCTGCCCCTGCACCTCCATCTCTGTCTCCTCCATCTCTGTCTCCTCCTCCATCTCCCCCGGTCTCAACCTACTGAAGCACTGCGGCATCACCGCAGCCTGCACACCCCTGCCCAACGGAAGCCTTCACCATCACCACGGCTAAGTCAAAGACCACCATGGCGCCGCCATCGGCCTGGACGGGTGCCTTTCTGAGTGAGGTCATCCTACACCTACAATCTGACACCACTACAACCACCACCACAGGGTGACTCCCTTGAGTACACCCACCTACATGTGTGCGCGTATGGTCTTCTCCTGAAGTGCAGTCAAACCTATATGCAAATAGAGCCCACAGAATCTATCTCAGCTCTGTAGTAGTTAGTGCTTAACGCAGAGAGACTGATCTCTCTTTCTGTAATGTCACTGGAATACCGCTGTTTGTCCCTAAATGGTTGCTAATAACCAACCACAAAAATCATCTAAATAATCAATCCCTTTAAAAAAATGTCCCGCAAATAGGTACTTGTCAGCACAGAAAAATGACTGACAGCTTAAAGGACTTTTTATTCTCCTTTTTGTGTTTGTTTGTAGTCTCTTGTTTAGTCACTTCTCATTATCATTCAGTATTTAATATTATATCAGAAACTAGGACTAGTAGTGGTGGCCTTGAATAGGAATGCACAGCCTTCCCCAAAGGAGAATGATCAAACGGGTTAAAGTAGGGTAGAGGACTTGATGAAGGAACCATACAGAAGGAAGTCCTGCCCAAGAGTGCAATGCTAAAATATATCTATTCTGACTTTTTTTTAAAAATGATTATAATATGTACCTTGTGTAGTAGCCTATATTTAAACTTTTAGCCTAAAATAGTTTGTCAATTTCATAGAGCTGCTAAAGTTTGAAAAATGTATATGTAAGCATGTCTCCTTGCAAAGGAGTACAGTGCTCAGGTTGAGATTTTAGCATCAATTTATTCTCAATGCTGAAGTATTGTCTACAACACAGTTTTGTGTTTACTAAGCTAGAATGTGGTTCAAAGCATATCAGTTATGACCAAAGGTGATCATCACTACTATGGCAAAACAAAAATATTTATTTGAGATGTACTGTATAGAGAAAGACGATAGATCGATCTTGAGATACCTCGATAAATAATTTTGCAGCTGCTGAACGATTAGACAGGGAGAGTAGTAGCAATGAGGCCTTGGTTATTTAGTTTGCCTTTGGGAGCGGGCTCGCCCCATTGCACCTCAGTGAAGCCTCTTGTATTGTGAGCACTTTCTCTTGTATTCTGAGATTACTGCTCAGTCATCTTAACCAGCCATTTCAATTGATTTCTCTTTTTTTTATCATTCTCTAAAGACTTTGGTACATTGAATGGGATTATTTCCCCAAATTTGGCCTTGGTCAATCTGAAATTGAATTTATACTGAACAAAAATATAAATGCAACATGCAACAATTTCAAAGATTTTACTGAGGTCATATAAATTCATATTTTACAGTTCATATAAGGAAATCCGTCAATTTAAATCAATTCATTAGGCCCCGATCTGTGGATTTTATGACTGGGTGTACAGATCCAGAGCATCCCAAACATGTTCAATGGGTGACATGTCTAGTGAGTATGCAGGTCATGGAAGAACTGGGACATTTTGCAGCTTCCAGGAATTGTGTACAGATTCTTGAGATATGGCACCCCATGGGCCTCAGGATCTAGTCACGCTGTCTCTGTGTATTCAAATTGCCATCGATAAAATACAATCGTGTTCGTTGTCCGTAGCTTATGCCTGCCATACCATAACCCCACCAACACCATGGGGCACTTTGTTCACAACGTTGACATCAACGTGTGGTCTCAGACGATACCGCAGGTAAAGAACCCAAATGTGGAGGTGCTGGGCTGAGATGGTTACACGTGGTCTGTAGTTGTGAGGCCGGTTGGACATATTGCCAAATTCTCTAAAACAATGTTGGTGGCTTATGGTAGAGAAGTTAATATTAAATTCTCTGGCAACAGCTCATTCCTGCAGTCAGCATGCCAATTGCACAGTCCCTGAAAAAACATCTGTGGCATTGTGTTGTGTGACACAACTGCACATTTTCATGGACTTTTATTGTCCCCAGCACAAGGTGCACATGTGTAATGATCATGCTGTTTAATCAGCTTCTTGATATACCACACCGGTCAGTTGGATGCATTATGTTAGCAAAGAATAAATGCTCACTAACAGGGATGTAAACAAATTTGTGCCCAAAAATTGAGGAATACTTTTTGTGCGATTGGAACATTTTGGGGATCTCATTTTTCTGCTCATGAAACATGGGACCAACACTTTACATGTTGCGTTTAATATTTTTGTTTGGTGTTCTTCAGAAATTAAGAGATGGAGCAATACCACTGTTCCTCTCAACGCTTGTATCTTGACTAGTACAATGGTCAGTCCTAGTATGAGATTGAAATGCTCTTTCGTTTTTGTATAATATAAGCAATATTTACTTTCTGGCATTTGAACGTTATTGAAAAGACAATCATAGTCTCAAGGGCTTTTGTTTCCTTGGTAATCTTGTTTGATCACTTTATTTTAGTTCTGACACTAGGCCTAGCTACATGGACATGATCTGTTCTAGACTAAAGACTGTAGTTGCTGTGTCAAGGCATTTTTCTGTGCCAAGAAAACATTTAAATTGATTGCCACCATGGCATCTCATTTAGAACCATATGACATCTTGGCAGTATGAATGCAGGATGGCAAAATAAGACGAACCCTAGGATCTCACCCACTTAATTAGACCTGTGAATCTGGTAAGAAGAGGATTCCTTGGTTGGGCTTGATTGGTCATGTCTCCAGATAGAAGTCATGACTTACTAGAGATAATTGAAAGCCCGGTAGGTTGGCAGGGTTACTGTAGGAATGAACTGAAAAAACAAATGTTACACTCATATGGGCAGTAGTAGTACTTGTGTTTTTAGTAAAGCCAAAAAGTGTAATTCCTTTTTGCTACGTGGTATTCCTTTTGTTACACGTGTATCTTGTCTGGTGGTACTACATTGTAGATTGTATCAGACCACTGGAGCTCATTGCTCAACTTAATTTAAATATTTTTTACACTACCATTTCTATTGCATCATCAGTGGACAGCTACATTTCACAGATTCCGGACTAATTTACATATTTATTTGATGCTTCACCATAACATCTCTTGATGATGGCTAAATGACATGCCTTAGTTCTTTCTGGATGATAAAGATGAGGACCTAATCTAATGGACTAACAAGTCATGTGGTGCCCAACAGTCGGTGTTCTGTGTTGTCTGGGGTAGAGGAGGAACAAAGGGAGTGTTTTAGTCTTTGGTGTCATGTGTAAACAGTTAATAGTCTCAGGCTGTGTGGAGCCAGTAAGCATATCACATGGATTGATAACATGCAAGTCATATTGACATTTTGTGATATGCATACAGTTCTATAGTTATTCATTCAACCCTGATCCAAGGCACTTATTGAGGTAGTTATGCACTTTAACACGTTCAGTGTCTTCGTGTGCATTATCACTCTGAATAGTGCATATGTGTTGTAGCTACATGAGCAAGTCTGCTTTGTGGGAGAGAAGAGGTGCAAAACAGGTCATGGCAAAGATTGCAAGGTATGTATGTACTGTTGCTTAATTGACAGATTTAACTTCAAAACTCTCAGGGTCTAAAATGGTCAGTCGTCCACACATGGTCCAAAATCCAGTTATCACAATGTGGTTTGTTCGATGCCAGTCCTTCTGGTTAGTCCAGTGAATTAGTTAGGCTTGTTTTCACCATGCTTGCATCCTCCTCCCATGACTCCACATTGAGCAACATCTGTATGTTGTATAACAGACACTGATTACATCAATAATCCAACAGCAGGTGTGTCTGGCTAGCAGGTCAGAAATAGTTTTCTTCTTGCAATGCCCTTGTCCAGCAGATGGCACCAGTTCTCCTGCATATATCCCATCTGGACCTCTATCCATATATATGTGTTCCATTGCTTGACAGAGAACTCATTATAAAGGAGCTTGAGATCATTCTTCTGACTTTAAAGAAACAATTAAATGGGACATTTCTCATTTGTAGCAATAAAGAGCGTGTGAACAATGTGTGCAGCACAAATATTGCACTGCCTTCTACTGTATTTAAGCTAATCCAACAAAGCATTTTAGTAATTTATCAGATGCTCTTATCCAGAGCGACTTACAATTGAGTTATTGTGCAAATCTTAGGTCACAGTTAAGGCCTTATTTGCCAAAGTACATTGGATTAAAAAACAAAAAGATAAATTCCGAGAACATGGAATGTACACACTGACTCCAAATATGACCCATGACTTCACTGGCAAATGTGAATATGGGGTCAAATTGGAACAATTATTTTCTCCTGACCTTTTGAACTACTGCTCTGGCATTCATTAAATTTACCAAGTAGCAGCATGAAATAACTGTCATGTAAGTTTAGTCTTCCTGTTATGGGTCTTGTCTCTTGAATGTGATCGAGCTATACCTATAGGTCCCTATGTGTTTGTCATGCATTGACAATGGAAACAGCAGGTTAGAGAGTTTGAACATTCATCTGTGTTAATACCATTGAGATAGCCTTACAATATATTTTGAACAGAAAATTAGACTACGCTGTAGTTGCTTTAATTGTTTTGCGTTAATTGATAGGAAAATACACCTAGCTACATCCATTTAGTGCCATAGAAACCTTTATTTGCCTTCAAGCATAATAGTCATATTTGGTCAGTAACTCATTTCTTTGTTGTGTTTGTTGGGACTCATTTACCCAGATAGCCATGGTTAGAAAGTAAAATAAAAATGGTATTAAGCTCTGATTTGAAACATTGCTGTCACAGATAGAGGTCCGAATGTCAGTGGTGACTAATGGTTTGCATTACTACTTAGTACTGATCGTACGGTGGAAACTAGGAAGAGGAAAGCAATCAGGACAGACATGATAGTCTGGAAAAAAGAATGGATGCAAGATTTGTTAAAGTATTTATAATTGGACAGACTTTGTAACAAGTCGGCAATGATATAATAATAATGATCAAAATGTATGTTAATTTCTTTGTAATAGCTGGTTTTGTAATTATTATAGGAACTGTTTTTAATGTTGGCAGATGTGTGGTTAACAGGGAATAGATTTACCTCGATGGATGCCCCTATTCTTACTTGAAGTATCTTTCATAGAAGGAAAATGTAAAATTTTCATTCACAGCCTAGCCTTAACTTTAAAGCAGAGGAACCAATATCTTGCAGTACCTACTAAGTTATGACACGTGACCCCTCTGGAGTTCCATTTCTCAGTGGAACTGATCAAATCTCTGCTGATTTTGCTATTATGGTGTGCATCCCAAATGGTACTGTATTCTCTACACAGTGTACAACCTTTGACCAAAGTTGGTCCTTGGTCAAAAGCAGTACACTGTTTTAGAGAATAGGGTGCCATTTTGGATGAGCACACACATATCCTTGGGTGTCTGGAAGCACACATCCAATGTTAATGGCGAACAACTCAAGGTTTCCCTGAGATTGTTTTGGGATTTTGGCATAGTTGCTACATTGAGTGAAAAACATTAATTGGATTTGACTTATTACCGGTCTAGTTCAGTTTGACAAATCTCCAAAACCAAATAACGCTATTAATTTAAGTACCCGTTGGAGAGAAGACAAAGGGCAAAAATAAAGTCTACCTTGTTATAAATGCAAACAGTTGTCAATTTGATTCTAAAGATTTAAGTTCTGGTACGTGAAGAGCAGAAATGTGTAATTCAATGAAGGTCTTGAGGAAAAATAGTGTGAAAACACAATCTATAGTGTGGGGGGGGGGAGTACTATGCAGTAATTATTTACCCCCTCAAGTTGGTGAATGTGGGTTAGTAAATATGGGAGGATTTTTCTAGCTTTCCCCCTGCTTGTGGTCTCATTTTTTTCCCTTCATCCTTGCTTGGTATTTTGTTCTCCATCAGTTGAACCTGTGTGATAACCAGCACAGAGGTGGCATGGTGCCTTTTCATGTGTTTCTAAATGAATGTTGTAGCTACGGCATGGTCTTCCATTTATACCTTCCGGAAGTCTTATGAATTCCATGTAAAATAAGAGCACATCTCTCTGAAAACAACACTCAACCTTTGTGATGTTTGATAAAATAAGCAACTGTTGTTTATGTTCTTGGCCTATTCCGTGTGCATGCTATGGATCTCTGCGCGTGAGTCCTGTCATATGGTGAATCCGAGTGTACCATCATACCTGATGTTGAACACCAATATTGGAGTTTTTTTATTTTTTATTTTGAAAGCACAAATCCAAACATGGAACCATATTTTTTGACGATACCTCCAAGCAAAGATGTGGCGGTTAGAGCCAAGAAGAGTTAGAACGAGGGGGTCACAAAGAGAAGGAAAGCATGGGATTGGATAGTCATTACCAGTAACTGTAGTCTGAGCATATCAATTTAAATGTATTTATACTTAGATGTGCTAACTGTACAGAATAGTTCAGGTTGTGAAGTCATATTAGGGTACATAACAGTAATAATGATAATGTTTTGGTCGTAATCGTGTGGTGTTTTTGCATTATTAAAAGTAGTGGTTCATCAGTAGCGGTGTGCAGTGTTAAGCATGTGATCATTCTGTTGAAGTGGTCTAATATAACATGCGTCGTATTCTAGTAGCATTAGGGCGTGATGAATCATCCTCGCTTTTTAAGCTGACCTCCCTTTTGAAGTGGATGAAAAAGACGAGTGCAATAAACTTATCATTTGCTTCCTCATGTAAAAAAATCAAGTAACTTTCTGTAGCTGGTTAATGCAGTGGGATTGTAAACCCTCCTTGCTGCTTCGCATCCAGAGAAGTGGCACTAGGATGTGAAGAACTGCATTCTTACAACTGTGATGTTCAAGTATCAAAGCTGCTTTCTCATAAGGGGGACCATGATACATTAACTGTGTGTATTGTGTTAGAGGCATTTTTGGGATTCAATCTCCTTGAATGTGAATATTTTGATTGCATGTCAAGGTGTGTATGTATGCATCTTCCTCCGTATCAAATTAAATATTGTCTGGCCGTAAATTAAGTGTATTAAAGGAATTATGAAATGCCTTGTTTTCAGAAAACATTAAGGGAGACCTCCCATTCATTCCCCCTCACTAATCTTAAAATATGTGTTACGTTAAGCTTTCTGCAGCTGTTCTGATCATGTATGTTTTAGTATCAATAATGGAGGTGTGTTGAAATGGTGACCCATGGGTTACATTAACAAAACTACGTAAGAATTATTACAAGCAACTACTTAAAAGAAACAGTGTTGCACATGTATGTTTGTTACTTTGGGCAAGTAACCAAGCCTGTCTAAATCAGACATATAGATGACAATGAAAGGTAGGGAATGAAAGGTGTAGTAGCATGAGAACAGCCTAGTGCTTAGGGTATAATGTGTTGACATTGTTAGAAGCCCTGTGATATTAGTTGTAGAATAACATTCCCCTTGAAATGACCTTTTTAACCAGCAGGGGAAGGAAATGTTCTTACATTGTTTGCCACTATTGGCAGTAATTTGCTGTAAAAGCACATAGACATACTCTTAGAATAAGCACAGGATCAATGCCAATTGCCCATTTATTAGCTTAGAGTGTAGCCTCCTATTGGGAATTGCCTTGAGATGCGCGGTCACCCACAATGAAGTCTGGGGCCAGATATTATCATTGGAATCCGTAAGGGACCACAATGGTGATTCACATAGTCTCTTTGATACCATCCGTTGGAGGTACACGATGGTAATGTGCTCAAAGCAGTACAGAATAATGGATACATTCATTGGCATATCCTGTGACTTGTTGGTCCCTTTGCTGATTCCTTAGTTTATTCTGCAGCACCTTAACTGAATGAACTGATGAAGACCGACTACGGGTTAGTTGTCCGTTTCACTCCGTGGCTTATGTATTGTAAATACTATGGACCCCATACCAGGAAAGGAGGAGGAGTCTAAATCAGGGCACATCAATAGTTACAATGAAAAGGTTTTTTAATGTACCTTAAAAAAAAAAATGGGTTTGTCAGCTAAACATTCCAAAAGTTTTGCAAGCTTTGCTGTTGGGTAACAGAACAGTCTAAACTGCTTTGCTGTTGAATAGTAGTAACTGACATCTGGCATAGGCCTAGTCTACATGCTGTGTGTTTGTCAGAGAAAGGAAAGATTCCCTATTTAACTCTTACCTCATTTACAAACCTGCAAATACTATTCTACTGTGAGTAGAAAATGCCATCACCAGCATGTGCTCTAGACCTGTGATGACAATGGCAACAGGACCAATGACGTAGCGCGATTTCAACATTTGAGTTAACATGAATAGTCAACGCCTCTCACTTTCTTAATTCTGTAAGGCTCATGCATATAATGGTATTATCCATGTAAATACACTTGTCTTTTTCAATAGTAGCATTTTTCCTACCTCCCATACATTGCAGCTAGAGTTAATCTGCACCTGTTTTGACAAACAAATATATACACAATAGCCTATGGGAACTGAGAATTTGACCATGAACAATAATTCAACTTGATGAAGTGTGCTTGATTGTATGTATAATTGTGTGTGTTCATGAGATTTATGATACGCATTTCTACAACAAAATACCACTGGGATGTGAAGCCAGACTGATGTCTTTTTAAAACCTAATTTCTCCATTCTTCTGCTTTCATGTTATGCTCTAGTCTCTTAATGTTTACAGCTTCCTGGAATGTGAATTTTGGTTGGGTTAGTTATTGCATATCATATTTTTAACAGTGGAGACCGGTTATATGCATTAATATATTCTGTACGAGGTTGAATTTTGTTCCCCTCAAGCCGTATGCCTTCAGAAACACTAATCCACTCAATTTGATAGGTGTTTGCCTTCCCACTGTCATTGTGCATCAGCTTTAATGCTAGAATCCTTAATTGAAACAAAAGCGGATACCCCACCTCTGTTTTGGTAAAAAGCTGACGGCTGGGCCTGGAGAAATGGACAGAGCTATGGATGCAAGGACTGACCACCCATGATATAAAATATAGTTAACCATGTTGAGGCTATACAGTGTTTGTTTACCAACATTGTAAAACGAATAAAACATGTATATTTGGGGTTTTAATGGGGTATGATCGTTGAATTTATGACAAACTATTCTTCAATAATAAATGGCCATAACATTAATTTAAGTCCAAAAATGAATGTAGGAACTAAAGATTCTAGCTTTAATTCCATGGCGATAGAGGACAGGGTGAGAAGTCTGGTTTCTGACCAGACACACACTCACCCTGCCCCTCATTCCCACACAAGGAGAGGAACATCCCCTCACTCCCCATCCACTGTCCCTCCAAAACCTCAAGCCATTTCTTTAGTTGACAACAATGCAATTGATCCCAAAAGCACTTTGCCTTGTTTTTCCATTGTGTGAACTATGTAAATTGTAATTTGTTACGGATGTGTGTATCATTCATTCACAATTTCGGACTAATCTGCATCAATCTTTGACGTTAAAATAATAAAATGATTTAAACATTGAACCTAAATCTATTTTATACAAGGTTTTCTGCAGCCAATTGGTCTTGTCATTCAGTATTGTGGCTTAGGGTTGGTTGTGTTAAATAAAGTGCTATTGATAAATATTCACTGCGTCATGTGTTATGATTTGATTCCTAGATGTACAACTAGTGAGAAGTGCTCTGGAGTCATGGTCAGATATAAAAGGGACTCCTTTATTGGTGAATTTGACATGGTTATTCAGTATTCAAGATTTTAAAAAACAAAAAGTACATATTGAAAATCTACATGTTTTGTACTTCCTGCTAGTGTGGTTCAACCCATGCAAAACATTCTGAAATAATTGACTAGATTTTTTTTTCCCATTCCCATAAAAATACATTCATGATATAGGAAAAAAACAAGTTGCACACTACATTAAGAGAATGTAGTTTCATAGAACATGGTAATAAGAAAGCAAATTGTGTGCAGTACAGTGCCATTCTCTTGGCCATGTGATAATCATCTTGCCCGGCAGGACCAGTGACTCATGGGTTGTTTACATTAACCATCAAATTGTGTCAGTAGGGCAGCAGGTAGCCTAGCGTTTGGGCCAGTAACCCGAAAGGTTGATGGTTCGAATCCCCAAGCCAACTAGATGGGGGGAAAAACCTGTCTGCCATCGAGTAAGGCACTTGCTCCTGTAAATCACTCTGGATAAGAATGTCTGCTAAATTACTAAAAATGTAAATGTGCCTCAGAGTGCTCTAAAAGTGAAGCTGGTGCTTAATTGAAGTCATCTCAAATAATGTTTTTCAGGTCTTTAGTAGTAAAGTACTGTAAATGAAGTCTACTTTGAGGTCTTGATATTGGCCGTTTGAACTTTGAATTAAGAGTAGCCAATCCAGTGGGTTTGAATCACCATCTGAACCTCAGGTAGTTTAGAATTTGATCCACTCATATCCTTCCCATTGAGTCAGATGTCACCCAGGTTGAATGCGATATGGTCCTCAAACAAAGCGATACACAACATGATGGCTCCCCCTGCCAACAGGCCCAGGTTCTGTAGCAGGAAGCGAGTCCAGGGTCCCATCGGGCCAGGATCACCATGAAGCATCTCAGGTAACTATTGAGGGGAGAGAATGTGACATTTTCACACCACGGAGCCCAGCAGAGTTGTACTGAGCTGGGCCTGGTTTCCCAAAAGCATCTTAAGGCTAAGTTCATCATTTGAACCTTTCATAGGAGGTTAAATCTCCAAGCTGTTAACCAAAACTTGTTACTAAAATTGCGCTTATTATTTACTGACCACTCAGAAAAGGTCTGTTAGATGTGTTTTTTCCCAACTGTCACATTATACACAGATTTTCACTAAACATATTAATTCTCAGTCTCTAACCGCTGATAAATTCCCAAAGGATAAAAATGTTTAAAATGAAAACTGATAAATAGCCTACATAGGCCTATATACTGACATTTATTTAAATACATGTTTGTTCTATTTTGCCATTTGGCTACTGTCAAAAATAATGGCCAAATCTTGATTTTGTGCATTATTATAGGGCACGTGTCAAACTCATTTCAAAGAGGGCAGAGTGTTTACGGGTTTTCGCTCCTCCCTTGTACTTGATTGATGAATTAAGGTCACTAATTAGTAAGGAACTCCCCTCACCTGGTTGTCTAGGTCTTATTTGAAAAGAAAAAAGAAAAACCAGCATACACTAGGACTCCACGGAATGAATTTGACACCCCTGTTGTAGGATAAGCATTAGAATAAGTCGCCTCAGTATTTGAAGCCATAGGTGATATCGCTCTAGGAGTTGATACATTGTCAGTATTGTGGAATAATTCTAATGTTAAGGTAAGATTTTAAAGGAGAAAGCTGATCCGAGACCAGCACTGCCTTACTTTCGATCAACAAAATGCCACACTTAGCGAACATTCTCTCTGCGTGGCGTTTTAGGAAATGTTACATCGTCGGCCATTGTAGGAAAGATGCATTGTTAAAACACTCATAAGCCTAAGTTTCATCGCTATAAGGAAACCGGACCCTGGCCTGTTTACACATCCACCCTGCTGGAAAGGACAATGTGAAAAGATATCAGCCAGCACAGTATGGTTATGGTTGACATTATCATTAAATCAATGGTACTTATAAAGCCCTATTTACATCAGCAGTTGTCAAAGTGTGTTTAGTGTGAAAATGTACGTGTGGAAATCGATCCACTCTAGTGGCTCACCATGTCAGCAAGGGCCACGTAGAGGAAGACCCCAGCGGTGAGGGTGAGGATCCAGGGTGAGATCTGAGCAGACTGGTGGCCCAGGACAGAGCCAGTCAGCAGTCCCACGAAGCCCAGCAAGGCTGAAACAGCACTGAAGAGAACTAGTCGGCGAACAGGCCACCCTGCTCCTAGCAGCACTGCCAGGTCACCTACACAGACAGTCAACACATTGAATGAACCGTATACTCCATGGAACATTACAGATCAGAGGTATACCTGAAAATTTGAACGTGGATTTTATGATGCGTTATACCTTTGTAGCCTACAGTACATACTGAGTGTACAAAACACTAAGAACGCCAAACCTAATATTGAGTTACATCCTCTTTTCGCCCTCAGAACAGCCTCAAAATCAACAGCGCATGGAATCTACAAGGTGTCAAAAGCGTTCCACAGGGATTATGGCCCATGTTGACTCCAATGCTTCCCACAGTGGTCAAGTTGACTAGATGTCCTTTTGGTGGTGGAACATTCTTGATACACACGGGAAACTGTTGAGTGAAAATCCCAGCAGTGTTTCAGTTCTTGACATATTCAAACTGGTTCGCCTGGCACTTACTACCATAACTTGTTCAAAGGCATTTCAATCTTTTGTCTTGCCCATTCACCCTCAAATGGCACACAAACACAATTTGTCTCAAGGCTTAAAAATCCTTCTTTAACCTGTCTCCTCCCCTTCATCTACACTGATTGAAGTGGATTTAACACGTGATCATATCTTTAACCTGGATTCACCAGGTCAGTCTGTCATGGAAAGAGAAGCTGTTTTTAATGTTTTGTACACTCAGTTGAAAGGGAAGGTTTTCTTGTATACCTAGCTCGTGAGGAAGCTCATGACAGAACACCGCTATCGTGGTGCTGAGACCTCCAGCCAGACTCTGAGAAAAAGCTGCACCAATTGCCAGACCATCAGTAAGGTTGTGGATTCCGTCTCCCATAACCACCATCCACACCAAGCTTCCTATCCCAGCTTCCTCCTTGGAAGGTGGACCATGTGAATGGCCGTGACCATGCTCAGAGGATTGTGTCCCACTCTGCAGAGCAGTACGCTCCCTCTCTGGATACAGCTCTATACTGGTGTTCTGCTCCTTCCTCTTAGCCTTCTGATGACAAAAGAAAGAGCATTAAAAAAAATGTCCATATGAGTGAAACATTCACAACTGAATACTAATGGGTCTAATGTATGATTTTCAGTCGGGTTTTAGAAAAACATACTCCTGATTCATGTCTACTTTACTTGACTGACTTCATCAAGAAAGATATTGATGAGGGAAATATGTGTGGAATGGTACTGCTTGACCTACAGAAGGCATTTGATACAGTTAACCACTGTCTCCTAATCTCCAAACTGGAGGCACTGGGGTTAAGCAGTATCCCTCTAGGCTGGGTAAAGTCCTATTTATCAGGAAGGGAGCAAGTAGTAGAGGTTAATGGATCACTGTCTCAGGCAAAACCAATGAATTGTGGCATTCTGCAGGGGAGCGTGCTTGGGCCTCTGCTGTTTTTATTGTTTAGTGATATGAAAGATGCTTGTTCTTGCAGTCTTTTTCTTTATGAGGATGACTCTACACTTCTGGTGTCTCACAAAAGTAAAACAATGTTGGAGAGCATACTTAGCACAGAGCTTATTAACATTAGCAAATGGCTTGACAAGACATCTCTGCACTTAGGGAAAACTGAAGCAATTATTTTGGGATCCAGACCTAAATTGTGCAGGTCTTCTGAAATCAGAGTGGAGTTAGGGGGTGAGGTGCTGACTACTAAAACCTCTATTAGCTACTTGGGATGTATCCTTGATGGAATCTTGGGAGGTGTGAGCATGGCCAATAAAGTGCTAGGGAAGGTTAATGCCAGGACTAGGTTTTTGGCTAGAAAGTCCAAGCTGCTTGATAAGGACTCCATGAAAGTGCTAGCTACTGCCCTCATTCAATGCCATTTTGACTACGCTAGTACTTCCTGGTTTGGGGGCTTATCTAAACTTATGAAGGGGAAGCTCCAGATTGCCCAGAATAAGCTGATCAGGGTAGTATTGAAGGCGAGTCCACATGCTCGCATAGGCAGGAGCTGCTTTCAGGAACTAAACTGGCTGCCTGTTGAGGCTAGGTTAGACTAGGTTTGGTTTACAGGAGTATTTATGGTCCTGCGTCCAGATATCTAAGTGATTACTTTCCTCGTGTTAGGGATGCACACAATCACAGCACCAGATCAAGTGTTGCTGATGTGTGCTAATACAAGTTCAGGAGTAATGCTGGGAAATGTACTTTCTTGTATACTGGAGCCTCAGAATGAAATGAGTTGCCTCTGCCCATAAAAACATCCTCTCTGGGCAGCTTTAAAAATACGTTTGATGTCTTCTGTGCCCATATGAATAACCCCAATGATGTAACTGCAATGAGATAGATGTTCTTCTATGTTTTTGTTTTATTATTTCCCTGCCATACTGTGTTGGATCTTGTCTAGCCAGCTTGTCTCAAGAGGACCACAATGGAAATAAGTCCCAGAATTTGTGTGATCCTCCGAGATGATTTTATTCATGTGCATGTATGGCTTTTTCAAGTTATATGTGTGCTTGTTTTTTTTTTAAATGGTCAAATTAATAAACTAAACTACAAGACCAAACAATCCACCCTGCTTTCCTAACAAAGACTATATAGAACCTCTTCACACTTCTTGTAAAAATACCGTCGGCTACACATATTAAAATGTAAACTTGCTACGTGTCAACCACTACCTCTAGTGCACAACACTCCCCCGACAGTTGGCCCCTTGAAGCAGAGCAATGTAAACACAATTGTCTTGTTGAACCAACACGCCTACGGTATAAATGTAAATAGCAGAGCAATGTTTTTGAAACAGCTGAAATGTAGACATTTTCCTCATATTTTAGATAGATTTTTACCTGAAATTGCAGTAACAGCCTGTTATATTCTGATATTTTCACAGTAGCTGTCAGCTATATGCACTGAGCTACATAAAACTATGGAAGATCATACAAATGTAGAAATGTAGATAGTACAAATAGGATACGTTTTTTTCATTTGTAGCATTGTGTGGTGATTTCAGAGGTGGTGCACACACAGACACTTTGTTGTATTGTTTGTATACATTTTGTTGTAGATTGTTGAATTTTTAGTTTGTGTGACTTTCCTTCTCTCAGTGTATCAGTGTTTTGTTACTTGCCATGTTTTGTGTGAACCCCAGGAAGAGTAGCTGCTGCTTCTGCAAAAGCTAATGGGGATCAAAAACAAGTAAGCACCACAGGTCCTAGAGTGGGGGGGGGGGGGATTGTTTTCCTGGGGCCCAGAGTTTTCCCCGATCTGGTAGTAGGCTAACCTAACCAACACTGGGACTCTAGTTGTAGTGTATGACATAGTAATAAATCAGCTGTAAAAAAAAAAAAATACATAAAAAGCAGTTTCACATGGGCTATAAATGGGACCAGATCATTTTCTAATCACGTCACATAACTTCTGGCCCTAGGGAGGATGACAACTTTAAAACCCCTTACACAGAGAACTACGATTGGACAACACAAAAAAAAGAACAGTGCCGAGCTCGCTGTATGGCTGGTTGCATCGTGTAGGCCTTTGCATCTGTAATGAAAAAGATACTATGAGTATGTCATCACTATTGTGCTGATTGATTAATTCCAGTCAGTAATGTTTTATTAAAAAGGCCTGAGTAGCCTAGCCACCCGAAGTGTGAACATGACCCAAATTTTATCAAATTCACATTTTCTCAGAATACAAATAAAATGGACCTATTTTAGGCTATAAATACAAAGCTGAGGCTATAAAAAAAATTATTTTCTCCTGGCCAAGCCCAAATGGGATCAGATCGCATAGGCTTCTCTAGGCTACCTGAAGCTGCAGTTGTTATCAGTAGGCTACTGCTGATCAGACTGAAGAACAGACTAATTGTGCACGTTGACAAATCACGAGGCATTTTATTTTTTTTATTTTGTGGAGTTTATGGACTTCCATGTAAAACAGCTCCTCGCAGTGAATTCACTTATACCCACTTTGTCGCAATTTGCTTTTACCTCATGTAATGATTTGCATGATGAAGCCTGCTTTGTTGTAAGGTAGGCCTAATGTACCTTCATATTCGTATTAGAGGTTTAATCACTCATTTTTTTTTCGATATGCTGTCACTTGAAGACATGCTGTTACAGCAACTCTGTGCTTATGTCTTGAAGAACATTTAATGAGTGGAGCCTACAGATAAGAAAATAACATGAATTGTCTGCAGATACATGCTTGTAAAATGTTGCATTATTCAAGAGTATAATATGGTTTGGTTGCGTTATTCAATAATGTATTGTGTTTTAGAAGAAATGTTTCTATCATTGTTGAATAGTTTGTGCTTACTGGCTACAGAAATATTTAAGGTCAATTTGAGCTGCGGACCAAGAATGTCATGTGGCCAGCTGCAACAAAATGTTAGGCAAGGATGTAATGTGGCCAGCCACAACAAAATGTTAGGCAAGATGTAATGTGGCCAGCCACAACAAAATGTTAGGCAAGATGTAATGTGGCCAGCCACAACAAAATGTTAGGCAAGATGTAATGTGGCCAGCTACAACAAAATGTTAGGCAAGGATGTAATGTGGCCAGCCACAACAAAATGTTAGGCAAGGATGTAATGTGGCCAGCCACAACAAAATGTTAGGCAAGGATGTAATGTGGCCAGCCACAACAAAATGTTAGGCAAGGATGTAATATGACCAGCTACAACAAAATGTTAGGCAAGGATGTAATGTGACCAGCTACAACAAAATGTTAGGCAAGGATGTAATGTGGCCAGCTACAACAAAATGTTAGGCAAGGATGTAATATGACCAGCTACAACAAAATGTTAGGCAAGGATGTAATGTGGTCAGCTACAACAAAATGTTAGGCAAGGATGTAATGTGGTCAGCTACAACAAAATGTTAGGCAAGGATGTAATGTGAATTGAAAAGTAGAATTCTCTTTCGCCACCCCTGCTCCTCAGACGTCTTCATATCTCAGTGAGAATAGGGCCTAAAGGCGTCCTCATGCTTCCCATCCGAAACAGTTTGGGCATATATTATGTGTTTGTTTGTTTTGGTCTTCGGCAGGGTTTTTTGGGGGCTTTTTGTGCACACACAAAAACATTCTTGAGACAAGCCAAAGATCAGAAGCCGAAGTCGAACTACACTCAGAAGCCGAACTACACTCCTTTGTCGGCGATTGGTCAACAGTAGGGATTCTTCAATTAAGTGTTTGTTGTCGTTCAACAACAGACGGCAAGTATTAATGCAAAAAAATTGACTTGAAAAATACTGCACAACACATCTTGGTGAGATTAAAAAATTGCGCAACTAAGATCTCTGCAAAAATGTAAAAATGAATGACAGATTTCTTATCTTAGATTAATTCTGATTTATGAGGAAGTGTATACTGGCTACGGCATCTCAAGATGGACAAACAATACCATTGCCACTTTTCTAGCTAATGTCTTTTAAAGGGGATATGTGAGCACATTCGTTCGGTTCACTTAGTCGAGTTTGGCTAGGCGCTGGGCCTAGCTCCTCAGTGGGTCAGCATGGCTCCAACATGGGTGGACCTACGCCCTCCCAGGCCCACCCATCCATGGATTAGGGCCCAATGAATTTATTTCAATTGACTAACTCAGCTAAATCTTTAAAATTGTTGCATTTATATTTTTGTTCAATATACTATGCACAGTGTATTATAAAACAGTGACAACAGCATTAAACTCGCCCCTTTATTATCTTAATCCAGCTAACCTTGTAATGGGTCTTCAGTCCTAGAAGGCTCTCAAAGATGAAAAGGAGGTAGCAACCTCCCAGCACGCAAAGGCCCTTCAGAATAGAGTCCTGTTCTTCAGAGTGGTTTGAGTGTGGCCCAGTCTTGGCCTGCAGGACACAGATACAACAAGACACGGTTTTCACTATCAGCAACAGGTTTTACCTTAAAACATTTACTAATAGATTTGACAAATTCACCCTCCATGACTAAACAGAGACAGCAGCACTGGTATTTATATAGTGTTTGACAGTTTGGATGGGTACTTACGTGAGGCAGGAGATGCAGCAAGGCATCTCCACACAACGTCCCCACAGCCAGGGCTGTCATTGGGCAGAGGAAGGAACGGAGGCGGGCGGGTGGCAGGAGGGGTACCAGGCTCAGAGCCAGCAGAGACGGCAGGCTGATCACAACCAGAGCCAAGGAGCTCCATCCCAGAGCTGCAAAACAAACAATATATTGTATTCATTTAGATGTTGTATTCATTCTGCTTGGTCAATAGGGTATTGTAGTTTCCAGGGTTATGTGAAGTTTAGGTGTCATAAATGTAAAGTTATGCAACGAGTTTTAAAACATACTATATCGATAAATAATTTCCTGTCATAGCTGGTAGTTTCATTAATGCACCTTTGAGGAAAGTCACACTCCTTTCTGACTCCGCACCATGGGTTTCTGGGTGGCGTAGACACACGCCACTCTCAATCTGGTACAGCAGAGCTGGGCACAGGAGGGTGAAGTGGGCAGGAGTGATGTGGGATGCCTTTTCCAGACCGAAATTCCACAACAGCTGAGTAACGTTCAGACACTGAAAAGGAAAGGGTTAAAAGTCATCACTGTCCACAGAAACTGTTTATTGTATGGGGAATGTTTTGATAGTGGATTCTCTCATTAACTCTAAGAGTGGTTTATTATGACAAAAGGGACCCAAAACATTCATTGGCCAGGCATGTACAACAGAACACCATTTTCCTTTAACTTCCTCCTTATCTTAACAATTTTGAATAAAAACCATCACCTGAGAGGATGACATTTAGCCAAGAACAGTAAGCAGAATTCAGTTGTTAACATTGTGCATTTGGCACAAAACATTAGCCAGATCAACATTTTTTTATTGACTACTCACGTTCCCATGAAGATGCCTCGTAGTGGGGTGATTTGACACAAGGGAGTCAAACATTCCTTGGACAGAAATAGAGTGTGCAATAGTGGATGACCATAGAAGAATTTCTTCTTTAATCACATGATCAGAGGATAATGCGCTGCCCTCTTCAGACCCAGATCCAGCGGGCCCTGATATCCCAGGCTGTGGAGTTCTTTCAGAGGGCGTTGAGAAAAGGCAGCACAGTTTATTCAGGTGTCATTGTGTAACTATTCATAGCTTAATGAACACTAGGAATGCCAAAACCTCAGTATTTCAAAAGCGGCTACATACAGTGCCTTCAGAAAGTATTCACACCCCTTGATCCATCCTCAGTTCTCCTATCACAGCAATTAAACTCTGTAACCGTTTTAAAGTCACCATATGGTGAAATCCCTGAGCGGTTTCCTTCCTCTCTGGAAACTGAGTTAGGAAGGACACCTGTATCTTTGTAGAGACTCGGTGTATTGTCACACCATCCAAAGTGTAATTAATAACGTCATCATGCTCAAAGGGATATTCAAAGTCTGTTTTTTTACCCTTACCCATCTACCAATAGGTGCCCCTCTTTGTTGAAGCATTGGAAAACCACCCTGGTCTTTGTGGTTGAATCTGTGTTCAAATGTTTATTTCACCTTTATTTAGTTGAGAACAAGTTTTCATTTCACTGCTCAACTTAGGGACCTTACAGATAATTGTATATGTGGGGTACAAAAATCATGCTAAACAATATTTTTGCACAACCGAGTCCATGCAACTTAAGTGTCTCATTCAGCAAATGTTTTACTCCTGAACTTATTTAGGCTTGTCACAACACAGGGGTTGAATACTTTTTGACTCGAGACATTTCAGCTTTCATTTTGTATTAATTAGTTAAAATTAAAAATGTAAAAAACATTCCACTTTGACATTATGGGGTATTGTACAGTATGTAGGCCAGTGACCAAAAAAAAATCAACTAATCAATTTTAAATGTGGAAAAAGTCAAGGGGTGTGAATACATTCTGAAGGCACTGTATTTTGCACATCTCTAACAATCATGGAATCAAATCAGTTGCCATATCTGTCTCACCTGGATGCTTTTACAGAGGGGGGTGGTTGAATAGGCCTACTAGGACTGGGGGTGTCCGTTTCCTGATCTTCATGGTCATGAGACTGTGGGTGAGGGGGTGTCAGAGTGTTATGGTTGTGCCTCAACCCTTGGTGGCTGATCTCCAACACACTGACCTGTCCTAGTCCCAGGCTGCCCAGTAACATCTGAAGGCCCTTATAGTTCAAGGTCCCGTTGTCTCCATACTGATGGAACAGACGGTGCAAGTAGTAGACCTGGAAAAAGGGTATTGACAAGAGTAAATTGTCAGCTGAAATTGTCGGCAAGAAGGATAATCATTAGTGTTAAAACACTGCCATTATGAGACTTATAATAGCTAGGCTACTTTCTATTTTTACTTTATTCAATTTTGTTTTACAGGGATAGTGCACATTAATGAATATTACTGTAAAAGTGACAGTTTTAGCCAGCCAGCTAATTTTCAACTGATGCAATTTAGTGCAACCCCTTTTTACTGATGCAATTTAGGTTTAGTGTCTTGTTGACATCAGTGTCTCTCCTGAAAGTTTAAGTTGTAACCTTAACAACTATGATATCCACAATGTCGCTGTGAAATTAAGTTGTATCACTGATATATTGAGGCCAAATTCAGATATTTGAGATGCCCGGAGAATATAAAAATAAATCTTTATTTATACAGCACATTTAACATGGAATGCCACAGGAAAAAAGTTAACAATGAAAATAAAAGCTAAAATATTTACTAAACAACAAACATAAGAAAAACAAAAGTCACAAAACCTGAACGAATAAAAAGCACCCACTTTCAAATATGTCCACAGTTTAGGCCCCCTTCAGGTTCCCTGGCAAGCTATTCCAGAAGCTGGGGGCGTAATAACTTAAGGCTGCCTCTCCATGTCTCTTGGTCTTAGGCTTCAGGATAGTTAAGTGCCAGAGGACCTGAGGGACCTACCGGGTACATAACTTAAAAGCATGTCTGACATGTATTGGGGGTGCACAAACGTGGATTGATTTAAAAACCAATTGAATCATCTCAAACTCACAGGCAGCCAGTGCAGAGACCTTAAACCCGGTGTAATGTGTGCTCTCTGTCTGGTCTTGGTCAATACCCGTGCTGCAGCATTGTGTATGTTTTACAGTTGATCAATGGCTTTCTTGGGTAGACCAGACAGGAGAGCATTACAGTAGTCAAGCCTGCTTGTAATAATAGCATTGAGTCTCTGTATCAGCCTGAGAAAGAAACGGCCGCACCTTGGCAATGTTCTTCAGATGGTAAAAAGCTATTATGGTCACATTCCTAATGTGTGATTTGAAGTTTAGTTCAGAATCTAAAACAACACCTACGTTTTTTAGTTGGTGTTTTATCTTTATCGCCCGTGAATTAAAATGTGCGGCCAGATTATCTCTGTGCTTTGGCTCCAACAGTAAGTACCTAGGCCTTGTCTTGGCTGGGTAGCCTAGTGGTTAGAGTGTTGGACTAGTAGTAACCGGAAGGTTTCAAGTTCAAACCCCCGAGCTGACAAGGTACAAATCTGTCGTTCTGCCCCTGAACAGGCAGTTTAACCCACTGTTCCTAGGCCGTCATTGAAAGTAAGAATTTGTTCTTAACTGACTTGCCTAGTTAAAAAGGTCAAATTAAAAATTAAAATTAAAAATTTATCTGGAGGAAATTGTGAGCCATCCAAGTATTTAAATCACTAATACAGTCTAAATGATTGAGCTAAAATCCTCTGGTGACTCAGAAATTTTAAAGTTGTGTATCATCTGCGTAGCAGTGAAAATCTATGTTGTGCTTTCTAATAACGCTGTCAAGGAGTAACACATATCAACTGAACAGCACCAGACCAAAAATCAAACATTGTGGAACGTGTGATATGTATTTTCTCTGAGTTATTTTCACGAAGGGTGACAAAAAATCTAGACCAGTTAAAAAGGTCCTAAACCAATTTAGAAATTGGCTAACCCACCTCTCCAGTCTGTCCAGAAGGGCATCATGTTCAACAGTGTTGAATGCAGCATTTAAATCCAAGAGTACTAGGACAGAGAGCTGTTTGGTGTCTGTGTTGGCTCTAAGATCATTTACCACTATTTATGTGTTGTGGTGGGCATGATAACCAGATTGGATTTTTTTATACAGTTGGCATTTAAAAATAATCATAATTTAACGGTTTGAAAATCAATTTATCCCGAATTTTGCTGACGAATGGAAGTTTGGAGATTGGCTGAAAATTTCTAAAAACTGAAGAATCTAGAATACATGTCTTCAGAAGGCATTTCACCATATAAGTTTTGTGCAGTGGGGAACAAGTGCCTGTGAACAAGGAGTGGTTAACAATAGCTTTCACTTCTTCAGATATGCAATTAAAAACGGTTTTGAAAAGGGGGGGGCTTGGATCGAGAAGGAAAGTTTAAGAGTGAAATTGTGAAATCACTTTCCTGAGCATGTCTGTGTCAACCAGGGAAAATAAATCCATAGTGCCTTTACCTGGCAGGCTAGGGCACAAATAAAACTTTAATCAAGTCTGATACTAAGCCTAATGTTGGTTATCTTGTCTCTGAAATATGCCGTAAACTCATCACATTTAGATGTGGAGGAAAGTTCACATAGGTTAGAGGGGGTAGGATTTATCAGGCCATCAAATCGTCGAGAAGAGCACTCTCGAAATATTCGGAATGATCAAATTTGAAAAATGTGCAAAACTGTAATGGCATAGACGGCCTTCCATAATATTCTCACCTGCTCCTCAAAAGCCTCGTCTAAATGTTCGGCTGTTGATACCTCTTGTCGGCTTCCATTTGATATCCTGTCTGTCGTATTCGATGGCGTTTCCACTGTGCTACTGAGAGATGGTCGAGCCCTTGTCCCGAACTCCAGCAGAGGCAGACAGACAAATACTGCGAGCGTCAGTAGAGGTGACATCCTAGAAATTAACTGCAGAAAGCAATATGGAGGCAAGTTTATTCAAAAGTCACGTACCGTGAACAATCTCAACTTCTTAATGCTTCCAGTTTGTTTATCATTTAGTCTGTCAAATTGTAACACGCAGCGAAACACTACAAAATTGCCAAACTTTATACAGTCCGCGAAACAACAAAATCGTACATATTTTTTATGCCTACAGGCTACTCACACGGGTTGTTTTTCCCAGTCCTGAACTACATCTTCTCTTGCCCTGCTGATCTGAGGGTTGAAGAGCCTGGGGTTATTGTCTTTTGGTTTTCTGTGTTAATATTATAACTACACGTTAACTGAGTCACGAAACAGATAAGGGAGGCCAGGCCGCAAAGCATTACTCAAGGCAATTGACCTACCTTTTCCAATACAGCAGGATGGTTTGCCCTGCTCAAGGCACGTGAGAAGTGTTCTTAATAACCATGTCCTGGAACAGAGTTGTTGCAATAACTGGGTTACTGCAACATCTTCAACCAGTATAATAATAGTTGGAGGATCTAACAATGTAGCCTAAAAAGGGTTGAATTGAATGAATATCCACAAAAATAATAATTAGCTGAATTCTCAACCTTTCTTGTGATAGGCATACCCTATGCAAATTGTTATCACTTTAAAGGGGCAAGCTGCAGTTGCTATGCTTGTTACTCCAATGTTTGTAAACATTGTACATGCAAACAAACACTGCACATGCTTAAAACATACTTAGAACTATAACCTTGATTTATTGGCTGGGCAGTCCTTGCATCCATTGCTCTGTCTATTAATTTGAGAGTGGTTACATGTCTCTAGGCCCGCAGCTCAGCTTTTTACCAGAACAGAGGTGGGGTGACCCTTTTCTTATGGTTTCAACCACAGATTGCCCCTTTTAAATGTTGAAGAATACATTACAGGTAAGTAGTAATATCTCACAATCATTCATGAAAGAGAGGGATGAGTGGGCCTAATGGGATAATAGATTATGCGTCTGATTTTAACAGAAGTCCAAAGAAGAGAACTCTTGAACCCCAGAGCCACCACACCCTCTCCTGGGCTTTATAAGTGGGATGCACTGTTGAGCGATACATCCCGAGGTGTTTGTGCTGATTGTATGGAGATTGTGACAGCCGGTTAAATGGCGTCCCTTGAGAAGGCAAGAACAATATGTACGTCAGGGGAAGTGCAGTATTATCCTAAGGAGACTAATACTTGGAATTTGGAGGAGGAATGGAAGGAAAAGAAGCAGAGGAGGCCTGAGAGAGAGAGAGGTACCAACTGAAAGCTGACCAAGTGAAGGGGAAGATTCTCTGTGTTTGTGATGCTCGTCATTTGAAGTGATGCTCGTCATTTGATGTGACGCAGACAGGGTGGCGTGACTGGTGAAACAGAACAGTCATTGTCTGTTCTTTTGCATTTTGATGTTGAGTCTTTGCCCGACAAAGTGATGTTAGGAAATATGTCATCCTGTACAATCTTTTGTGCCGAATACATTACGTTGTTACAGGTGTCAAGCTTATGGGCATGTGGCGGCAGTCTGTAGAAGGGAGGTTCCTAGGTTTGAGAAGTGTGCAGAAGGACAAAGGAATGTGTAGCATTGGGGAAATTAGTGGTATGTGTTAATTATAGGAGTGCCCATGGGGCTGGGGATCAAAAATGTCCTGTGTGAGAGAGGTAAGGTTGATGTTTCCAGGGTTAGAGTAGAAGTTGTCACATGCTGAGGCAGTGAAGAAAGTAGAGGAGGATGGGTCAAGGGGGGTGGATCCTGAGAGGAGTGGTGTGAGTAGTAGATATGAACCAGTACAGAGAGATAAAACAAGTAATATATGTTTCAGTAAGATTGGATTTTTGGCATTTACAGTAATGGTTATCAACTGTACTGCAGGGATGGAACGTTGGAACAGCTGCAGAGAGGTATTGGGGTGTGCGAGATTTGATGTCAGAAGAGTTACAGGGTGTGTTAAGTGGTGGTGTCCCATCCTTTCAGGTTGTTCGGCATGGCATACATTTTTTTTAACGTGTATTTCTTTTCGATGGTAGGTTTGATTTTTTTTCGGGGTTTTTTTCAAGCAAAGTATAATTGAGTTTTACTCCAGTCTAGTAGGTGGCGGTAATGCAGCATTTATTGGATGCCAACCTACGTTAAAACCTCATTCGAGAAGAAGACACCCTCTCCTGGCTGGTTCATCGATGGCCTTTGGGAGCCAAAAGATGATGGTTGTCTTGACCCCACAAGAGGCAGTGACACCCTGAACAAAAAAAAGAGGACAGTGAGTGGTCCCCCTGTGTGTAATCTCCCAGAGGACTCTAGGAGTCTGCCACTTACACAGGAAAATGGAGCCCCCCCCGAATGGCCCCAAACTTGAGAGCCCGTTTCCAAAGCTGAAAAAAAAAATTGTGACCCCCCCCCAAGTATGTCATCAGAAAAACGAAAGACAATCTTTTTATCCTAAATGTTTTAATATAAATAGATTTCAATAATTTCGGACACCCCCAAGCTCTGGTTGCATAGCACCGCGAGGAGATGTAGGAGTGGCTTGCTTGCTAAACTAGCTACTATACCTAGTTAGCAGAGAGGTGTGAAATTGTCGCAGCAATTTTGCTTGTGCCTCAAACACGTAAGTTTTCATTCCGATCACAGATTATTATATATATATATTTTTTTAATGGTTACAGTCTGATATAGCTAGCAAGTCAACAACAGTTGGCTAGCTAATGTTAGCTAGTCAGCTGCAGTGCTAGCTAGGTAGCCAGCATTAACTAGCTAGTTGGGTTTAACGTTAGCTATTTTCTAAACAAAAAAACGAATGTTGACTCCTTGGTGTCAACTTGCTAACTAACTAGCAGCTAGCTAGTAAAACAAAAATATATTTAAGCTGCAGTGCATTCGTATATCTAGTAGTGGCTGACGTTATATTGCTAACCAACTAACATTAGCTAGCTAGAGCTGGCTATCACAGTCTGTAAAATGCCCAGTAATATCAGATAGCTAGATATGCGAAAAGGATCTCTTTTTAACCACTCCTCAAACCCACCCCACTGCCATAACGTTACTGAAAATAGGTCACTGGTCAGCTTGAATAACACGAGCTTCCACCCATATAATGGGAGGCTACACAGTTGGCATAAAGATTAGACAGCAAGGGTGTAAAACAGATTCTCAATTTCAGAAATATTGTCATTTTAATCTACCATTAGGAAATAGTTTTTCAATCTAATATTATAGTTCTGTCGTTCTAGCTTTCCCCACATACCTTGATCAGTCTTCACCTGTATCTAGGAAAACATAATAGCCTAATGAACAGCCTAATTGGATTTAAACTACAGTCTATCATATATTTTATTTAACCTTTATTTTACTAGGCAAGTCAGTTAAGAACAAATTCTTATTTTCAATGACGGCCTAGGAACAGTGGGTTAACTGCCTAGGAACAGTGGGTTAACTGCTTGTTCAGGGGCAGAACGACAGATTTGTACCTTGTCAGCTCGGATTCGAACTTGCAACCTTTCGGTTACTAGTCCAACGCTCTAACCACTAGGCTACCCTGCAGCCCCGGTAGCCACACTACATTACCAAAAGTATGTGGACACCTGTTCATTGAACATCTCATTCCAAAATCATGGTCATTAATATAGAGTTGCCCCCCCCCCCTTTGCTGCTGTAACAGCTTCCACTCTTCTGGGAAGGATGTCAACTAGATGTTAGAACATTGCTGTGGGGACTTGCTTCCATTCAGCCACAAGAGCATTAGTGAGGTTGGGCGATTAGGCCTGGCTCGCAGTCGGCGTACCAATTAATCACAAAAGTGTTCATTGGGGTTAAGGTCAGGGCTCTGTGCAGGCCAGTCAAGTTCTTCCACACAGATCTCGACGAACCATTTCTGTATGGACCTCGCTTTGTGCATGGGGGCATAGTCATGCTGAAACAGGAAAGGGCCTTCCCTAAACTGTTGCCACAAAGTTGGAAGCAAAGAATTGTCTAGGATGTCATTGTACATAACATTACTGAAAATAACGCAGTAGCGTTAAGATTTCCCCTCACTGGAACTAAGGGGCCTAGCCCAAACCATAAAACAGCCCCAGACCATTATTCCTCCTCCACAGAACTTTACAGTTGGCACTATGCATTTGGCACTATGCATCCGCCAAACCCAGATTTGTCTGTCAGACTACCAGATGGTGAAGCATGATTCATCACTCCAGAGAACAGGTTTCCACTGCTCTAAAATCCATTGGCGGTGAGCTTTACACCACTCCAGCTGATGCTTGGCATTGCGATGCTTGGTATGGTGATCTTAGGCTTGTGGCTTCTGTGTGGCCATAGAAACCCATTTCATGAAGCTCCTGACGAACAGTTATTGTGCTGATGTTACTTCCAGAGGCAGTTTGGAACTCAGTAATGAGTGTTCCAACTGAGGACAGACCATTTTTACGCACTTCAGCACTCTGTCCCGTTCTGTGAGCTTGTGTGGCCTACCACTTCACGGCTGAGCCGTTGTTGCTCCTAGACGTTTCCACTTCACAATAACAGCACTTACAGTTGACCTGGGTAGCTCTAGCAGGGCAGAAATTTGACCAACTGACTTGTTGGAAAGGTGGCATCCTATAACAGTGCCACGTTGAAAGTCACTGAGCTCTTCAGTAATGCCATTCTACTGCCAATGTTTGTCTATTGAGATTGCATGGCTGTGTGCTCGATTTTATACACCTGTCAGCAACAGGTGGCTAATTTTTTAAAATGTATTTTACCTTTATTTAACTAGGCAAGTCAGTTAAGAACAAATTCTTATTTTCAATGACGGCCTACCGGGGAACAGTGGGTTAACTGCCTGTTCAGGGGCAGAACGACAGATTTGTACCTTGTCAGCTCGGGGATTTGAACTTGCAACCTTTCGGTCCAACACTCTAACCACTAGGTTACCCTGCCGCCCCAAAATAGCCAAATCCATTCATTTGAAGGGGTGTCCACATACTTTCAACTTTCAACCACCACTTGAGAAGATAAACCATAGTCAGATCGAACTACGCTGATGCCCTGTTTCATCATCGTCAGTATGCCAGAAAGACCATATATTTAGATACTAGCTAGATGTTATCGCGGTGCCCCACTTATTTTACAGCTGATCTACCAATAATTGATTTCATTGTCATGCACTTCAGGTGACATTATTACAGATGTGTGTACCTGCACTGTGCCTGGGCTGAGAAGCATAATAATTTTTTTATTTTACCTTTATTTAACCAGGTAAGCTAGTTGAACAAGTTCTCATTTACAACTGCGACTTGGCCAAGATAAAGCAAAGCAGTGCGACACAAGCAACAACAGAGTTACACATGCAATAAACAAGTGTACAGTCAATAACACAATAGAAAAAAAGAAAGTCTATATGCAGTGTGTGCAAATGGCGTGAGGAGATAGGCAATAAATAGGCCATAGTAGCAAAATATTTACAATTTGCAGATTAACACTGGAGTGATACATGAGCAGATGATGATGTGCAAGTAGAGATACTGATGTGCAAAAGAGCAGAAAAGTAAATAAAAACAATATGGGGATGAGGTAGGTAGATTGGGTGGGCTATTTACAGATGGACTATGTACAGCTGCAGCGATCGGTTAGCTGCTCAGATAGCTGAGGTTTAAAGTTAGTGAGGGAAATATAAGTCTCCAGCTTCAGCGATTTTTACAATTCGTTCCAGTCACTGGCAGCAGAGAACTGGAAGGAACGGCAGTCAAAGGAGGTGTTGGCTTTGGGGATGACCAGTGAGATATACAGTGGGGCAAAAAAGTATTTAGTCAGCCACCAATTGTGCAAGTTCTCCCACTTAAAAAGATGAGGCCTGTAATATTCATCATACGTACACTTCAACTATGACAGACAAAATGAGGGAAAAAAATCCAGAAAATCACATTGTAGGTTTTTAATTAATTTATTTGCAAATTATGGTGGAAAATAAGTATTTGGTCACCTACAAACAAGCAAGATTTCTGGCTCTCACAGACCTGTAACTTCTTCTTTAAGAGGCTCATTTGTCCTCCACTCGTTACCTGTATTAATGGCACCTGTTTGAACTTGTTATCAGTACAAAAGACATCTGTCCACAACCTCAAACAGTCACACTCCAAACTCCACTATGGCCAAGACCAAAGAGCTGTCAAAGGACACCAGAAACAAAATTGTAGACCTGCACCAGGCTGGGAAGACTGAATCTGCAATAGGTAAGCAGCTTGGTTTGAAGAAATCAACTGTGGGAGCAATTATTAGGAAATGGAAGACACACAAGACCACTGATAATCTCCCTCGATCTGGGGCTCCACGCAAGATCTCACCCCGTGGGGTCAAAATGATCACAAGAACGGTGAGCAAAAATCCCAGAACCACACGGGGGGACCTAGTGAATGACCTGCAGAGAGCTGGGACCAAAGTAACAAAGCCTACCATCAGTAACACATTACGCCGCCAGGGACTCAATTCCTGCAGTGCCAGACGTGTCCCCCTGCTTAAGCCAGTACATGTCCAGGCCTGTCTGAAGTTTTCTAGAGAGCATTTGGATGATCCAGAAGAAGATTGGGAGAATGTCATATGGTCAGATGAAACCAAAATATAACTTTTTGGTAAAAACTCAACTCGTCGTGTTTGGAGGACAAAGAATGCTGAGTTGCATCCAAAGAACACCATACCCACTGTGAAGCATGGGGGTGGAAACATCATGCTTTGGGGCTGTTTCTCTGCAAAGGGACCAGGACGACTGATCCATGTAAAGGAAAGAATGAATGGGGTCATGTACCGTGAGATTTTGAGTGAAAACCTCCTTCCATCAGCAAGGGCATTGAAGATGAAATGTGGCTGGGTCTTTCAGCATGACAATGATCCCAAACACACCGCCCGGGCAACGAAGGAGTGGCTTCGTAAGAAGCATTTCAAGGTCCTGGAGTGGCCTAGCCAGTCTCCAGATCTCAACCCCATAGAAAATCTTTGGAGGGAGTTTAAAGTCTGTTGCCCAGCAACAGCCCCAAAACATCACTGCTCTAGAGGAGATCTGCATGGAGGAATGGGCCAAAATACCAGCAACAGTGTGTGAAAATCTTGTGAAGACTTACACAAAACGTTTGACCTCTGTCATTGCCAACAAAGGGTATATAAAAGTATTGAGAAACTTTTGTTATTGACCAAATACTTATTTTCCACCATAATTTGCAAATAAATTCATTAAAAATCCTACAATGTGATTTTCTGGATTTTTTTTCTTCTCATTTTGTCTGTCATAGTTGAAGTGTTCCTATGATAAATTACAGGCCTCTCATCTTTTTAAGTGGGAGAACCTGCACAATTGGTGGCTGACTAAATACTTTTTTTGCCCCACTGTACCTGCTGGAGCACGTGCTACGGGTGGGTGTTGTTATCGTGACCAGTGAGCTGAGATAAGGCGGAGCTTTACCTAGCATAGACTTATAGATGACCTGGAGCAAGTGGGTCTGGCGACGAATATGTACCGAGGGCCAGCCGACTAGAGCATACAGTTCGCAGTGGTGGGTGGTATAAGGGGCTTTGGTAACAAAACGGATGGCACTGTTAGACTGCATCCAGTTTGCTGAGTAGAATATTGGAAGCTATTTTGTAGAGGACATCGTCTAGGATCGGTAGGATAGTCAGTTTTACTAGGGTAAGTTTGGTGGCGTGCGTGAAGGAGGCTTTGTTGCGAAGATGCATGTCATGATTAATCCCAAGGATATTGTGTAGGCCTAATGACTGTGTAATTGTCATAAGACCCAAGCCACCCCCTGTACCCAGACTTTGAACTACTCCCCTCTGGGCGCAGGTATAGGGCACCCCTCAGCAGGAAAAACAGAACTAGACATTAATTTGTGCCAGGTGTGATATCCCTCCTAAATAGCTCGGGCTAATATACCTATCGACTCAGTAAGGCCCGCAGGCTAGTCTTTTTTTTATTTATTTTTTTTTTAAAATGTTTTATTGGTATATGACTTATGAAAGTTGTATTGCCAATTGTTTTTGTATTTAAACACCACGTTAAACGTGTACATGACACTGCAACAAAATTTCCCCATGGGGACAATATAGTCAGTAAGTAAGGTCCAGTAAATGTAGTAAATGCCTGGAAATGTGCTTCCCAGTTAGACTTAGCTATGTGTCTGATTGAGTCTGTCTCTCCATACAGTGTGCCATCCAAACCACTCCATGTGACCTTTAACAGTCCTGCTGAATAGGAGAAATGAGGACCATTTGTGAGTGAGGTACCACTACTGCTTTTCTTTTGTTCACTCACTAAGCTACTGGCTTGAGCCACTCCAAATGGTTTAGGATGACGATATAGCTGAAGTTGTTTAATATGGTAACAAGGCTTGACCTTGAAGTTATGTTAATTGCACAGGATAAAGTGGGTATGTTCATTTTGCTGCATTTCTTCTGCAGATATTCCATAAACACTCCTGGACAGGTTTACATTGGTGAGATGGATTTTCTCCAGGCATTGACTCACCTAGCCTTGTATTCTGCAGAAATTGGTGTGTATCAGTGATGTGCCATGGGGTACGACGTCACCAGGTTCCAAGGGGAGGTGGATGAAGACCTGCTGTGTCCCATCTGCAGCATGGTACTGGAGGAGCCAGTGCAGGTTAATGGCCTACTATACCTCCTATACCTCTGGACCAGATCTATTACAAGGACTTATTTTATTTATCCTTTATTTAGACAGGTTGTCACTGAGTTCTTAATATAGACCTTTCACCGATTTCAAACAATATACTTATTTTCCCATCTTCCCTTTTCCCATCTCCGCTCCTTTTTCTCCTATGTCTAGGCCCCACACTGTGAGCATGCCTTCTGCAACGCCTGCATCACCCAGTGGTTCAACCAGCAGCAGATCTGTCCTGTGGACCGCAGCGTGGTGACACTGGCTCACCTCCGGCCTGTGCCCCGCATCATGCGCAACATGCTCTCCAAACTCCAAATCGCTTGTGACAACGCTGGCTTCGGCTGCCCAGCCACACTGCGGCTAGATCAACTACAGTCTCACCTGAAGGACTGCGAGCACAACCCCAAAAGACCTGTCAACTGTGAGGAGGGCTGTGGGTAGGTGACATTAAAGCACATTACACATTAGAGTAGACCAGACAGAATGGGAAAACATGGCTGTGACTTTTGAGTTGCTGGGGATGCCGCACCACCACTGCAGAATGTGACATTACCTGGTCTTGTTTTTATTATTTAGTATTGTAGTGGTCTCTAGAGTGACGTAGTGGCTTTAATTTCATAATGTCACAATTTTGCCGCAGGCTGGAGATGCCGAAAGATGAGATGTGCAACCACAACTGCATCAAGCACTTACGTGGTGTGGTACAGCAGCAGCAGACCAAGATCTCTGAACTAGAGAAAAATGCTGCAGAGCACAAACACCAGCTGGGGGAACAAGTAAGCATACACACTCTCACGTTACATATACCCCAGTAGAGGCTGCTGAGGGGAGAACGGCTCATAAATGGCTGGAACGGCATGAATGGAATGGTATGGAAACCATGTGTTTGATGTACACTGTTCCAAAAAATAAAGGGAACACTTAAACAACAATGTAACTCTAAGTCAATCACACTTCTGTGAAATCAAACTGTCCACTTAGGAAGCAACACTGATTGACAATACATTTCACATGCTGTTGTGCAAATTGAATAGACATCAGGTGGAAATTATAGGCAATTAGCAAGACACCCCCAATAAAGAAGTGGTTCTGCAGGTGGTGACCACAGACCACTTCTCAGTTCCTATGCTTCCTGGCTGATGTTTTGGTCACTTTTGAATGCTGGCGGTACTTTCACTCTAGTGGTAGCATGAGACGGAGTCTACTACCCACACAAGTGGCTCAGGTAGTGCAGCTCATCCAGGATGGCACATCAATGCGAGCTGTGGCAAGAAGGTTTGCTGTGTCTGTCAGTGTAGTGTCCAGAGCATAGAAGCGCTACCAGGAGTCAGGCCAATACATCAGGCGACGTGGAGAAGGCCGTAGGAGGGCAACAACCCAGCAGCAGGACCGCTACCTCCGCCTTTGTCCAAGGAGGAGCAGGAGGAGCACTGCCAGAGCCCTGCAACATGACCTCCAGCAGGTCACAAATGTGCATGTGTCTGCTCAAACGGTCAGAAACAGACTCCATGAGTGTGGTATGAAGGCCCGACGTCCACAGGTGGGGATTGTGCTTACTGCCCAACAGCGTGCAGGACGTTTGGCATTTGCCAGAGAACACCAAGATTGGCAAATTCACCACTGGTGCCCTGTGCTCTTCACAGATGAAAGCATGTTCACACTGAGCACATGTGACAGACATGACAGAGTCTGGAGATGCCTTGGAGAACGTTCTGCTGCCTGCAACATCCTCCAGTTTGGCGATGGGTCAGTCATGGTGTGGGATGGCATTTCTTTGGGGGGCCGCACAGCCCTCCATGTGCTTGCCAGAGGTAGCCTGACTGCCATTAGGTACCGAGATGAGATCCTCAGACCCCTTGTGAGACCATATGCTGGTGCGGTTGGCCCTGGGTTCCTCCTAATGCAAGACAATGCTAGACCTCATGTGGCTGGAGTGTGTCAGCAGTTCCTGCAAGAGGAAGGCATTGATGCTATGGACTGGCCCGCCCGTTCCCCAGACCTGAATCCAATTGAGCACATCATCATGTCTCGCTCCATCCACCAATGCCACGTTGCACCACAGACTGTCCAGGAGTTGGCGGATGCTTTAGTCCAGGTCTGGGAGGAGATCCCTCAGGAGACCATCCGCCACCTCATCAGGAGCATGCTCAGGCGTTGTAGGGAGGTCATACAGGCACGTGGAGGCCACACACACTATTGAGCCTCATTTTGACTTGTTTTAAGGACATTACATCAAAGTTGGATCAGCCTGTAGTGTGGTTTTCCACTTTAATTTTGAGTGTAACTCCAAATCCAGACCTCCATGGGTTGATACATTTGATTTCCATTTATCATTTTTGTGTGATTGTTGTCAGCACATTCAACTATGTAAAGAAAAAAGTATTTAATAAGAATATTTCATTCATTCAGATCTAGGATGTGTTATTTTAGTGTTTATTTTTTTGAGCAGTGTATTTGATAGCATTCTGCTCCAACCATTATTGTGAGCCCGTCCTCCCCAATTAAGGCTCCACCAACCTCCTGTGATATACCTGTATGCAAATCCATTAGTGCTCTGTTCCTCAATGTTCAGGGATCTGGTGTGTGTGTGTTTCTTCCATTGTCAGAAACGGGACATCCAGCTGCTAAAAGCAAACATGAGAGCAATACGCAGTGCAAACCCCAACATGCAGAACCTGGAGGAGAGCATTGAGTACAACGAGATCCTGGAGTGAGTTTACTCTCCTGTCCCTTTGGCCCTCTCCTCTAGAATATTTTCAGGAGTTTTAGCACTTGATTTCAGCCTCAAGTCTATTATGTTGGATATTGTTTGACTGCTACAATCATTCAAACTCACTTTAAAAATCTAATTTAATAAGCCCTTTTTACATTAGCCTGTTGTCACAGTGCTTTAGAGCTAAAGATCCTATTCCACATCTCACCTGTTCCTGACCTGCCCAACAGATGGGTCAACTCCCTCCAACCTGTGCGGGTGACGCGCTGGGGCGGGATGATCTCCACGCCAGATGCAGTTCTCCAGGCGGTGATCAAGCGTTCGCTCATCGACAGCGGCTGTCCACTGTCCATCATTAACGAGTTGATTGAGAATGCCCACGAAAGGAACTGGCCGCAGGGCCTGGCCACGCTGGAGACGCGGCAGATGAACCGGCGCTACTATGAAAACTACGTGGCCAAGCGGATCCCTGGGAAACAGGCGGTGGTGGTGATGGCCTGTGAGAACCAACACATGGGGGAGGACATGATCCTAGAGCCTGGCCTGGTCATGATCTTTGCCCATGGAGTGGAGGAGATCCTATAAGTAGATCTTATAATAACCCAACACTAGGAGCAGGGGGGTCTAGCATGGCAGAGAGGAGTGCAAACCGGACATTTTGATTCTTGAGTTATTACTCATCTCTAAAAAATATATGGTAATTATTTCTTAATGACAGTTGATATGTCAGTTTTTGTCTCTAAAGATAAGCAGTTGTAGGGGAAATGAAAAGATCAATGGCTCCTAAAATGAACAGAAGAGTATTACTTACATATGAGCTTATTTAATATCTTTGCCTTAAAAGGACATTTCAAATACACCTGGAAAAAGAGAACTTAACTGATAATACCCAGAATATTCTAAGATGGAATGTTTGAGAGTCGCATAATAAAAGCTATGCCTGATCTCCTAGGCTTCTCTGGTTCCCCCCATCCTACACCTTGTACTATGTAAATTAATTCATATAAAAAAAATCATGTAAATACAAATATTATATTGAAAAAATATATACACATTCTCAAGCTATTCTTGTTATACACTAATTAGACTGTGGATTTTGTCAGTTGGTATCCATGTGTTTAAGAATGCTGCTCTGGACATTCTGCTCACTTCAGCATTGTTTTTTCCTAATCATGTCATGACAGTTGTAAGCCATGATGTTTTGCTTCTCGTTTATTACATTTTTGTTGTGCCATGCATTTTATTTATAGATTTTGAAGACCTGCTGGGGCGGGATCTCCACACCAGAAGCAGGATGCTTGAAGATGCTTTTTGTGTTATGTAAATACATTTGTCATTTTAGAAAATTGAAGCTCATTGTTCATTGCTTCCGTTGTACTTAGTGAACATGAAGTTGGGCCAATTGACGTTAAACCATTGGAATGTAACATTGTGTAGTTTTACCTGTTTTATTTTTATAAATGGTTGATGCTTGTTTGTGTTGATATTAATTGACAATTTCTTATTTTTACCAAACTATTTTATCTAAAAGCTTTGAATTACTGATTGATAGAGTGACAATGGACTTGATCTAAAGACATGCAGTCGAAAACAACCATGTGGAAATCTAACTTCAATGCTACTTCGTTAGTGTCACCATAATGAGATACATTTGGATTGAGTTTTGTCATTTTGTGTCCTTTTATCTTTTGTGCTGTGGGGTAAAGATGAAGTAAAAAAATAAAATTGTGATCTTGATTGTCATCATGGTAGAGTACTGCATGGCTTTTTTCTTATGCCATTGAGTCATTCCTACATGCAGGGCCTCTATACATCATGATTTCTGATGATTAGCACTCTAAGCTGCAGCCTATCTGGCAATGCTCTCTCTGTCCACCCACACAAACACCCACATGGTCAGACATTGTGCATGTCTACAGCAGCAGTGTCTAGTGAGCTCTTGCCAGCAGCCCACACTCTATTGACGCCTTTCCTTTTAAATCTTTCCCTTTGTGAATGGTTGGAATATCATACGATTTGCCAAAGGCATGCTTTTGTTATTGTGCCTGAAAATCCTCTGGTTCATCATCTGGTATTAAATGATCTAATGGGTTGAGACACCTTTTTACTTGTATGCCAATAATTGTACTGTTGGACTGGATTTTACAATGCACAACTGTTTGTTCAGTGATTCAACCTCAAATTCACACCATCAAAGGGTCAGAATCAATAATTAGGCTACTGTCAGTCCATCATTGCCTCAACACACGTTCGATTATCTATAGATGTTTCATAATATAGGCTACTAATGTAACAAAGCAGTTGGGAGCTCATAGGCCTAATGTCTCGAGCACACTGACCGTGTCATTGCATTTTGTTAAACCAGTTACGTTTGACTGCAGCGGCTTTTATAGTGCGTTCTGTGTGGTCCATACATTGGATTTCTCGAACTTACGCCTTGATCACACCGACGGTGTTATGCGCAAAATGGTGAGCAGCAGCACCTGGATAAGTGTGCAATAAAAGTTCAACATTCCCCTTCTTACTACCATTTCTGTCAAGCGGTCTACAGTTTGACGCATACTTTCGATAAATCCAATGTAAGCACCACAGAGAACGCACTGCAACTGCGTTCAATTAGATCGCGTGCAGTGTTCAATTAGAAATGAATGTACTTTTGGTGCACCAAAATGCAAAAAGCTGTCTGTGATCGAGGCGTTATTCGTTACACTGTATGTGTAGATGGCTTGACAGAAATGGTAGCAGAAGGTGAATGTTGAACTTTTGTTGCACACTATCCAGATGATGCTGCGTGACCATTTTGCGCAATACACTGTAGGTGTGATCGAGGCTTGCTATTTCTTTTACATAGCACACCCACCTGTGCCAAACGCCTTGATCACACCGACAGTGTTGTTTCGCAAAATGGCACGCAGCATCATCTAGATATGTGTATAACAAAAGTTCATCAGTCACCTGCTACCAATTCTGTCAAGCCGTCTGCGCATACAGTGAGATACATCCAAAGTTTGCACTATATAGAGCGCACTGCAACTGCCTCTGCAACTCAATGCTGTAAGGCAAACGCAGCGTTCCATTGAAAATGAATGTACCTCTGGTGTACCAAAAATCAATAACCCTATCCGTGTGAACGAGGCGAAACTGGTCCAGACTTCTTGGCGGAAAATGTACTGTAGTTCGCTATAGGCTCACAGTGCATTGAAAATCAAATGTAGGAAAAATGTCCTATCGATTGCAACTGAATTTGTCCATCGCTGCTCTATTATAGCCTAGGGCACATAAATGATAAGAGAAGAACGCACATCCATATACTAGAGTAGACTGGGATAAATGGGGCAAGCCCAATGTAGACTACATCCCCGCGTTAGTCAAAGTGCCCGCAGATGACAGTTCGAGGCGGTGCTTTGCTTCTTTTTTTTAAATAGCTAGGGAGGGGGAAATCGCTGAGTCGGGCGTGGCAGTCAGCCAATCTTTCTTGTTATCTCTGGGTAAATGAAAGCTGACAGCTAGACTACCTTTCTTGCAGCGTCCACAGACAATTTCCGTCGATTTGCTGGGTGTAAAAAACGTTGAATTGCGCCTCGATCCTCGCTGAGGAAATATCTTTCCGGACGAACGGCACGACACTCCGTTTAAGGACGACAGACAGACAACGCTCATCATCGCGAAATATAGGTAGGCTAATTGATGCTCAAAACAGCCTCATTTAGTACTACTGGATGAAGTTCAACGAATCGTGTATGCTTGTTCACAACTTTGCATACAGATATTGCCTGTGAATTTCGTTGCGCCGCTGCCAAGTTTGGGTAAGATCCATATTTCATGGGAGAGACGGTGTCCCTCGCCTCGCCCAACTGATCTCAGTTGGTTCCCTGGTTGGGCAAAACAGGCTACTTTTGAGTGGGATCCTACTGATACATCCAATGATGGGTTTCTATATACATTGGCTACATCTGCAGCTTCTGTTCCCATGTTTCTCCCCTTTGAAACCTATAAGCCTAACCTTTAGACATGCTCCTCTTTAGACTATAGTTAACATAGGGCATGTTTTATAGCCTAGAAGGAGAGATAAGCTACTAAGAATACAAGTTGAATATACTGTTTAAGGTTTTACATAGTGTTAAACTGTCACCCTTATGGCTCAATATTGTAGACCAGACAGGTTGGAGACACGTTTTACAACTGCCTGCAGACAATGTTGTACCTATGGTCCTTGATACAAGGAGCTCTGTCTGGATGGAAAATGCAATTTTGGTTTATATGATTTTCATTAGCAATGTGACATCCTTGCAAATAACTTTTGACTTTGAATAATACAGTTACTTGCCATCTAACTGATTAAAACAACTGACAAAGCAACACATTGCTCAACACACAACCATAGTTGCACCATTTAAGACATGATGTTTGTCCCTTCTGATATATTTACTTCACTGTGTGCTTATTTCCCTTGGTATGTGTCTCCTTAATTAAGTTACCTATGGGTAAACTAGATCTTCTGGCCATGCATTTAGAACATGTTGGCAAGTAGCAATCAGAGTTGAACTACATTTTGGGCTTTTATCAGGTTTCCTTTAACATTTTACATTTTTCTGGGTCATGCAACCGCAAACAGTCACAGGGATGGTTCTGAAACTTTTAATTTAGTCTTTTGAGTGTATTTCTGGCTGGACATATTGCCAGCATGATGTGGCCTAAAGGAAGGGTGCCTTGATAACCTTGCAAATAACTATTCCATTATTTGAACAACAGATTACCCAGAACATTTTAGGGATTTGAAACGACATGGTCATTTTTCATTGCTAGTGTAGTTTTTGCATTTCCATTCAAGTCAAGTGAAGGTCATCAGTTCCTTTTTAAATCTATACCATTCCCTGGTTTCCCTCCCCACTGGAAAATTGGTTGCCAAAAAACAGAAATGTTATCCTCGTTCTGGGAAAGACCGTCTCTTAATGAAAAAGTCATACTTAACCTGCACAGCTAAGTAATTACAGGGAAACACCGAGAGAGGCATTCCTGGTCAGGTCAACCTGTCGGTAAGGAAACAGACTATCTCTACAGACGGATCAGGAAGCGGGTCACACTATTGCTGCAGAGAAATTAAATGTAAAATGAAATTAATCTAATAGGGATCTATAGAGCTTCTAGAGGGATTGTGTGTGTGTTTACGATCATGCAATCACACAATCTAAACATTTGATCATTTACTCCCTTTGCCCTATACACAGATTGTACATTTCAATGGTTTTACAATGACAGTACAGTAAGAGTAAACAGTTCCTCCAAACATGTGCCAACACTCAGCGTGAAAGTGGCGTGGTTACTGGAGGGAAGGGTGCACCCTCACAAGTCCAGGCGGGTTTGTGTTTTTTTCTGTATTGTACGCACCACAGTGTTCCACGGGACAAACTCAACACAGTCTGCTGAATAGTTTTTTTTTAAACATCATACACATTGTTTGGTTAATAAAAAAGGCAACAAGCTGTGCCTCGCCCACATTTGCCAGAAATGTGTGATTCATGCATAGGAGCCAAAGTCTCTCCACTCATACAAACCCTGCCTAACATCTGGTGTTTGTTGTTTACGTCTCAAATGTCATTAACCAAGTAATGGGTGAACTTCCAGTGATCCAAACTGTGTTATCAAGGAGTTGCACTCTAGCTCTGTGGTCAACTGCGGTCAACACTCCAAAAAAGTTTAAAAAAAGATTTAGCAAAACTCATGTCATAGGCTTTGTTTTATTTTGGATGAACCTTGAGAAGTGACGTTCTGAGCAAAGGGTCCATTTTAGAGCAAGGATATCAAACTCATTTAGCCCCAGGGGGCGCATTCACTCTTCAATGAGGTCTGGAGGGCCGCACTGAAAATTGGTTATATTTCCTGTGCAAATAATAGTCCTCTAACCATAGATTTTGGAATGTTCAATGCTCCCTGTCTAGCTTTCATTTGAGTGATTATTACCCAGCTGGACACAGTATGTTTGTAGGTCCATTATCATTTCTACAGTTTATTTGGTTTTAGTCATTTTGTCCCTTTAGTCTTTTTTTTCTTCTTCTCAAACCACCTGTGGGCCGGATTAGACCCTGTATGTTTAACACCCCTGATTTAGAGAGAGGGAGTATTCCCCCATTCACAGGATGAGTCACAGTGGCGTGGGAGGAGAGATGGTGGTAGTGCCGGGGAACACTCATAGCTGCTGGCTGGCTGGCTTGGCTGAGGGCTCCCCTGCCCTCCCTCCCGTTAGTCACTCGTGGCAATGCTCTGATGAAGCATAGCTGATGTAGGGAAACACTTTCCATAGCAACCAAGCATGTCCTTCCTTCTGTCTGCTAACCTACCTGATGTCATTTAGCTGGGTGCTTATATTTGTCCTATTTAAACACATGCACAAGTGTATTATAACCATGTGTGAATTGGAAATGTTTTTTTTGCATATCCCAACTCCCCCTGAGACACCCTCAGAGTGGGGTCACTCATGGTCACGGCCAGGGTCTGCCAATATCAACAGCGACGCTGGAGCAAGTAGGGTTAAGTGTCTTGATCAAGGGCACATCAGCAGATTTTTTTTCACCACCTCAGCTCTGGGATTCAAACTAGCTTCCTTTCAGTTTCTGGCCCAATGGTCTAACCGCTAGGCTACCTGCCACCCAGTATACAAGGGAGTATTAAGAATGCAGAGGCATTCCACAGGCAGATAAGAACCTGCTGAGGTTTCTGATGTGTCTGGATGGATGGTTGCCTGGATCTCCCCCTTTCAGCTATACCAATCTACTCACCGGTATAATCCTGACGTGTGTGTGTGTGTGTGTGTGTGTGTGT
This sequence comes from Oncorhynchus gorbuscha, assembly GCF_021184085.1. NCBI lineage: Eukaryota > Metazoa > Chordata > Actinopteri > Salmoniformes > Salmonidae > Oncorhynchus > Oncorhynchus gorbuscha. The sequence goes on along the minus strand of NC_060175.1, from coordinate 87,954,877 downwards.
GTGGTTGGGATGGGGATATGAGGGGGGGGGGGGGTCATGAGGGGGGCCAGTTTGGTGCCCTTTTTTGACTTCACGTGCCTTTTTATATATAGTACACATTGTTCTGTCTGGTAGTAATTTCCAGTCTGCATGTAAAAATCCTGCATGCAAATGTCATATCTGATCAGGAAGTAGAGAATCAGATTTTACCCAGGTTGCTCGGTCTTAAATCATGGCAGAGAAGGATGGTATACCGTCTGTCCGACATGAGGGAATGAAACATGCATATGTCAGCGTGTTTCTTTGAAGGGCATGAAGAATGGCCATCTGCCATATTGCCACAGGCAAGGGTACACATCTAGAAGTAGCCTAAAACTAGATTTTACGTCTTGTTTAGAAGCACATCTTTATTATGCTCTTAGAAATGTATTTTTTATTGTTACATTAGCAGAAATGAGCAGTTCTGATTTGATTAATTATTTGAACTGTATGGTTAAGGCCCTAACAGGAATCCCAAAATGTTGCATTATGTGCAGTATAAAACTAGTCATTGGAGTTGGTAGTTATCAAGATTCTTATTTAAAAGGCACTTGCCTGCGTCCTTCTGTAGCTCAGTTGGTAGAGCATGGCGCTTGTAACGCCAGGGTAGTGGGTTCGATCCCCGGGACCACACATACGTAGAATGTATGCACACATGACTGTAAGTCGCTTTGGATAAAAGCGTCCGCTAAATGGCATATATTTATATTATATTCCACTCTTTCCATCAACAAGTGCAGGTTGACATTTGTCATGAGTTTTGTCCTAGAGACAGAACTGAGTGATTTCCCCCTTAGATAGGCCAGCTGCAAAGTAAAAATTGTCTATTAGGCAGGGTAGCCTAGTGGTTAGAGAGTTGGGCAAGTTACCGAAAGGTTGCAAGTTCAAATCCCCGAGCTGACAAGGTATAAATCTGTCGTTCTGCCCCTGAACAGGCAGTTAACCCACTGTTCCTAGGCCATCATTGAAAATAAGAATTTGTTCCTAACGGACTTAGTTAAATAAAGGTCAAATAAATTGTAAAAATGTAATGAAAACACATGCTTTTGGTCTTAATTTACAATTAGGGTTAGCAGTGTGTTTAGGGTTAGGTTTAAAATCTGATTGGACTTTGTGGCTGTGCTAGCTAGTGACCTCTGCAGAGCTGCCTCCCAGATTCATGACAAAAACAATAACCTGCTCAACAAGTGGCACTTTCCTGTAAAGTCTCTACTCCCTCAGCTGATTGGCTGCCTGAACAAAATTGCTAGGCAACGCTGTTAACCTTTTGAGGAGAATTGAGTTGGGACAGCGTGACCCTTTTGTTGGCACAGAGAGAGAGTGGTTCCGCGTCACATGTAAAGGAGTGGGCGTTTAGGAGTTTAATTAGGTTTCAGTACTAGCACTACTAGTACTACTCCATGACTGACTGTTGACTTCTGACTGCTGTAGATATATACTGACTGGTCAACCTATACTCCTGCGGTATTATTAGGGACTGGAACTATTTTTAAATGGAGATTATGGTAATAAAATTGTATAATTTGGAAAACTGGGTCAGACATTTAAAGAACAAGGCTTTGGGGAGACATACTCTTGAGTCCTATAATGTCTCTGGTGTGTCTGGCCTGATACTGCTTATTTAGAGCTTACTTTGAAGTAGAGTGGTCAGAGGTGTGAAGTGTTGCTTGAAACCGTTTGTGCTTAGAAGTTATGCTACATCGTTTTGCTCATTGTTATTTTGGAGTGGGAAGAGGGGATTCTGACACATTTTCTCACAACCCTTATCATGACTAGAGATGACTAAAGGGCATTGAGGGGTATTTGCAAGCCAGATCTGGCGTTGAACTGTGGTTCTTGCCAATTTGCAGATGTAAATCTTGTGGGTATAAACAGGCAGTTTCTAACTGGTTTGCATGGGGTTATGATCTGAAGCGTCTTGTGACATTATTTCTAAACAAAGCCTCGCGAGTTACTACCTAGGACTGTTCAGCTTACAATTCTGGTTTGATGTCTGAGCCGCCTCCATTTCACATTCACACAGAAGACTGCTGATGACTTGTTCCTCCTCTCGCCCTCTGGTGGTTTGTGCAGACGCAGGCAGCATGTCCACCCCCACTGTCACAGAGTTGAAAGAGCTGAACCCAGTTGACTTCATCCAGCTACAGCAGTACATTGACTGTGAGTACAGGCTGGCAGTTTCCTTGCACCCCTTTCCATTTACACCCACACGCTGTCATATCTGTATATTTCTTAGTATCTGCAAAACGTTGCACCCACATGATCTTTCTTGGTAGATCTCTGGATTTAGACATTTTGTGAACATCAATGTTAAGGAACATTTTAACAGAATTTCAATGCCGTAGTACACCGGCCATGTATGAATGTTGCTATGTAGAATATATGCAGTTTTCCGTCTATAGTTTGATCATTTGTGATTACGCATTCGCTGTTAGAATCATTACTTCGACAGATGTTTAGTGCATTTCTTCTCCTCCTAGACTGCAGGCTGAGGGTTAAAGATGTGCTGAGGGAATTTGATGCAGATGGCAGGCTGGCCCAGCACAGACATGGAGAGGTGAGAGGAAACAATGGCCAGGTTGATACTGACCCCACCACAACTCATGTCTGCTTCAGTCTATCTTAAATGTTCGGGGTACATATTATAGTTTGTGCTCATGTGATACCCCTGCAAACAAATCATTGGTTTCCTAATAGTAAATCCACTAACTAAAACATTTATCGTGTTTATAGATCTGACATCTATATGAAGCCAATCAAGTCTAAGAGACATGGCTTCAGGGATTGATTCATTTACAAGCAGCTGAAGTTGCTAAAAGATATGACCTCTTCAGTTGTGCCAATTCTGTAAGGTCTGTGTGATGTGTTGGCCTCATGCAGAGTAAGCCATAAGGCGATTTTAACTGGACAGTTACCAAAATTGCCGATATCGGCAGTTGGATTAGGGTAATTCCTGTCTTCTAAGAGGAATAAAAGTGGTAGACTAGCAATAATTTAAGGGCAACCATGGGTTACAGAAAAATACATTTTCCAACAAGGATAATGACAAAGCCACACCCTCAAATTACTGTAATTATCAAGGAAGTGGAAAATCTGACAAACGGCACAGAACAGTTTTGGCGTGGTTGTCTCCTTAACATTGAGGTTGGGCTGAATAGTGGTGCCATACTTTATTACTGTGGCAGTTATGTAGTGTATCACCCAGGGAAAAGCAACCGCAACCAGAAATGGGTTTGTGGTTCAGTATTCCAGAGGGAATTCTGATTTGAAGCCCTTAAGCAAATTAGTCCCCCTACATATTTCCAGAAAAAAAAGTCAGCTGGCACAATTTATTGAAATGGGGTCTTTATTGGGTATCTGACAACTTCAGGAAGTTATGCACCAAACCCCTTACTGTACAATCTAGAACATGGTTTGCCAACTGGCAGCCTTTGGCTATATTTGATTTGTCTCCACATTATAAATACGTTCTCAGTCCCTGCTGCCTTCAGAAAGGATTCACACCCCTTGAATTTTCCACATTGTTACAGCCTTAATTTAAAAATGGATCCAAGTTGTTTTGTCCCCAGCCTACACACAATACCCATAAGGTCAAAGTGGTGAAAACTGACAATCTGAAATTTCTTGAATCAATAACTATTCACCCCCTTTCATGGCAAACCTGAATAAGTTCAGGAGTAAAATGTAGCTTAACAAGTCAGACTGGACTCGGTGTGCAACAAGTGTTCAACATGATTTTACAATGACTACCTTATCTGTACTCCTCACACTATCTGTAAGGTCCCTGAATCAAACGGATTCAACAACAAAGACCAGGAAGGTTTTCCAATGCCTCAAAGGGCACCTATTGGTAGATGGGTAAAAAAAAGAGAACACTATTTACACTTTGGATGGTGCATCAATACACCCAGTAGCTACAAAGATACAGGCATCCTTCCTGAATCAATACTGGAGAGAAAGGACACTGCGCAGGGATTTCAGCATGAGGCCAATGGGGACTTTAGTTTAATGGCTGTGATAGAAAACTGAAGATGGATCAACATAGTTACTCCACAATACTAAACTATTGACAGTGAGAACAAGGCTATAGAATAAGATCCTAGAGGAAAACCTGGTTCAGTCTTTCCACCAGACACTGGGAGATTAATTAACTTTTCAGCAGGACAATAGCCTAAAACATGGCTACATCTACACAAGTTGCATACCAAGAAGATAGTGAATATTCCTCAGTGGCAGTGGCAGTTCTGATTGTCAAGCTATGATCATCCAATTTGACAGAGCTTGAAGAATTTTGAAAATGGACAAATGTTGTACAATCCAAGTGTGCAAAACTCAAACTTACCCAGAAAGCCTCAGCCGTAGTCACTGCCAAAGGGGATTCTAACGCTGTCTTGTGGGAACATGAAACTCAAAATGTCACTAAGGGAACAAAGAAAATCACTGACAACCAAACAAAAAGGGGTTCTGAAACACACATGGGTGCCCACTGAAAGTTGCCAAAGCCAATCATAAGGGGTTCTGAAACACACATGGGTGCCCACTGAAAGTTGCCAAAGCCAATCATAAGGGGTTCTGAACGACACCCACCATGGATTCCCACTAGGTTTGCCTCCAAAAAGACAAAGAAAACCCCACAAAGACTTAGGATGGCAAGTAAACAGAATATGGAGCAAACAAACAAGGGAAACCAAAAATAAGCTTCTTTCAAACTTATATAGGTTGAGCTTGGCTCACACATCAGCTGTCATAAAGTTTAGCTCACACATCAGCTGTCATAAAGTTTAGCTCTCCCAACATCTTTCAAGCTCAACTAGAGCACTGGGCCAGCTACTCCTAAAATAGCACCTGGGCCAACACAGGTGAAACACCTTCCCACTAACGAGATGGAAACCAGCACAGGTGTAACACATAACGACTGACGAGGTGACACCAATCTGTGCACCCTTTGTCTTTTGCGCTATAATGCTATACGTGCTAAAAGTCCAACCTCAAAACATAAATGGAAAAACTAAAACCTGTAACAACATGTATTGACTCAGGGGTGTGAATACTTTTCCAAAAATGTTCAATACATGTTTTCACTTTGTCATTATGAGGTATTATGTGTAAATGGGTCAGGGGGAACAATTCATTTAATCAATTTATAATTCAGGTTGTAACACAACAAACATGTGGAATAAGTCAAGGGGTATGAATACTTTCTGAAGGCACTCTATATATTTCTTATGGTTGGATATGAAAGACTGTAAAACCGCCAGCAAATTAACTCCAGGTGATTTTAATTTTGGAAATCTGTTCCAAAGTATTCCCACATATAATAAAGATACAGTGTCTTCAGAAAGTATTCATACCACTTGACTTAGTCCACATTTTGTTTTTATGGCCTGAATTCAAATGGATTAAATTGATTTTGTTCTTACCCATCTACACACCATACCCCATAATGAAAAAGTAAAAACATACATTTTTTGCAAATTTATTGAAAATTAAATACAGAAATATCTTATTTACATAAGTATTCACACCCCTGAGTCAATACATTTTAGAATCACCTTTGGCAGCGATTACAGCTGTTAGTCTTTCTGGGGAAGTCTAAGAGCTTTTCACACCTGGATTATACAATATTTGCACATTATTCTTTTTTAAATTCTTCAAGCTCTGTTAAGTTGGTTGTTGATCATTGCTAGACATCCATTTTCAAGTCTTGCCATAGATTCTGCCATATATTTTACTGCCATACAGTAAAAACTGTAACTAGGCCGCTCAGGAACATTCAATGTCGTCTTGGTAAGCAACTCCAGTGTACAGTATATTTGACCTTTTAGGTTATTGTCCTGACCTTACAGAAAATTGTACGTGTGGGTAAAGAGAGGAGGTAGTAATTCAAAAATCATGTTAAACACTATTATTGCACACAGAGTGAGTCTGTAACACAGCAACATTTTGAAAAAGTCCAGGGGTGTGAATACTTTTTGAAGGCACTATATATATGATCGAGTACAAATTTAAGCAATTCAATTATTGTTTTTGTCAAATATTATATCTGTTTGGGCATCTTGCGGTGCATTAGCAGTCTACAAATTACAGTGCCTTTTGGAAACTATTCAGACCACTAGACTTTTTCCTCATTTTGTTACCTTACAGCCTGTTTCTAAAATATATATATATTTTTAAACATGTATTCTCATTAATCTACACACAATACCTCATAATGACAAAGCAAAAACAGGTTTGTAGACATTTTTGCAAATGTATTTTAAAAAATTAAAAAACACTTTTACATGCTTATTCAGACCCTTTACTCAGTACTTTGAAGCAGTTTTGGCAGCGATTACAGCCTTGACTCTTCTTGAGTATGACGCTCCAAGCTTGGCACGCCTGTATTTGGGGAGTTTCTCCCAGTCTTCTCAAGCTCTGTCAGGTTGGATGGGGAGCATAGCTCAGCACAGCTATTTTCAGGTCTTTCCAGTTCGATCTGGTCCGCACTCTGGCTGGGCCACTCATGGACATTCAGAAACTTGTCCTGAAGCCACTCCTGTGTTGTCTTGGCTGTGTGTTTAGGGTCGTTGTCCTGTTAGAAGGTGAACCTTCGCCCCAGTCTGAGGTCCTGATCGCTCTGGAGCAGGTTTTCATCAAGGATCTCTGTGTACTTTGCTCTGTTCATCTTTCCCTCGATCCTGACCAGTCTCCCAGTCCCCGCTGCTGAAAAACATCCCCACAGCATGATGCTGCCACCACCATGCTTCACCGTAGCGATGGTGTCAGGTTTCATCCAGACGTGACGCTTGGCATTTAGTCCAAAGAGTTCAATCTTGGTTTAATCAGAACAGAGAATCTTGTTTCTCATGGTCTGAGTCCTTTTGGTGCCTTTTGGCAAACTCCAAGCGGGCTGTCATGTGCCTTCTACTGAGGAATGGCTTCCGTCTGGCCACTCTACCATGAAGGCCTGATTTGGTGGAGTTCTGCAGAGATAGTTAACCTTCTGGTCTGTTCTCCCATCTCCACAGAGGAAGAGGGACTCTGGAGCCATGTAAGTGTGACCATCAGGTTCTTGGTCCCCTCCCTGACCAAGGCCTTTCTCCCTCGATTGCTCAAATCTGTGCCTCGACACAATCCTGTCTCGGAGCTCTACGTACAATTCCTTCAACCTCATGGCTTGGTTTTTGCTCTGACATGCGCTGTCAACTGTGGGACCTTATATAGACAGGTGTCCTCCTTTTAAAATGAATGTCCAATAAATTGAATTTACCACAGGTGGACTACAATCAAGTTGTAGAAACATCTCAAGGAAGATCAATGGAAACATGATGCACCTGAGCTCCATTTCAAGTCTCATAGCAGTGGGTCTGAATACTTATGTAAATAATTCTCATAGCAGAGGGTCTGAATACTTATGTAAATAAGGTATTTCTGTTTTTTATTTGTAATAAATGTGCAAAAATGTCTAAACCTGTTTTTGCCTTGTCATTGTGGGCTATTGTGTGTAGATTGATGAGGGAAAAAATTTATTTAATCAGTTTTAGAATAAGGCTGTAACGTAACAAAATGTGGAAAAAGTCAAGGGGTCTGAATACTTTCCGAATGCACTGTATATGTAATTATGTTCCGGCCCACTGACCATCCGCTTAAGGAAATATGTAGTTGATGATCCCTGCTCTAGGAATTAGTCTTCTCACCTAAATCACTCTGCTCTGAATCAGACTGTTTTGATTACTATTTTAGAAACCATCCATCTCCCATCAATTTACTGATTGATTGATATCCCATCTTTTGTTCCAGTGTATCAATGAGGAAGGCTTCCGTCTCTTCCTGAAGACCTATTTGGAGGTTGAGGACTTCCCTAAGGATCTCTGCCAGCGCCTGTTCCGATCCTTCCAGAGCGGAACCGAACTGGACGGGCAGAACAACGCCAGTATGTTTATTTGCCCATGTGTAGAATACCTCTTGAATACCATGTGTTGGCTTATTTTGTTGTCTATAGTTTAGTCATCAGTTTCACTATCGCTATGTGTTGTTTTTTTAAATCAAAGTGCACAGACTGAACCTGAATATGTAGCTATACTGTGTATATCCACTTCACCATCCTCCTCCCCCTCCTTGTCCTCCTCCTCTCCTTTAGAAGAGGTCTTTCTGAAGGACGTTTCGTGTTACTTCTCTCTGTTGGAGGATGGCCAGCCCAGAGACAAGCTGGAGTGTGAGTCTTTATCATATTTTTTCCACTGAGTAGCAGCTTCTTGTTGCAGTCTATTTGTATAGATATTTGTTTGAGTGCCTTTTCAAGATTTTTATATGCACATTTTTCCCTCAGTTGCTTTCAAACTGTATGACAGAGATGGCAATGGAGTCCTTGACAGCTCTGTAAGTCAATTTGTAATATTTTTTGTGAACTACAAAGAATAAATACACCCCCCTAGGTATTATCCCAGTTTCCCCATTACCCATTTCAAAATAATAACAATGTAATAGCATGTAATGACTGTCTGTTGTTGCAGGAGACATCACCTCATACCCTTTCATTTTTACAGTACCAGTCAAAAGTTGATACACTTACTCATTCAAGGGTTTTTATGTATTTTTACTATTTTCTACATTGTAGAATAATCGTGACAACATCAAAGCTATGAAATAACATATGGAATCATGTAGTAACAAAAAAGTGTTAAACAAATCAAAATATATTTTATATTTGAGATTCTTCAAAGTAGGCGCCCTTTGTCTTGAAGACAGCTTTGCACATGCTTGGCATTCTCTCAACCAGCTTCACCTGGATCTCTTTTCCAACAGTCTTGAAGGAATTCCCATATATGCTGAGCACTTGTTGGCTGCTTTTCCTTCACTTTGTAGTCCAACTCATCCCAAACCATGTCAATTGGGTTGAGGTTGGGTGATTGTAGAGGCCAGGTCATCTGATGCAGCACTCCATCACTCTCCTTTTTGGTCAAATAGCCCTTATACGGCCTGGAGGTGTGTTGGGTCATTGTCTTGTTGAAAAATCAATTTTAGTCCCACTAAGCGCAAACCAGATGGGATGGCATATCGCTGTCATGTTTGTCATTTATTATCATGTCTTGTCCCTGTGCTCCCCATTCTATTCGTTTCCCTCTGCTGGTCTTATTTGGTTCTTTCCCTCCTTCTATCCCTCTCTCTCCCCCTCCCTCTCTCACTCTCTCGCTCTCTCTTCTCTCTATCGTTCCGTTCCTGCTCCCAGCTGTTCCTATTCCCCTAATCATCATTTAGTCTTCCCACACCTGTTCCCGATCCTTTCCCCTGATTAGAGTCCCTATTTATTCCTTTGTGTTCCGTTCCTGTCCCGTCGGTTCCTTGTTTAGTATTCACCATGCTGTGATTGCGTTTCGCCCTGTCCTGTCGTGTTTTTGCTGTGATTGTGTATCGCCCTGTCCTGTCGTGTTTTTGCCTTCATCAGATGCTGCGTGTGAGAAGGTGTCTCTGTCAACTACGGCCTGCGCCTACCCGAAGCGACCTGCAGTCTGTGGCCGCTTCTCCAGTTATTTCCCCTCTACAGACTAGAGGATTTCTGTTATTCCCTGTTTGGACTTAAATAAACTCTGTTTCTGTTAAGTCGCTTTTGGGTCCTCTTTCACCTGCATGACAGAAGGAACCGACCAAGGAATGGACCCAGCGACTTCAGACGCTCGTTACACTGCCGTCGAGATCCAAGGAGCCATGCTCGGCAGACACGAGCAGGAATTGTCTGCTGCTCGCCATGCCGTGGAGAACCTGGCCGCTCAGGTTTCCGACCTCTCTGGACAGTTCCAGAGTCTACGTCTCGTGCCACCTGTTACTTCCTGGCCTGCCGAGCCTCCAGAACCTAGGGTTAATAACCCACCTTGCTACTCCGGGCAGCCCACTGAGTGCCGCTCCTTTCTCACGCAGTGTGAGATTGTGTTCTCTCTCCAACCCAACACATACTCTAGAGAGAGAGCTCGGGTTGCTTACGTCATTTCACTCCTTACTGGCCGGGCTCGAGAATGGGGCACAGCTATCTGGGAGGCAAGGGCTGATTGCTCTAACAAGTTCCAGAACTTTAAAGAGGAGATGATTCGGGTTTTTGACCGTTCAGTTTTTGGTAGGGAGGCTTCTAGGGCCCTGGCTTCCTTATGCCAAGGTGAACGGTCCATAACGGATTATTCTATTGAGTTTCGCACTCTTGCTGCCTCTAGTGAGTGGAACGAGCCGGCGCTGCTCGCTCGTTTTCTGGAGGGACTCCACGCAGTGGTTAAGGATGAGATTCTCTCCCGGGAGGTTCCTTCAGATGTGGACTCTTTGATTGCTCTCGCCATCCGCATAGAACGACGGGTAGATCTTCGTCACCGGGCTCGTGGAAGAGAGCTCGCATCAACGGTGTTTCCCTGCTCCGCATCGCAACCATCTCCCTCCTCTGGCTCAGAGTCTGAGCCCATGCAGCTGGGAGGGATTCGCATCTCGACTAAGGAGAGGAACGGAGGATCACCAACCGCCTGTGCCTCTATTGCGGAGTTGCTGGACATTTTGTTATTTCATGTCCAGTAAGAGGCCAGAGCCCATCAGTAGCGGAGGGCTACTGGTGAGCGCTACTACTCAGGTCCCTTCATCTAGATCTTGTACTACTATGTCGGTCCATCTACGCTGGACCGGTTCGGGTGCTACATGCAGTGCTTTGATTGACTCTGGGGCTGAGGGTTGTTTCATGGACGAAGCATGGGCTCGGAAACATAACATTCCTTTCAGACCGTTAGACAGGCCTACGCCCATGTTTGCCTTAGATGGTAGTCATCTTCCCAGTATCAAATTTGAGACACTACCTTTAACTCTCACAGTATCTGGTAACCACAGTGAGACTATGTCTTTTTTGATTTTCCGTTCACCGTTTACACCTGTTGTTTTGGGTCACCCCTGGCTTGTATGTCATAATCCTTCTATTAATTGGTCTAGTAATTCTATCCTATCCTGGAACGTTTCTTGTCATGTGAAGTGTTTAATGTCTGCCATCCCTCCCATTTCTTCTGTCCCTACTTCTCAGGAGGAACCTGGCGATTTGACAGGAGTGCCGGAGGAATATCATGATCTGCGCACGGTCTTCAGTCGGTCCCGAGCCAACTCCCTTCCTCCTCACCGGTCGTATGATTGTAGTATTGATCTCCTTCCGGGGACCACTCCTCCTCGAGGTAGACTATACTCTCTGTCGGCTCCCGAACGTAAGGCTCTCGAGGATTATTTGTCTGTGTCTCTTGACGCCGGTACCATAGTGCCTTCTTCCTCTCCGGCCGGGGCGGGGTTCTTTTTGTTAAGAAGAAGGACGGTACTCTGCGCCCCTGCGTGGATTATCGAGGCTGAATGACATAACGGTTAAGAATCGTTATCCGCTTCCCCTTATGTCATCAGCCTTCGAGATTCTGCAGGGAGCCAGGTGCTTTACTAAGTTGGACCTTCGTAACGCTTACCATCTCGTGCGCATCAGAGAGGGGGACGAGTGGAAAACGGCGTTTAATACTCCGTTAGGGCATTTTGAGTACCGGGTTCTGCCGTTCGGTCTCGCCAATGCGCCAGCTGTTTTTCAGGCATTAGTTAATGATGTTCTGAGAGACATGCTAAACATTTTTGTTTTTGTCTATCTTGACGATATCCTGATTTTTTCTCCGTCACTCGAGATTCATGTTCAGCACGTTCGACGTGTTCTACAGCGCCTTTTAGAGAATTGTCTCTACGTAAAGGCTGAGAAGTGCTCTTTTCATGTCTCCTCCGTTACTTTTCTCGGTTCCGTTATTTCCGCTGAAGGCATTCAGATGGATTCCGCTAAGGTCCAAGCTGTCAGTGATTGGCCCGTTCCAAGGTCACGTGTCGAGTTGCAGCGCTTCTTAGGTTTCGCTAATTTCTATCGGCGTTTCATTCGTAATTTCGGTCAAGTTGCTGCCCCTCTCACAGCTCTTACTTCTGTCAAGACGTGTTTTAAGTGGTCCGGTTCCGCCCAGGGAGCTTTTGATCTTCTAAAGAACGTTTTACGTCCGCTCTATCCTCGTTACTCCTGACGTCACTAGACAATTCATTGTCGAGGTTGGCCTTCAGAGGTAGGCGTGGGAGCCATTCTATCCCAGCGCTCCCAGTCTGACGATAAGGTTCATCCTTGCGCTTATTTTTCTCATCGCCTGTCCCCATCTGAGCGCAACTATGATGTGGGTAACCGTGAACTGCTCGCCATCCGCTTAGCCCTAGGCGAATGGCGACAGTGGTTGGAGGGGCGACCGTTCCTTTTGTCGTTTGGACAGACCATAAGAACCTTGAGTACATCCGTTCTGCCAAACGACTTAATGCCCGTCAAGCTCGTTGGGCGTTGTTTTTCGCTCGTTTCGAGTTTGTGATTTCTTACCGTCCGGGTAGCAAGAACACCAAGCCTGATGCCTTATCCCGTCTGTTTAGTTCTTCTGTGGCTTCTACTGATCCCGAGGGGATTCTTCCTTATGGGCGTGTTGTCGGGTTAACAGTCTGGGGAATTGAAAGACAGGTTAAGCAAGCACTCACGCACACTGCGTCGCGCGCGCTTGTCCTAGTAACCTCCTTTTCGTTCCTGTTTCCACTCGTCTGGCTGTTCTTCAGTGGGCTCACTCTGCCAAGTTAGCGGGTCATCCCGGTGTTCGAGGCACTCTTGCGTCTATTCGCCAGCGCTTTTGGTGGCCGACTCAGGAGCGTGACACGCGCCGTTTCGTGGCTGCCTGTTCGGACTGCGCGCAGACTAAGTCGGGTAACTCTCCTCCTGCCGGTCGTCTCAGACCGCTCCCCATTCCTTCTCGACCATGGTCTCACATTGCCTTAGACTTCATTACCGGTCTGCCTTTGTCTGCGGGGAAGACTGTGATTCTGACGGTTGTCGATAGGTTCTCTAAGGCGGCACATTTCATTCCCCTCGCTAAACTTCCTTCCGCTAAGGAGACGGCACAAATCATTATTGAGAATGTATTCAGAATTCATGGCCTCCCGTTAGACGCCGTTTCAGACAGAGGTCCGCAATTCACGTCACAGTTTTGGAGGGAGTTCTGTCGTTTGATTGGTGCGTCCGTCAGTCTCTCTTCCGGGTTTCATCCCCAGTCTAACGGTCAAGCAGAGAGGGCCAATCAGACGATTGGTCGCATACTACGCAGCCTTTCTTTCAGGAACCCTGCGTCTTGGGCAGAACAGCTCCCCTGGGCAGAATACGCTCTGGTCGCTTCCTTCGTCTGCTACCGGGTTATCTCCGTTTCAGAGTAGTCTGGGTTACCAGCCTCCTCTGTTCTCATCCCAGCTTGCCGAGTCCAGCGTTCCCTCCGCTCAAGCGTTTGTCCAACGTTGTGAGCGCACCTGGAGGAGGGTGAGGTCTGCACTTTGCCGTTACAGGGCACAGACGGTGAGCCGCCAATAAACGCAGGATTAAGAGTCCAAGGTATTGTTGCGGCCAGAGAGTGTGGCTTTCCACTCGCAACCTTCCTCTTACGACAGCTTCTCGTAAGTTGACTCCGCGGTTCATTGGTCCGTTCCGTGTCTCCCAGGTCGTCAATCCTGTCGCCGTGCGACTGCTTCTTCCGCGACATCTTCGTCGCGTCCATCCTGTCTTCCATGTCTCCTGTGTTAAGCCCTTTCTTCGCACCCCCGTTCGTCTTCCCTCCCCCCCTCCCGTCCTTGTCGAGAGCGCACCTATTTACAAAGTACATAAAATTATGGACATGCGTTCTCGGGGACGGGGTCACCAATACCTAGTGGATTGGGAGGGTTACGGTCCTGAGGAGAGGAGTTGGGTTCCGTCTCGGGACGTGCTGGACCGTTCGCTCATCGATGATTTCCTCCGTTGCCGCCAGGATTCCTCCTCGAGTGCGCCAGGAGGCGCTCGGTGAGTGGGGGGGTACTGTCATGTTTGTCATTTATTGTCATGTCTTGTCCCTGTGCTCCCCATGCTATTCGTTTCCCTCTGCTGGTCTTGTTTGGTTCTATCCCTCTCTCTCCCCCTCCCCCTTTCACTCTCTCGCTCTCTCTTCTCTCTGTCGTTCCGTTCCTGCTCCCAGCTGTTCCTATTCCCCTAATCATCATTTAGCCTTCCCACACCTGTTCCCGATCCTTTCCCCTGATTAGACTCCCTATTTATTCCTTTGTGTTCCGTTCCTGTGCCGTCGGTTCCTTGTTTTGTATTCCATGCTGTAATTGCGTTTCGCCCTGTCCTGTCGTGTTTTTTGCCGTGATTGTGTATCACCCTGTCCTGTCGTGTTTTGTGCCTTCTTCAGACGCTGCGTGTGAGCAGGTGTCACAGTTGACTACGGCCTGCGCCTACCCGAAGCGACCTGCAGTCTGTGGCCGCTTCTCCAGTTGTTTTCCCCTCTACTGTCTAGAGGATTTCAGTTACTCGGTTTTTGAGCATTAATAAACTCTGTTTCTGTTAAGTCGCGTTTGGGTCCTCCTTCACCTGCATGACACTGGAGGTGTGTTGGGTCATTGTCTTGTTGAAAAATCAATTTTAGTCCCACTAAGCGCAAACCAGATGGGATGGCATATCGCTGTCATGTTTGTCATTTATTATCATGTCTTGTCCCTGTGCTCCCCATTCTATTCGTTTCCCTCTGCTGGTCTTATTTGGTTCTTTCCCTCCTTCTATCCCTCTCTCTCCCCCTCCCTCTCTCACTCTCTCGCTCTCTCTTCTCTCTATCGTTCCGTTCCTGCTCCCAGCTGTTCCTATTCCCCTAATCATCATTTAGTCTTCCCACACCTGTTCCCGATCCTTTCCCCTGATTAGAGTCCCTATTTATTCCTTTGTGTTCCGTTCCTGTCCCGTCGGTTCCTTGTTTAGTATTCACCATGCTGTGATTGCGTTTCGCCCTGTCCTGTCGTGTTTTTGCTGTGATTGTGTATCGCCCTGTCCTGTCGTGTTTTTGCCTTCATCAGATGCTGCGTGTGAGAAGGTGTCTCTGTCAACTACGGCCTGCGCCTACCCGAGCGACCTGCAGTCTGTGGCCGCTTCTCCAGTTATTTCCCCTCTACAGACTAGAGGATTTCTGTTATTCCCTGTTTGGACTTAAATAAACTCTGTTTCTGTTAAGTCGCTTTTGGGTCCTCTTTCACCTGCATGACAGAAGGAACCGACCAAGGAATGGACCCAGCGACTTCAGACGCTCGTTACACTGCCGTCGAGATCCAAGGAGCCATGCTCGGCAGACACGAGCAGGAATTGTCTGCTGCTCGCCATGCCGTGGAGAACCTGGCCGCTCAGGTTTCCGACCTCTCTGGACAGTTCCAGAGTCTACGTCTCGTGCCACCTGTTACTTCCTGGCCTGCCGAGCCTCCAGAACCTAGGGTTAATAACCCACCTTGCTACTCCGGGCAGCCCACTGAGTGCCGCTCCTTTCTCACGCAGTGTGAGATTGTGTTCTCTCTCCAACCCAACACATACTCTAGAGAGAGAGCTCGGGTTGCTTACGTCATTTCACTCCTTACTGGCCGGGCTCGAGAATGGGGCACAGCTATCTGGGAGGCAAGGGCTGATTGCTCTAACAAGTTCCAGAACTTTAAAGAGGAGATGATTCGGGTTTTTGACCGTTCAGTTTTTGGTAGGGAGGCTTCTAGGGCCCTGGCTTCCTTATGCCAAGGTGAACGGTCCATAACGGATTATTCTATTGAGTTTCGCACTCTTGCTGCCTCTAGTGAGTGGAACGAGCCGGCGCTGCTCGCTCGTTTTCTGGAGGGACTCCACGCAGTGGTTAAGGATGAGATTCTCTCCCGGGAGGTTCCTTCAGATGTGGACTCTTTGATTGCTCTCGCCATCCGCATAGAACGACGGGTAGATCTTCGTCACCGGGCTCGTGGAAGAGAGCTCGCATCAACGGTGTTTCCCTGCTCCGCATCGCAACCATCTCCCTCCTCTGGCTCAGAGTCTGAGCCCATGCAGCTGGGAGGGATTCGCATCTCGACTAAGGAGAGGGAACGGAGGATCACCAACCGCCTGTGCCTCTATTGCGGAGTTGCTGGACATTTTGTTAATTCATGTCCAGTAAAAGCCAGAGCTCATCTGTAAGCGGAGGGCTACAGGTGAGCGCAACTACTCAAGTCTCTCCATCAAAATCCTGTACTACTTTGTCGGTCCATCTACGCTGGACCGGTTCGGGTGCTACATGTAGTGCCTTGATAGACTCTGGGGCTGAGGGTTGTTTCATGGACGAAGCATGGGTTCGGAAACATGACATTCCTTTCAGAGAGTTAGATAAGCCTACGCCCATGTTCGCCTTAGATGGTAGTCATCTTCCCAGTATCAGATTTGAGACACTACCTTTAACCCTCACAGTATCTGGTAACCACAGTGAGACTATTTCTTTTTTGATTTTTCGTTCACCGTTTACACCTGTTGTTTTGGGTCATCCCTGGCTAGTATGTCATAATCCTTCTATTAATTGGTCTAGTAATTCTATCCTATCCTGGAACGTTTCTTGTCATGTGAAGTGTTTAATGTCTGCCATCCCTCCCGTTTCTTCTGTCCCTACTTCTCAGGAGGAACCTGGCGATTTGACAGGAGTGCCGGAGGAATATCATGATCTGCGCACGGTCTTCAGTCGGTCCCGAGCCAACTCCCTTCCTCCTCACCGGTCGTATGATTGTAGTATTGATCTCCTTCCGGGGACCACTCCTCCTCGAGGTAGACTATACTCTCTGTCGGCTCCCGAACGTAAGGCTCTCGAGGATTATTTGTCTGTGTCTCTTGACGCCGGTACCATAGTGCCTTCTTCTTCTCCGGCCGGGGCGGGGTTCTTTTTGTTAAGAAGAAGGACGGTACTCTGCGCCCCTGCGTGGATTATCGAGGGCTGAATGACATAACGGTTAAGAATCGTTATCCGCTTCCCCTTATGTCATCAGCCTTCGAGATTCTGCAGGGAGCCAGGTGCTTTACTAAGTTGGACCTTCGTAACGCTTACCATCTCGTGCGCATCAGAGAGGGGGACGAGTGGAAAACGGCGTTTAACACTCCGTTAGGGCATTTTGAGTACCGGGTTCTGCCGTTCGGTCTCGCCAATGCGCCAGCTGTTTTTCAGGCATTAGTTAATGATGTTCTGAGAGACATGCTGAACATTTTTGTTTTTGTCTATCTTGACGATATCCTGATTTTTTCTCCGTCACTCGAGATTCATGTTCAGCACGTTCGACGTGTTCTACAGCGCCTTTTAGAGAATTGTCTCTACGTAAAGGCTGAGAAGTGCTCTTTTCATGTCTCCTCCGTTACTTTTCTCGGTTCCGTTATTTCCGCTGAAGGCATTCAGATGGATTCCGCTAAGGTCCAAGCTGTCAGTGATTGGCCCGTTCCAAGGTCACGTGTCGAGTTGCAGCGCTTTTTAGGTTTCGCTAATTTCTATCGGCGTTTCATTCGTAATTTCGGTCAAGTTGCTGCCCCTCTCACAGCTCTTACTTCTGTCAAGACGTGTTTTAAGTGGTCCGGTTCCGCCCAGGGAGCTTTTGATCTTCTAAAAGAACGTTTTACGTCCGCTCCTATCCTCGTTACTCCTGACGTCACTAGACAATTCATTGTCGAGGTTGACGCTTCAGAGGTAGGCGTGGGAGCCATTCTATCCCAGCGCTTCCAGTCTGACGATAAGGTTCATCCTTGCGCTTATTTTTCTCATCGCCTGTCGCCATCTGAGCGCAACTATGATGTGGGTAACCGTGAACTGCTCGCCATCCGCTTAGCCCTAGGCGAATGGCGACAGTGGTTGGAGGGGGCGACCGTTCCTTTTGTCGTTTGGACAGACCATAAGAACCTTGAGTACATCCGTTCTGCCAAACGACTTAATGCCCGTCAAGCTCGTTGGGCGTTGTTTTTCGCTCGTTTCGAGTTTGTGATTTCTTACCGTCCGGGTAGCAAGAACACCAAGCCTGATGCCTTATCCCGTCTGTTTAGTTCTTCTGTGGCTTCTACTGATCCCGAGGGGATTCTTCCTTATGGGCGTGTTGTCGGGTTAACAGTCTGGGGAATTGAAAGACAGGTTAAGCAAGCACTCACGCACACTGCGTCGCCGCGCGCTTGTCCTAGTAACCTCCTTTTCGTTCCTGTTTCCACTCGTCTGGCTGTTCTTCAGTGGGCTCACTCTGCCAAGTTAGCTGGTCATCCCGGTGTTCGAGGCACTCTTGCGTCTATTCGCCAGCGCTTTTGGTGGCCGACTCAGGAGCGTGACACGCGCCGTTTCGTGGCTGCTTGTTCGGACTGCGCGCAGACTAAGTCGGGTAACTCTCCTCCTGCCGGTCGTCTCAGACCGCTCCCCATTCCTTCTCGACCATGGTCTCACATTGCCTTAGACTTCATTACCGGTCTGCCTTTGTCTGCGGGGAAGACTGTGATTCTGACGGTTGTCGATAGGTTCTCTAAGGCGGCACATTTCATTCCCCTCGCTAAACTTCCTTCCGCTAAGGAGACGGCACAAATCATTATTGAGAATGTATTCAGAATTCATGGCCTCCCGTTAGACGCCGTTTCAGACAGAGGCCCGCAATTCACGTCACAGTTTTGGAGGGAGTTCTGTCGTTTGATTGGTGCGTCCGTCAGTCTCTCTTCCGGGTTTCATCCCCAGTCTAACGGTCAAGCAGAGAGGGCCAATCAGACGATTGGTCGCATACTACGCAGCCTTTCTTTCAGAAACCCTGCGTCTTGGGCAGAACAGCTCCCCTGGGCAGAATACGCTCACAATTCGCTTCCTTCGTCTGCTACCGGGTTATCTCCGTTTCAGAGTAGTCTGGGTTACCAGCCTCCTCTGTTCTCATCCCAGCTTGCCGAGTCCAGCGTTCCCTCCGCTCAAGCGTTTGTCCAACGTTGTGAGCGCACCTGGAGGAGGGTGAGGTCTGCACTTTGCCGTTACAGGGCACAGACGGTGAGAGCCGCCAATAAACGCAGGATTAAGAGTCCAAGGTATTGTTGCGGCCAGAGAGTGTGGCTTTCCACTCGCAACCTTCCTCTTACGACAGCTTCTCGTAAGTTGACTCCGCGGTTCATTGGTCCGTTCCGTGTCTCCCAGGTCGTCAATCCTGTCGCTGTGCGACTGCTTCTTCCGCGACATCTTCGTCGCGTCCATCCTGTCTTCCATGTCTCCTGTGTTAAGCCCTTTCTTCGCACCCCCGTTCGTCTTCCCTCCCCCTCCCGTCCTTGTCGAGAGCGCACCTATTTACAAGGTACATAAGATCATGGACATGCGTTCTCGGGGACGGGGTCACCAATACTTAGTGGATTGGGAGGGTTACGGTCCTGAGGAGAGGAGTTGGGTTCCGTCTCGGGACGTGCTGGACCGTTCACTCATCGATGATTTCCTCCGTTGCCGCCAGGATTCCTCCTCGAGTGCGCCAGGAGGCGCTCGGTGAGTGGGGGGTACTGTCATGTTTGTCATTTATTATCATGTCTTGTCCCTGTGCTCCCCATTCTATTCGTTTCCCTCTGCTGGTCTTATTTGGTTCTTTCCCTCCTTCTATCCCTCTCTCTCCCCCTCCCTCTCTCACTCTCTCGCTCTCTCTTCTCTCTATCGTTCCGTTCCTGCTCCCAGCTGTTCCTATTCCCCTAATCATCATTTAGTCTTCCCACACCTGTTCCCGATCCTTTCCCCTGATTAGAGTCCCTATTTATTCCTTTGTGTTCCGTTCCTGTCCCGTCGGTTCCTTGTTTAGTATTCACCATGCTGTGATTGCGTTTCGCCCTGTCCTGTCGTGTTTTTGCTGTGATTGTGTATCGCCCTGTCCTGTCGTGTTTTTTGCCTTCATCAGATGCTGCGTGTGAGCAGGTGTCTCTGTCAACTACGGCCTGCGCCTACCCGAAGCGACCTGCAGTCTGTGGCCGCTTCTCCAGTTATTTCCCCTCTACAGACTAGAGGATTTCTGTTATTCCCTGTTTGGACTTAAATAAACTCTGTTTCTGTTAAGTCGCTTTTGGGTCCTCTTTCACCTGCATGACAATCGCTGCAGAATGCTGTGGTAGCCATGCTGGTTAAGTGTGCCTTGAATTCTAAATACATCACAGACAGTGTCACCAGCAAAGCACCCCCACACCATCGCACCTCCTCCTCCATGCTTCACGGTGGGAACCACACATGAGTAAATCATCCGTTCACCTAGTCTGCGTCTCACAAAGACACGGCGGTTGGAACCAAAAATCCCCAATTTGGACTCAAGGACAGATTTCTAACGGTCTAATGTCCATTGCTCGTGTTTCTTGGCCCAAGCAAGTCTCTTCTTCTTATTGGTGTCCTTTAGTAGTGGTTTCTTTGCAGCAATTTGACCATGAAGGCCTGATTCACGCAATTTCCTCTGAACAGTTGATGTTGAGATGTGTCTGTTCCTTGAACTCTGAAGAATTTATTTGGGCTGCAATTTCTGAGGCTGGTAACTCTAATGAACTTATCCTCTGCATCAGACGTAACTCTGGGTCTTCCTTTCCTGTGGCGGTCCTCATGAGAGCCAGTTTCATCACAGTGCTTGATGGTTTTAGCGAGAGCACTTGAAGAAACTATCAATGTTTTGGAAATTTTCCGGATTGACTGACCTTCATGTCTTAAATTAATGATGGACTGTCATTTCTCTGTTCTTGCCATAATATGGACTTGGTCTTTTACCAAATAAGGCTATCTTCTGTATACCACCCCGACCTTGTCACAACACAACTGATTGTCTCAAATGCATTAAGAAGGAAAGAAATTCCACAAATTAACTTTTAACAAGGCACACCTGTTCATTGAAATGCATTCCAGGCGACTACCTCATGAAGCTGGTTGAGATAATGCCAAGAGTGTGCAAAGCTGTCATCAAGGCATAGGGTGGCTACTTTGAAGAATCTCAAATATAAAATATATTTTGATTTGTTTAACACTTTTTTGGTTGCTACATGATTCCATGTGTGTTATTTCATAGTTTTGATATCTTCACTATTATTTAACAATGTAATAAAGAAAACCCCTTGAATGAGTAGCGGTGTCCAAACTTTTGACTGGTAATGTATATCAGGTCTTCTCATAAGAATAACTAATACTCTTCTTCCTATAGGAGGTGGACCGGATCATTGCTCAGATGATGCACGCTGCAGATTACCTGGACTGGGATGTGTCTGAGCTGAGACCAGTAAGTGTGGCCAAATGTGGGATGTCCCTTACAATTACTGATATCAGAGGAGAAAATACATATTTTAATGAATTCTACAAATATCTGCTGAACAAAACCTCCCAAAAATACTAATTTAGATGCTAAGCTAGAATGCACTTTGGTTTGTTCAGGTGCTGAAGGACATGATGACAGCCATCGACGCAGACAGCAGTAACACGGTCTCTCTGGATGAGTGGGTGGAAGGCGGAATGAACAACGTCCCTCTGCTGGTATTACTTGGGCTGAAGGTGGGTGAACCATATTCCCCTTCTGGGTTGTGTTCATTAGGAACAAAATGGAAGAAACAGGGAGGGGCTACTTGGATTTCCAATAAGAAATGCTGGTTGCTGTTGCAAAAATGGTTTGATACATTTTGCCCAATGTCACTGGGGCAGAAGGTGGAAAAGGGACCATCCATCATTCTTTCCCCTTTTATTGCGTCAACAAATGTTTCCTGTGCAGGCCGGGAGGAGTACACATGATGCATCCTCTTTGTGTTATATGCTGAGTGTACAAAACATTAAGGACACCTGCTCTTTCTATGGTATAGACTGACCAGGTGAATCCAGGTGAAAGCGCTGATCCTTTATTGATGTCACCAGTTAAATCCACTTCAATCAGTGTAGATGAAGGGGAGGAGATGGTTAAAGAAGGAGTTTTTGAGACAGTTGAGACATGGGGGATTGTGTATGTGTGCCATTCAGAGGTTGAATGGGCAAGATAAAACACTGGTTTGTGTCGAGAACTGCAATTGCTGCTCTCTCTCTCTTTCTGTTACTCTGTATGTTGCTCTCCTTCTGCTCTTACCTCTGTGCACCACCCCTTTGTTGACTCACGCATGCATGTGTGCTAATGTTACCTGTTTCACATACACATCTATCTCTGCACCACCAGAGTGAGTTAGAGGAAGTGGGGAAAAGCCTATCTATTATTCTCATTCACAACTCCATCTAACCTCACCCTCTGCATCAATTAGTAGCAACTGCAATGGAAAGGAAGAACATAAACATTAATTGTTACAGTATAAAGAGTAAGTTATTATGTTTAGAACAATGAAAGTGGGGGTGCTATTTTATTTCGAGTCATTTAGCAGACGTGCTTATCCAGAGCGACTTACAGTAGAGAGTGGATCTGTTTTAATTTGTACTGGTCCCCCGTGGGAATCAAACCCACAGTCCTGACATTGCAAGTGCCATGCTCTACCAACTGAGCCACATGGGACCACTGTCACTCTTGTCTCCCAAGTGCTGAGATCTGGAAATACTAGCGTCTGAGAAAATATCTTAGGGGGTATGCTTACTTATTGAGCATGCAATTTACTTTTGGGTCTGTTATCAGACTGCCTTACAAAGATCTGAACTGTAAACTGGTCTTTCTCATGCCCCTACTACAATGCCAGGTACTTCCCCTCAGGCTATTTCTGGCCACCAATGAGAATATCATGGAGGCCTTCATCCAGCACTCTCACATTGCTATGTGCTGATTTTAGGGGCTATGCTTCATACACATAGACTGACTGAAAGTCTGGCTCTGAGCTGAGGCACCATGAGTCATTTAAACCAATGTTTGTAAAATATTTTTTTACTGTGTATTTGTGTCTATAATCTGGAAAAGAGCATATACAATCTGTGACCATGTTACTGTATAATCTTGTGTTGCAAACATTGGTGTTACTGATGTAGTATTGCATAGAAAGGGCTTATATTTACCCAAGGAGATTCCATGGAAATATGGTAGAAATGTACATTCCATTCCTCATTTAATTATGCAGCATAGATTCCTTTCAGCGTAATTCTGATATTTTGATAGATGGGATCATGGCATGCAAAGGCCATTGTAAAGCCAACTGTAAAAGTCAACACTGTCAACACAAAGTCAACACATTCCAGGAGAGTCATCTCAGAGGCGATTTATGTTTGTTGCTAACAGCATCACTAATAGCCCCAATCTCCAACCATGAGACAATATTCAAATGAAATGTGTATCAATGTTGCATTGCTTACATAATGTTTTCCAAATATGAGATCCAACATTTACCCTTAGAGTCAGTGTTTGTTTTAGTAGTGTGCAAAAATGGTCAAAATAGTTTTTGACATATAAGATAAAAAAGCACAAGGTTTTTATATTTGGTTTATTATACCATAATATGTGTTTTCTCCCCCACCATCTACCCCCAGATGACTCAGAAGGATGGGCAGCACCTATGGAGGATGAAAAATTACAACAAGCCTGTCTACTGCAACGTGTGTCAGAGCATGCTGCTAGGACTGAGGAAACAGGGGCTTTGCTGCACCTGTGAGTGTCATTGTCTGGTCTCACCACTAGAGGGAAATACAACATAACTTCCTCAATCCACTCAAAGCAACAACAAAATATTACCAGGAAGACACCTATCCTGAACTTACAATTAAAAGCAAGTTAGTGGAATCGCATTCTCATAATCAGATGATGTTAACATGTACCATTAGATAACCATTATGACCTATGACATCCCCACATATTTCCATAGGAATAACTGTAGTGGTGTTGTTTATTGTTTACTTAATTGTCAGCCTTGTATATCTTGTCTTGATTAACATGATTCATTAAACGAGAGAATAACAATAATAGTTGAAAACACAATGGAGACACGTAACGCATTGTTTACTTGTCTTTGTTTTCAAGGTTGTAAATACACGGTCCATGGACGCTGTGCCAACAGAAACCCAGCTCCCTGTACCAGGACCTATGTCAAGTCTAAGAAAGACACGGGAGTAAGAGAGTTTTTTTTCAAACAACATTTTACAATGCCATTTGCAATTATATTAATATTTCCAATGCCTCTTCATTCTTAGTGTATGTTGTAATGTGAATTTCTAAGCCACTCTCTTTGTCCCGGTGCATGTATGCCAGTCTTGCATCTGACTCTGCCTGTGTCTCCTGCCTCAGGTTCCAACCCATGACTGGGTCAGTGGGAACTGTGACTCTGGGAAGTGTGACAAGTGTCAGAAGAAGATCAAGAGTTATCACGGGCTGACGGGCAAACACTGTGTCTGGTGCCACTCCATGGTGATGAGGGAGGGCTCCTGAGTAGCCCTGTGGTGGGGAGAGTTAGGCCCCTTTAAGTTATTAGGCCAGTCTTTTCTTCCAAGCAGAATATTTACATATAACAATCTGTTGTTCAATCTGTTCATGGAGTGGTCTTGCAAGAGCTATGTCTGGAACCAATTTGTAAGTCGCTCTGGATAAGAGCGTCTGCTAAATGACTTAAATGTAAATGTAAATGTAACTACGTCTGGATCTACAGTACCAGTCAAAAGTTTGGACACACCTACTCATTCAAGGGTTTTTCTTTATTTCTACTGTTTTCTACATTGTAGAATAATAGTGAAGACATCAAAACTATAAAATAACACATATGGAATCATGTAGTAACCAAACAAGTGTTAAACAAATCAAATTAGAGATTCTTCAAAGTAGCACCCTTTTCCTTGATGACAGCTTTGCACACTCTTGGCATTCTCTCAACCAGCTTTATGAGGTAGTTAACCAACACACCTCCAGGTTGGCTCCCGAGTGGTGCAGCGGTCTAAGGCACTGCATCTCAGTGCAAGAGGTGCACTGCAGTCACTGGTTCAAATCCAGTGACTGCAATCACATCTGGCTGTGATTGGGGGTCCCATAGGTCGGCGCACAATTGGCCCAGCATCGTCTGGGTTTGGCCGGGGTAGGCCGTCATTGTAAGTAAGAATTTGTTCTTAACTGACTTGCCTAGTTAAATTGTTGTTTTTAAAAATAATATTTTAAAAGGGCTATTTGACCAAGAAGGAGAATGATAGAGTGCTCCATCAGATTACCTGGCCTCCACTCCATAATCACCCAACCTCAACCCAGTTGAGATGGTTTGGGATGAGTTGGACTGCAGAGTAAAGCAAACCATTACAGATTACAAAGGGAAGCACAGCCGAGAGCTGCCCAGTGACTCAAGCCTACCGGACGAGCTAAACTACTTCTATGCTCGCTTCGAGGCAAATAACACTGAAACATGTATGAGAGCACAAGCTGTACCGGAAGTGTGATCACGCTCTCCGCAGCCAGTGTGAGTAAGACCT
The DNA here is from genome assembly GCF_021184085.1 of Oncorhynchus gorbuscha. Taxonomy (NCBI): domain Eukaryota; kingdom Metazoa; phylum Chordata; class Actinopteri; order Salmoniformes; family Salmonidae; genus Oncorhynchus; species Oncorhynchus gorbuscha. The sequence goes on along the minus strand of NC_060175.1, from coordinate 87,929,663 downwards.
TTAGACAGGTCAAAATTCACAAGGCCGCAGGGCCGGACGGATTACCAGGACATGGACTGCGAGCATGCACTGGCCAACTAGCAAGTCTTCACTGAAATTTTCAACCTCTCCCTGTCCGAGTCTGTAATACCAACATGTTTTAAGCAGACCGCTATAGTGCCTGTGCCCAAGAACACTAAGGTAACCTGCCTAATGACTACCGACCCGTAGCACTCACGTCTGTAGCCATGAAGTGCTTTGAAAGGCTGGTCATGGCTCACATCAACACCATCATCCCAGAAACCCTAGACCCACTCCAATTTGCATACCGCCCCAACAGATCCACAGATGATGTAGTCTCTATTGCACTCCACAGTGCCCTTTCCCACCTGGGCAAAAGGAACACCTATGTGAGAAAGCTATTCATTGCATAAAGCTCGGCGTTCAATACCATAGTGCCCTCAATGCTAATAAATAAGCTAAGGACCCTGGGACAGAACACCTCTCTTTGCAACTGGATCCTGGACTTCCTGATGGGCTGCCCCCAGGTGGTAAGGGTAGGTAACAACACGTCCGCCACGCTGATCCTCAACACATGGGCCCCTCAGGGGTGTGTGCTCTGCCCCGTCCTGTACTCCCTGTTCACTCATGACTGCAAGGCCAGGCACGACTCCAACACTATCATTAAATTTGCCAATGAGACAACAGTGGTAGGCCTGATCACCGACAACAACGAGACAGCCTATATGGAGGAGGTCAGAGACCTGGCCGTGTGGTGCCAGGACAATAACTTCTCCCTCAACGTGGTCAAGACAAAGTAGATGATTGTGGACTACAGGAAAAAGAGGACTGAGCACGCCCCCATTCTCATTGACGGGGCTGCAGTGGAGCAGGTTGAGAGCTTCAAGTTCTTTGGTGTCCACATTACCAACAAACTAAAATGGTCCAAGCACACCATGACAGTCGTGAAGCAGGCACGACAAAACCTGTCCCCCCTCAGGGGACTGAAAATATTTGGCATGTGTCCTCAGATCCTCAAAAGGTTCTACAGCTGCACCATCGAGAGCATCTTGACTGGATGCATCACTGCCTGGTATGGCAACTGCTCGGCCTCTGACCGCAAGGCACAATAGAAGTTTACGTACACTTAGGTTGGAGTCATTAAAACTGGTCTGGTTCATCCTTGGGAGCAATTTCCAAATGCCTGAAGGTACCACGTTCATCTGTACAAACAATAGTACGCAAGTTTAAACACCATGGGACCGTGGGGGCATCAGGAGGAAGATACTTTCTCTCTCCTAGAGATGAATGTACTTTGGTGCGAAAAGTGCAAATAAATCCCAGAACAACAGCAAAGGACATTGTGAAGATGCTGGAGGAAACAGGTACAAAGTATCTATATTCATAGTAGAACGAGTCCTATATCGACATAACCTGAAAGGCCGCTCAGAAAGGAAGAAGCCACTGCTCCAAAACCGCCACTGCACTTTTTGGATAAATGATAAATGATAAATCCTCTGGTCTGATGAAACAAAAATAAAACTGTTTGGCCATAATGACCATCATTATGTTTGGAGGAAAAAGGGGGAGGCTTGCAAGCCGAAGGGCAATACTCCAACCGTGAAGCACGGGGGTGGCAGCATCATGTTGTGGGGGTGCTTTGCTGCAGGAGGGACTGGTTGACTTCACAAAATGGATGGAATCATGAGGAAGAATAAATTGTGTGGATATATTGAAGCAACATCTCAAGACATCATTCAGGATGTTAAAGCTTGGTCACAAATGGGTCTTCCAAATGGACAATGACCCCAAGCATACTTCTAAAGTTGTGGCAAAATGGCTTAAGGGCAACAAAGTCAAGGTATTGGAGTGGCCATCACAAATCCCTGACCTCAATCCTATAGAAAATTTGTGGGCAGAACTGAAAAAGAGTGTGCGTGCAAGGAGGCCTACAAACCTGACTCAGTTACACCAGCTCTGTCAGGAGGAGTGGGCCAAAATTCACCACAACTTATTGTGGGAGGCTTGTGGAAGGCTACCCGAAACGTTTGACCCAAGTTTAACAATTTAATGGCAATGCTACCAAATACTAATTGAGTGTATGTAAACTTCTAGGAATGTGATGAATCAATAAATCATTCTCTCTACTATTATTCTGACATTTCACATTCTTAAAAAAGAAAGTGGTGATCCTAACTGACCTAAGATGGAATTTTTACTAGGATTAAATGTCAGGAATTGTGAAACTGAGTTTAAATGTATTTGGCTAAGGTGTAAGTAAACTTCCGACTTATACTACTTCAACTAACCAGTGCCCCGCACATTGACTCTGTTACTTTTATCTCTTATTCTTATCCATATTTTTTAAAACTGCACTGTCGTTTAAGGGCTTGTAGTAAGCATCTCACTGTTGTATTCAACGCATGTGACTAATAACATTTGATTTGATTCATTATTACTCTACAATGTAGAAAATAGTCAATATAAAGAAAAACCCTTGAAGGAGTAGGTGTGTCCAGACTTTTGACTGGTCTTGTATGTCTGTGAACAATACAGCACTTTGTGACTACTTTGATATAAAAATGCTTTATAAATCAAATGTGGTTAGCTTTATAAATGAATAATTTGATAACAGATATCACTGGCTGTTACTTTATTCCAGCGCCATGATGACTGTGCCTCCCAGGAGCCCTCCGACTGTAACTGTGGAACTCTCAGAGACCATATCCTCCCCCCTTGGGCCATCTACCCTGTTATGAAGGTACAGGATAACCTACTGCCCTATGACAGGTGTCTAATACTGTAAAGCTCACATAAGGATATATTTTAAGGAACCTCAACTTAGTGAAATTACTTTTTTTATTCTCTTAACATTCACTCACATGCAATGGTAATAGTAGGATAGCTAAGATGTCTAGTTTGAGAAACAATACATCTGTATTTGACTATTATTCGGTTATTGCTTGTTGTTTTATATGATCTCTGGATTTGCTAAGTTGACTGTTCATCTCTCTCTTCACCCCATCAGGAGAAGCCTAACAGCATGAAGAATGGCTCCTCGAGCTCAGCCGGCGACAGTGACCACAACACCACTCCTGACGGAAAGGTGCTTCAGGTACGTACTAGTACCCTGTCTAGGCCTTTCCCTATTACAGGACTGCAGGTTAGTAACTGGTGTGAGTAAATAAGCAACCGTGTCTAACTATTTTACCTTGTTTAGAGTCTAGAGAACTGTCACTAAGAAGTGCCTCACAGCCATATTCCATTTAGACTACAGTGGGGCAAAAAAGTATTTAGTCAGCCACCAATTGTGCAAGTTCTCCCACTTAAAAAGATGAGAGAGGCCTGTAATTTTCATCATAGGTACTCTTCAACTATGACAGACAAAATGAGAGGAAAAGAAATCCAGAAAATCACATGGTAGGATTTTTAAATGAATTTATATGCAAATTATGGTGGAAAATAAGTATTTGGTCAATAACAAAAGTTTATCTAAATACTTTGTTATATACCCTTTGTTGGTAATGACAGAGGTCAAAAGTTTTCTGTAAGTATTCACAAGGTTTTCACACACTGTTGCTGGTATTTTGGCCCATTCCTCCATGCAGATCTCCTCTAGAGCTGTGATGTTATGGAGCTGTTGCTGGGCAACACAGACTTTGAACTCCCTCCAAAGATTTTCTATGGGTTTGAGATCTGGAGACTGGCTAGGCCACTCCAGGACCTTGAAATGCTTCTTATGAAGCGACTCCTTCGTTGCCCGGGCGGTGTGTTTGGGATCATTGTCATGCTGAAAGACCCAGCCACATTCCATCTTCAATGCCCTTGCTGATGGAGGTTTTCACTCAAAATCTCACGATACATGGCCCCATTCATTCTTTCCTATACACGGATCAGTCGTCCTGGTCCCTTTGCAGAAAAACAGCCCCAAAGCATGATGTTTCCACCCCCATGCTTCACAGTAGGTATGGTGTTCTTTGGATGCAACTCGGCATTCTTTGTTCTCCAAACACGACGAGTTGAGTTTTTACCAAAAAGTTCTATTTTGGTTTCATCTGACCATATGACATTCTCCCAATCTTCTTCTGGATCATCCAAATGCTCTCTAGCGAACTTCAGACGGGCCTGGACATGTACTGGCTTAAGCAGGGGGACACGTCTGGCACTGCAGGATTTGAGTTCCTGGTGGTGTAGTGTGTTACTGATGTAAGGCTTTGTTACTTCGGTCCCAGCTCTCTGCAGGTCATTCACTAGGTCCACCCATGTGGTTCTGGGATTTTTGCTCACCGTTCTCATTTTGACCCCACGGGGTGAGATCTTGCGTGGAGCCCCAGATTGAGGGAGATTATCAGTGGTCTTGTATGTCTTCCATTTCCTAATAATTGCTCCCACCATTGATTTCTTCAAACCAAGCTGCTTACCTATTGCAGTTTCAGTCTTCCCAGCCTGGTGCAGGTCTACAATTTTGTTTCTGGTGTCCTTTGACAGCTCTTTGGTCTTGGCCATAGTGGAGTTTGGAGTGTGACTGTTTGAGGGTGTGGACAGGTGTCTTTTACATGATGACTCCTTGCTGTCCCCAGTCCACCTGGCCATGCTGCTGCTCCAGTTTCAACTGACCTGAGCCCTAGGACCATGCCCCAGGACTACCTGACATGATGACTCCTTGCTGTCCCCAGTCCACCTGGCCATGCTGCTGCTCCAATTTCAACTGTTCTGCCTTACTATTATTCGACCATGCTGGTCATTTATGAACATTTGAACATCTTGGCCATGTTCTGTTATAATCTACACCGGCACAGCCAGAAGAGGACGGGCCACCCCACATATGCTCTCTAATTCTCTCTTTCTTTCTCTCTCTCGGAGGACCTGAGCCCTAGGACCGTGCCCCAGGACTACCTGACATGATGACTCCTTGCTGTCCCCAGTCCACCTGACTGTGCTGCTGCTCCAGTTTCAACTGTTCTGCCTTGTTATTATTCGACCATGCTGGTCATTTATGAACATTTGAACATCTTGGCCATGTTCTGTTATAATCTCCACCCGGCACAGCCAGAAGAGGACTGGCCACCCCACATAGCCTGGTTCCTCTCTAGGTTTCTTCCTAGGTTTTCGCCTTTCTAGGGAGTTTTTCCTAGCCACCGTGCTTCTACACCTGCATTGCTTGCTGTTTGGGGTTTTAGGCTGGGTTTCTGTACAGCACTTTGAGATATCAGCTGATGTACGAAGGGCTATATAAATAAATTTGATTATACTGATAACAAGTTCAAACAGGTGCCATTAATACAGGTAGCGAGTGGAGGACAGAGGAGCCTCTTAAAGAAGAAGTTACAGGTCTGTGAGAGCCAGAAATCTTGCTTGTTTGTAGGTGACCAAATACTTATTTTCCACCATAATTTGCAAATAAATTCATTAAAAATCCTACAATGTGATTTTCTGGATTTTTCCCCCTAATTTTGTCTGTCTTAGTTGAAGTGTATCTATGATGAAAATTACAGGCCTCTCTCATCTTTTTAAGTGGGAGAACTTGCACAATTGGTGGCTGACTAAATACTTTTTTGCCCCACTGTATATGTTATCTGAATATACTGACAATATAGACTGAATATACTGACAATATCATTGTATCCATTTGTGAAACTGCTGTAATCTTTGAACTATTTATCTCTGATCAGATTGATCCGGTCCCAGACACTCATCCTCTTTTAGTGTTTGTGAACCCTAAAAGTGGAGGCAAGCAGGGAGAGAGGTGATGCTACAAGTGAACACTCCTACACAAATGGGCATTTATGGTTGAATAATAAACAATGTCAATGTTTCTATTTTACCATTTCAAGTCCTATTTTATTCATTTCAGAGTTCTGCGTAAATTCCAGTATTTGCTGAATCCACTGCAGGTGTATAACCTATCCAATGGTGGACCTGGACCAGGGTAAGGTTTCCCATATGGATAACTGCATATGATGTATAGACCACTATTAGTATAAAATGAAAAACTGCACTCTGTTTTACCTGCATCACTAATTGGACAACTGGGGTGTATTTAGCAGCTTTAAATCTCGAAAATTACATTTAAGACATTTTACATTTTGAGGAGTCTGAGATTTGTTATTGTGTGTGTATCTGGGCTTTAATACAAATTCATTACCAGTTCTCTTATTTACTGCTTGAATATGCAATGGTATTGGGATAGTTGGAAATAAACCAATAAAATGGTTGCAAAGGGAGGGTATATTACTGGAAACGTTCAAAGTTTACCAGAAAACGTTCACGTTTTTAATGGGAATTTTATCAGATGATAATAATAATATAATAATATATGCAATTTAGCAGACGGACTTACAGTCATGTGTGCATACATTCATGGGTGGTCCCGGGGATGACACCCTCGTTAGCGCCATGCTCTACCAACTGAGCTACAGTGTTTTTTTTGTTGGTACTTTAGATGATCACAGGTATCTGTAATTACCTCTGGCTGTCTGTGGCCTTATCACATGTAATATATATAAATAATCAAATAAGATCATTTTAAAATAAAAAATAGAGTGACAAAGCTGTAAAACATTTTACTATGTTAATGTTTGTTTTTCCACCAAACTGGTGGCAGTTGGGAAAAAAGTAAATAGTTTTACTACAGTATCTCGCGTTAAAGTTTCACAAATAAATTCCCCAATAAATTTGATGGATTCTGGTCAAATTACGCTCAGTCGCAGGCTGTCAAAAATGCGAGGCAATGCAGCTCTGTGTGTTCAAAAGAAAGCAGACAAACACAGACGGAAAAATAATTTCAGCGAAAGGGAAAGTGATGAACAGGGAGGTCATGCGCCACAAAAATATGTTGCACATGGTAAATACAGGGAGTGGTGAAAGTAAGGCAGCACATTTTTGCCATTACACAGAAAATCAATGCAGTGGGGGGCACTAGACGAACAGTAAGCGACCATGGCCGTGGGAAGATGTTTTTGGGTTGGGGGTGCTATTGACGTGTAATAAAGGTGTAGTTCACTTTAAAGTATATATATTAGATATTTATTTTATTTACATTTATCATGGGGTGCTGCAGCACCCTCAGCACCCCTATTTCCCACGGCCATGTAAGCGGGGTGAAGCATAGATGCCCAGAGAGACTCGGAGCTAGAAAGAATAAAGGAGGATTGGCGGACAATGCTGTACTGCACTGTACTGCTGTAGGACATTCAGTTGTAGACCTTTCGAAAGATCAGATACCTCCTCCACAGATTGAGGCAGAGCAGCAACAGCCAATCATTGTGAAGACAGAAGAGGAATGCTTGCCTGGCTACTCATCCACACCGCTCCAGCCAACTGATGTTTCTTCTCCGTGATGAGTCTGGATTTGCCTCCCTCCCTGACGATTTCTAGAATGCAAACACATTCTGACCATTCTGATTGGTCCGAAAAAACGATTGGTTAGGCCAGAGCCGGCCTACATGATGGCATTATCAACTTTGATACTCGGGTTAAATTTTACGATCCAATCGCTGATGAATATGTTTTGTACAATGCCCCTCATTTTGAAGTCAAAGGACTTCTAGGTTGGCAGTTTAGACTGAATGCATGTAACGATAGAGCAGCAGAATTCAATTCAGGTTGAGTTGTCAGGCAAGAGGAATGTCCCTTTGTGACAGAAACATCAGTCCCTGTTGTGAAATCTGAGGGTGAGTTGTGTTAAAAACATGACTTTAGTTTTATTACGCTAGATATGGGATTTTGCATTGCATTAATTGTATCACTTCATCTCCCCCATCTCTTGGAGGGTCTTCGGTTACTCCTGATTTGGTGACTCCAGTCCCACTGACACTACCTGACGCTTCATCAGTTTCACCACCGTTGGGCCCCGGCATTAGTGCAACGTTCTCCCTCATTTTGGAGAATAATGACCCCCTATCAGAAACACTCACACAAAGAAAACGCAAAGTATCATCATCCACTCGCACCTTATGGGAAGCTGAAAACACTACAGTCAATGTGCCAAGGGCTGCCCAACAGCTCCAGCCTGCTCAGTGTAGTCAGTGACATGGCCTTGACTGTTAATGACATGATGCAGCGGCAGGTTTAACACAGTCAGAATATGATGATGTGTCCAGAATAGAATAGCCAAAACTGTGGAGATGAGAAATGCTGGTCTCCCTTCTACTTCCCAACAGAAGTGAAACTATGTCAGTCTCCTGAAAATCAAGGCATCGCCTTGACTGACATGGCCTTGACTTTTACTCATATTAAGCATCTCCAACCAATATTAAATCTAGAATCGGCTTCCTATTTCACAACAAAGCCTCCTTCATTCATGATGCCAAACATACCCTCGTAAAACTGACTATGCTACCAATCCTTGACTTCAGCGATGTAATTTACAAAATAGCCTCCAACACTCTACTCAGCAAACTGGATGTAGTATATCACAATGCCACCCATTTTGCCACCAAAGCCCCATATACTACCCACCACTGCGACCTGTATGCTCTCGTTGGCTGGTCCTCACTACATATTCATCGCCAAACCCACTGGCTCCAGGTCCATCTATAAAACTTTGCTAGGTAAAGCCCCGCCTTATCTCAGCTCACTGGTCACCATAGCAGCACCCACCTGTAGCATGTGCTCCAGCAGGTATATTTCACTGGCCATCCCCAAAGCCAACACTTTCTTTGGCCGCCTTTCCTTCCAGTTCTCTGCTGCCAATGTCTTGAACGAATTGCAAAAAGCACTGAAGCTGGAGTCTTATATCGCCCTCTCTAAGCATCAGAGCATCAGCATATTACCTATATTACTGTACCTATACACAGCCAATCTGTAAATAGCACACCCAACTACCTCATCCTCATATTGTTATTTATCCTCTTGCTCTTTTGCACACCAGTATCTCTACTTGCACATCGTCATCTGCACATCTGTCACTCCAGTGTTAATGCTAAATTAGAATTATTTTTCACTTCTATGGCCTATTTATTGCCTTACTTCCCTCCTCTTCTACATTTGCACACACTGTACACATATTTTCTATTGTGTTATTGACTGTACGTTTATGTGTAACTCTGTGTTGTTGGCCAGGTCGCAGTTGTAAAATTATTACATTTATACCGATATTGGCCTAAAAATAAATACTTTTCCCAAGTTAGTGATATTTCCCATTGACTGATCATTGTTTTTCAGATCAAATCAAATCAAATGTATTTATATAGCCCTTCGTACATCAGCTGATATCTCAAAGTGTTGTACAGAAACCCAGCCTAAAACCCCAAACAGCAAGCAATGCAGATCCTCTCTTCACTAATCTTTTTATGTTGAACCTTTTTGTTATAAACTTATCATCACAACCGTGGTGTTAACCATAGTTGATCTCCATGTTTGGAAGACTTTGTTCAGCATTTTTATATCTGATAGATTCCCCTACTTTTGGTTTAAAAATTATGTTTAGAAATAATAAATATAAATAGCGCCTTCTTTCTTCTTTTTTTACACTGTTGACTGACCACTTTGTACACTCATACTTCAAGTAAACTTGAACAGCTTATTTCTCTCTGAGATGTCATAACCATCTGAACGTCACTGTTAGATCTTGTACTGCACCCCCAACATAATACACACTCTGTGTTTCAGGCTGTGCTTCTTCAGAAATCTGAAGGATTACAGGATATTGGTTTGCGGAGGGGACGGCACTGTGGGCTGGATACTTGATGCCATAGGTGGGGTCCAGTCCACAATATTGGTAGACCATGTACTACACACTCAGTGGACAGTTTATTAGGTACACCTCCCCGTTCAGGAAAATGGTTCGCTCCTACAGTGAGTCACGTGGCTGTGGCTTGCAAAATAAAGCAGGCAGACAGGCCTCGAGGCATACAATTACTGTTCGATTGAACATTAGAATGGGAAAAAACGAGTGACCTAAGTGACTTTGAACGTGGTATGATTGTTGATGCCAGGCGTGCCGGTTCTAGTATCTCAGAAACGGCCACTCTTCTGGGCCTTTTCACGCACAACAGTGTCTAGGGTTTGCCGAAAATGTTGACGGACAAAATGTTGACGAACAAAAAACATCCCGTCAGCGGCAGTCCTGTGGAAGAAAACAGCTCATTGATGAGAGGTCGAAGGAGAATGGTAAGAATCGTGCAAGCTGACCGGTGGGTCACAACAGCATCTCGGAATGCACAACTCGTCGGGCCTTGTCACAGATGGGTTATTGCAGCAGATGACCACACTATGTTCCAATCCTAACCGCTAAAAACAAGAAGTGGCTGTGATCACCAACACTGAACAATTGAGTAGTGGAAAAACATTGCCAGGTCCGACGAATCCGGTTCCTGTTCCGTCATGCTGATGGCAGTCAGGATTTAGTGTAAACAGCACGGGTCCATGGCCCCATCCTGCCTGGTGTCAACGATACTGACTGTTGGCAGTAGTGTAATGGTGTGGAGAAAGTGGTCATGCCCCGAAATAAATCAGGCTGTTCTGGAGGCAAAGGGGGATCCGACCCAGGACTAGATGCTTGTACCATAAACTGGCCACTGAGTGTACATGCCAATAGACAAGTCAACTTTAGTATATGAGTAAAAACGATTAATTTTCTTACCAAACATGTTACAGAAATGGATTCCATGTAGTAACCTAGACATGAGTAATGCTGATGATCTCTCTTTCTCCCCTTCTGGTGCAATCAGAAAAAGCCAAACTTCAAGTGCGGCCACCTGTGGCTGTGTTACCCCTGGGCACAGGAAATGACCTTGCACGTTGTCTTAGATGGGGAGGAGGTGAGAAGGGTTGTCTTTTGTCTTTGTTCACATATCATGTTTCCTGTATCACGGAGTAAGTTTAGCCAAACGGGTAAGTTGAGCCACCCTTGTTTATAGGAATCCATACACAAAATGTATAATTTAACTAAACATTTAGGAAAAGGTCATCATTGTGAAGGAAGAAACCACATGGGAAAAGTGGTAAGCAAGTTAGGTAAAAAAAATGTTGTAAGAGGTTTCATGATGTTCGTATCTAAACCAAATAATATTATTTTAAGATTGTTCTATACATCAGTTTGGGTCTATGTAAGCTTCATTATGAGGTCCTAAACCTAGCATGAAAGTGCATCCATGTAAGGTTGAAGTCATTAAAACTAGTTATTCAACCATTCCACAAATGTCTTGTTATAACAAACTATAGTTTTGGCAAGTCGGTTAGGACATCTACTTTGTGCATGACACAAGTCATTTTTCCAACAATTGTTTACAGACTGATTATTTCACTTATTGCAATGTATCTGTATCACAATTCCAGTGGGTCAGAAGTTTACATACACTAAGTTGACTGAGCCTTTAAACAGCTTGAAACATTCCAGAAGGTTATGTAATGGCTTTAGAAGCATCTGATAGGCTAATTGACATCATTTGAGTCAATTGGAGGTGTACCTGTGGATGTATTTCAAGGCCTACCTTCAAACTCAGTGCCTCTTTGCTTGACATCATGGGAAAATCAAAATAAATCTGCCAAGACCTCAGAAAAAAATGTGCAGACCTCCACAAGTCTGGTTCATCCTTCGGAGCAATTTCCAAATGCCTGAAGGTACCACGTTCATCTATATGAACAATAGTACACAAGTATAAACACAATGGGACCACGCACCATCTTTACCGCTCAGGAAGGAGACGCGTTCTGTCTCCTAGAGATGAACGTACTTTGGTGCAAAAAGTGTAAATCAATCCCAGAACAACAGCAAAGGGCCTTGTGAAGATGCTGGAGGAAACAGGTACAAAAGTATATTTATCCCTAGTAAACCTAGTCCTATATCAACATAAGCCAGACTATGATTTGCAACTGCACATGGGGAAAAATGTTGTACTATTTGGAGAAATGTCCTCTGGTCTGATGAAACAAAAATAGAACTGTTTGGCCATAATGACCATCTTGATGTTTGAAGGAAAAAGGAGGAGGCTTGCAAGCCGAAGAACACCATCCCAACTGTGAAGCACGGGGTGGCAGCATCATGTTGTGGGGGTTCTTTACTGCAGGAGGGGCTGGTGCACTTCACAAAATGGATGGCATCATGAGGAAGAATAAATTGTGTGGATATATTGAAGCAACATCTCAAGTCATCAGTCAGGAAGTTAAAGCTTGGTCACAAATAGGTCTTCCAAATGGACAATGACCCCAAGCATACTTCTAAAGTTGTGACAAAATGGCTTAAGGACAACAAAGTCAAGGTATTGGAGTGGCCATCACAAAGCCCTGACCTCAATCCTATAGAAAATCTGTGGGCAGAACTGAAAAAGTGTCTGCGTGCAAGGAGGCCTACAAACCTGACTCAGTTACACCAGCTCTGTCAGGAGGAATGGGACAAAATTCACACAACTTATTGCGGGAAGCTTGTGGAAGGCTACCTAAAGCGTTTGAGCCAAGTTAAACAATTTAAAGGCAATGATACCAAATACTAATTGAGTGTATGTAAACTTCTGACCCACTGGGAATGTGATGAAAGAAATAAAAGCTGAAATAAATGATTCTCTCTACTATTATTCTGACATTTCACATTCTTAAAATAAAGTGGTGATCCTAACTGACCTAAGACAGGGAATTTTTACTAGGATTAAATCTCAGGAATTGTGAAAAACGAAGTTTAAATATATTTGGCTAAAGTGTATGTAAACTTCCGACTTCAACTGTAGCTGTGTGGGCTAATATAGTCAATGTTTGTTTAAGTTGAGCAAATTGAAGTGTTTTCTTCCCAGGTGTAATGCATTGCATTATCGCTGGAAATTAGGTAACAATAGGGCTTGGCTTGTGTTAAAAATGTTTGTTTTTTTAAGTACTAAGTGTTTGTTAGGCATGTTTTTTAGGTGTGTGTTAAAAGATGCTTCAAAATATTAAAAGACAAAAAAACAAATGTTATTGTGTTTGGGAAATAAAGATAGAAATGGTTTGAAAAATGTAGTGGTAATATTTCATTCAGTACAGAAATTTGTAGGCGGCTTAACTTACAGTCCCGCGGCTGAACTTGTCCCAAACCTGGGGTAAGTTGTGCAAAGAGACCACCGCTTTTTTTTTTACAAGTATATTTTCAAAACTATTATGTTAATATTAATTCTGATTATTTCCAGGGAAACAGAACATCCTGAAATATATGTAGATATCTTTGTGAGAAAGAATACTATAGTTCCCTTGATGGAGTGATGCTGAATATAGTTGAGCCACTCTCCCCTATAGGTTATGATGGGACGGATCTGTGTCGGATCCTGAAGGAGATTGAGGGCAGCACCCCGGTGCTGATGGACCGCTGGAATGTAGAGGTGATCCTAGAGGACCCTCAGGAGATGGGTGACCCTGTGCCTTATGAGATCATCAACAACTACTTCTCCATTGGAGTGGTGAGTGAACTTCTATCATGGTCCAAGATCTGTTTGTGCTGTCTTGCCAATTCCTATGGTCATTGTCACGTCAACATGGCAATGACCATCGGAGTTGGCAGGACAGCAAAAAATGATATGTCCAGGCTACTTAGTTATGGCACACACCAGAATGCTTTGTCAACTTTTTCATAACTTGTTCTGTGTTGACAGGATGCCTCTATTGCCCACCGGTTTCATACGCTGAGAGAGAAACACCCCCAGAAATTTAATAGCAGGTAAGAAAACTTGAATAACCGGACTGGAGTCTGGTTATTCAGAGGGGACCTTTAGGTGTAATGACTTTGTGCATGGTGTAAACGACCCTACGTTAAATGCAAGAATGTTGTTCAATATTCTAGAATGAAGAACAAGTTGTGGTATTTTGAGTTTGCCACCTCTGAGACCATCTCTGCTTCATGCAAGAAACTGAATGAATGTCTTACAATTGAGGTGAGGATTGCAAACACACAGTAACTTTATAAAAAAACATATACCCAACCAGTGTTGCGAGTAAAAGTAACACTTTACAGTACTGTTACTTTTATGAGTAACGGAGTAACATAACAAGTTACTGTCTTCAAAAAAAAATTATATTATTATTTTTTCCATTACTTTCAGAATCTCTCAGAAGGTTGTATATTTTTTAAGCCTTGTTTCCTGGAATTCATCTGTAGCTAGGCTAACTCGTTTCCTAGGCTATCGTGAAACTGAAAATCAAAGAAAGATGGCAGTTGTATTGTGTCCCCTGATTAACCTATGCACAGGCAGCAAGCATTAATATATTTGTCTAGAAACACCACATCAAACCTGAAATAGCATCTGGAGATTGTGCACAAAGGCACAGAGCTGGTAGCCAAAGTTCCAGAAATGCGTGAAAGAGGAGAAATCTATAGGCCTACATATTATGACAATAAACGAAGATCCATACGCCTAAATAATATTTCCAAGTGTTCTTACGAAATGTTCATATAAACAATCAAAAATGTCTGATAAATACAATTCAAAACGGCAATAAAAAGTGTCATCACACAACTAAATTCTATCTTGATAGGATAACGTGGTGTAACTAGCTCCCCCTAAGAACAATGTCCAATTGCTGACACAAGAAAATACAAGTTTGGTAAAAATGTGGTATTTTAATGATGGTCATGCTTAGGGAAATAAGTGGCTACAGTTGGCACTTTTTTTTCAAGCTGCCCTATTGGAGGGGGTGCCAGTTGCCTCCAACACACTTACCTTAAATCTGTATTGCTTTATTAAAAACTGATTATAATTTGTATCTCTAAACAAATGGATTATTACAGGCTCCCCTAATGGTGTTGCAGGTTTTCCTACTTAGGTCTGTGATTTTTTTATCATAGGTACACTTCAACTGTGAGAGACGGAATCTAAAACAAAAATCCAGAAAATCACATTGTATGATTTTTAAGTAATTAATTAGCATTTTATTGCATGACATAAGTATTTGATCACCTACCAACCAGTAACAATTCTGTCTCTCACAGACCTGTTAGTTTTTCTTTAATTAAAAAGCCCTCCTGTTCTCCACTCATTACCTGTATTAACTGCACCTGTTTGAACGTATTACCTGTATAAAATACACCTGTCCACACACTCAATCAAACAGACTCCAACCTCTCCACAATGGCCAAGACCAGTGAGCTGTGTAAGGACATCAGGGATAAAATTGTAGACCTGCACAAGACTGGGATGGGCTACAGGACAATAGGCAAGCAGCTTGGTGAGAAGGTGTTACTGGAATAAAATTCATACATGTTTTAATACCCAATTAAATTAAACACTCTGCCCACTTCTAAGAATATGTAAGACTCTTATTTGCATAAAATGGACAGAGACCAGTCTCAAAATCAATCAGCAGCGTTTATTCTCGAGAGTACTGAACATGAAACATTTTACCACAGGTTATAAACTGAAAATGACGTCATTAGTTTTCGAACTGTCCCGTCTCTTCCTCACCCTGGTACAAAGGCAGTATCTCAAGCTTTCCCACATCGTCCCACACCAATTTAATATAATTTATGAGCCAAGGTCTTCCTGTGTCGATAAGCATTCTAGCCAGTCTGACGAAAAGTTCATTAATTTCTACCAAGGAACAGACAGTCATTGTTCTAATTATTGATTATATTTACACACATTATATTCAGTACTAGGATAAAAAGAAAATTCATAAATCTATACAGTAACATAATAGTATTCTCATTAGTCAGTCCTGATTGAAATGTATACATAATTAGTCATTATTGATTTTAAAAATCCCTTAACAGAAGGCAACAGCTGTTGGTGCAATTATTAGAAAATGGAAGAAGTTCAAGATGACAGTCAATGACCGTCGGTCTGGGGCTCCATGCAAGATCTCACCTCGTGGGGCATCAATGATCACGAGGAAGGTGAGGGATCAGCCCAGAACTACACGGAAGGACCTGGTCAATGACCTGAAGAGAGCTGGGACCACAGTCTCAAAGAAAACCATTAGTAACACACTACGCCGTCATGGATTAAAATCCTGCAGCACATGCAAGGTCCCCCTGCTCAAGCCAGCGCATGTCCAGGCCCGTCTGAAGTTTGCCAATGACCATCTGGATGATCCAGAGGAGGAATGGGAGAAGGTCATGTGGTCTGATGAGACAAAAATAGAGCTTTTTGGTCAAAACTCCACTCGCCGTGTTTGGAGGAAGAAGAAGGATGAGAACAACCCCAAGAACACCACCCCAACCATGAAGCATGGAGGTGGAAACATCATTCTTTGGGTATGCTTTTCTGCAAAGGGGTCAGGACGACTGCACCGTATTGAGGGGAAGATGGATGGGGCCATGTATCGCGAGATCTTGGCCAACAACCTCCTTCCCTCAGTAAGAGCTTTGAAGATGGATCGTGGCTGGGTCTTCCAGCATGACAACGACCCGAAACACACAACTAGGGCAACTAAGAAGTGGCTCCATAAGAAGCATCTCAAGGTCCTGGAGTGGCCTAGCCAGTCTCCAGACCTGAACCCAATAGAAAATCTTGGGAGGGAGCTGAAAGTGCGTATTGCCCAGCGACAGCCCCGAAACCTGAAGGATCTGGAGAAGGTCTGTATGGAGGAGTGGGCCAAAATCCCTGCTGGTCAAGAACTACAGGAAATGTATGATCTCTGTAATTGCAAACAAAGGTTTCTTTACCAAATATTAAGTTCTGCTTTTCTGATGTATCAAATACTTATGTCATGCAATAAAATGCAAATTAATTACTTAAAAATCATACAATGTGATTTTCTGGATTTTTGTTTTAGATTCTGTCTCTCACCGTTGAAGTGTACCTATGATAAAAATTACAGACCTCTACATGCTTTGTAAGTAGGAAACACTGCCGATTTTGCAGAGGTGATCTCCTATGTCTTCCTTCACATAGAACTGTAATCTCTATGAACCACAATCGATCGTACCGATGCCGTACACCGCTATGTGAAAGTTCCTGCCCTGCTACTCTCCGGAGGATTTGTTGTTGCTCTTTTCAAAAAGATGCAAATGGCAGCATTTCTTCCGATTGCAGCAGGTCCATTCCCACTTTATAATCCTTTTTCCAATGACCAACAGCCCCACATCTAAAACAGAACTCTTTCTCCCTACGCTTTGATGTTTTTCTGCTACGTTTCTTTCTTACCTTGGCCATTGAAACTATAGTTAGTGACTTTCCCTGTGGCCGTATTAACCCCTCGCACGTCTGCGAAGTGAGCAGAGTTAAATTCCACTCTCATAGCATCTTGCTCTATTTCATCCACAACCCCCGCAATTGCCGTTTTGATCACAGGTTTCAAATCTGATATCAAGGCCAAAGTACAAATTCTATCAATGTACTCCCATACCCAGTCTTTCTGTAGCTGAGTACATCTACTAATTCCGGGTTTATCGGTTGGTATTTTTTGTTGAGATAATGCTGACATCAAAACGCTGGTATATTGAGCTTTGATTATGGTTTTGTCATTGTGCCAAGTCATAATTGCCTCCCTGAATTTTCTGTCAGATTGGAATTTTCCATCAACCGGGAAATGCTGACCAATCTTATCCAGTTTGCTCAATTTTCCCATAATCGAGCCGAATTGATAGAATGCTTGTACACTTCTTTCAGTGCCTCCATGGCTTTATTAAAATCCTCTAGCTCCGCTTTACCGAGAAAATCAGGGCCGTCTGTTGCCATATCAATAGTTATTATTCCGAAACCTCTCCCGACTCCCGTCTATAATACACACCTTCTATTAACTATTTTCCAAGGTAGAGATACCCACTTCGCCAGATAATAGTTATGGTATTTGTGCCTATTAATTGGTCACAGCACTTAATACCTTGTATTGGAACCTATACTATAGCATCCGCAAATGTATTGCTGGAGAATACGGATCACCTAATGTCTTATTCCAGTGTTGCGCCTCAAATATCACTGTTGTTGATAACACACATTACCAAAACTATTCAGACTTGTCATCCGATTTCCACGTAATCTTTCATGGTTCCCCCTCCCCATAGGGCATAAACCAACCTCTCTCCTTATTGCTACTGCTAATACACGTAACTCAAACAGTGTTTGAATATCTTAATGCTTTTCTTTTAGCCATGCATGTGGCTTACCTTCAGAATTTATAGGCAGCCTTCTTATCATTATCCACATACACTCTACTGCCTCACTGTCAACTGCAGCTGGGACTTTCATCCCTTTTACAGATCTCACGGGAATATACCCCCTAGGGACCTATCCTATATGGAACCTACCCTACACTGTATTGTCCCTCATGGATCTCGCGGAGGAAAACCTCCACTCGGGACCTATCCTTATGGAACCTTCCCTACACCTTATTTTTACCTGGATCTCGCAGAGGAACATCTCCACTCGGGACCTATCTTCATGGAACCTAGTCTACACCAGATATTTACGACCAGTCATTACACGGCAGGGTAGCCTAGTGGTTAGAGTGTTGGACTAGTAACTGGAATGTTGCAAGTTCAACCCCTGAGCTGACAAGGTACAAATCTGTTGTTCTGCCCCTGAACAGGCAGTTAACCCACTGTTCCTAGGCTGTCATTGAAAATAAGAATTTCTTCTTAACTGACTTGCCTAGTAAAATAAAAAATAAATAAAACACAATGGACCTACTGAATAAAGGTTTTCTAGGTCTTCTAGGTCCTATAATTGTTCTGCTTACGATTCTCATCTCCCCAAGGTGTCAGAATTAGTGATAACAGGCGTAGGAACTGTGCCTACATTATTTCTGGTGCCGGCTCCTGTTTCTCTGATTCGGAAATCTCTAGTTCAACTGCAAATCGTGGCGAATCCCTTTCGTGACGCCAACTGTTAGGTTCTAATTTTCAGAGTAAAAACTCAACGGGCAATTTGAAAGCTCAAACCAATTTGATTCTTTCTAGAGGGTCAATACAGCTGCATTAGACAAGGACATATTCACACAAGCACTGATATTTAAACCTTTCTCCCATGCTGAGTCTCCTCATACACATCTGAACAAACATTGTATCTTTATTGCTAGGCAGGAAACTTAGTGATACGAGCCATAAACTTTTCTTTCTCCCTTAACGTGACCTGAACTGACCTCGACCCCCTTCATCACTAATCCATGGCTGTCTCCACTTATCAATGCCTTCCACATGTGATCTCATACCCTACACTCAGTACATTCCAAGCTTCACTGCACCCACTATATACTTTCCTCCTACAGATAGCCATTAACCTCTGGTGTAGCCCCACGCCTATGGCACCCCTCAGGTATCTATTACAACTAATGATGAATAACATTTCAAGTTCAGAAATACAAACCTATCAATGGAAAATAATGCTACTCCATGAAAGGTGAGTTCCGTCGATAGTCAGCAAGCAAGCATATATTATTTTATTACATGAGGATTGTGGTTAACACAGCTGACCTGATAGTTATGTGGTATGTTTCGCTCATTATGGCATCTCATTAAGTTGCACTGTCTGCCTGATGTTGTACGTCCCTCAGTGCTGCGGCACCCCATTGGACCTGAGTGGCCTTTCTATGGAGGGGATCGCAGTCCTCAACATTCCCAGCATGCACGGTGGATCCAACCTGTGGGGAGAAGCCAAGAAGAGTGAATCCAAGTCCTTGATGAATCCTCAGGAAATGCCAGAGGTTATTGTCGACCCTGAAATCCTGAAAGTCAGTGGACAAGGTACAGTGAAATCCCTTGGCTTGATCCAAGGCCTCAAGATTTCAAAATGTTAAAAGTTGTGCCCATGTCTGGTATAGAATATTGTTAGAATATCATGTGAGATGTTTTAGAGTATCCATTTCAAGAGGTCTGTTCTAGGTTTGAACAGCTAGTCTCAGACTAAAAACTGTACTGCCTCTGTGTGAACTGCATGTTCAGTGTTTCCATCTTCCATGACAGACCTCAGTGACCTGCGTTTGGAAGTGGTTGGTCTAGAAGGGGCCATGGAGATGGGGCAGATATATACTGGACTTAAGAGTGCTATAAGACTAGCAAAAACCTCACAGATTACAATCAGGTGAGTGTTTGTGACATGTTGAGACATGTACAGACTAGCTGAGATATCACAGTATGATGTGGGATGATTATTTGTACACCTTACACCTTTAAAAAAACAAAATTCCATCCTCACTACTAATGCTGCCTTCATAACCAAGTGAGAAGGTGGTAATTACCCATTATAAAGTCTTAAATACAAGATGGGTGTATTCACTTTTTGAACTGATAAATTCCATCAAATGTGTAGGTCATGAGAAGGTTTAGATTATTTTGCTCTTTTTTGCCCATATAAAGTATATATACAGTGCCTTGCGAAAGTATTCGGCCCCCTTGAACTTCGCGACCTTTTGCCACATTTCAGGCTTCAAACATAAAGATATAAAACTGTATTTTTTTGTGAAGAATCAACAACAAGTGGGACACAATCATGAAGTGGAACGACATTTATTGGATATTTCAAACTTTTTTAACAGTTCAAAAACTGAAAAATTGGGCGTGCAAAATTATTCAGCCCCTTTACTTTCGGTGCAGCAAACTCTCTCCAGAAGTTCAGTGAGGATCTCTGAATTATCCAATGTTGACCTAAATGACTAATGATGATAAATACAATCCACCTGTGTGTAATCAAGTCTCCGTATAAATGCACCTGCACTGTGATAGTCTCAGAGGTCCGTTAAAAGCGCAGAGAGCATCATGAAGAACAAGGAACACACCAGGCAGGTCCGAGATACTGTTGTGAAGAAGTTTAAAGCCGGATTTGGATACAAAAATATTTCCCAAGCTTTAAACATCCCAAGGAGCACTGTGCAAGCGATAATATTGAAATGGAAGGAGTATCAGACCACTGCAAATCTACCAAGACCTGGCCGTCCCTCTAAACTTTCCGCTCATACAAGGAGAAGACTGATCAGAGATGCAGCCAAGAGGCCCATGATCACTCTGGATGAACTGCAGAGATCTACAGCTGAGGTGGGAGACTCTGTCCATAGGACAACAATCAGTCGTATATTGCACAAATCTGGCCTTTATGGAAGAGTGGCAAGAAGAAAGCCATTTCTTAAAGATATCCATAAAAAGTGTTGTTTAAAGTTTGCCACAAGCCACCTGGGAGACACACCAAACATGTGGAAGAAGGTGCTCTGGTCAGATGAAACCAAAATTGAACTTTTGGGCAACAATGCAAAACGTTATGTTTGGCGTAAAAGCAACACAGCTCATCACCCTGAACACACCATCCCCACTGTCAAACATGGTGGTGGCAGCATCATGGTTTGGGCCTGCTTTTCTTCAGCAGGGACAGGGAAGATGGTTAAAATTGATGGGAAGATGGATGGAGCCAAATACAGGACCATTCTGGAAGAAAACCTGATGGAGTCTGCAAAATACCTGAGACTGGGACGGAGATTTGTCTTCCAACAAGACAATGATCCAAAACATAAAGCAAAATCTACAATGGAATTGTCATGTTTGTCATTTATTATCATGTCTTGTCCCTGTGCTCCCCATTCTATTCGTTTCCCTCTGCTGGTCTTATTAGGTTCTTTCCCTCTTTCTATCCCTCTCTCTCCCCCTCCCTCTCTCACTCTCTCGCTCTCTCTTCTCTCTATCGTTCCGTTCCTGCTCCCAGCTGTTCCTATTCCCCTAATCATCATTTAGTCTTCCCACACCTGTTCCCGATCCTTTCCCCTGATTAGAGTCCCTATTTCTTCCTTTGTGTTCCGTCCCTGTCCTGTCGGTTCCTTGTTTAGAATTCACCGTGCTGTGATTGTGTATCGCCCTGTCCTGTCGTGTTTTTGCCTTCATCAGATGCTGCGTGTGAGCAGGTGTCTCTGTCAGCTACGGCCTGCGCCTACCCGAAGCGACCTGCAGTCTGTGGCCGCTTCTCCTGTTATTCCCCTCTACAGACTAGAGGATTTCTGTTATTCCCTGTTTGGACATTTCCTGTTAAGGATTCAGGATTTGTCGTTTTCTGTTTGGACTTGAATAAACTCTGTTTCTGTTAAGTCGCTTTTGGGTCCTCTTTCACCTGCATGACAGAAGGAACCGACCAAGGAATGGACCCAGCGACTTCAGACGCTCGTTACACTGCCGTCGAGATCCAAGGAGCCATGCTCGGCAGACACGAGCAGGAATTGTCTGCTGCTCGCCATGCCGTGGAGAACCTGGCCGCTCAGGTTTCCGACCTCTCTGGACAGTTCCAGAGTCTACGTCTCGTGCCACCTGTTACTTCCTGGCCTGCCGAGCCTCCAGAACCTAGGGTTAATAACCCACCTTGCTACTCCGGGCAGCCCACTGAGTGCCGCTCCTTTCTCACGCAGTGTGAGATTGTGTTCTCTCTCCAACCCAACACATACTCTAGAGAGAGAGCTCGGGTTGCTTACGTCATTTCACTCCTTACTGGCCGGGCTCGAGAATGGGGCACAGCTATCTGGGAGGCAAGGGCTGATTGCTCTAACAAGTTCCAGAACTTTAAAGAGGAGATGATTCGGGTTTTTGACCGTTCAGTTTTTGGTGGGGAGGCTTCTAGGGCCCTGGCTTCCTTATGCCAAGGTGAACGGTCCATAACGGATTATTCTATTGAGTTTCGCACTCTTGCTGCCTCTAGTGAGTGGAACGAGCCGGCGCTGCTCGCTCGTTTTCTGGAGGGACTCCACGCAGTGGTTAAGGATGAGATTCTCTCCCGGGAGGTTCCTTCAGATGTGGACTCTTTGATTGCTCTCGCCATCCGCATAGAACGACGGGTAGATCTTCGTCACCGGGCTCGTGGAAGAGAGCTCGCATCAACGGTGTTTCCCTGCTCCGCATCGCAACCATCTCCCTCCTCTGGCTTTGAGACTGAGCCCATGCAGCTGGGAGGGATTCGCATCTCGACTAAGGAGAGGGAACGGAGGATCACCAACCGCCTGTGCCTCTATTGCGGAGTAGCTGGACATTTTGTTAATTCATGTCCAGTAAAAGCCAGAGCTCATCTGTAAGCGGAGGGCTACAGGTGAGCGCAACTACTCAAGTCTCTCCATCAAAATCCTGTACTACTTTGTCGGTCCATCTACGCTGGACCGGTTCGGGTGCTACATGTAGTGCCTTGATAGACTCTGGGGCTGAGGGTTGTTTCATGGACGAAGCATGGGTTCGGAAACATGACATTCCTTTCAGAGAGTTAGAGAAGCCTACGCCCATGTTCGCCTTAGATGGTAGTCATCTTCCCAGTATCAGATTTGAGACACTACCTTTAACCCTCACAGTATCTGGTAACCACAGTGAGACTATTTCTTTTTTGATTTTCCGTTCACCGTTTACACCTGTTGTTTTGGGTCATCCCTGGCTAGTATGTCATAATCCTTCTATTAATTGGTCTAGTAATTCTATCCTATCCTGGAACGTTTCTTGTCATGTGAAGTGTTTAATGTCTGCCATCCCTCCCGTTTCTTCTGTCCCTACTTCTCAGGAGGAACCTGGCGATTTGACAGGAGTGCCGGAGGAATATCATGATCTGCGCACGGTCTTCAGTCGGTCCCGAGCCAACTCCCTTCCTCCTCACCGGTCGTATGATTGTAGTATTGATCTCCTTCCGGGGACCACTCCTCCTCGAGGTAGACTATACTCTCTGTCGGCTCCCGAACGTAAGGCTCTCGAGGATTATTTGTCTGTGTCTCTTGACGCCGGTACCATAGTGCCTTCTTCCTCTCCGGCCGGGGCGGGGTTCTTTTTGTTAAGAAGAAGGACGGTACTCTGCGCCCCTGCGTGGATTATCGAGGGCTGAATGACATAACGGTTAAGAATCGTTATCCGCTTCCCCTTATGTCATCAGCCTTCGAGATTCTGCAGGGAGCCAGGTGCTTTACTAAGTTGGACCTTCGTAACGCTTACCATCTCGTGCGCATCAGAGAGGGGGACGAGTGGAAAACGGCGTTTAACACTCCGTTAGGGCATTTTGAGTACCGGGTTCTGCCGTTCGGTCTCGCCAATGCGCCAGCTGTTTTTCAGGCATTAGTTAATGATGTTCTGAGAGACATGCTGAACATCTTTGTTTTTGTCTATCTTGACGATATCCTGATTTTTTTTTTCTCCGTCACTCGAGATTCATGTTCAGCACGTTCGACGTGTTCTACAGCGCCTTTTAGAGAATTGTCTCTACGTAAAGGCTGAGAAGTGCTCTTTTCATGTCTCCTCCGTTACTTTTCTCGGTTCCGTTATTTCCGCTGAAGGCATTCAGATGGATTCCGCTAAGGTCCAAGCTGTCAGTGATTGGCCCGTTCCAAGGTCACGTGTCGAGTTGCAGCGCTTTTTAGGTTTCGCTAATTTCTATCGGCGTTTCATTCGTAATTTCGGTCAAGTTGCTGCCCCTCTCACAGCTCTTACTTCTGTCAAGACGTGTTTTAAGTGGTCCGGTTCCGCCCAGGGAGCTTTTGATCTTCTAAAAGAACGTTTTACGTCCGCTCCTATCCTCGTTACTCCTGACGTCACTAGACAATTCATTGTCGAGGTTGACGCTTCAGAGGTAGGCGTGGGAGCCATTCTATCCCAGCGCTTCCAGTCTGACGATAAGGTTCATCCTTGCGCTTATTTTTCTCATCGCCTGTCGCCATCTGAGCGCAACTATGATGTGGGTAACCGTGAACTGCTCGCCATCCGCTTAGCCCTAGGCGAATGGCGACAGTGGTTGGAGGGGGCGACCGTTCCTTTTGTCGTTTGGACAGACCATAAGAACCTTGAGTACATCCGTTCTGCCAAACGACTTAATGCCCGTCAAGCTCGTTGGGCGTTGTTTTTCGCTCGTTTCGAGTTTGTGATTTCTTACCGTCCGGGTAGCAAGAACACCAAGCCTGATGCCTTATCCCGTCTGTTTAGTTCTTCTGTGGCTTCTACTGATCCCGAGGGGATTCTTCCTTATGGGCGTGTTGTCGGGTTAACAGTCTGGGGAATTGAAAGACAGGTTAAGCAAGCACTCACGCACACTGCGTCGCCGCGCGCTTGTCCTAGTAACCTCCTTTTCGTTCCTGTTTCCACTCGTCTGGCTGTTCTTCAGTGGGCTCACTCTGCCAAGTTAGCTGGTCATCCCGGTGTTCGAGGCACTCTTGCGTCTATTCGCCAGCGCTTTTGGTGGCCGACTCAGGAGCGTGACACGCGCCGTTTCGTGGCTGCTTGTTCGGACTGCGCGCAGACTAAGTCGGGTAACTCTCCTCCTGCCGGTCGTCTCAGACCGCTCCCCATTCCTTCTCGACCATGGTCTCACATCGCCTTAGACTTCATTACCGGTCTGCCTTTGTCTGCGGGGAAGACTGTGATTCTTACGGTTGTCGATAGGTTCTCTAAGGCGGCACATTTCATTCCCCTCGCTAAACTTCCTTCCGCTAAGGAGACGGCACAAATCATTATTGAGAATGTATTCAGAATTCATGGCCTCCCGTTAGACGCCGTTTCAGACAGAGGCCCGCAATTCACGTCACAGTTTTGGAGGAGTTCTGTCGTTTGATTGGTGCGTCCGTCAGTCTCTCTTCCGGGTTTCATCCCCAGTCTAACGGTCAAGCAGAGAGGGCCAATCAGACGATTGGTCGCATACTACGCAGCCTTTCTTTCAGAAACCCTGCGTCTTGGGCAGAACAGCTCCCTGGGCAGAATACGCTCACAATTCGCTTCCTTCGTCTGCTACCGGGTTATCTCCGTTTCAGAGTAGTCTGGGTTACCAGCCTCCTCTGTTCTCATCCCAGCTTGCCGAGTCCAGCGTTCCCTCCGCTCAAGCGTTTGTCCAACGTTGTGAGCGCACCTGGAGGAGGGTGAGGTCTGCACTTTGCCGTTACAGGGCACAGACGGTGAGAGCCGCCAATAAACGCAGGATTAAGAGTCCAAGGTATTGTTGCGGCCAGAGAGTGTGGCTTTCCACTCGCAACCTTCCTCTTACGACAGCTTCTCGTAAGTTGACTCCGCGGTTCATTGGTCCGTTCCGTGTCTCCCAGGTCGTCAATCCTGTCGCTGTGCGACTGCTTCTTCCGCGACATCTTCGTCGCGTCCATCCTGTCTTCCATGTCTCCTGTGTTAAGCCCTTTCTTCGCACCCCCGTTCGTCTTCCCTCCCCCCTCCCGTCCTTGTCGAGAGCGCACCTATTTACAAGGTACATAAGATCATGGACATGCGTTCTCGGGACGGGGTCACCAATACTTAGTGGATTGGGAGGGTTACGGTCCTGAGGAGAGGAGTTGGGTTCCGTCTCGGGACGTGCTGGACCGTTCACTCATCGATGATTTCCTCCGTTGCCGCCAGGATTCCTCCTCGAGTGCGCCAGGAGGCGCTCGGTGAGTGGGGGGTACTGTCATGTTTGTCATTTATTATCATGTCTTGTCCCTGTGCTCCCCATTCTATTCGTTTCCCTCTGCTGGTCTTATTAGGTTCTTTCCCTCTTTCTATCCCTCTCTCTCCCCCTCCCTCTCTCACTCTCTCGCTCTCTCTTCTCTCTATCGTTCCGTTCCTGCTCCCAGCTGTTCCTATTCCCCTAATCATCATTTAGTCTTCCCACACCTGTTCCCGATCCTTTCCCCTGATTAGAGTCCCTATTTCTTCCTTTGTGTTCCGTCCCTGTCCTGTCGGTTCCTTGTTTAGAATTCACCGTGCTGTGATTGTGTATCGCCCTGTCCTGTCGTGTTTTTGCCTTCATCAGATGCTGCGTGTGAGCAGGTGTCTCTGTCAGCTACGGCCTGCGCCTACCCGAAGCGACCTGCAGTCTGTGGCCGCTTCTCCTGTTATTCCCCTCTACAGACTAGAGGATTTCTGTTATTCCCTGTTTGGACATTTCCTGTTAAGGATTCAGGATTTGTCGTTTTCTGTTTGGACTTGAATAAACTCTGTTTCTGTTAAGTCGCTTTTGGGTCCTCTTTCACCTGCATGACAGGAATGGTTCAAAAATAAACATATCCAGGTGTTAGAATGGCCAAGTCAAAGTCCAGACCTGAATCCAATCGAGAATCTGTGGAAAGAACTGAAAACTGCTGTTCACAAATGCTCTCCATCCAACCTCACTGAGCTCGAGCTGTTTTGCAAGGAGGAATGGGAAAAAAATTCAGTCTCTCGATGTGCAAAACTGATAGAGACATACCCCAAGCGACTTACAGCTGTAATCGCAGCAAAAGGTGGCGCTACAAAGTATTAACTTAAGGGGGCTGAATAATTTTGCACGCCCAATTTTTCAGTTTTTGATTTGTTAAAAAAGTTTGAAATATCCAATAAATGTTGTTCCACTTCATGATTGTGTCCCACTTGTTGTTGATTCGTCACAAAAAAATACAGTTTTATATCTTTATGTTTGAAGCCTGAAATGTGGCAAAAGGTCGCAAAGTTCAAGGGGGCCGAATACTTTCGCAAGGCACTGTATATACACTACTGTTCAACAGTTTGGGGTCACTTAGAAATGTCCTTGTTTTTGAAAGAAAAGCACATTTTTTTGTCCATTAAAATAACAGCAAATTGATCAGAAATATAATGTAGACCTTGTTAATGTTGTAAATGACTATTGTAGCTGGAAACGTCAGTTTTTTAATGGAATATCTACATAAGGGTACAGAGGCCCGTTATCAGCCACCATCACTCCTGTGTTCCAATGGCACGTTGTGTTAGCCTTTTAAAATGATAAACTTGGATTAGCTAATTGATCATTAGAAAACCCTTTTGCAATTATGTTAGCGCAGCTAAAAACTGTGGTTCTGATTAAAGAAGCAATAAAACTGTCCTTCTTTAGACTAGTTGAGTATCTGGAGCATCAGCATTTGTGGGTTCGATTACAGGCTCAAAATGGCCATAAATTAATAGCTTTCTTCTTCATTTACAACATTAAAAACTGTATTTCTGATCAATTTGATGTTATTTTATTTTAAATGGACAAAAAAGTAGTTTTTCTTTCAAAATCAAGGAAATTTCTAAGTGACCCCTAACTGTTGAACAGCGGGTTAACTGCCCCTAACTGTTGAACAGTGGGTTAACTGCCCCTAACTGTTGAACAGTGGGTTAACTGCCCCTAACTGTTGAACAGTGGGTTAACTGCCCCTAACTGTTGAACATATTATATTGTTTTGTTTGTTATTTAACCTGTATTTAACTAGGCATGTCAGTAAAGAACATTCTTATTTAAAATGACAGCCTACCAGGATTAACTGCCTTGTTCAGGGGCAGAACGACAGATTTGTACCTTATCAGCTCTGGGATTCGATCCAACAACCTTTCAGTTACTGGCCCAACACTCTAACCACTAGGCTACCTGCCACCATTAGGCTACCTGCCCTATATCCAGAGCTGCTTTCACTTTTTAAATCAGAAGGAAGATAAACAGAATCAATTTAGTATCAATCATTTGTACAACTGCTGAAGATGCCACCATGCTTGCTGTCTTTTGTTGGTGCAAGTGGGAAACTCGGAGCATGGGGATGATAGATGAGTTTCCCCACATATAATTACCAGTTGGAAGGGCATTTAAGTATATTTTTCCCAGTTGTATGCTGGTATTTACAAAATTCTGAGATGTTGTGAACACAAAATGTTCTCCCGTATGTCTCTGTCCATCTCTCAGGACTAAGAAACCTTTACCAATGCAGATAGACGGAGAGCCCTGGATGCAGCCACCCTGTACGGTGAGTGCTAGGAACCCAGATTGAGTTCAGTGTAACAGAGCATTTTAAGAGTTTTTAAAGCAAGTTCTATTGCTAGAGACCATGGAGCTTGATGCTAATAACATGTTGTTAATATAACATGGTAACATGTTGGTAACAAGTACGTAGACATGGTAATAACATGGTCATTTGAGTAACACAACCTTTCACTCATATTCCCCCTTCAGATTCACATCACACACAAGAACCAGGCCAGTATGCTGATGGGTCCCCAGAGCCGGTCCAGCTTCTTCAGCTCAAAGTAGAAGCCTGCTCCCTGGCTACACGCAGTAACATGACCTATATGCACTTGCTTATTATTTTACATTTGTGAAATGACTGAAGCAGCTTGGTTTGTGAAACCAGTTGGTATATGCATATTTTAGAGAAATAGATTGACCAACATGTTAAGAAAGTTCAACACATATTATTTTGTTTGTTCTGCCTCAATACAAGACGATATTATGAAAACATTGCCAACTACAGCTGTATGATAGCCTTATATATGACTCTGGACAACAAGTTAAGAGCTTTTAGTGGGTTTTATGTGCCTTTTCCATCATTTTTTGCCAAATTCACTTTATGCGTTATCAAGGGGACAAAGACTGCTGGGTTGCACAGTCTAAGATATTGGTATCCGCCGCTTGAAAGGTTTGAGTTAAATGTTTATTCAACAAGATTATTTTAACTTCATTGTTATTACATTTTTGTAGGATAATTTAAATGTATACGGTACCAGTCAAAAGTTTGGACACAACTACTCATTCAAGGGTTTTTCTTTATTTTTACTATTTTCTACATTTGAATAATAGTGAAGACATCAAAAATATGAAATAACACATATGGAATCATATAGTAACCAAAAAAAGTGTTAAATCAACATACATTTTAGATTCTTCAAAGTAGCCAACCTTTGCCTTGATGACAGCTTTGAATTCTCTCAACCAGCTTCATGAGGTAGTCACCTAGAAGGCTTTTCCAACAATCTTGAAGGAGTTCCCACATATGCTGAGCACTTGTTGGCTGCTTTTCCTTCACTCTGCGGTCCAACTCATCCCAAACCATCTCAATTGGGTTGAGGTTGGGGGATTGTGGAGGGCAGGTCATCTGATGCAGCACTCTTGTTCTTGTCAAATAGCCCTTACACAACCTGAAGGTGTGTTGGGTCATTGTCCTGTTGAAAAGCAAATGATAGTCCCACTAAGCTTAAACCCGATGGGATGGTATATCGCTGCAGAATGCTGTGGTAGCCATGGTTAAGTGTACCTTGAATTCTAAATAAATCACAAACAGTGTTTTTTACTTTATATAACCAGGTAGGTATGTTGAGAACAAGTTCTCATTTACAACTGTGACCTGGCCAAGATAAAGCAGAGCAGTGTGACTGTCACAAATATTTGTAGAGACGGACCAAGGCGCAGCGGATGAGTTCCACATAATTTATTATAAAGTGAAACTTAGCAAAACAATAACACAAACAACAAACCGTGACTACAGAGATGCTACGTGCACTTACTCAAAACAATATACCATAAAATACAGGTGGGAAAAATGCTACTTAAATATGATCCCCAATTAGAGACAATGATTACCAGCTGCCTCTAATTGGGAATCATACCAATCACCAACATAGAAAACAAAACTAGAACACCACATAGAAAATATAAACTAGACTAACCCCCCAGTCACGCCCTGACCTACTCTACCATAGAAAAATAAGGACTCTCTATGGTCAGGACGTGACAGTGACACAGACAACAACAGAGTTACACATGGAGTAAACAATAAACAAGCCAGTAACACAATAAACAAGTCAATGACACAGTAGGAAAAAAATAGTCTATATACAGTGTGTGCAAAAGAGGAAAAAGAGGAGGTAGGCAATAAATAGGCCATAGGAGCGAATAATTACAATTTAGCAGATTAACACTGGAGTGATAAATGAGCAGATGATGATGTGCAAGTAGAGATACTGGTGTGCAAAATAGCAGAAAAGTAAATAAAATAAAAACAGTATGGGGATGAGGTAGGTAGATTGGGTTACCCTACTCTGCATCTCACAAAGACATGGTGGTCGGAACCAAAGATCGAAAATTTGGACTCATCAGACCAAAGGACAGATATCCACCGGTCTAATGGTTCTTGGCCCAAGCAAGTCTCTTCTTCTTATTGGTGTCCTTTAGCAGTGGTTTATTTGCAGCAATTTGACCAGGAAGAACTGATTCACACAGTCTCCTCTGAACAGTTGATGTTGAGATGTGTCTTGAACTTGAACTCTGTGGTGCAATCTGAGGTGCAGTTAATTGCCCATTTCTGAGGCTGGTAACTCAAATGAACTTATCCTCTGCAGCAGAGGTAACTCTGGGTCTTCCTTTCCTGTGGCGGTCCTCATGAGAGCCAGTTTCATTATAGAATTTTATGTTTTTTGTGACTGCACTTGAAGAAACTTCCAAAGTTCTTGAAATTTTCCGTATTGACTGACCTTCATGTCTTAAAGTAATGATGGACTGTCTTTTCTCTTTGCTTATTTGAGCTGTTCTTGTCATAATATGGACTTGGTCTTTTACCAAATAGGGCTATCTTCTGTATACCACCCCTACCTCGTCACAACACAACTGATTTGGCTCAAACAATTCCACAAATTCAGTTTTAACAAGGCACACCTGTTAATTGAAATGCATTCCAGGTGACTACCTCATGAAGCTGGTTGAGAGAATGCCAAGAGTTTGAAAAGCTGTCATCAAGGCAACGGGTGGCTACTTTGAAGAATCTCAAATATACAATATATTTAGATTTGTTTAACTTCTTGCGGCGACCCATCCCGGATCCGGGATCGTGACTACGGCTCAAGCTCATTACCATAACACAAAATGCAAAAAAATATTCTTAGAAATATTTAACCTCCACACATTAACAAGTCCAATAGCTCAAATGAAAGATAAACACCTTGTTCATCTACCCAGCAAGTCAGATTTCTAAAATGTTTTACGGCGAAAACATAGCACATATTTATATTAGACCACCACCGAAACAAAAGACGAGAGGCAGCCATTTTGTCCCAGAAAATATAAAATTATAAAAGCAGGATTAAAAAATAAATCATTCACTAACCTTTTGAAAATCTTCATCAGATGACAGTAATAGTACATGTTACACAATACATTTATTTTTTTCAATAATATGCCATTTATATCCATAAATCTCTGTTTACAATGACAACATTTTAAAAAATGCTACTCAAATGTCCGGAGAAATGATGATAGCTCCGACAGATAACGTCAGATAACAAGCAATAAACATGACTAAATATACATGTTCTACATATAGTTACAAAGATACACTTCTTCTTAATGCAACCGCTGTATTACATTTATTTTTTACGTTACAGAATTCGTTCACTGGCTATACAATGAGACGGCGCTCAGATATTAGCAGTATGTCTCCTCTAAGTTTGGAGTCCACAGAAACCCAAAATAACCACATAAATATTCCCTTACCTTTGATGTTCTTCGATCAGAAGACGTAGAAGGAGTCATACTTACCCAATACATTGTTTGGTTTCACGTTGTGTGTCTCTGTATTAGCATATGCTAACAGCTTCAGCTGAAATGCACCCAAAATGACTTCTGGTCCCGCACCGCACTCTTGCGCATCAAAACTTCAAATTTACATATTATATGTGGACTAAACTGGTCAAACTATGTGCAGAATCGAGCTTTATGATGTTTTTAACATGTAAAACAATGATCAGCGCGAACAGACAAACCACCTTCAATTGGTGTTTCTTGGAAAAGAAGGTGCCCCAAATCGGCCGCGCGCAATAGAGTGCATGTATTTGAAAGTGACCCGAACATTTTCGCCCGCCAAACGGCGAGGGCTCGCAAGATTCTCACAATGAACGCGCCATTTGAAAGCAGGGATCGCGCTGAACACATACATACTGTTCCCAGATCGGTAGCTGCCTGGGAAGGGTGGGGTCGATTAGAGTTCTGCTTTACATACAGACATAATTTAAACGGTTTTAGAAACTTTAGAGTGTTTTCTATTCAATAATAATTATTATATGCATATATTAGCAATTTTGGGAAAAAATATTTTCAGTTTACTATGGGCACGCACTTCGTCCAAAGGGGGCAGTATTGAGGCCTAGTCTTAAGAGGTTCACATTTTTGGTTACTACATGATTCCATATGTGTTATTTCATAGCGTTGATGTCTTCACTATTATTCTATAATGTAGAATATAAAGAAAACCCTGAAATGAGTAGGTTTGTCCAAACTTTTGACTGGTACTGTATCAAATTTAGTCATTGAAAGTCTAAAATTGTCCAGGATTTGTTAAGTTATGAAATGTTTAAAAGCTCAGTGCATAATGCTTGTGGTAATATACCCACATCAGTGCAGATTTATATGAAATTATTATGTACTCTTGTCAGCAAGAAACTCTTTGCTCCTATGTCCTGTGGCCAAACGTAATTTAATTGTTTTAATAGCAGTAGTTTAATTCAGTAGTTTTAATATATTGAGTGACCATTTGGAATCGAAAACAAATTGTTTACTTCCTCCTCTTAATGTAAGGTCTCAGTTTTCTCTTATTCGGTATCTCTAATTGAAGGTTAGCCATATCATTTCACTTAAATACTGAGATTGTTGAAAATATTGGAAATTATGCTATAGTTATTTCAATAAACCGATTTGACATTGTGCAATGTGGTGTGGTTATTAAATAATGAATAGGTAACTATTTGATATGTTTCTTTATTAGTTAGGCCAAGGGGAGAGTGGGGTAAGTTGAACCAAAGGGTTAAGTTGAGTCACTCTTAATTCAAGCAAACCATACACAAAATTCATAATTTGACCAAATATTTAGGAAATTGTCATAATTTCATGGAGACTAAGGAAGAAACCACACAGAAAAAGTGGTAAGCAAGTTAAGTCCAAAAAAGTACATTAATTTATTGTGTTAGAGGTTTCATTATGCGTGTATCTAAACCAAAGTAGATACTTATAAGATTGTTCTACACATCAGTTGGGGTCTCTATAAGCTTCAACATGAGGTCCTTAACCTATTCAACATGAGGTCCTTAACCTAGCATGAAATTGCATCCTTGTAGCTGTGTGGGTGGGCTAATAGTCTAAATATTTGCCTTTGGGTAAGTTGAGTTAATAGCAAGTTGAGCAAATTGAAGTGTTTTCTTCCCAGGCATAATGCAAGGCATTATCGCTGGGATATGAGGTAACAAGTATGTTTTTTTAAGTACAAAATCTTTATTAGGTGTTAAGCATTTTCACATTTTAGTCATTTAGCAGATGCTCTTATCCAGAGTGACTTACAGGGGCAAGTAGGATAAAGTGACTTGCTCAAGTGCACATCAGCATATTTTTCACCTGGTTGGCTCTGGGATTTGAACCAGCAACCTTTCGGTTACTGTTCCAACGCTCTTAAACACAAGGCTACCTGCTTTTTTTTGTCCGGACCTCTGGCAGTCTATATGGGGGTGCCACAGGGTTCAGTACTCCGGCCGACTCTTTTCTCTGTATATATCAATGGATGTCGCGCTTGCTCCTGGGGATTCTCTGATCCACCTCTACGCAGACGACACCATTCTGTATACTTCTGGCCCTTCAATGGACACTGTGTTAACAAACCTCCAGACGAGCTTCAATGCCATAAACACTCCTTCCGTGGCCTCCAACTGCTCTTAAATGCAAGAAAAACTAAATGCATGCTCTTCAACCGATCGCTGCCTGCACCGACCCGCCTAGCATCACTACTCTGGACGGTTCTGACTTAGAATATGTGGACAACTACAAATACCTAGGTGTCTGGTTAGACTGTAAACTCTCCTTCCAGACTCACATTAAGCATCTCCAATCCAAAATTAAATCTAGAATCAGCTTCCTATTTCACAACAAAGCCTCCTTCACTTATGCTGTTAAACATAAAACTGGCTATCTTACCGATCCTTGACTACGGCAATGTCATTTACAAAATAGCCTCCAACACTCTACTCAGCAAATTGGATGTAG
Organism: Oncorhynchus gorbuscha; assembly: GCF_021184085.1. NCBI lineage: Eukaryota > Metazoa > Chordata > Actinopteri > Salmoniformes > Salmonidae > Oncorhynchus > Oncorhynchus gorbuscha. The sequence goes on along the minus strand of NC_060175.1, from coordinate 87,895,125 downwards.
TCTATCACAGTGCCATCCGTTTTGTCACCAAAGCCGCATATACTACCCAGCACTGCAACCTGTATGCTTTCGTTGGCTGGCCCTCGCTTCATATTCGTCGCCAAACTCACTGGCTCCAGGTCACCTATAAGTCTTTGCTAGGTAAAGCCCCGCGTTATCTCAGCTCACTGGTCACCATAACAACACCCACCTGTAGCACGTACTCCAGCAGGTATATTTCCCTTGTCTTCCCCAAAGCCAACTCCTCTTTTGACTGCCTTTCCTTCCAGTTCTCTGATGCCAATGACTGGAACGAATTGCAAAAATCAATGAAGCTGGAGACATATCTCCCTCACTAACTTTAAGCATCAGCTGTCAGAGAAGCTTACCAATCATTGGACCTGTACACAGCCCATCTGTAAATATCCCACCCAACTACCTCATCCCCATATTGTTATTTATTTTTTTGATCCTTTGCACCCCAGTATCTCTACTTGCACATCATCTTCTGCACATCTATCACTCCAGTGTTAATGCTAAATTGTAATTATTTCGCCACTATGGCCTATTTATTGCCTTACCTACCTATCTTACTACATTTGCACACACTGTAAATAGATTGTTCTATTGTGTTATTGACTGTACGTTTGTTTATCCCATGTGTAACTCTGTGTTGTTTGTGTTGCACTGCTTTGATTTATCATGGCCAGGTCACAGTTGTAAATGAGAACTTGTTCTCAACTGGCCTACCTGGTTAAATAAAGGTGAAATAAAAAATCAAATGTTTAGGATGCTCTGGATCGATGTGAACTACAGCGTGTTCCAGTTCCCGCCAATATCCAGCAACTTTGCACAGCCATTGAAGAGAAGTGGGACAATATTCCACAGGCCACAATCAACAGCCCGATCAACTCTATGCGAAGGAAATTTGTCGTGCTGCATGAGGCAAATGGTGGTCACACTAGATACTGACTGGTTTTCTGATCCACGCCCCTATCTTTTGCATATCTGTATTCCCCGTCATGTGAAATCCATAGATTAGGGCCTAATGAATATATTTCAATTGACTGATTTCCTTATATGAACTGTAACTCAGTAAAGTTGTTGCATTTTTGTTCAGTGTATACTTCCCTTGTCAGAATAATGCTGAATGTAAAAACATTGCTCAAATTACCACATTCTCACCTACTACAGAAATAAAGGTACTGTGTTGTGGGCTCACCAATTCTCTTCAGTCTCACCAAATATACACCGCTCAAAAAAAAGGGAACACTTAAACAACACAATGTAACTCCAAGTCAATCACACTTCTGTGAAATCAAACTGTCCACTTAGGAAGCAACACTGATTGACAATAAATGTCACATAATGTTGTGCAAATGGAATAGACAACAGGTGGAAATTACAGGCAATTAGCAAGACACCCCCAATAAAGGAGTGGTTCTGCAGGTGGTGACCACAGACCACTTCTCAGTTCCTATGCTTCCTGGCTGATGTGTTGGTCACTTTTGAATGCTGGCGGTGCTTTCACTCTAGTGGTAGCATGAGACGGAGTCTACAACCCACACAAGTGGCTCAGGTAGTGCAGCTCATCCAGGATGACGCATCAATGCGAGCTGTGGCAAGAAGGTTTGCTGTGTCTGTCAGCGTAGTGTCCAGAGCATGGAGGCGCTACCAGGAGACAGGCCAGTACATCAGGAGACGTGGAGGAGGCCGTAGGAGGGCAACAACTCAGCAGCAGGACCGCTACCTCCGCCTTTGTGCAAGGAGGAGCACTGCCAGAGCCCTGCACCTCCAGCAGGCCACAAATGTGCATGCGTCTGCTCAAACGGTCAGAAACAGACTCCATGAGGGTGGTATGAGGGCCCGACGTCCACAGGGGTGGGGGTTGTGCTTACAGCCCAACACCGTGCAGGACGTTTGGCATTTGCCAGAGAACACCAAGATTGGCAAATTCGCCACTGGCGCCCTGTGCTCTTCACAGATGAAAGCAGGTTCACACTGAGCACATGTGACAGACGTGACAGAGTCTGGAGACGCCTTGGAGAACGTTCTGCTGCCTGCAACACCCTCCAGCATGACCGGTTTGGCGGTGGGTTAGTCATGGTGTGGGGTGGAATTTCTTTGGGGGGCCGCACAGCCCTCCATGTGCTCGCCAGAGGTAGCCTGACTGCCATTAGGTTCCGAGATGAGATCCTCAGACCCCTTGTGAGACCATATGCTGGTGCAGTTGGCCCTGGGTTCCTCCTAATGCAAGACAATGCTAGACCTCATGTGGCTGGAGTGTGTCAGCAGTTCCTGCAAGAGGAAGGAATTGATCCTATGGACTGGCCCACCCGTTCCCCAGATCTGAATCCAATTGAGCACATCTGGGACATCATGTCTCGCTCCATCCACCAACGTTGCACCACAGACTGTCCAGGAGTTGGCGGATGCTTTAGTCCAGGTCTGGGAGAAGATCCCTCAGGAGACCATCCACCAGGAGCATGCCCAGGCGTTGTAGGGAGGTCATACAGGCACGTGGAGGCCACACACACTACTGAGCCTCATTTTGACTTGTTTTAAGGACATTACATCAAAGTTGGATCAGCCTGTAGTGTGGTTTTCCACTTTAATGTTGAGTGTGACTCCAAATCCAGACCTCCATGGGTTGATACATTTGATTTCCATTGATAATTTTTGTGTGATTTTGTTGTCAGCACATTCAACTATGTAAAGAAAAAAGTATTTAATAAGAATATTTCATTCATTCAGATCTAGGATGTGTTATTTTAGTGTTTAGTGTTTTTTTGAGCAGTGTATTACACATACAAGATCACAGGGGGTGCCACTTGTTCCGTTTTAGCAGTCTGCTCTGTGCCAGCTTCATTGGCTGGGCCCCATGACCTTATACTTTGGTCCATTCACAGATGGATTATTAGAAGCAATTGCTATTATGTGTCTTCATTTTCATTTATCATTTCATTTAAGTCATTTAGCAGACGCTCTTATCCAGAGCGACTTACAAATTCAGTGTTGGGGAAGCTACTCTGAAAATATAGTTTACCAAGCTACCGATATCTTTACATTGACAGAAGTTAAGCTACACTAAAGCTACCCTAAAATATAGTTTACGTAACTAAAGTAACTTTGAAAAACATAGTCCACTACATTCAATCTACTTCATGAAAAATGTTCATATGTAAATCTGAAATGTCAATGACTCCAAATTGCAAAAACAGATCACTTTGAGGTAATATGGTAACAACAATGTGTAATTGTGCCTATTAAACACTATGTTTCAGGTGAGAATTGTGCAGGTATGATCCCGGAAAATAAAGGACATTTTCTACTTCACCCAAATTTTATTTTAGCAAAAAAAGTAGTTTGTAGTTCCACTAGTTAGCTACACTGCTACATGGTAACAACAACAAAAACTACTGAAAACACTACCTATATTTTAATTTAGTTCAACTACCACCAAGCTAAATGTATTGCTAAATGTAGTTTACTTACTAGTTCAACTACATGTAGCTAGTTCACTACTCCCCAATACTGATCTTCTTGCAATGACTAAATATCTAGGCCTAGTTCATGACAGCCCTGCCACCAACCAATGTTGTTCAATTTATCTGATAACGTTCTATAATTTAAACAGCTGTAGTCTATGTTAGGCTGTATTTATCTTAAACCGAGACCATTTTCTTTCATAAATGTAGGCTTATTGTTTAGACTTGAACCTAGGCTATATAGGCAACGGCTTTTCTCAGGTATGTTCAACTTTTTTGCACACTTCACAAGCAGTTTAACCATTTAGCAGAATAACATTTACCATAATACAGCTCTGGCTAGCAAAACGAAAGAACCCAAATTTTATCCCAAAATTATCTAAAAATGCTACTTTCTTGGCACATTCGTTTTTGCCTACGTGCACGAAGTGCTGATCGATAAACAAAGGACAACACTATACGACTGCCATCCGATTGTGTCGTGTGCATCACAGGGCACGCCTCCCCTGTCCTCGCTCTCACTGCCAACTTGTGCATGCTGTCCGGACAGAAGCATCAGTGTTGTTTGCTGCGATAGACGTTTCACTCAGATTATTTGGGTTTATTTTTGTACTTTCTTGATCGATGCGCTCATAATATGAAGAATATGACGCTACGAAAGCTTAAAAAAGTAAACTCCAGTGATCCATCTGGTAGACTTTCGAGTCCGGACGATATTTGCTTTCCGTCCTCAAAGTCAGACAGTTGTAAAACTATGGATTTACCAACTAATTCGGAAGTGTATAATTACAAGACTTTGGCTTACTCTGGTGGAACGTTGCCAAGGAACTTCAGAAAGGTCTGTAATCCTGTTTAACTTTCACTTGCTCCTTAAATCAAGTAATCTAGCATAATAGACACATCAATGAAAGCACATAATTTCAGTTAGCCAAATACAGTGTCACTTGCCCGTAAAGTACAGAGGCCAGCGGATACGCTCAATATTTGAATATGGATTTCCTTGTGGCTTCTCACACGAGCACATACATTGATGTCTGTTGTTCATTATGAGTGGAGACATTAGCCTATCTGTGACGACATTTGATTTAATTAGAAATAGCAGTGTGAGTATTTGTGACCTTTTGTCAGAGCCCGACATGGATGCCCTGTTGCATCTGTTCCCCATTTTGATATAAACTTTGTATAAATGTTGACACACACTGAAGCAAAAACACATGGTGTCAACTTGTCACGTACTAAAGCGTGCCCCTTCCTGACCACAGGACCACCCACACATTACTCTTTGAGTGCCACACTCCAGACTCCCTCTTGATTCAGTGCAATCCAACCATTTCATAATGTTTCTGCATTGAGAAATGAGTTGGGCATCAAATGAGTATTTATAGGCAGGCAAACATAATGTACTGTGGCAGAACATGGCCTCACAAGGAACAGTGCTGACTTTACTAGTGAATTAACATGGCCACGCATCATCATAATCTGAGAATGTACTGTGATGTAAAACTGTTATTATGGGAAGTGTGTGTGTGTGTGTGTGTGTGTGTGTGTGTGTGTGTGTGTGTGTGTGTGTGTGTGTGTGTGTGTGTGTGTGTGTGTGTGTGTGTGTGTGTGTGTGTGTGTGTGTGTGTGTGTGTGTGTGTGTGTGTGTGTGTGTGTGTGTGTGTGACACAACAGCATTGGTTGTCCCAGTTCTGTAGTGTTGCTGTACTGTCTTAGGAGGCCAGCCAGAGTTATGTGGAGGCCTCCTTCGTACATCTCATCATCATCTGGAGCCTAGGACCACAACAGGGCATTGTGCAGGGGACCCTACTCTGCTCCTACCACCCCCATGGGTCTCTCTCTGGGTACTTGTGAATAAATGAAGTCATTGAGGGGCCCAGGACAATTCTGGCAGTGTAAATATATATTATTAAAAAACTACATTTTAATACCCAATGAGGCAGTGACACAAAAGTGCCCTTTCATAGGGGCCACATTTAAAATATTTGAGGTAGAACAGAGGTGAATTGATTGTAGTGTAGGCTAAATACGGTAAGGGATGTAGTGTAAGAGATACTTGTAAAGTGTAGGGTGTAGGTTTGGGTCTCCCAAAGTCCCAATTTGGTTTGGGGTTTCCCTCAATGCAGGGATTGTGCCAAGAGGCCCAAGGCTCCAATCCATACACACGTATTGTGTGTCTACATTCTGAATGTAACCTGTAGAAATGGGGAGATATTTTTTATCATTATCAGAAAAAACAGAAAGGCACAGTTTGGTTTGATCAGCAGTCTGGGCATCACAAGTCAGTGGACTCCGATGTAGATAATTAAATATAGATGTCCAAAACCTCTCCTGTGACTAATGACAGTAAATAGGGTCAACCGAGAGCAGACAGTCAGACACAGACATACTGGTTTTATCTGTAATGGCTTCTCACCCATGTTTTGGTTCAGTAGCTTGAACACAAACTTAGACACCAAACACACACAATATGCCTCAGGAGGACTTGGTGGACAAGACACATAAGCAAGAGTTTGAGGTATGTTCTGCAAACCTGGCCTACGTATGTAGGAAGAAAATCCCCTTTGCGTGCAGTGTGATTTCTGTTTGAACCTTTAGACACCTGTCTTTGGTTGTTATTTCATGTCCGTCATGTTTTCTCATCACAGAATGGTGGGCTGCAGAAGAGGAATCCCCTGACTCAGACCACAGAGCCACGGAGGTAAGGCAAACAGTCATCTCTCCCCCTGGCATCAGTTACAGGACACATCTGCCTTTCTGTCACTTCTCACTCTTGACTGTGGTGGAGGGAAGCATATATCATACACAGAATGTCAGAACAGCATTAGTAAACCCTTTCATTCACAACAGACTCAAATGATGCGTGTTACAGTGGGCTGCTTTCAGAGTAATTTGAGTAGGCCTCTGGGCTCAGCTTTTGGGAGGATTGAATGGAGTGAGTTACAGAAATTCAGCAGTACAGTAACCTTTTGTATTTGCGGTTATTACTATTTACGGAGCGACTTCTCTGGACCCCTCTTCCCGACAGCGAAAGGTCTGAAACGTCTGTACTTTAGGCACAGTCTCTGCTCTACTTGTTTGGCTGCTCAGAGAACAGGCTACTCTGGTGAATGTTGCTAGTTTAATAAAGTTAGATCAAATCTGAATGTCTGCAAGATCACAATGATAGTATTCCACATAACAGAACCAAATATAATGGCATAGTATAATGTTATTCTAAGACAAAACACCACCTAATTTCTGAAGAGATTTTAGGTTGATTGTGCGAATGGTTGCATTTTTTATGTCGTGGCCAAAACTCAACAGCATGTGCCACTAGGAAAAATATGCTGTTTTTTATTGAAACTAAACACAGGTATGCTACAGTTTGTTAACATCTGCTCTAAAATTCTTTCACTGTACATAACTCATAAGGATACTTGAAACAACACTGTATAACTGAAGATCTGAACACGTATCCCCATGAAACTGATTGAGATCAATGGTTGGCATGCAGATGCTGCATGGTCATTTCACCGATAAAACTTGTATAATGATCATTTACGATTGACAATAATTTGTGTGTGAGAATCGCATGCACAGAACGTGATTCAGCTCTGGAGGGGATTCTGAGGGACTGGATGGTTATCTACGGATCCTACTATTTGACATTCTAGTGTATTATGCATTTTTATATAATTTATAGATGTTGTTTTGATGTAGAGGGGACACTGTAGACTACTGCCCAGTTAGACCTTTGGACATGTGACCTTTCATGACGCAAAGAGGTTTTTAGAAACAAAAGAGTGCTTGTCACGTTTTGGGGAACAGAAGTATCTGGTCATGTAATTTAGATCTATGTCCTGTTACTGTAGCAGGACTGTAGTTATTTTCATAGTAGAAAATAGATAGCCAGAGTGCAATGGAGTGCTCTCCATAGATACTCTCCATAGATACTATTTCATCGTATAACATTTTCTATGAGAATGAGCTTCAATGCCTTCAGGAAGTATTCACATCCCTTCATTTTGTCTCTCCACCATTTGTTGTTACAGCCTGAATGTAAAATGGATTAAATGTAGATATTTTTGTCACAGGCCTACACACAATATCCCATAATGTTAAAGTGGAATTATATTTTTGAAATTAACACATTCATTAACAATGACAAGCTGAAATTTCAGTCAATAAGTATTCAACCCCTTTGTTATGGCAAGCCTAAATAAGTTCAAGAGTAAAAATGTGCTTAACAAGGCACATCATAAGTTGCATGGACTCACTGTGTGCAAGTGTTTAACATGATTTTTGAATGACTACCTCATCTCTTTACCCACACGTACAATGATCTGTAATGGTCCCTCAGTCAACCAGTGAATTACAAGCACAGTTTCAACCACAAAATCCAGGGGTGTTTTTCAATGCCTTGCAAAGAAGGGCACCTATTGGTAGATGAAAAAGCAGACATTGAATATCCCTTTGAGCATGGTGAAGTTATTAATTACACTTTGTATGGGGTATCAATACACCCAGTCACTACAAAGATACAGGTGTCCTTCCTAACTCAGTTTCCAGAAAGGAAGGAAACTGCTCAGGGATTTCACCATGAGGCCAATGGTGACTTTAAAACAGAGTTTAATGGCTGTAATTGAAGCTGAGGATGGATCAACAACATTGTAGTCACTCCACAATACTAACTAGAGGTCGATCGATTAATCAGAATTTTATTTAGGGCCGATTTCAAGTTTTCATAACAATTTGCAATCAGCATTTTTGGATGCCGATTATGGCCGATTACATTGCACTCCACGAGGAGACTGCGTGGCAGGCTGACCACCTGTTACGCTAGTGCAACAAGGAGCCAAAGTAACTTGCTAGCTAGCATTAAACTTATCTTATAAAAAACAATGAACCTTAACATAATCACTAGTTAAACTAGTAATATCATCAACCATGTGTGGTTAACTAGCCTTTCCTGCGTTGCATATCATCAATGCGGTGCCTGTTCATTTATCATCGAATCACAGCCTACTTCGCCAAACGTGTGATGATTTGACAAGCGCATACGCGAAAAAAGCACTGTCGTTGCACCAATGTACCTAACCATAAACATCAATGCCTTTCTTAAAATCAATGCACAAGTACATATTTTTAAACCTGCATATTTAGTTAAAATAAATTCATGTTGGTCTCCCGGGTGGCGCAGTGGTTAAGGGCGCTGTACTGCAGCGCCAGCTGTGCCACCAGAGACTCTGGGTTTGCGCCCAGGCTCTGTCGTAACCGGCCGCGACCAGGAGGTCCGTGGGGCGACGCACAATTGGCCTAGCGTCGTCCGGGTTAGGGAGGGTTTGGTCGGTAGGGATATCCTTGTCTCATCGCGCACCAGTGACTCCTATGGCGGGCCGGGCGCAGTGCGCGCTAACCAAGGTTGCCAGGTGCACGGTGTTTCCTCCGACACATTGGTGCAGCTAGCTTCTGGGTTGGATGCGAGCTGTATTAAGAAGCAGTGCGGCTTGGTTGGGTTGTGTATCGGAGGACGCATGACTTTCAACCTTCGTCTCTGGAGCCCGTATGGGAGTTGTAGTGATGAGACAAGATAGTAGCTACTAAGCAATTGGATACCACGAAATTGGTGGAGAAAAAGTGCAAAAATGTTCAATATAATATTTTTAAATCATGTTAGGAGGCAATATTAACTAGGGAAATTGTGTCACTTCTCTTGCGTTCTGTGCAAGCAGAGTCCGAGTATATGCAGCAGTTTGGGCCACCTGGCTCGGTGCGAACTGTGTGAAGACCATTTCTTCCTAACAAAGACCAGAATTGTACATAATTATGACATAACATTGAAGGTTGTGCAATGTAACAGCAATATTTAGACTTAAGGAGAAGAATAAACGCTTTGTTTTCAAAATTATAGTTTCCGGATTTGACCATGGGTCATTACTAAGGCTCGAATTTCTGTGTGTTTATTATATTATAATTAAGTCTATGATTTGATAGAGCAGTCTGACTGAGCGGTGGTAGGCAGCAGCAGGCCCATAAGCGTTCATTCAAACAGCACTTTCCTGCGTTTGCCAGCAGCTCTTCACAATGCTTGAAGCACAGCGCTGTTTATGACTTCAAGCCTATCAACTCCCGAAATTAAGCTGGTAACACTATAGTGCCTATAAGAACATCCAATAGTCAAAGGTAAATTAAATACAAATGGTATAGAGAGAAATAGTCCTATAATTCCTATAATATCTACAAATTGTAACTTCTTAACTGGGAATATTGAAGACTCATGTTAAAAGGAACCACCAGCTTTCATATGTTCTGAGCAAGGAATTTAAACGTTAGCATTTTTACATGGCACATATTGCACGTTTACTTTCTTCTCCAACACTGTTTTTGCATTATTTAAACCAAATTGAACATGTTTCATTATTTATTTGAGACTAAATAGATATTATTTATGTATTATATTAAGGTTAAATATATATATATATATATATATATATATATATATATATATATGCAAAGAAAGAAAAAGCTTTTAGAGAATACAAATATTCCAAAACGTGCATCCTGTTTGCAACACGGCACTAAAGTAATTCTGCAATTAATACAAAGTGTTGTATTGGATTTGCTCCAAACATAACACATTACTGAGTAACTCTCCATATTTTCAAGCCTAGTGGTAGCTGCATCATGTTATGGGTATGCTTGTAGTCGATAAGGACTGGGAAGTTTTTCAGGATAAAAAATAAACGGTATGGAGCTAAGGAAAGGCAAAATCCTAGAGGAAAACCTGGTTCAGCCTGCTTTCTAACACTGGGAGATGAATTCGCCTTTCAGCAGGACAATAACCTAAAACACAAGGCCAAATATACGCTGGAGTTGCGGACCAAGAAGACAGTAAAGTTTCTTGAGTGGCCAAGTTAGTTTTGACTTAAATCTCTGGCAAGACCTGAAAATAGTAGTCTAGTAATGATCAACAACTAATTTGGAAAGAATAATGTGTAAATGTTGCACATTCCAGGTGTGGAAAGCTCTTAGAGACTTAATAATAATAATAATAATAATATATGCCATTTAGCAGACGCTTTTATCCAAAGCGACTTACAGTCATGTGTGCATACATTCTACGTATGGGTGGTCCCGGGAATCGAACCCACTACCCTGGCGTTACAAGCGCCATGCTCTACCAACTGAGCTACAGAACGACCACACTTACCCAGAAAGACTTAGCTGTAATAGCTGCAAAAGGTGCTTCTACAAAGTATTCACTCAGATGTGTGAATGCTTATGAAATTATTTATTTCTGTATTACATTTTCAATAAATTATCAAAAATGTATACAAAAATGTTATAACTTTATCATTGTGTGTAGATTGGTGATAAAATAAAAATATGTAATCCATTTTGAATTCAGGTTGTATCACAAAATGTGGAATAAGTCAAAGGGTATGAATACTTTCTGAAGGCACTGATGTGCACCAGGTGGTGATGTCGCCAGTCACAATTGGCTCGTGGCTCAATACTGTAAGTAAATGAAAACTCATTTAATCATGGCCACATTTTTATTTTGTATTTTAGAGAAATTATCCTGGAGAAGAAGGATGAGGAAACGTTTGGCTTTGAGATTCAGGTAAGAGGATAATAGACGTGGGAGGTGGTATGGTACGGGGGACTTCTGGATTTCTAAGGGTCATTTAACAGGATTTTCCTTCTCTCTCATGTTCACATTAACGCTGATGAGATTTGTTCTCTCCAACCATGTGGATGATTTCACCCCATAAATCAAATAAGATTTAGTGGAGTGTGTGCATGTGTTGAAAGCATCAAAGGTCGCCATCATATCTGTCAAATACAGGGAGAAATGTATCCGTGAGCCTCATACTCACAGTATAAGGCTCTGATGTATCCCATAACTTTTTATTTAACCTTTATTTAACTAGGCAAGTCAGTTGAGAACAAATTCTTATTTACAATGACGGCCTACACCAGCCAAACCAGGACGACGCTGGGCCAATTGTGCACCGCCCTATGAGACTCCCAATCACGTCTGATTGTGATACAGCCTGGATTCCAACCAGTGTGTCTGTAGGGATACCTCTACCACTGAGATGCAGTGCCTTAGACCACTGCACCACTCAGGACTTGATATGAGAGAGGGCGTTTTTTTTCTCTCGCTTTTTTTCTTTCTTTTTTAATCGGTATGGTTTTGTCAAATATTCTCACTGCTGCGTGTCGTGTCAGACAGTCTACTATATTCCGATCCCTCGAGGACACTGTAAACAGTCAGATTTCTGCCTTCATTATTTGTCCGAGCTCCCTCCTCTCTGTCCCCGCAGCCCTTCTTCACAGTGCACCACTTGTTGTCAGACAGCCTTATCTCTAAAGAGAGGATGCCGGCCAATGTAAGGGCCATGAAATGATCATTTCCATAGTACTGCTTATATTTAGTGTTGGGATGGAGGTCCCTCTTTTCCTGCTTGGCCCTGTTCTTTAGGAAGTGTGGTCAGAGACAGGAGAGCTGGATGGCTTTAGGATCCTGTGCTTTTTCCATCATGTCGCTGGACTTCACCAGGCAGTCACCAGTTCTCCCATTCCTTTAGCTTTGAGTGCTGTGGGGATAATGTCAGTATCAACTATGTAAATGTATAGTTAGAGTTGGATTTGCATCTCTAGGGTCATTTGCATGTTTGGTTTCTGTGGAAGGCCCCTGGGATTGCAAAGGTAGGGAGAATACTCACATTATTTCACATATGTTTCTAGATGGGTGGTTGTACACCCCTGTAGATGGCATTTGACATTATTTACTGGCTGTGGAATTGTCACAATTTTGTCACTGTCAGCTAATGTCTCAACTGACAAGCAAGTCCGTGAAAGCTCTGAGTTTAAACGTCACCTCGGGATAACACTCCGTCAGACAGCAGTGGAATGTGATTCACTTGACAGGAAAACTTAAGGGGAAGTCTGGCTGTGGTTGTTTGTCATATCTGCCTCCAAGACAGAAACTGTCATGTGAATCAATCTAAGAAAGATTGTCAACAAAATGGTGATAGTGTGGAAAATGTTTACTTGTCAGTTTTGGTCCCAATAGTGCTGGTTTACCTTTTTATCTCTCTGCAGTATGAGGACAGGGAATGGTTTTTAATGTCACTGGTAAACTATAATAGAATTTGTATGATTTGTTCTAACCAAATTTGTTGATAAAGGTCCTTGCTCATGAAGAGACTGCTTTTACCATCCTTTTTCTGATGGACTATGATAGAGAGCTGTACTCGTTTTTGATTAACCACGCAAATGGGGCTTCTTTTTTTGCATATAAACTGATGCTATCTCTCTTCTGTTTGAGTCTCTGTTCAAGGTTGTCTGTCTTGCTGCTTCGTTGTCAGCCAATGTTATCTAATCTGTTGTATAAAACTGGGTTTGTCTGACAGTCCTCACCAGTCAGGCCTTCAAATGTGGACTACAAATATTCCAAAAGAATTTGGAAGAGGTGCCCTAGGCTTCCCTGTACCATGAACTGTCTTCGAAGTTTCAAATGCCTTTGTCTGTTAAGTAGCAAGGCATAGCGCTTTAGGTATCAACCTCAGGCATACTGTCTGTAAAGAGAATTACTAAGCGTTTGTGATGGGAAATTACCAATGATTTTGAACACGATGCAATGTTTCTGATAATTGTTAACATAATTTATCCCATGTCTTGCACCCAATTGTTCCTAAGAATATATTTATTTGACATGGGAGGTGTAATAATAATTGTAACTTATTCTCCTCATTTCCTTTTTCCAGACATATGGGCTGCACCACCAGGACCAGAACTCTGTGGAGATGTGCACATTTGTGTGCAAGGTTCACGACGACAGCCCCGCCCAACAAGCCGGACTCAAAGTCGGTTAGTGGAACTGAAAACCCCGGTTCATTAGGATCTTTTGAACAGCTTTTAAGTGCATTTGACACGTGCATGACCTGCCTTTACTGAAAATGGACCTCACGGGAAGAATAAAGGACAGGTGGTTTTGATAAAGTCCTGTCCCTTTCTTGTTTGCCAGCCAGGATGGTAGTCGTCCCTAAGTAAACACGTGAACAAATGAGTTTCAGTCGGCTGTTTAGGGATGTTCAAATACAAACAAAAAAATGTGCCTACTCATTTTCCAGTCAAACACTATAGGGAGAGATTATTTCAGCAAACATCATGCAGGTCAACTCCCTTGTCTCCGTTGCTGCCTTGCTGGATACAATAACTCAAATGCATACAATGATTTGGCCATGTCTATTTTTATCTCTTTTTTTTATTTCATCAATTTCTCAATTTCCTCTTTAGTCTGAAATATTATTTCTCAAAAATACCTCAGACAGAAGCCTTTGCCGATTTCTTTTAAACATTTAAAAAATAATACATTTTACGCCCATTCTATCAGAAACAATAGTAAAAGAAGAAATTGTATATTCTCACATTTTAATTTCTCTAAACCTGATACTAGAGTATTATTCATCTCAGAGAGAGAAGGAGCTCTAGAGGCAGGGCCAAATTAAACCAGACCTAGACAGACTTCTCTACCCATCTGAAACTAATAACAAACAATCTAATAAACTTGCAATACTTTAACAATAACAGATAGAGTAACACACACATGCTTGAATAATATTTTTCAGGCTGTCTTGAAATTAGGAAAAGTGGTTAACAGCAGCAGTGGCCTGCCGTGACCACACAGCCAGGGTTTAGGCTAGAAACAGTGTCTGTATCACACAAGAGCTGCTCCATAAACCACTGACACTAGCGAGATCAAACCAGTCTCAGTAGACCACAGCTAGGATAAAACCACACTGGAATTAACTGGGTCTGTTTTTGTTAACATGCATGTTGTTTGTGTGCACAGGGGACACCATCGCTAGTGTGAACGAGACCAGCGTGGATGGATATCTACACAAGGAGATTGTTCAGCAAATCAGGGCCTCTGGGAACTCCATTAGGTAAGCAGAGTTCAATGGGAAAGAGAACTGGACTGGTTGTCGACGGTAACAACTTAATTGCTCCACTTTTTGTATTGACCTTATTCAGATCGGTCTATAAAGAGTTCCTTGTGTTCTATGACCATTTTTCAATACTTTTTAGTGTTGTTTTGATACTGATACATCTTTGATCTTCTTGGTTGGACAATGTTGCGGTCCAAAGTACAAAATCACACAGAATTGATAATGGGGTCATTATCTATCGACTGAGAAGCAGGTTTGTGTTTTTCGTCATGCAGTGGTTACTAGCTGGAATAGCCACAGTCATAAAATCTGATTTTTAAGTCTAAGCTGAACCACACTGCTAACCTTAATGCCTAACCCTAAATAAAGACCATTCATTTCTATAATATAGCCAATTTTGACTTTGCAGCTGGCCAATCTAAAGGGAAAGGTGGATACCTAGTCAGTTGTACAACTGAATGCATTCAACTGAAATGTGTCTTCCGGGGCGGCAGGGTAGCCTAGTGGTTAGAGCTTTGGACTAGTAACCGCAAGGTTGCAAGTTCAAATCCCCGAGCTGACAAGGTACAAATCTGTCGTTCTGCCCCTGAACAGGCAGTTAACCCACTGTTCCTAGGCCGTCATTGAAAATAAGAATTTGTTCTTAACTGACTTGCCTGGTTAAATAAAGGTAAAATATATATATATATATTTTTTTTAACCCAACACCTCTGAACTCCTTTTAAATAGCTACCATACAATCAATGGATGTACTCTAAACAATTTGTTTGCACACCAAAGTTGCCTAGAGGCAAGTCATTTCTCTTTTTTCATATGCAGAATTAACTTTCTCAGTGTTAAATTGGAACCATACTCTTGATCTCTTTGTCTGCTTGTAAACAATGAAAGTCCTATTAGAATCGGGCCCCGTTTATAAACTCAGAAGTCAACTCTATAAGAGTGAAGTTAACCACACAAAAGGCCCATTGCATGCCTATTGTCTTATTATAGACTTCGTCTAATTATTCTTGCCTCTAGTAAACATATAGGCCTACTGAACTATTAAGAGAGAGCTTGTTTCAGCCCAGTAAAAACAAGAAACCCCCTAGAGGTGCACCAGTTGCCAAAGTCGAGTGGGTGTCTTGAAACGTGATACCTTCTGAAGCTTTCTCCCCTACTTGCAAACTGTTGAGCCTAGACTAGCATGTTAGGGTCTCCTATATAAGAGCTTTTTCACAGCTACTTCTGAAGTTCCTTTCTGTTCTTAGTTGGGTCCAGAGTATGCTGTGAATCCTTAGTCTCCTTGTTTTGTGGCTCTCTGGCCTTCCTGTGTCTAAATGAACAACATTGCTGTGTCTTTCCTTAGGCTGGAAACAGTGTACAGCGACTCCATTCGAAAAGCAGAACTGGAGGCCAGGCTTCAGTATCTAAAGGTGAACATCTCTTCCTATTCCCCTCTGTAGCAAACCTGTGGTGTTGCTTGCTTCAACACAAATCTTGTGGGGTGTGACAACAACCATAGGAGTTGAGTATACAGCACAAACAGATCTGGGACCAGGCAAGTGTGTCACTGGGATCAGACGGACAGTGTAGTGAAAAGCCTATAGCCAGCAGACAGAAAGTACAGTACTCTCACCAGACTAATCCCTTTACCACCTGTTTTTTCCTCTTCTCCCACCTGTTTCAGGACTAGCAGCTGCAATGCGCTTACATAATGCTGTGTGAACACCGTGAATGAGAGTAGAGACATAGTTATATTCTTACTTTACACTTGGCTGGTAAAAAGGACACTTTTAATGTGTTAAAATAAGTGGCTTTCCTCAAGATGACGGCTGCTGTCCCCAAGCGCCTCCATCAGGGCTACAAATTGAAATCACACAAATTATCACCTTTTCTCATTTTTATGCATTTTCTTTCATCAGCAAACCCTACATGAGAAATGGGATGAATACAGATCTTTGATGACGCAAGAGCAGAGGCTTGTTCATGGTAAGTCATTCATTTATGTTGATGTATATCAAATCAAATCACATTTTATTAGTCACATGCGCCGAATACAACAGGTGTAGACTTTACAGTGAAATGCTTACTTACAAGCCCCTAACCAACAATGCAGTTTAAAAATATGAATAAGAATAAGAAATAAAAGGAACAAGTAATTAAAGAGCAGCAATAAAATAACAATAGCGAGACTATATACAGGGGGTACAATTACAGAGTCAATGTGCGGGAGCACCGGTTAGTCGAGGTAATATGACCTCAGCTAAATGGCATATATTATTATTATTATATTAGGTAAATTAATTTAAAGTCAATTTAAGATGTATGCTAAACCAGTGATGTCCATTGTAACACTCTTTCCTGTGTCCTCTAGGTATAGTGATGAGTGATGCTGCTATCTATGAGTCCCTGGAGTCTGCAGGGGTGTACGGTAGTCTGGGTACCCCGAGCCCGGCCGCCCTGCGTGCCCTCCGCTGCACCGGCAGCACCAGCAGCAGTGCCAGCCACCTGAGTGCCACCATGGAGGAGGACCCACTCTACCAGACCTGTCTGTACCAGAGGCAGGGCGACCACCTCAACGATGCCAATGGTGACCTCACCAGCAGCACAGAGAAAGACGAACAGAAACCAGAACAGGAGAAGCCTCAACAGGGTAAGCAGAGACTGATTCGCCCCGCCAGTGAGCTCTTCACCTCAGCCAAGACCCACCTGACCCGCAGCTCCAGCACACGCAGCTACCTGAGGGCTTCCAACAATAACTCTTCATCAGCACCAGGGGAGAAAGCACAAACGGGAGGGTTCAGCTCGCTACAGAGGAAACCCAAACAGAAGAGCTTCCGCCGACACCTCCTCAAGTTCATCCCTGGACTGAACAGAGGCATGGAGGAGGAGAGCAAGCTCTGAGAACTAAATGGACTAAACACCCGAAGAACTAGACTCTTTTCGACCCAAATACTTAATATTGCCTCTGACTCAACCTTAACATCCAAAGATTTCAACTAGTGCCACAGAGACCAAATGTTTCGATCTGTCCAGAAATACCTTTGTACTTGTTCAGATGACTACACATTTGACCCAGCGGAACCAATCGTCCTTTGAGTTCTGAAAGCACACTCCAATTTGAGGAGACACTTGTACATACTGTACCTTGGTTACTGTTTCCATAGTTCATAAGTTATTTATTTATTTTTCATTAGTTTGATCTATGTACAGAATGAAGGATTTCGTTTTTGTGTTTTAATTTAGTTTTGTCATCATGACAGTTGAAAAGAAATGCCCCATATCTTCACATATTATTGTTTTGTGAGAGACATTTGTTACTGTTTTTGTACCAGTTTGATCTGGTGTTTTCTTGCCAAAAATATCTGCAAATAAATGTGTGGCATTTTGATTTGCCTTGCTTGATTTATAATGAATACTTTGTTCCTTAGAGTACATTGTGACTGTCTTCTCCACAGCTGATCTAAGAAGTTGCAGTTGATCTTTCACTCTCAATCGTGAAGGCATTATTTTTATATATATATCCCACACACACTACCGTTCAAAAGTTTGGGGTCACTTAGAAAAGTCCTTGTTTTTGAAAGAACCCAATTTCTTTGGTCCATTAAAATAACATCAAATTGATCAGAAATACAGTGTAGACATTCTTAATGTTGTAAATGACTATTGTAGCTGGAAAGGGCTGATTGTACGCCTTTGTAGCTATTCCATTAAAAACGGAGGTCCATTATCAGCAACCATCACTCCTGTGTTCCAATGTCACGATGTGTTAGCTTATCCAAGTTTATAAGGCTAATTGATCATTATAAAACCATTTTGCAATTATGTTAGCACAGCTGAACAATGTTGTTCTAATTAAAGAAGCAATTAAACTGGCCTTTAGACTAGTTGAGTATCTGGAGCATCAGCATTTATGGGTTCGATTACAGGCTCAAAATGGCCAGAAACAAAGACCTTTCTTCTGAAATGTGTCAGTCTATTCTTGTTCTGAGAAATGAAGGCTCTTCAACTGAAGATCTCATAAAGCTCTATGTACTACTCCCTTCACAGAAGATCGCAGAGTTGCAAAGAAAAAGCCATATCTCAGACTGGACAATAAAAATTAAAAATTAAGATGGGCAAAAGAACACAGACACTGGACAGAGGAAGATTGGAAAAAAGTGTTATGGACAGACAAATCTAAGTTTGAGGTGTTCGGATCACAAAGAAGGACATTTGTGAGACAGAAAACAAAAGATGCTGGAGGAGTGCTTGACGCCATCTGTCAAGCATGGTGGAGACAATGTGATTGTCTGGGGGTGGTGAAGACAGATATTTGTACAGGGTATAACGGATCTTGAAGGAAGGTTATCACTCCATTTTGCAACGCCATGCCATATTCTGTGGACAGCGCTTAATTGGAGTCAATTTCCGACCTCAGGACATTGACCCAAAGCACAGCTACAAACAATGCAAGAACTATTTAGTGAATAAGCAGTCAGCTTGTATTATATCTATAATGGAGTGACCAGCACAGTCACTGGATCTCAACCCTATTGAGCTGTTGTGGGAGCAGCTAGCCCATATAGTACGTAAGAAGTGCCCATCAAGCCAATCCAATTTATGGGAGGTGCTTCAGGAAGCATGGGGTGAAATCTCTTCAGATTACCTCAACAAATGCCAAAGAATGCCAAAGGTCTGCAAGGCTGTAATTGCTGCAAATGGAGGATTCTTTGATGAAAGCAAAGTTTGAAGGACACAATTATTATTTCAATTAAAAATCATTATTTATAACCTTGTCAACGTCTTGACTATATTTCCTATTCATTTTGCAACTCATTTCATGTATGTTTTCATGGGAAACAAGGACATTTCTAAGTGACCCCAAACTTTTGAACGGTAGTATATATATATATATATACACCAGAGTATGAATCACAGTCAAGCACTAATAGTATTTCTATTCTGTGATACTTGTAATATCTATCCCCTTCATGTGCTTTCATAACATTTTTTGAAAGACCAAAGAGTTATGTCCTCAAGGATGGGGATGAGGGATAGATGGTGGTGGGGGTTGTGGTGGTTGCACATTCCACCAATTCTAAAGTTGTGATTGTCAGAGAGGCAGAATCCAGAAAGGAGGCAGTTGTATTTGGTCTGACAGTTAGTTGTTGGGTGAACGCATCGGAATGTGCGGAGAAAGGAATGACCCGACATTCCAAAACCCGGCCGCCCTCCTTTTCAATTCTTGCAGGCAAATGCTGAGCGTTCTTGGTTCCACGCTCACTACATTCCCATGGTGTGCTGAGTGCTCAGATGGCCAGGCTGAGGGTGGGTGAGGGTCTTTTATCCCAGTGTCACACCTGACCCATGAGGTCATGGTGGTTCTTCTGTCCTCTCTCCTTTTGCATCCTAATCCCTTTGTCCACTGCTCAGCCATTTACAATTGTGTCAAGAGTGGCTCTGGATGATGAGCAATGATGGCATTTAAACACATTTCAGACATTCAGAGCCAGGACCACTTCAGCCCCTGCCCTATGTTGTTGGAAGCGAAGGAAGGGGGAATGAATGGAAAGCTGATGTGAGGGATTGTTATGCAAGTTTGTGGCCCTAAACACGTTAGAGAGCGAATGTCCCTTTCTTTCACTACAGTCAATGCATAACGAGCAGGGAATTAGACCGGATGGTGACGATCCAAACGGAATTAATGTATGAATAGGGCATTTAAGCAAAAGCAGCCAAAACAAAGAGCATGCAGTTGGCGCTGGGCAATTAACACAGTGGGAGGTTCGAATGGGGGGCTGCTGGGAAGACGACCTGTTAATGTTTGCACATCGCCCCACCATTAACCCGCTGCTTATTTAAAGCCAGAATGCTGTAGTTGTGTGTAGTAAGGGGAATGGATGGATGGTTGTCCATGGTTTACTATCAGGACATGAACCATGAGCAGTGACAATACCATTGTCCCTGTATCACAATAATAATTTAAACCTGTTTACCAGCAGCAGAGATCTCTTATTACCCATATCTACCTGACTTACTGTTGTTCTGTTGTCCTGGCGCCTCAAGTTTCAGTTGAATAACAGTGGCCATTTTCTCAACTGGTGCATGAGTTCTTATCTAGTCCAATTTGGATGATTATTGTAAAGTTGTTTAGTGTCTGTAGTGTCTGTACTGGATCCACGGACCAAGCTTTGAATATAGAGAGCAAAGGTTACGAGCAGAAAAACTGTTACTGTTTAAACATGTCTGAATATTTTTGCTTTGGGGAACCATCAGGGCAGACTGAGGAGGGGTTGTGGTGGTTGGGGTCATTACTTGATTCCGTCATGCCCTTTACATGATAAAAATGTAATGCTCAGAAGAGGAAGTAAGAGCTAGTCTGTGACACAGTAACGACAACGTGGTGGTTGTGGTGCTACTTTTAGACCAATGTGTTCTTTCTCAGGCCCTTCCTGTGTGTGGTGTGACAGAATATTACATCCTGAGATGAGCTGTTAACAGTTAACCATCCAAATGGAGAAATGAGCTGGCTGCATCTAATTTATTTAACTTGGCAAGTCAGTTAAGAAAAATTATTATTTTCAATGACAGCCTAGGAACAGTGGGTTAACTGCCTTGTTCGGGGCAGAACAACAGATCTTTACCTTGCCAGCTCGGGGATTCAATCTTGCAACCTTTCGGTTACTAATACAACGCTCTAACCACTAGGCTACCTGCCACCAATTGGCACCCATTCAAATGGACAGATGCTTTGCATTGGTTAGTTTACTATGAGGAAAAGCCCAGGATGGTCTACTTTACTATTGTGATGTCATGGCTTGAGGAATGACAAAAATACACTGACACGAGCCAAAAATACAACATTTAGCCAACAAGACCGTTTGTCCCAAAAAGTCCCTGGAACTCTCAAAGGAAAATTTGATACAGGGACCATAAAAGTTTCAGAGGGTTAAGTGTAGGTGTATCAGGCATGTTGGAGCTCTATGGTTTTTGGTTGTCTCTGTATAAAAGAGATAAGAGATCTGTTGTGCAGGCTGTCTATGCAAACAGGATGTCGCTGACGATTGTGAAAAATAAAATAAAAAGTGTTTCGCTCACTATTCCTCTGTACTACTGGTGTCTTTTTTTAAACAAATAATCTGAGATAATTGAGGGAAATGCAAGTACTGTAGATTATCACTGTGTGATACAATAGCGAAAATGGATCTATAGTGTATAAACACTATTTTTGTCTAACACTTGACTGGATTTAATGGCTGTTTTGGTTGGTGTGTGTGTGTGTCAGGGATGACTGGAATGGGGGGGTAGGACAGGAATGCCAAACAGATGCAACAGGACAAGTGCATGGCTAGATGGGACACTTGTGCTTCTTCCTAGACCCACCCAGTATTATTCTCTTGTGTAAAAGAACTACCCTAGTTTACTCAAAAGACCAGTTGTTCAGTTGTCATATTACAGTAATTACCTGTACGTAGTCCATTGTCTATACTGCCATTATAGTTTGTATTGTGAATGTTTGGGACAAGCCACACAACATCCAAAATAGGTCCAGTGACTATAGAGTAGACCCACCCCGTATTCTTCTCTTGTGTAGCAATGTTGAGGTGTATTCTTCTCCACCATTATGAATATCTTCTCAGTCAATCTTTAAGATAGATCTGATGTAGTGCCATGTCATGCTGAGGTCTAATGTAGTAAATGATGTGTTTTCTTGTTTTCCAGAGGTACTGATACTCAAGAGCCTATTCTATTGTCACCCTACAGAGGCTCACTGTGGCTACTGCTACAGACCCCGATCCTTACGCCACTGGTCATAGTTTCCACACTCACAGGCTGGCATTGGTGTTCACAGTTTTTGAGACTGCTCCCTGAAACAAAATGCGGAGAGATGGTGTTCGTTGTACTAAGTAAATGGCTAAATATTTTTTTCATATTCAATGGAAAGATAACACCAATGGTGGATATTAACACTTTTTGAGTGCAGTGATAAAGAGTGGATCATCTATATCAGGATTTAGAGTTGTTACAACATGCAGGGAAGCCTGTTAATTCTCAGCAAATCCCACAGAAAGATATGTATGTAAATAACTGGTTGGTAGCTGTTACTCAAGTGGTGAGCTCAAACATGATGCAAGTTGACAGAGTTCATACACACACATACAGATGCGCACACATAATTTCCCCACCCAAGTGAGTGACAGGTGTGAATGTGTCTCTATTTGAATATGCCTCTATTTCCCTATACTACTGCTAAACGGTTCACCAGGCTGCAGCGTTCTGCTGATCTTTGAGATTACTATACAGAAAAACTACAACAGCTGCAAGCAGAACTCTCTGAATCCACTCTTTATAGAGGGATTTTGCAAGCATTTCACTACACCCCGAATAACATCTGCTAAATATGTGTATTCAACCAATAACATTTGATTTGAGGGAGATCATTTTTTTATTGTATTTAAAAAAAACTTTATTCAACCAGGGGGGAAAAAAATTGAGACACGGGGTCTCTTTTGCAAGTTCGACCTGGCCTAAAAAGCAGCAGCAGTCAATACAACATTTTAAACAGGAAGCATTTACACTCCTCCTGAACAGAGTTTTGGGGCAGTTTTAAACTCACTAATGGGCACTAGTTGAAGCACACTTGGCAGACTATTCCATGCCTCTAGTGTACAATGGGAAAAGGCAGTCTTGCCTAACTATATAACGGCCTTGAGGACTTTAAATAACAACCCCCAACTAGACCGTGGCTGGTAGCTGCTAGTGGTGAATTAATCTGTTCTATGTGACACGTTTTAACACCATACTGTAGGATGGGGTCAGAGTAAATGTTTTACTTTGATTTACCAGTACATCTAAGATCATAGAAATGTTATCCATAAAATGGGCCTCCCCATTCAAGTCAATGAAGGTGAAATAAAGGTGAAATTTAAAAAATAAAAAATTATGGCATAATGGGTGGACTGGCAGCCATACCCATAGGAGCAGAGCAGGAAGTATAAGCAGGAAGTAAAAGCTAAGTTGAAAATATACAGGTTAGGACAAGAGGATTCTAATATGTATTTTCATGAATGCGGAACAATTCTAAACAATGGGACTAGCAATGCGAGCAAAAATGACTGGAAGTGAATGTTAGCAGTAAAATGTTCCATCAAACTTGGAAATAAACACAATCATGGTGAATTTCAGATAACTATTTAGCAAACACATAGCATAACTGTTACTGTCATTCTATTACTTTAAACATTTTTCAAATGATCTACAGCCACTTTATTACTTTATATCCTGACTGCTGGTCACGTTTTCAATGCTAATCCTGGCGGGTTGCATCACCACCTGGTATGGCAACTGCTCAGCCTCCGACCGCAAGGCACAACAGAGGGTAGTGCGTACACGGCCTAGTACATCACTGGTGCCAAGCTTCCTGCCTTCCAGGACCTCTATACCAGGCAGTTTGAGAGGAAGGCCCTAAAAGATTGTCAAAGACTCCAGCCACCCGAGTCATAGACTGTTCTTTCTGCTACCTCACGGCAAACGGTACTGTACTTTATTTTTCTATTTTCATGTTTTATTTATTGTTTACTTCAGTTTATTTAGTAAATACTTTCTTAACACTTATTTTTCTTAAAACCGCATTGTTGGTTAAGGGCTTGTAAGTAAGCATTTCACTGTAAGGTCTACAGGACACCTGTTGTTTTCGGCGCATGTGACAAATAATTAATTAATTAATGCATTTTACTTTAATCATGTAGAAACAGCAACGCCGGTGGTCCAATGAATTTGTTTATTTTTTTCGAATGCTGCCGCATGGAATTTTTGTGTTTTCCTAACCTGTATATTTCTGCCCTAGAGTAAAAGCAGGAAGTGCACCCTTCAATCTGTGCTGTGAATTGTTGAATCCACTCAACTGACATTTAAAAAAATACAGTTGAAGTCAGAAATTTACATACACCTTAGCCAAAAACATTTTAACTCAGTTTTTCACAATTCATGACATTTAATCCAAGTAAAAATTCCATCATTATTATTTTAAGAACGTTAAATGTCAGAATAATAGTAGAGAGAATGATTTATTTCAGCTTTTATTTCTTTCATCACATTCCCAGTGGGACAGAAGTTTACATACACTCAATTAGTATTTGGTAGCATTTTCCCCCCCGTTATTTTACCAGGTAAATTGACTGAGAACACGTTCTCATTTACAGCAATGACCTGGGGAATAGTTACAGGGGAGAGGAGGGGAATGAATGAGCCAATTGTAAACTGGGGATTATTAGGTGACTATGATGGTTTGAGGGCCAGTTTTGGGAATTTAGCCAGGACACCGGGGTTAACACCCTACTCTTAAGATAAGTGCCATGGGATCTTTAATGACCTCAGAGAGTCAGGACACCCATTTTAACATCCCATCCGAAAGACGGCACCCTAACACAGGGAAGTGTCCCCAATCACTGCCCTGGGGCATTGGGATATTTTTTAGACCAGAGGAAAGAGTGCCTCCTATTGGCCCTCCAACACCACTTCCAGCAGCATCTGGTCTCCCATCTAGGGACTGAAGCAAGCCAGCAGTGGTATGCAGGGTGGTGTTGCCTTTAAATTGTTTAATTCTGGTCAAATGTTTCGGTTAGCCTTCCACAAGCTTCCCACAATAAATTGAGTGAATTTTGGCCCATTCCTCCTGATAGAGCTGGTGTAACTGAGTCAGGTTTGTAGGCCTCCTTGTTCGTTTTTCACAGTTCTGCCCAAAGATTTTCGATAGGATTGAGGTCAGGGCTTTGTGACGGCCACTCCAATACCTTGACTTTGTTGTCCTTAAGCCATTTTGCCACAACTTTGGAAGCATGCTTGGGGTTCAATGTCTATTTGGAAGACCCATTTGCGACCAAGCTTTAACTTCCTGATTGATCTCTTGAGATGTTGCTTCAATATATCCACACAATTTTCTTCCCTCATGATGCCATCTATTTTGTGAAGTGCACCAGTCCCTCCTGCAGCAAGGCACCCCCACAACATGATGCTGCCATCCCCGTGATTCACGGTTGGGATGGTGTCTTCAGCTTCCCCTATTCCTCCAAACATAATGATTGTCATTATAGCCAAACAGTTCTATTTTTTATTCATCAGACCAGAGGACATTTCTCCAAAAAGTATGATCTTTGTCTCCATGTGCAGTTGCAAACCATAGTCTGACACTTTTATGAAGGTTTTGGTGCGGTAGCTTCTTCCTTGCTGAGCGGCCTTTCAGGTTATGTCGATATAGGACTTTGCTGTTGTTCTGGGAGTGATTTGCACTTTTCACACCAAAGTACATTCATCTCTAGGAGACAGAACGGGTGGTCCCATGGTGTTTAAACTTGCGTACTATTGTTTGTACAGTGTCATGCAGGTGAAAGAGGACCCAAAAGCGACTTGGCGAAAACAGAGTCTTTAATCCAGTAAAGTAAATACAAACAAAAAACACAACTTTCACTCGAAATGACGAGGACAAACTGGAGACTCGATCTTGAACAGCAGGTGAACAGCAGGTTGCCTCGGGAAGGCACTTGAACCAGACAGACTCAGACACCTGCTCACCACGCAGCATCTGAGGAAAACACGACACGACAGGGCGATACACAAACACAGCACGGTGAATTCTAGACAAGGAACCGACAGGACAGGAACGGAACACAAAGGAAGAAATAGGGACTCTAATCAGGGGAAAGGATCGGGAACAGGTGTGGGAAGACTAAATGATTGATTAGGGGAATAGGAACAGCTGGGAGCAGGAACGGAACGATAGAGAGAAGAGAGAGCGAGAGAGTGAGAGAGGGAGGGGGAGAGAGAGGGATAGAAAGAGGGAAAGAACCTAATAAGACCAGCAGAGGGAAACGAATAGAATGGGAAGCACAGGGACAAGACAAGATAATAAATGACAAAACATGACAGTACCCCCCACTCACCGAGCGCCTCCTGGCGCACTCGAGGAGGAATCCTGGCGGCAACGGAGGAAATCATCAATGAGTGAACGGTCCAGCACGTCCCGAGACGGAACCCAACTCCTCTCCTCAGGACCGTAACCCTCCCAATCCACTAAGTATTGGTGACCCCGTCCCCGAGAACGCATGTCCATGATCTTATGTACCTTGTAAATAGGTGCGCTCTCGACAAGGACGGGAGGGGGAGGGAAGACGAACGGGGGTGCGAAGAAAGGGCTTAACACAGGAGACATGGAAGACAGGATGGACGCGACGAAGATGTCGCGGAAGAAGCAGTCGCACAGCGACAGGATTGACGACCTGGGAGACACGGAACGGACCAATGAACCGCGGAGTCAACTTACGAGAAGCTGTCGTAAGAGGAAGGTTGCGAGTGGAAAGCCACACTCTCTGGCCGCAACAATACCTTGGACTCTTAATCCTGCGTTTATTGGCGGCTCTCACAGTCTGTGCCCTGTAACGGCAAAGTGCAGACCTCACCCTCCTCCAGGTGCGCTCACAACGTTGGACAAACGCTTGAGCGGAGGGAACGCTGGACTCGGCAAGCTGGGATGAGAACAGAGGAGGCTGGTAACCCAGACTACTCTGAAACGGAGATAACCCGGTAGCAGACGAAGGAAGCGAATTGTGAGCGTATTCTGCCCAGGGGAGCTGTTCTGCCCAAGACGCAGGGTTTCTGAAAGAAAGGCTGCGTAGTATGCGACCAATCGTCTGATTGGCCCTCTCTGCTTGACCGTTAGACTGGGGATGAAACCCGGAAGAGAGACTGACGGACGCACCAATCAAACGACAGAACTCCCTCCAAAACTGTGACGTGAATTGCGGGCCTCTGTCTGAAACGGCGTCTAACGGGAGGCCATGAATTCTGAATACATTCTCGATAATGATTTGTGCCGTCTCCTTAGCGGAAGGAAGTTTAGCGAGGGGAATGAAATGTGCCGCCTTAGAGAACCTATCGACAACCGTAAGAATCACAGTCTTCCCCGCAGACAAAGGCAGACCGGTAATGAAGTCTAGGGCGATGTGAGACCATGGTCGAGAAGGAATGGGAGCGGTCTGAGACGACCGGCAGGAGGAGAGTTACCCGACTTAGTCTGCGCGCAGTCCGAACAAGCAGCCACGAAACGGCGCGTGTCACGCTCCTGAGTCGGCCACCAAAAGCGCTGGCGAATAGACGCAAGAGTGCCTCGAACACCGGGATGACCAGCTAACTTGGCAGAGTGAGCCCACTGAAGAACAGCCAGACGAGTGGAAACAGGAACGAAAAGGAGGTTACTAGGACAAGCGCGCGGCGACGCAGTGTGCGTGAGTGCTTGCTTAACCTGTCTTTCAATTCCCCAGACTGTTAACCCGACAACACGCCCATAAGGAAGAATCCCCTCGGGATCAGTAGAAGCCACAGAAGAACTAAACAGACGGGATAAGGCATCAGGCTTGGTGTTCTTGCTACCCGGACGGTAAGAAATCACAAACTCGAAACGAGCGAAAAACAACGCCCAACGAGCTTGACGGGCATTAAGTCGTTTGGCAGAACGGATGTACTCAAGGTTCTTATGGTCTGTCCAAACGACAAAAGGAACGGTCGCCCCCTCCAACCACTGTCGCCATTCGCCTAGGGCTAAGCGGATGGCGAGCAGTTCACGGTTACCCACATCATAGTTGCGCTCAGATGGCGACAGGCGATGAGAAAAATAAGCGCAAGGATGAACCTTATCGTCAGACTGGAAGCGCTGGGATAGAATGGCTCCCACGCCTACCTCTGAAGCGTCAACCTCGACAATGAATTGTCTAGTGACGTCAGGAGTAACGAGGATAGGAGCGGACGTAAAACGTTCTTTTAGAAGATCAAAAGCTCCCTGGGCGGAACCGGACCACTTAAAACACGTCTTGACAGAAGTAAGAGCTGTGAGAGGGGCAGCAACTTGACCGAAATTACGAATGAAACGCCGATAGAAATTAGCGAAACCTAAAAAGCGCTGCAACTCGACACGTGACCTTGGAACGGGCCAATCACTGACAGCTTGGACCTTAGCGGAATCCATCTGAATGCCTTCAGCGGAAATAACGGAACCGAGAAAAGTAACGGAGGAGACATGAAAAGAGCACTTCTCAGACTTTACGTAGAGACAATTCTCTAAAAGGCGCTGTAGAACACGTCGAACGTGCTGAACATGAATCTCGAGTGACGGAGAAAAAATCAGGATATCGTCAAGATAGACAAAAACAAAGATGTTCAGCATGTCTCTCAGAACATCATTAACTAATGCCTGAAAAACAGCTGGCGCATTGGCGAGACCAAACGGCAGAACCCGGTACTCAAAATGCCCTAACGGAGTGTTAAACGCCGTTTTCCACTCGTCCCCCTCTCTGATGCGCACGAGATGGTAAGCGTTACGAAGGTCCAACTTAGTAAAGCACCTGGCTCCCTGCAGAATCTCGAAGGCTGATGACATAAGGGGAAGCGGATAACGATTCTTAACCGTTATGTCATTCAGCCCTCGATAATCCACGCAGGGGCGCAGAGTACCGTCCTTCTTCTTAACAAAAAAGAACCCCGCCCCGGCCGGAGAGGAAGAAGGCACTATGGTACCGGCGTCAAGAGACACAGACAAATAATCCTCGAGAGCCTTACGTTCGGGAGCCGACAGAGAGTATAGTCTACCCCGAGGAGGAGTGGTCCCCGGAAGGAGATCAATACTACAATCATACGACCGGTGAGGAGGAAGGGAGTTGGCTCGGGACCGACTGAAGACCGTGCGCAGATCATGATATTCCTCCGGCACTCCTGTCAAATCGCCAGGTTCCTCCTGAGAAGTAGGGACAGAAGAAACGGGAGGGATGGCAGACATTAAACACTTCACATGACAAGAAACGTTCCAGGATAGGATAGAATTACTAGACCAATTAATAGAAGGATTATGACATACTAGCCAGGGATGACCCAAAACAACAGGTGTAAACGGTGAACGAAAAATCAAAAAAGAAATAGTCTCACTGTGGTTACCAGATACTGTGAGGGTTAAAGGTAGTGTCTCAAATCTGATACTGGGAAGATGACTACCATCTAAGGCGAACATGGGCGTAGGCTTCTCTAACTCTCTGAAAGGAATGTCATGTTTCCGAACCCATGCTTCGTCCATGAAACAACCCTCAGCCCCAGAGTCTATCAAGGCACTACATGTAGCACCCGAACCGGTCCAGCGTAGATGGACCGACAAAGTAGTACAGGATCTTGATGGAGAGACTTGAGTAGTTGCGCTCACCTGTAGCCCTCCGCTTACAGATGAGCTCTGGCTTTACTGGACATGAATTAACAAAATGTCCAGCAACTCCGCAATAGAGGCACAGGCGGTTGGTGATCCTCCGTTCCCTCTCCTTAGTCGAGATGCGAATCCCTCCCAGCTGCATGGGCTCAGACTCTGAGCCAGAGGAGGGAGATGGTTGCGATGCGGAGCAGGGAAACACCGTTGATGCGAGCTCTCTTCCACGAGCCCGGTGACGAAGATCTACCCGTCGTTCTATGCGGATGGCGAGAGCAATCAAAGAGTCCACATCTGAAGGAACCTCCCGGGAGAGAATCTCATCCTTAACCACTGCGTGGAGTCCCTCCAGAAAACGAGCGAGCAGCGCCGGCTCGTTCCACTCACTAGAGGCAGCAAGAGTGCGAAACTCAATAGAATAATCCGTTATGGACCGTTCACCTTGGCATAAGGAAGCCAGGGCCCTAGAAGCCTCCCCACCAAAAACTGAACGGTCAAAAACCCGAATCATCTCCTCTTTAAAGTTCTGGAACTTGTTAGAGCAATCAGCCCTTGCCTCCCAGATAGCTGTGCCCCATTCTCGAGCCCGGCCAGTAAGGAGTGAAATGACGTAAGCAACCCGAGCTCTCTCTCTAGAGTATGTGTTGGGTTGGAGAGAGAACACAATCTCACACTGCGTGAGAAAGGAGCGGCACTCAGTGGGCTGCCCGGAGTAGCAAGGTGGGTTATTAACCCTAGGTTCTGGAGGCTCGGCAGGCCAGGAAGTAACAGGTGGCACGAGACGTAGACTCTGGAACTGTCCAGAGAGGTCGGAAACCTGAGCGGCCAGGTTCTCCACGGCATGGCGAGCAGCAGACAATTCCTGCTCGTGTCTGCCGAGCATGGCTCCTTGGATCTCGACGGCAGTGTAACGAGCGTCTGAAGTCGCTGGGTCCATTCCTTGGTCGGTTCCTTCTGTCATGCAGGTGAAAGAGGACCCAAAAGCGACTTGGCGAAAACAGAGTCTTTAATCCAGTAAAGTAAATACAAACAAAAAACACAACTTTCACTCGAAATGACGAGGACAAACTGGAGACTCGATCTTGAACAGCAGGTGAACAGCAGGTTGCCTCGGGAAGGCACTTGAACCAGACAGACTCAGACACCTGCTCACCACGCAGCATCTGAGGAAAACACGACACGACAGGGCGATACACAAACACAGCACGGTGAATTCTAGACAAGGAACCGACAGGACAGGAACGGAACACAAAGGAAGAAATAGGGACTCTAATCAGGGGAAAGGATCGGGAACAGGTGTGGGAAGACTAAATGATTGATTAGGGGAATAGGAACAGCTGGGAGCAGGAACGGAACGATAGAGAGAAGAGAGAGCGAGAGAGTGAGAGAGGGAGGGGGAGAGAGAGGGATAGAAAGAGGGAAAGAACCTAATAAGACCAGCAGAGGGAAACGAATAGAATGGGAAGCACAGGGACAAGACAAGATAATAAATGACAAAACATGACATACAGATGAACGTGGTACCTTCAGGTGTTTGGAAATTGCTCCCAAGGATGAACCAGACTTGTGGAGGTCTACAATTTTTTTCTGAGGTCTTGGCTGATTTCTTTGGATTTCCCCATGATTTCAAGCAAAGAGGCACTGAGTTTGAAGGTAGGCCTTGAAATACATTTCTTTCTTTGAGCTCAATGCACACATTGCACAGTTTCTCTAGAGATAAATCAGATCCATCCTTAACTATGCGATGTAGTAAGGAGTTGTAGTTTCCAACAGGCCAATATTTGACATAGTTTAGCTCATAAAACGTTAAATTAATTAACCACAATGACCATAATGGAAGAGCTATGGAAGAGACAGAAGAATGTGCAATCGTGAGGTGATATAGAGAACAGCTGTTGCTTCGCGAAGTATCTCTACCTGAAAATACATGATCTAAGTGATTGATAGTTGGTATTTAGCAGTCATAAAGTTAAGCCTTATTTACTTTGAAGAACTACAAAATATTGACATCTTAGGCAGCAGCTCTATAGAGATGAGATGATGACTTGAATTAAATAATGAAGTGATAAAATAAACAAATGCAATCTAATATAAACAACTTAAATATGTTATTAAAGTTAAGTAATGTGAATACATTTTATAAATGATAAGCAGTAATGGGCAGTCACTACCACCGTGGGACTTTTATTCATTGTTTTATTCTGTGTTGTTTCAGAATTCAACCCACATAAGGCATAGTGCATTTAATGTTTACAAAAATAATCAAAACTGCAATCAAAAAACTTGATTATTTTTTAATAATCGAACCGAAACAGAACTGACGTCAAAAAGCACTAATTGCTCAGCACTAGAATTGTATTTCTATGTCTAAGATTCCCTCCGACAGGAAGTGTAATTCATTTTAGATTTACAGAGGTACAGCTGGTGAGCGATGGGTTTCAGATCTAGTTTTCTGTTTATGAATGGGGGTTCCTCTTTTTTAAATGGTTTTACAATGTTTGCTCCCAGAAACAGTTATGGATTCTGTGGAGCCCAGCTGCCAATGTTCTCCCTCGTCATCTCTCTAATCTCTCTCGCTCTCTTTTTCTCCTCTCTCTCATTCATTAAAGGGGTGTGAAACAGTGAAAAAATATAATTCAGTATAGAAGGAAAATGTTGTTGCAATAACGGCTTCCAACAACTCAATTGAAGAAGTCAATGTTTAATCTAATCTTGTGTGAACTGACACCCTTATTTGTTTTAATATGTACTCCACTGAGTTTGCACCTGGTGAAATGTTTCAGGAAAATATTTAGCTAAGTCAGGTCAAAGTCTAGATTTTAAACTGGTGGGGCCAATAGAGCTCGCCAGCTTGTAGTCCTAAAAAACAGAAACCTCTGGTTTCTTCAGTCATTCCTATGAGGGAAATTAATGGGGAAATATATATATATATATATATATATATATATATATATATATATATATATATATATATTTTTTTTTTTTTACCTGACCTTAATGAATTATGAAGCATTTATGTGCTTTATGTGCTTGTTTTGATTATGTAAATGCTTAAAAATTCACTCATAATAGCTGATGAATATTATCTCATAGAATAAAACGTATAAGATCTCCTAAGCCTGTGTTTACCGCAGACATTATTTATGGCTTGCATTCCAAAACCCTCCAAAAACCAATTAATTTCACCATAGGCTTTGACCAACGAGTCATGGCGGCAGTAATGTCTCCAAAATGTCTCCATTACTGTTGCTCTCTATGGCCAAAAGTAACCAGGGATATGTATTACATAATGCTTTTCCAACAGTTGTGAGGACAGTGTGCTATGATGTAAAAAGGACACCTTTCAAACAACTTTCCCTCTCTCCCACTGCAAGAATGTTCTCCTCACACACAATAGCAGGAAATTACTCAAGGATCTTCGCCAGAGCTGGATTCATTCTGCAAGTTTGGGAAATTCCTAAACGTACAGAGGGGATTATGTTAAAATCCAAGATAGCAAATAATTATTACTGGATATTAGTCCAATATAGAAATCCAAATACAATACGATTCAACAATATAAGGACACACTGTTTTTGCAGTTATTGTGGCATTGTTACTAAGAGTTTAACTATGCTTTGACCTAGCTTATCTCAACCCAGCGACAAAGCGGGGGCCCCGACCCCTATTGAGATCTGGGGGACAGCTGCCTGGCTGTACTTAAGCCCTTCCCAAAGAGGACGTCTCTGCTGGGTTAGAAGCAGAAGTAGGGAAGTGGTAACAGTAACCGTTTCCTGTCTCCAGAGAGAAGGGAAATGGTTGGGTTCAGACCGTTCTGGAATTCAAAGTGTTCTGGGATGTTGAAGACGTAAAAAAGTGGAAGGGAAAACACAGTCTTACTGTATAGTACAGCACATACAATAGAGTCAGGTCCAACATTTTTGGCACCCTTGATAAAGATGAGCAATAAAACAGATATATTTTTGTGTCATGCAGTTTGGCATTTGTTGTATGACGTGAAAATATACCGAACAAAAATATAAAACACAACATGTAAATTGTTTCATGTGCTGAAATAAAAGATCCCAGAAATGTCCATACACACCAAAAGCTTATTTGTCTCATATTTTGTGCACAAATTTGTTTGCATCCCTGTCAGTGAGCATTTCTCATTTGCCAAGATAATCCATCCACCTGACAGGTGTGGCATATCAAGAAGCTGATTAAACAGCATGATCATTACACATGTGCACCTTGTGCTGGGGACAATAAACTCTACAATGTGCAGTTTTGTCAAACAACACAATGCCACAGATGTTTTTTCAGAGCGTGCAATTGGCATGCTGGCTGCAGGAATGTCCACCAGAGCTGTTGCCAGAGAGTTGAATGTTAATGTATCTACCATAAGCAGCCTCCAACGTTGTTTAAGAAAAGTTGGCAGTAC
This sequence comes from Oncorhynchus gorbuscha, assembly GCF_021184085.1. Taxonomy (NCBI): domain Eukaryota; kingdom Metazoa; phylum Chordata; class Actinopteri; order Salmoniformes; family Salmonidae; genus Oncorhynchus; species Oncorhynchus gorbuscha. The sequence goes on along the minus strand of NC_060175.1, from coordinate 87,861,096 downwards.
ATCCAACCGGCCTCACAACCGCAGATCACGTGTAACCACGCCAGCCAAGGACCAGCACATCCGGCTTCTTCACCTGCGGGATCATCTGAGGAGGGAGAGGGGGGTGCTTAGGAGTACTTCTGTCTGTAATAAAGCCCTTTTGTGGGGAAAAAGCCATTTTGATTAGCTTGGCCTGGCTCCCAGTGGGTGGGCCTATGACCTCCCAGGCCCATTCATGGCTGTGATCCTGCCCAGTCATGTGAAACTCATAGATTAGGGCCTAATATATTTATTTTGTTTGACTGATTTCCTTCTATGAACTGTAACTCAGTAAAATCTTTGAAATTGTTGCATGTTGTGTTTATATTTTTGTTCAGTATAGAACCCTTGGGCCACGGCACACCAGTGGTGGGTTTGGCATCAAAATAAGGATGCATAAATAAATAAAGAATAACCCCATAACTACTGTAAAATATGGTGGTGGATCGTTGATATTTGTAACGCACTCAGGCGTAGTGGATGCGGAGTCAGAAGGTACAGAATAGTGCTTTTATTTTGGCACACAGCACACACGGCACACACGGCACACAGTGCACGCCAAATACTGGGCGTACATACACGATAGCCCAAACACAGGACCTAACTCGCCTGGAGAAAAACCCAAAACGAGACACTCTACCACACATAAACACAGTGGGAAAAATAAGCCCACACAAAGAGCAGGCGGGCCTTACCGGCTTAAATAGCCCAACTAAAAACCTAAACAAGAAACAGGTGAAACCAATAAGACAAAACCAACAGAAAAGGGAAAAGGGATCAGCGGCAGCTAGTAGGCCGGTGACAACGACCGCTGAGCGCCGCCCGAACAGGAAGAGGAGCCACCTTCAGTAGGAGTCGTGACAATATTATGGAGCTATTCTGCTTCTACAGGTCCTGGGGCCTTTCGTAAGGTCAACGGCATCATGAACTTTACCCAGTACCAAGACATTTTAGGCAAAAATCTGCCTCTGACAGGAGGCTGAAACTTAGCCGCAAGTGGATCTTCCAGCAAGACAATAACCCCAAGCACACATCACAAAATCAACATTGTGCAATGGCCATCTCAGTCTCCGAACTTTAACCCCATTGAAAACTGTGGTTTGAATTGAAAAGGGCAGTCTATAAGCGCAGACAAAGGATATCAAGGATCTGGAAAGATTCTGTATGGAGGAATGGTCTAAGATCCCTCCTAATGTGTTCTCCAATCTCATAAAACATTTTAGAAAAAGGCTCAGTGCCGATCTCCTCACAAGGTAAGGTATTGAAAGGTATTGAAAACAGGGGTGCCAATAATTTTCACCCCTTTCATCTTTTTGAAAGGAAAATACATATATATTACTTGTTTAAAAAAAATCTTTCTCTGAGCAATTGTATTAGTATAAAATAATATAATTCTCAGATGTTTTGTTTTGCATACAACATAGCTCACTATATGTATTATTTTTTTCATAGTCTTTTTTTGCTAATCTTTATCAAGGGTGCCAATAATCTTCTACCATTTCAGGCATGTGTAAATCAACCCAACAAGCAGAGGCTCAGACATGGATGTACTGACTGTGGAAACAGCCGCGGCTGCACTGTGCATCAGTAGCCCTGTGTTGTGTGTTCCAGCAGCTTCATCCAGTGTTTGTCCATGAGGAGAGAGGATGTTGACGCACCAGGGTTTTTCAAGAGCCAGCAGGGAGAGGGTGGAACTAAAAGATACTGTACTGCAGTGGTTCCCAAACTTTTTATGGTCCTGTACCTCTTCAAACATTCAACCTCCAGCTGCGTACCCTTCTAGAGCACCAGGGTCAGCGCACTCTCAAATGTTGTTTTTTGCCAATGTTTGTAAGCCTGCCACGCACACTATACGATACATTTATTAAACATAAGAATGAGTTTTTGTCACAACACGGCTCGGCTCGTGGGAAGTGAAAAAGAGCTCTTCTAGGACCAGGGCACAAATAATAATATAATAATAATCAATATTTTTGCTCCTTATTTAACCATTTTACATATAAAACCAGGTTAATGAGAAGTGTGCTTGTAAGGATGTAATAACTCTGCAATGTTGGGTTGTATTGGAGAGAGTCTCAGTCTTAAATCATTTTCCACACACAGTCTGTGTCTGTATTTAGTTTTCATGCTAGTGAGGGCCGAGAATCCACTCTCACAAAGATATGTGGTTGCAAAGGACATCAGTGTCTTAACAGCGCGATTTGCCAAGTCAGGATACTCCGAGTGCAGCCCAATCCAGAAATCTGGCAGTGGCTTCTGATTAAATTACATTTTCACAGAACCGTTTATTGCAATTTCGATGAGGCTCTCCTGTTCCGATACCCGTAAATGGACTGGGGGCAGGGCATGAAAGGGATAACGAATCCAGTTGTCTGTGTCATCAGTTTTGGGAAAGTACGTGCGTAATTGCTCACCCAACTCACTCAGGTGCTTCGCTACATTATATTTGACATTGTCCGTAAACTTGAGTTAATTTGCATACAAAAAAATCATACAATGATGGAAAGACCTGTGTGTTGTCCTTGTTAATGCAGAAAGAGAAGAGCTCCAACTTCTTAATCATAGCCTCAATTTTGTCCCATTGAATACATTTGCGGAGTGTCCCTGTAATCCTAGATTCAGATCGTTCAGGCGTGAAAAAACATCACCCAGGCCAGCCGTGTGAAAAACTCGTCATCATGCAAGCGGTCAGACAAGTGAAAATGAAGGACAGTCAAGAAAACTTTAAGCTCGTCTCTCAATTTAAAAAAAAAATGTGTCAATACTTTGCCCCTTGATAACCAGCGCACTTCTGTATGTTGTAAAAGCGTTACATGGTCACTGCCCATATCATTGCATAGTGCAGAAAATACACGATGGTTCAGGCGCAGTAGCTTGGTGCTTTCCCCAGTAAGGGGACAGTAGCTCTTCAGATTCACTGTCAGTGTCCATGCTAGCTGGGCTAACAACACATGTACAATTACTGATGCTAGCATTGGGTAGTAGCAGTATTACCAGTAGAGCTGCTATGTGTCTCTATGGATGCGGGTCGGGTCTCACTTTTTTAAAACCATTTATCAATTTTCAAGCAAACGGAATGAGCAGCAGCTACGTTTGGCTACATACGGAATTGGAATTCCCGCGAGAGAGTAACCGTTAATGTGATTGGATATAATGTATTTCACCTTTATTTAACCAGGTAGGCCAGTTGAGAACAAGTACTCATGTACAACTGCAACTTGGCCAAGATAAAGATAAATTCTGGGTGACTTTAACCTCCCCACATCTACCTTTGACTCATTCCTCTCTGCCTCCTTCTTTCCACTCCTCTCCTCTTTTGACCTCACCCTCTCACCTTCCCACCCTACTCACAAGGCAGGCAATACGCTCGACCTCATCTTTACTAGATGCTGTTCTTCCACTAACCTCATTGCAACTCCCCTCCAAGTCTCCGACCACTACCTTGTATCCTTTTCCCTCTCGCTCTCATCCAACACTTCCCACACTGCCCCTACTCGGATGGTATCGCGCCGTCCCAACCTTCGCTCTCTCTCCCCCGCTACTCTCTCCTCTTCCATCCTATCATCTCTTCCCTCTGCTCAAACCTTCTCCAACCTATCTCCTGATTCTGCCTCCTCAACCCTCCTCTCCTCCCTTTCTGCATCCTTTGACTCTCTATGTCCCCTATCTTCCAGGCCGGCTCGGTCCTCCCCTCACGCTCCGTGGCTTGATGACTCATTGCGAGCTCACAGAACAGGGCTCCGGGCAGCCGAGCGGAAATGGAGGAAAACTCGCCTCCCTGCGGACCTGGCATCCTTTCACTCCCTCCTCTCTACATTTTCCTCCTCTGTCTCTGCTGCTAAAGCCACTTTCTACCACTCTAAATTCCAAGCATCTGCCTCTAACCCTAGGAAGCTCTTTGTCACCTTCTCCTCCCTCCTGAATCCTCCTCCCCCCCCTCCTCCCTCTCTGCAGATGACTTCGTCAACCATTTTGAAAAGAAGGTCGACGACATCCGATCCTCGTTTGCTAAGTCAAACGACACCGCTGGTTCTGCTCACACTGCCCTACCCTGTGCTCTGACCTCTTTCTCCCCTCTCTCTCCAGATGTAATCTCGCGTCTTGTGACGGCCGGCCGCCCAACAACCTGCCCGCTCGACCCTATCCCCTCCTCTCTTCTCCAGACCATTTCCGGAGACCTTCTCCCTTACCTCACCTCGCTCATCAACTTATCCCTGACCGCTGGCTACGTCCCTTCCGTCTTCAAGAGAGCGAGAGTTGCACCCCTTCTGAAAAAACCTACACTCGATCCCTCCGATGTCAACAACTACAGACCAGTATCCCTTCTTTCTTTTCTCTCCAAAACTCTTGAACGTGCCGTCCTTGGTCAGCTCTCCCGCTATCTCTCTCAGAATGACCTTCTTGATCCAAATCAGTCAGGTTTCAAGACTAGTCATTCAACTGAGACTGCTCTTCTCTGTATCACGGAGGCGCTCCGCACCGCTAAAGCTAACTCTCTCTCCTCTGCTCTCATCCTTCTAGACCTATCGGCTGCCTTCGATACTGTGAACCATCAGATCCTCCTCTCCACCCTCTCCGAGTTGGGCATCTCCGGCGCGGCCCATGCTTGGATTGCGTCCTACCTGACAGGTCGCTCCTACCAGGTGGCGTGGCGAGAATCTGTCTCCTCATCACGCGCTCTCACCACTGGTGTCCCCCAGGGCTCTGTTCTAGGCCCTCTCCTATTCTCGCTATACACCAAGTCACTTGGCTCTGTCATAACCTCACATGGTCTCTCCTATCATTGCTATGCAGACGACACACAATTAATCTTCTCCTTTCCCCCTTCTGATGACCAGGTGGCGAATCGCATCTCTGCATGTCTGGCAGACATATCAGTGTGGATGACGGATCACCACCTCAAGCTGAACCTCGGCAAGACGGAGCTGCTCTTCCTCCCGGGGAAGGACTGCCCGTTCCATGATCTCGCCATCACGGTTGACAACTCCATTGTGTCCTCCTCCCAGAGCGCTAAGAACCTTGGCGTGATCCTAGACAACACCCTGTCGTTCTCAACTAACATCAAGGCGTTGGCCCGTTCCTGTAGGTTCATGCTCTACAACATCCGCAGAGTACGACCCTGCCTCACACAGGAAGCGGCGCAGGTCCTAATCCAGGCACTTGTCATCTCCCGTCTGGATTACTGCAACTCGCTGTTGGCTGGGCTCCCCGCCTGTGCCATTAAACCCCTACAACTCATCCAGAACGCCGCAGCCTGTCTAGTGTTCAACTTTCCCAAGTTCTCTCACGTCACCCCGCTCCTCCGCTCTCTCCACTGGCTTCCAGTTGAAGCTCGCATCCGCTACAAGACCATGGTGCTTGCCTACGGAGCTGTGAGGGGAACGGCACCTCAGTACCTCCAGGCTCTGATCAGGCCCTACACCCAAATAAGGGCACTGCGTTCATCCACCTCTGGCCTGCTCGCCTCCCTACCACTGAGGAAGTACAGTTCCCGCTCAGCCCAGTCAAAACTGTTCGCTGCTCTGGCTCCCCAATGGTGGAACAAACTCCCTCACGACGCCAGGACAGCGGAGTCAATCACCACCTTCCGGAGACACCTGAAACCCCACCTCTTTAAGGAATATCTAGGATAGGATAAAGTAATCCTTCTCACCCCCCCCCCTTAAAATATTTAGATGCACTATTGTAAAGTGGTTGTTCCACTGAATGTCATAAGGTGAATGCACCAATTTGTAAGTCGCTCTGGATAAGAGCGTCTGCTAAATGACTTAAATGTAAATGTAAATGTATAAAGCAAAGCAGTGCAACAAAAACAACAACACAGAGTTACACATGGGATAAACAAACGTACAGTCAATTGCCTACGGAGCTGTGAGGGGAACGGCACCTCAGTACCTCCAGGCTCTGATCAGGCCCTACACCCAAACAAGGGCACTGCGTTCATCCACCTCTGGCCTGCTCGCCTCCCTACCACTGAGGAAGTACAGTTCCCGCTCAGCCCAGTCAAAACTGTTCGCTGCTCTGGCCCCCCAATGGTGGAACAAACTCCCTCACGACGCCAGGACAGAGGAGTCAATCACCACCTTCCGGAGACACCTGAAACCCCACCTCTTTAAGGAATACCTAGGATAGGATAAAGTAATCCTTCTCACCCCCCCCTTTAAGATTTAGATGCACTATTGTAAAGTGACTGTTCCACTGGATGTCATAAGGTGAATGCACCAATTTGTAAGTCGCTCTGGATAAGAGCGTCTGCTAAATGACTTAAATGTAAATGTAAATGTACACAATATAAAATGTGTATACAGTGTGTGCAAATGAAGTAAGAGGTAACAAGATGGTTTCATTTTATTTTTGTCAGTGAAACGAGGCTAAATGTATAGCCACGTTGGAAAACATAAATGGACCCTTTGAAAATGTGATTTTATTTTTTATTAAACACATTTTTTTAAACATATATATTTTTTATGTGAATCACATTTATATTTGACGTACCTCCGACGGCATTGCGCGTACCCCTGGGTTATTGTGTTTGAAATTCCCAATAATTATACATACAGGGTCCCTAGTATGATGCGCAGGTCTTTGTCCACTGTGTGTGTACATGGTTTGAAATTGAAACTGATAGCTAACTGTCTCACATTTTTCCATTACTTCCCAGTAATGATGTCAATCTTTGTCTAAGTTTGACACTTTAAAGTAAACCAATTAGAAAAGTTCAACTTGTACAACAGAATTGTAATGACAAGTGACGATACATATTCAAAAATCTAATCCGTAGATAAATTATGGTTGATTAAACTGATTAATTGGCCTAAGCAGTCCCACGCACCCTCCACCAGAGAAAGAGAGAGGCCATAACATAATGTCAGACAGAGGAGATCACTGAGTCATCTGTGATGTGATATTTCAAGAGGAGAATCAATGATCCCAAGAGGGGAGATGACGACAGTGAAAGTGGAAGACTCCCAACAAAGCAAACTGAAGAAATTAGTGACATCATTTTAGCATTGTTTGAAAAGGGAAATAGGGGAAGTTGGGTGGCTGGTGTGTCGTTTCTGCACGCTGTCAGTTTTTTTCCGTTTGAGTTTCAGATCACATGATAATTTGTGGTTTAGATGCACTATTGTAAAGTGACTGTTCCACTGGATGCCATAAGGTGAATGCACCAATTTGTAAGTCGCTCTGGATAAGAGCGTCTGCTAAATGACTTAAATGTAAATGTAAATATATTCATGCCCACAGAAGTAAATACAACACTATTATATTGAATCTCTATGTTCATGCCACTGATGTAGTAAATCACATATCACTCTCGCTGAAGCAGTGGTATTGTAATCAATTGTATTTTGATCATATTTCTACAAAGCCTTGTATATAGGCAATAGCATAGGCAGTGTTTTTCCTTCATCTGGCCTCCATATCCTTCCCTCTACAGAGTATGAAGCAACAGTTTTCAGGACAGACTATGAACATAACACCAAAACTGATGGTAACAGCACTGTACTCACATGATGTGAGTTGAAATGCAATATATTTGTTTTGAACAGAGACAAAACATACACAACAGGGTTGTGCCAACATGCCCGCATTCAATGTTATAACCTGCATAGCTGGGTAGGGATGGCACAGGCCTAGATCTCTTCAATTCCTCTTTTTAAAACATTTGATGAAAAAATAAGAACAAGTGCAGCTTTGTGTTATTATGGGGATTTTACCTGCATCACTGTTGCTCAAATCCATAATGGTTTAAGAGAAGAGATTAAACTAAGAGGAATACTGACTGTAAAGTCCCGATTTTTTTTTAAACATTCATGGGATGATGACCTTGAGCGGGTCCAGGAAACTTTGAGACAATAACAGTGCTATTTCATCTATGAGCTGTATATCTGGAACAGCTACAAGAGGAATTTAATCTAAGAAAAAAGAAAAGAAAAGGAGCTAACAAAAGTAAGATAGTCAAAATCCAACATGTGTGAGTCAGAGTGATGGCTTTTGTCCAAGCCCCAGCATTGGCGAGGAATCAAAACAAAAGCATGCCACTGGCCCACCGCTCCACACCACACTGCAGCTAGGGCCTGACAGAGAGTTAAAGGGGTGCTGGAGGTGTTCCATTGCCTCCCATTTCCTTTCCTGGCTCGGCCTGCCGCGTGTTTGGGTCTCTCGTCACACTTCCTGTTCTCTTTTCCTGTGGGTCCATGGGAAGAAAGACAGTGTACACTCCCCACCCTAGGCCCACACCTCTACTGAGACAAGGCAGGCAGCAGCAGGCAACCACGGCGGTCTCATCAGCTATAGGTGACAACCATGCAGCCAGTGCCTGGAGATATATGACAGTGTATTCAACATGGAAGCCTTTTATAGGTTGTGCTACCTGTGCTGATTGCCTGCTCAAGATGGACTTTGTGATGAGTCAAACCTACCTATGCAGAAGGCTGAGCTCAGAGATCAATATTTCTGAAAGGGGGAAATATGTTGAATCTATGGATAGGGCTTTGGTTGTCTTTTACCATTACCATTTTACCATTACCATTGATGATTTGAATAAGTTATTGAGGCCTCATAGGAAAACATGAAACTGTACATATTCCTTCATGGCTCTTGGTTTTTAAAAATTCAGGCCAATCCTAAATGGAATTGTCCTTATTTAGCTGAATTGTTCAATTTCGTATTTTGTCCAATAACCAACAATCAAAAATAATGACGTCAGTAGATTCTGGACCTCAGAGTGAAACCACTGTTGGAACAGTCAACGAGTCTCACATGTCTCCATAAGCCAAGATGTGTGACCTAGGGTGGGCGTGTGGGTAGTGGATGGGGAAGAATGTCCAGAGTGGGAGGGAGATCACAATAGAGGCATTCTCACAACCCACTACACAATGACAGAAAATATGTTTTGTACCCAAGTGCAGTAAAAGCCAAACTAGAAGAGGGAGCACATTATGGGGCACTATATTCTATCTAGAAACATGTCTATGATGAATGCATCCACAGTAATCACTACATTTGCATAATCATAATCAAGATATTGTTAGTAGAGAATTGTATCAATTTTCCAGTGTTGTTTTCCAAACAACAGAGCTGAGCCTGTATAAACTACACTCTAAGCCTAAATCATGATAAACTCATGTAGACTGCTGTTGTGTATTCCAACAAACCTATTGATTTGTTACCCAACTATGTTCTAACAGATCAAATGCAAAGTCTGACCAATTTGCCTTGCAGTGAATGATGGGTTCAGATGAGTTCTTGAAATTCTGTTCTGAACATAGATTTATGGTTCTGAACGGTCAACCTTAAAATGTGTCCCATAATTGTGGATCATCCGCAGTCGTGAGCTCACAGTGCCCCCATTGGATAATCTGCTCACAATGCAACGCAACGGCTGTTATGCAGGGAACCAGGCAGCCATGTGGGGGCAGTGCGGTGCTTCCAATTGCAATAGACAGAACTCGGTTCAAATACTATTACATTTTTTAAAAATTACTTTCACATTAATTTCCGAAGTAAGTATTCAGATATATATGATTTTAAAAGTCGTTTAATATTTTAATGTACATGTATTTCGAAATACAATTGGAAAGTATTTGAAAATACTCAAAAACACTGAATCAAATACATTTCCATGCATTTAACTAAATAGTATTTTAAATAAGTATGTGTTTTTTTTTTTTACAAATAACCATTCAAATAAAAGTACTTGTTTTGGGCTGTGTGCTTGAAAATACTCAAATACACATAAAAAAATATTTTTTAAATACCAGATACTAAATTCAAAAGGCCCTCTCCTCTACACACTGCCCTTGCTAGTATCACTGCTCTTTGCCTCAAGGCTTTTGTGAGTGTTCGCAACCTGCACCCCTATGTAGACACTGCTCCACCCACATCTGTTCAATGCATAGAATGGGGTTGGAGTCGAGGGAAAATAAGCAAGTGTTACCAAATATAACAATGTGCATTTCACAAGTATTCTAATAAAGTGTGTACATAAAACATATCAAACAAGACTGTAAAACCACAATGAGGACATTTACCTATCAAGTATGTTTTCATATATCATTGGTTACATGCATTTAACTTAGGTATTTGAAAATAGTACTTCAAATAAGTATTTTAAATACCAATTTGGTATTATATTTGTTTAAAAAAATACACAAATAACCATCAAAATACTCGAATAAAAGTACTTGTTTTGGGCTGGGTATTTGAAAATACACAGAAAAAAATATTTTTTAAATACCAGATACTCAAATACATATGTATTTGAACACAGGTCTGGTAAGAGGTGGATCATTTTAGGTGTTTAATGTGGTTATATACACTGAACAAAAATATAAACGCAACATGCAACAATTTAAAAGATTTTACTGTGTTACAGTTCAAATAATGAATTCAGTCAATTGAAATAAATTAAATTAGGCCCTAACCTATGGATTTCACATGACTGGGAATGCAGATACCCTATAAAAAAAGGTAGGGGCGTGGACCAGAAAACCGGTCAGTATCTGATGTGACCACCATATGCCTCATGCAGCACGACACATCTCCTTCACATAGAGTTGATCAGACAGTTGATTGTGGCCTGTGGAATGTTGTCCCACTCCTCTTCAATGGCTGTATGTGAAGTTGCTGGATATTAGCGAGAACTGGAACACGCTGTCTTACACGTCGATCCACAGCATCCCAAACATGCTCCAATGGGTGACATGTCTGGTGAGTATACAGGCAATGGAAGAACTGGGACATTTTCAGCTTCCAGGAATTGTGTACAGATCCTTGCGGCATGGGGCTGTGCATTATCATGCTGAATGATGTGATGGCACGACAATGGGCCTGAGGATCTCGTCTCTGTTCATTCAAATGGCCATCAATAAAATGCAATTGTGTTCATTTTCCGTAGCTTATGCCTGTCCATAACATAGCCCCACTGCCACCATGGGGCACTCTGTTCACAACATTGACATCAGCAAACCGTTCACCCTTTGTGGCATTTAATATCCCTATTGCATCAGTCATTTGTCATTTGATCCCTCTATAATTGAAGTACATCAAGAGGTTTTTGTTGCATCTTGAATGAGATTAAACCTGTGAAATGTCAGAGGAGATTGGCTGGCCAGCATTAGCGCCTATGATTGGGTAACATGAGTCATGGTACTCATTGGAGTGATCAGATTTGACAGATTTGCACAATTCACTGTGTTGGATGTCAACCCTCTCAGTCTAAAATGTAACACATTAGGTGCTCTGGTGTTTATGGGATATTCCCACGGCAACACAAGGGGAAACTGTGAAAGATACTGTCAGTGTCAACTATTAGCAGCATGCAGCCACTTTGCAGTGCAACTCGAGCTACATGGTTCATAATGGCTGCTTGATATAACCCACCCCAAAAACATCAAACTCAACTCTGTCTGTTGCTTTTGTAAACAGATGACACATTTGAGAAACTGAACTATGAAGGGTAAATCAAATAATCTACCTTGGCATATACATCAGTATTATAAAAACAGCATCTGCATGATATCTGATTTAAAAAACGTGTATTGTAGGCCTACAATAATATCTCTTTACATCTAGATATGCAATTGAGAACTCTATCTCTGACTGTAGGGCTGACTATATCTGCGTTTTTCTCTCAAATGTTGTGCACAAATTTGTTTATATCCCTGTTAGTGAGCATTTAGGAGTTTTTATGTCTGCAATAAAGCTCTTTTGTGGGGAAAAATGAATTCTAATTGGCTGGGCTATGCCCTCCCAGGCCCATCCACGGCTATGCTCCATCCCACTCATGTGAAACCCATAGATTTTGGCCTAATTAATTCATTTCAATTGACTGATTGCCTTCTATGAACTGTAACTCAGTAAAATGTCTGAAATTGTTCCATGTTGTGTTACTATTTTTGTTCAGTAGATATGGTCATATATTACATGTCAGTCCTGTTGATTATAGGATCCTCTCCCATATCAACGTCAGTCCCACATTGCACCACCTGATGGAGCACGTATAGTATGTTCCAGTATGTTCCAGTACTGCTGTGGCGCTATCCTCAGCATAAGGACCTTGAAGTAATAACACTGATCTCCACTGAACTGGAGGGGCAGATGACTTCAACAGCCCATTTGTTTCTAATGGCGCTAAGCTCTAAAGAACATGGCTAATTGGCATGCCTGGCTGAATATAGATATCACTACGTGATAGGCTACAGATGAAGATGGAACAAGGCTTATATGTTATTGTACTTTTCATTTAATCATTTCAACAGACCATTTCCAAGTAGCCTAGCTAGCTATATTAGATGGTTAAGGTCATAAGGTCACTTCGAATCAAATGCATTAGCCTTGAGGTTAGAGCGCTGGGCCAGTAATGAACTGAAAGGTTGATGTTTTGAATCCCGGAGCTGACAAGGTGAAAAAAATCTGTTGCTGTGCCTTTGAGCAAGGCACTTAACCCCAATTGATCCAGGGGCACTGGACAATGGTGACCCTGGCCTTGACCCCACTCCCTGCAGGTGTCTCAGGGGGAGTTGAGATACTGTGTGTAACAGGACAAATATAAGCACTACCCAAAATCATTATTAAAAGAGACTTTTGTGTCATTGATGATTGATTGATCTGTAGATAAAGATAACCTAAGGATTATCCACAGCTAGAGGCAGAAGGCTATAGTGTGTGTGTGTTTATCATGATAGATATGTTATTCAGTGGACCAATTGAAGTGAATGAAACTATTATTATATTGGGTGGCATTGACTTTACTCAAAGGGTTTGATGGGTGCATTTACATTTGAGTCATTTAGCAGACACTCTTATCCAGAGCAACTTACAGGAGCAATTAGGGTTAAAAGCCTTGCTCAAGGGCACATTGATAGATTTTCAACTAGTTGGCTTGGTGATTTAAACCATTGACTTTTCGGTTACTGGCCCAATGCTCTTAACCGCTCGGCTCAATGTCTAGGCCTACTGCTGTGGCAAGTCTCCTCCTGGTGTACAATGCTATTGCCCTAGACTTAGGGGCGGACCAGTGATGAAATCTTGGTGAATGTCCAGGTTTCTCTCAAGTGGACACTGGGGGTTATGGGTTCATGCTGGGGGACTAGGGGACTGGAAGGATCATGGGTCTTAAAATAATCTTCTGTCTAAATGTAAAACACCTCATATTTACACTGAACAAAAATATTAACATAACATGCTACAATTTCAAAGATTCTACATGAGATAAATGCATTAGGCCCTAATCTATTGGTTTTCACATGACTGGGAATACAGATATGCATCTGGTGGTCACAGATACCTAAAAAAAAAGGTACGAGCGAGGATCAGAAAACCAGTCAGTATCTAGTGTGACCACCATTTGCCTCATGCAGCGTGACACATCTACTTCGCATATAGTTGATCAGACTGTTAATTGTTGCAGGCCATGGAAGTACTGGGACATTTTCAGCTTCCAGGAATTGTGTACAGATCCTTGCAACATGGGGTCGTGAATTATCATGCTGAAACATGAGGGGATGGCGGCGGATGAATGGTACGAAAATGGGCCTCAGGATCTCGTCACTTTATTTCTGTGCATTCAAATTGCCATCAATAAAATGCAATTCTGCTCGTTGTCCATAGCTTATGCCTGCCCATACCATAAACCCACCAAAAGGCACTCTGTTCACAATGTTGACATCAGTAAACCTCTTGCCCACACAACGCCATACATGCTGTCTGCCATCTGTCTGGTACAGTTGAAACCTATATTCATCCGTGAAGAAGACACTTCTCCAGCGTGCCAGTGGCCATCAAAGGTAAGCATTTGCCAAATGATGTCGGTTACGACGCCGAACTGCAGTCAGGTCAAGACCCTGGTGAGGACAATGAGCATGCAGATGAGCTTCCCCAAGACGGTTTCTGACAGTTTGTGCAAACCCACAGTTTCATCAGCTGTCCGTGTGGATGGTCCCAGGTGATCCTGGGGGTGAAGAAGCCGGATGTGGAGGTCCTGGGCTGGCGTGGTTACACGTGGTCTGCGGTTGTGAGTCCGGTTGCACATATTGCCAAATTCTCTCAAACAACATTGGAGGCAACTTACGGTAGAGAAATTAACATTCTGTCAACGGCTCTGGTGGACATTCCTGCAGTCAGCATACCAATTGCACGCTCCCTCAAAACTTGATACATCTGTGGCATTGTGTTGTGTGACAAAACGTTACATTTTAGAGTGGCCTTTTATTTTTTCCCCAGCACAAGGTGCACCTGTGTAATGATCATGCTGTTTAATCAGCTTCTTGATACCCCACACCTGTCAGGTGGATGTATTATCTTGGCAAAGGAGAAATGCTCACTGACAGGGATGTAAACAAATTTGTGCACAACATTTGAGAAAAATATGTTTTTTGTGCGTAATGGAACATTTTTGGGATATTTTTTTTCAGCTCATGAAACATAGGACCAACACTTTGCATGTTGCGTTCATATTTTTGTTCAGTATTTGTTCAGATATTTTTTTCATTTGAAAGTAGAATCTGATAAAGACAGTGGTGACTTAAGCCTGCTTGAGGACTGCAGGAGCTCTAGAAAGCACTCTCAACAGCTCATGTGTCCCAATATGAAAAGTGGTCAGATTTATTCATGTCATATGAATGACAACTAAAGTAAGTATTTCTGTACCTGTTCCTGAATGTGATCTTTGCTGTGTTCATATTAATGTAACTGATGCCATAAGACCATTGAAATGAGCAAGGTTATACATAGGTCTACATTAAAGAAGCAAGATCCCATTTCATTCTATCAGTCAGCACTTTTGACGGTGAGGTGACATACAGTACGTATGGTCAAATACCACAAATTGAGCCAGAGGGCTTTTATCCAGCACAGCATCGATATGCTTCTGTCTCTTCCCAAGATTAATTAGTTACGTCCATAAGAGGGATGTACTCAGATGGTTTATGATGATGATGATGATGACTGCTGTACTTTCCATGGTGGCTCTGACACTGAGCCAAACACATGCGCACGCGCGCACACACACACGCACACACACACACACACACATGCACACACACACACACGCTCACTCACACACACACACACACACACACACACACACACACACACACACACACACACACACACACACACACACACACACACACACACACACACACACACACACACACACACACACACACACACACACACACACACACACACACACACACACACACGACAATAAACAACTCAAACACACTCAGAAATCTATACCCCCATAATAACATAAATCATGCGGAATAATTTAAATGATGATTATAAACCACATGTAGATGGGCGTGGCTGTATTAAAAGTTACTGATGTGCTGAAAAAACAGCTAACTCTGCAGAGACAAACAGCTGCTCAGCACTAATAAATCCCTCACAGAGTAACAGGTGATGGTCTGATGGAGCTTCTGCCCCATGTGATGTGTGTGTGTGTGTGTGTGTGTGTGTGTGTGTGTGTGTGTGTGTGTGTGTGTGTGTGTGTGTGTGTGTGTGTGTGTGTGTGTGTGTGTGTGTGTGTGTGTGTGTGTGTGTGTGTGTGTGTGTGTGTGTGTGTGTGTGTGTGTGTGTGTGTGTGTGTGTGTGTGTGTGCGTGTGTGTATGCGTGTGTGTGCTTGCATGATGTGTGTGCGTGTGCAACAAGCTTG
The DNA here is from genome assembly GCF_021184085.1 of Oncorhynchus gorbuscha. Classification (NCBI taxonomy): domain Eukaryota; kingdom Metazoa; phylum Chordata; class Actinopteri; order Salmoniformes; family Salmonidae; genus Oncorhynchus; species Oncorhynchus gorbuscha. Next base: position 87,845,413 of record NC_060175.1, on the reverse strand, counting down.
TGTGTTTATATAATTTGAAAAGTTAAGCTTTGCTAAATCTACATGTTTACACAGTAATTACATAGGCTGTTACAGTGAAAATACATTGTCACTAACACACACAACAACGGAAACTGTTTACTCCAAATGGAAAATGTTTTTCTATTGGACAAATTCAGGTAGGTCCCTCCCCGTTTCATTCTGTTTGCTTCTATTTAGTTCCTAGAATAAACACTAAATGTTTAATCTAGGAACTACTAACACACATACAAACAGATTGCACCGTGGTAAGTAAATTGGCTTATTATGCAAAATTGTGTTTTGCAACGGAGTTACACAATTCAGCTCGTCAGGCTAAATGTGTGCCGTTTTGCTGGCTTAATGTCAATTGGAGTAAGCAACTCGTAGACCTGTGTGTGTGTCCCCCACTTCCTTCATTTCACTCAGCTCATTTACTGATTAATAGTTTTGAGTACTGGAGTGGGGTCATAGAGTTAAGGAAGCTATTCACAGGCAACAAACACAACATGTGCAGGCTGCAGGCAAGCAGCTAAACTGTACAAACTACAGGTGTGGAAAGGAGATAGTAACATCCTGTCTGGCTTGTGTGATTTGAGACAGTCACTGAGACTACAGTATGTCTGAGGCTAGGCCCCTGACTGACACTGTCCAGAACATCTGCTGCATGGGGGTACACAGTGCTGCTGTGTAATGGACGTTCAACATGAAGCTTTGAGGAGCTTCACTAATACAAGTTTTAGCTAATCCTCTTCAACTGTATCTCCTGCACATGTAGGCTACTTTGGTACATGTACAAAAGCTGAAGAACATATGCACCACCAGGTACTTTGTGCAGGTGCTGGAGTTGTAGGTGAAATCATGGAAAACAGAAAGGAAAATGCTGCACACTGCTGCTCATGCTCCCAGGTGATATTTATAGGGTTTTATAACATTTCTTATAACATTTCAACCCTTAGGTCTTCATCAGGCATCCATGTCCCAGGTGGGGGTGGAAGGTCCTATATATAGGGGCAGTACTCGGTGACAAAAACATATAGGCCAATAATAAAAACCCTGGTAAGCAGGTGTGATGAAGGCTATTTGTCATATCTAGCATATTTGATTACAAAAGAAACACCACTAGGTAAAAAGTTCAATTTAATTTAAATTGGGAAAAAGTTTATTTAGTGAGCGTTTTAAATGGAGAGAGCGTGTCAATTTATTATGCATGTGATATTTGGCCAATGAGCGACTGAAAGTTGTTTTGTGTCATCTAAAGTATCCTGTTTTGCTCTGTGTTAAGTTATGTTTTTTATATATTTAACAAACTTCTGTCTCTCGATGTGTTTGTAGTAAACTACTTCTGTTGATTTGTGGACACATGCTTCAATGGAATCCCGCGAGTGCGTCACTTGCAAGGAACTCTGACTGACGCGAGCTGATTGGCTTCAGCCTGGAAAGATACCCGCCTCGGCGTTGCCTTGTACGGGAAATGGAACGGGGCGTCCCTCTGACATAGTGGTACGATACAATTGATCGTATAAAAATGTGTTCCCTTCAACAACATTTGGACTGCAGAGCAAAAATAACTACTGGAGATGACGACCTACCGCTTGGAATACGGACATTGCTTAAAATACTAGTGGGTTATAACAGGTGAGCGCTCCGTTTTCACTGTCAGTATCATATTACTTTTACCAGAGGTCTAATCCCGAGGGATTTACAGGAGCAATTATGTTTGAGTACCTTGCTCAAGGGTACATGGACAGATGTGTGACCTAGTCAACTTGGGGATTCGAACCAGTGCCCTTTCAGTTACTGACCCAATGCTCTTAACCACTAGGCTACCTGCCACCCCTTATTATTGTGCATTCTGTAAATTAATGTAATTCATTAGAACCATGTTATCCTAAAATGCATAAATCTAAAAGTCATACATGCAAAAACTGGAGAGACATGCCATCTACAGGTGATTGGGAGGACAATTAAAAGTTACTGTATATTTAAATAGTGTATATTTGACAGTGAATTGCTGCATGAGATCATCATACTGTATGTGTATAGTTATTTAGTTATACGCATGCTACATGCAACTGTCAGCATGCAGTGGCTTACCTGTTGATACAGGTAGTAGGTACTACATGTGCTTCCACTTAGTTCCTCTGATGTGCATCTAGTGCATCACAATCGAATGCACTGCCAACTACACTATTTTTAAAGCAATGTACTAGTCAGACAGAAAAATACATATTGCAGCTTTCAGTCTTTCTCCATGTAGCCACATTAGTAACATTTTGTGGACCTGACCAATTTCACATAAAATATGTGTGTTATAGATCTGTCACTCTTCATTGAAAACAAGTCTAAGAAGCGGTAGATATGTTCTATGTGCGCTATTTTTATGCTTCCCATTAAGATTGGTTTTTGTGTCTTACTTTTGGTTTTGTACACCAGCTTCAAACAGATGAAAATACAATATTTTTGGTTATGGAAAAGCTATTTGACAGCGGTTTAGATGGTACAATGATTATCTACACTATACTTGCTTGTTTTGTCACGTAAACAAAAATTAAGCAAACTATTAGAATTTTAACAACCAGGAAATGGCGAAATAATTTCTGGATAGGGAGACTCTCAAAGATGCACTAACTTTAGTTGTGCTGACAGACATTCAAATCAGTCTTTTACCTTCAGTGGGGGATCTACACTCCTCTTCCTTCATGCCCTGAGTCCATACTCTGAAAGCCAACCCCCTCAGACATGTAGTTCGGTGTGTTTTTAAACTTCAAAGATTTCCAGGGTCATGTTCATTATGCTGATTCTGTTGCAAAATGTTTCTGCAAATGGAACAAAATAGGGCTGGACCTACCTGTATTTGTCCAATAGAAACTTGTTTTAGTTGAAAAACGGAACGGTAATGATGGTTAAAGAGTACACCCATGGTAATGGGGATGTAGTTTGGGAAAACACTCAACTGAAACCAAGGCTTTCTACAAGAGAGACTGTTTTCTCAATCTACCGGCGGGGTCAGAAGGGTTAGCATTACCTACTGCACGTTGGGAGGAAGGGCACAGTTATGAAAGTTGTGTGGCTTGTCCTGCAGGGGAGGGGGAATCTGGCACCTGAAGTAAATTCATTTCATGCCTTTAGATGAGACAGATTTGACAGTCTTCCATAACCTATGCAGGGATTGGCAACCCAGGGGTAGAGGATGTCAACTACAAATTCATGACTGTAGATTTTAGAAGATTCTAGTATCTCTTACAGTCAGCTCACAAAGGCCCTCCGTAAAATTGCCTTTGTAATTGCTCTCACATTTCGTCTGCACCTTTACTCAACAGAAATGGCCTGCATTCACCCCCCGCATGGAGTTCAGCCTTATGATAACAGCCTCTACAACTCAGAGTCTCTGAGCCTGGACCTTACCTGCAGGTTAGCCATGGACGTGAGTAGCCAGATGGACCAGCTCTCTGCCACCTCCCTGCCTAGCATCAACTCCCTGGTGGGCACCTACACTGGCGAGTTTGATGCTTCCTCCTGTCAGATCGCCACAGCTCCTACAACCTCTAGCACAGGCTCTGTCCATGAATCGCCCTTCAAGAAGGATGACTTCCAGATTTACGGCTGCTACCCTGGCAGCTTTGCCCTGAGCTACTTTGACGAAGCCCTGTCTTCTGGTGGCTCTGAATGTTTCGGCAGCCCGGCGTCAGTCCAGTCTCCCTCTAGCCCAGGCTTCCAGCCTGCATCGGCTTGGGCCTCGGCCTCCGCCCCCTACTCTCCCAGCCTGGACTGCTGGGTGGCTGATAAGACTGCATTATTACAGACATCCTCTTTCTTCACCTATGGACCCGGCTCAGTAGAGGATCTGTCTCCTCTGGACCAGCCCCAGCCCCAGCTGGCTGATCAAGGTCACTTCTCTCTAAGTCAGGAGCAGCACCCCTCCCTGCTTTCTTTCTCCCCTCTAACCCTGGAGCCAGGCACCCTAGATGACTCTGGCTTCATGGAAGGTAGCATGTCGCTGAAACCGAACAGCCCTACTGGAAATGAGGGTCGCTGTGCTGTCTGTGGGGACAACGCCTCCTGTCAGCACTATGGGGTTCGTACCTGTGAGGGCTGCAAAGGTTTTTTCAAGGTGAGCAGCTTTTTCCTCTCTTCTGTCAATTTATTTCATAAATTGGTGTATAATGCATTTTTCACACAATGCAAACACAATTAATATATTTGCCAGCAGCATACCACCCTGCATACCACTGCTGGCTTGCTTCTGAAGCTAAGCAGGGTTGGTCCTGGTCAGTTCCTGGATGGGAGACCAGATGCTGCTGGAAGTGGTGTTGGAGGGCCAGTAGGAGGCACTCTTTCCTCTGGTCTTAAAGAATAAATATCCCAATGCCCTGTGATGTGATTGGGGACACTGCCCACTGTGCTGTCTTTTGGATGGGACATTAAACGGGTGTCCTGACTCTCTGAGGTCATTAAAGATCCCATGGCACTTAATTGTAAGAGTAGGGGTGTTAACCCCGGTGTCCTGGCTAAATTCCCAATCTGGCCCTCAAACCATCAGTCACCTAATAATCCCCAGTTTACAATTGGCTCATTCATCCCCTGTAACTATTCCCCAGGTTGTTGCTGGAAATGAGAATGTGTTCTCAGTCAATTTACCTGGTGAAATAAAAAAATATGCATCTCCATTGCTAGCCTGAATTTAATAGTGAAGGTTTTTTTTCTGTGTTCTTTGCAGCGTACTGTACAGAAAAAAGCCAAATATGTGTGTCTTGCCAACAAGGACTGTCCGGTGGACAAGCGGCGACGGAATCGCTGTCAATTCTGTCGTTTTCAGAAGTGCCTGGCAGAAGGCATGATGAAAGAAGGTGAGCCCAGCACTTCAAATGCATTTTACTACCACATATTTCACAATAACTACTATTTCTCTCTCAGTTGCTAAGACATTATTGACCTTGTATTTCTCTCGCTCTCTCCAAGTTGTGAGAACAGATAGCTTAAAAGGTCGAAGAGGTCGTCTGCCCTCCAAGCCAAAAGCAGCCCAGGACCTATCTTCTGCTGAGTCTCCAGTTAATATTATTGCCTCTCTTGTGAGGGCACACATTGACTCAAACCCTAGTGTTGGGAAACTGGACTACTCTAAGGTAAGGACTACTGCAAATTCTCCATTGTGGTCTGTCTATTATGACTTATTGTTTTTTGGCGTTTAAGGTCACTGTTGGTACTCTAAGGATGGAGCATAAATTGAACCAAAAGAATGCAGGGAATTCCCCTAATGGAACCAACCCTTCTCCCTCCTTTCTAATTCAGTACCAGGAGACTGTGGCCAGTCTGTCAGAGGAAGTGGACGTTGGTGACGTCAAACAGTTCTACAACCTCCTCACGGCATCCATGGACGTGATTAGCAAGTGGGCTGAGAGCATCCCTGGGTTCACTGCATTCTGCTCTGAGGACCAGGAGCTGCTACTGGAGTCAGCCTTCATGGAACTGTTCATCTTGCGACTAGCATATAGGTAAGAAGAAGCAAATTATGTCATTGTAAAAAAAAATGTAAATGGTCCAGAAGACCACCTTGCATATACAGAGCTATAACTGTGTTGTATTGACATTGGTCACTGTATTGCTAGGATTATAAAGTACATAAAATATGAATGACAGGATTGATTGCACCCACAACTCACATTGTGCAGATATTTTAGAAGCAACAATCATGGGTATCAAAGACATTGTTAATCCATCCTATTTATATTCTCTTTCCAAGGATCAACCCTGAGACACACAAGCTGATATTCTGCAATGGAGTGGTGCTTCACCGGATGCAGTGTGTACGGGGCTTCGGTGACTGGATAGACTCCATCATGGACTTCTCCCAGAGCCTGCACCGCATGAACCTGGACATGTCGTCCTTCTCCTGCCTCACAACCCTGGTCATAATCACTGGTGAGAGCTCAACCCACCTACGCATACGCGCCAGCCTGTCAGGCTCTGTTAACAGAGACATCACACCATAATCCAGTACATTATGACAGCAGGCGCCATGTTGCAATGTCAATCTTTATGTTCACCCTGACCTGAGTTGCCTGAACAAGCTGGATCTACATACATCTTGATTCACAGGCTTACATAATGTTATTGTGTTACAGAATAATGATAAATGTCCTATTTAAAAATGTAAAAAATGATACTCTCACCACTTTCTGGTCACACGCGAAGCCTTTTCTGTCTCCTGATTCTCCAGACCGCCACGGCCTGAAGGAGCCCAAGCGGGTGGAGGAGTTCCAGAACCAGCTCATCACCTGTCTCAGAGATCACGTCTCGAGCTGCGCCTCGGACTCCACTCGGCCCAACTACCTGTCCCGCCTCCTGGGAAAACTGCCCGAACTACGGACTCTCTGCACCCAGGGCCTGCAGCGCATCTTCTATCTTAAGCTTGAGGACTTGGTCATACCACCCCCCATAGTGGACAAAATTTTCATGGAAACTCTGCCTTTCTGAGAGTGAGAAAAGACTATACAGAGTGTGCTAGAGACGATAAATGATGAAGTGATCTCCCTGTTGGATTAGGGACAAACAAATTAAACTCTTAAAGACTGACATAAAAGTGCTGAATAATACTATCTTAAAAGCTCTGAAGCTATATCGCACTTGAGGAAAACAGGACCTCTTGTACATTAGCAATGGCCATAGTATGGTGCTGAAAGGATAATTAACTTCTTTATAATTTCAGTAATAGTTTTAATGCAGTATTTCAGATGTATGGCTTTGAGTGTGCACTAATTACTTATACTGGAGTGAAAAACAGACAGGCCATGGACCAAAAGCAGACTGCCATAAGTTAAGTAAACAAAGTTAGATTTTGATGAACATGCGTTAGTGCACTTTAAAAATAGGCCTGTGAAATGTAATGACTGATACTAAGGACTGCATCATCTTGCTTCGTATGTACATTATGCCTTAGCTAGATGGTGTTTTTGAGATTCAGGTTCAAGATTTTACTACTATCATGGTATTATAGCATAGCCACAATGACCCCACTGCAGCATTGTGACTGAAACATGTTACAATCATAAGGTTAAATAAATAAAATAAGGACATTTGAGAAGAGTACCTGATCTTGTTGAGAACTACCAGTTGCAGATAGTGATGATTATGCTTTCAGTGATGTTGGGTAAATATCACTGAAATATGGCAGCTATGATTAAGCAGCCAGAACAAATATTACAACTTAATTGTGTTTTTTGCATCTATGAATGTTTCACACTCAGTGCACAAAACATTAGGAACACCTACCTAATATTGAATAACCCTCAGAACAGCCTAAACTCGTCGGAGCATGGACTCTACGTGTTGAAAGTGATCCAGAGGGATGCATGTTGACTTAATCTTCCCACAGTTGTGTCAAGTTGACTGAATGTCCTTTGGTTGGTCGACCATTCTTGATACACATGGGAAACTGTTGAGTGTGAGAAACCCGGCAGAGTTAGTTTTTTTTGGATCATTTTATTTTTATTTCACATTATACAATGCGCAGGATCACGTTACAAATATTAACTGACATGACAACACTAACAAACATACAAAACTATTTACATACTGGTCAAGAGTACATTTTGAGGACACAAAATGAAATTTACAAAAAAATATTTATGTTCTCAAAAAATAATGTCACCCCCCCTCTTTCTTACCATGTAGGTCCACTGCTTGGTCAAGAGTTGTTGATATCTGATAAGAGTTTGACATAATACATCCCATGCCTCAACTGAGTTTGCCTGAGCTTTGTTTATCACAGCCACTGATCGCTCTATACAAAGAATATCTTGAAAATATGATAACCATGTTTGAGGTGAGAGGATTGTAGGGGTAATCCAAGCACTATTGATAACCTTTTTTGCTGCTGTTAACCCTCCATAAATGATTATTTTCTGAACCAGTTGCAGTACAAATGAATAGTCATCATTCAACAAAAATAAAGGTGTATCTTTGTTCACAAGGAAACCCATCATTTTTGTGAGGAAATCTGAAACGTGACCTGAACTGGGACACCACAGAATATTCCCAAATCATGTGACCAGAACTGGGACACCATAGGACATTCCCAAATCATGTGACCAGAACTGGGACACCATAGGACATTCCCAAATCATGTGACTAGAACTGTGGCACATTCCCAAATCATGTGCAATAGTGTTCCAACAGCATTCATATGGCATCTATCACATATTGGAGTAGGAATCAGCTTCACCTTAAACTGTCTAAATGGGGTTGCATAACTTGTACGTACGTGTGTAAGCTGATGTGCTGGGTTTTTAGAGGTAACAAATACATTTCCCCAAATGGTATCCCAGTTCAGGTCGTGCCCCAACCCCTCCATTTCAGTTGCAGTTCTTAACGCACTCAAACCGGTGGGCCTGGCACCTACTACCATACCAGTTTAAAAAGGCACTTCAATCTTTTGTCTTGCCCATTCACCATCTGAATAGCACACATGCACAATCAAGGTAGCACACATGCACTTGAGACATTTTTTAGTTTTTAGGGGTGCAACTGCATCTTTGCGCAAGGTTAAATTGAGATCCTCAGTAACGGATTTTTGTCCTCTGGCGTCCTTGGGTAGGCAGAGGGAGTCTGGGGAATCAAGGAATGCTGTTTGTCCATGTCTCAAGGCTTAAAAATCCTTCTTTAACCTGTCTCCTCCCCTTCATCTACACTGATTGTTGACTCTTGATTTAACTCTTGATTTAGGTGACATCAAGAAGGGATCATAGCTTTCCTCTGATAATAGCTTTCCCCTGGTCAGTCTGATGGACCGAGTGTTCGTCAGTGTACATCGCTTATTGTGTAAATTCGGACTATTTTTGTGCAATACATGACTATGAATGTGTTTAAATTAGCATGGGATACTCAAAGCCACAATCTGCAAGATGGGCATACCATCTAAGAATGGGCCCATCAACAAAATATTGAGAAAATGCATTCCATGACATTTCCAGATGCAAATAGCACTTGAATTCTATGATTATATTGCTCAAGGAATGAGAAACATGGTATTGTACATAATTTGTTTAGTTTCCTTTGAAGGATTTTTTTATTTTACAAAATTGAGTAATAATATAATAATAATAATAATAATAATAGGTCCTTAGTTATGATAAAGTGAGTCATATGATAAGTCATTTGTCCAAATCAAAAGGATTACAGTTTTTCCTTAGTTGAATTGCTGGAAATCGTACAGTCTGTGGCTTTAACGTTCTATGTATTGTGACAAATCTAATTAAGTTCCGGGCATTGCATTACATATTTAATTTCTTCATCTTCAATACTGCAGCCCAATATAAAATAAAGAGTTCTGTAATGAGTCAATTGATTCTTGCTCACCTATAAAACTTTTAAAAAACAAAGAAATTCTGCATTTTAAGTTACATGGCATAAATAGAATACGAGACGCTTAAAACAGTACAATACATTTTTTCATGATAGAAACTGAAATGTTAATGTGATTTAAGAAAACATCTAAGAGCTAGAGTTGTTGTACAGTAATTAACAATTGTTCTCCCTAATAGAATCTTTGTTCAGTCTATTTTTCACAGCCTGAAAGTCCAGGATGTGTGAATTTACTTAGGATGAAATGAGTACCAGGACCTATTTTAATCCACTCCATTCCAATAACTAATTAATTGGTGAGAGGCCTTTCAGGTTATGTCGATATAGGACTCGTTTTACTGTGGATATAGATACTTTTGTACCTGTTTCCTCCAGCATTTTCACAAGGTCCTTTGCTGTTGTTCTAGGATTGATTTGCACTTTTCGCACCAAAGTACGTTCTTCTCTAGGAGACAGAACGTGTCTCTTTCCAGAGCGGTATAGACAAATGTGTGGTCCCATGGTGTTTATACTTGCGTAGTATTGTTTGTACAGATTTACGTGGTACCTTCGGGTGTTTGGAAATTGCTCCCAAGGATGAACGAGACTTGTGGAGGTCTACAATTTTTTTTCTGAGGTCTTGGCTGATTTATTTGGATTTTCCCATGATGTCAAGCAAAGAGGCACTGAGTTTGAAGGTAACCTATCAGAAGCATCTAAAGCCATGACATAATTTTCTGGAATTTTCTAAGCTGTTTAAAGGCACAGTCAACTTAGTGTATGTAAACGTCTGACACACTGGAATTGTAATAGTGAATTATAAGTGAAATAATCTGTCTGTAAACAATTGTTGGAAAAATTACTTGTGTCATGCACAAAGTAGATGTCCTAACCGACTTGCCAAAACTATAGTTTGTTAACAAGAAGTTTGTGGAGAGGTTGAAAAACGAGTTGTAATGACTCCAACCTAAGTGTATGTAAACCTCCGACTTCAACTGTATAAGTCTCCAACTTCAGTGATTTTTGCAATTCGTTCCAGTCATTGGCAGCAGACAACTGGAAGGAAAGGCGGCCAAAGGAGGTGCTGGCTTTGGGGGTGACCAGTGAAATATACCTGCTGGAGCGAGTGCTACCGGTGGGTGTTGCTATGGTGACCAGTGAGCTGAGATAAGGCAGAGCTTTACCTAGCAAAGACTTATAGATGACCTATAGCCAAGTAGGTTTTGGCGACAAATATGTAGTGAGGACCAGCCAACAGGACGCAGTGGTGGGTAGTATATGTGGATTTGGTGACAAAACGGATGGCACTGTCATAGATCGCATCCAGTTTGCTGAGTAGAGTGTTGGAGGCAAAATTACATCGTTGAAGTCAAGGATCGGTAGGATGGTCAGTTTTACCTGGGTATGTTTGGCAGCATGAGTGAAGGAGGCTTTGTTGCAAAATAGGAAGCCAACTCTACATTTAACTTTGGATTGGCGATGCTTAATGTGAGTCTGGAAGGACAGTTTACAGTCTAGCCAGACACCTAGGTATTTGTAGTTGTCCACATATTCTAAGTCAGAGTAGTGACGCTAGTCGGGCAGAAGGGTGCGGGCAGCAATCGGTTGAAGAGCATGCATTTAGTTTTACTTGCATTTTAGAGCAGTTGGAGGGCACGGAAGGAGTGTTGTATGACATTGAAGCTCACCTGGAGGTTTGTTAACACAGTGTCCATAGAAGGGCCAGATGTATACAGAATGGTGTCATCTGAGTAGAGGTGGATCAAAGAATCACCCGCGGCAAGAGCGACATCATTGATATATACATAGAAAAGAGTCGGCCCGAGAATTCAAACCTGTGGCACCCCCATAGAGACTGCCAGAGACAACAGGCCCTCCGATTTGACACACTGAACTCTGAGAGGTAGTTGGTGATCCAGGTGAGGCAGTCATTTGAGAAACCAAGGCTGTTGAGTATGCCTATTAAGAATATGGTTATTGACAGAATTTAAAAACATTGGCCAGGTCGATGAAGACGGCTGCACAGTACTGTATTTTATCGATGGCGGTTATGATATCGTTTAGGACCTTGAGCGTGGCTGAGGTGCACCCGTGACCCGCTGGGAAACCAGATTGCATAGCGGAGAAGGTACAGTGGGATTCGAATTGGTCGGTGATCTGGTTGTTCACTTGGCTTTCGAAGACTTTAGAAAGTACAGGCAGGATGGATATAGGTCTGTAACAGTTTGGGTCAAGGGTGTCTCCCCCTTTGAAGAGGGGGATGACCGAGGCCGCTTTCCAATCTTTAGGAATCTCAGATGATACGAAAGAGAGGTTGAACAGACTAGTAATAGGGGTTGCAACAATGGCGGCGGATAATTTTAGAAAGAGAGGGTCCAGATTGTCTAGCCCAGCTGATTGGTAGGGATTCAGATTTTGCAGCTCTTTCAGAACATCAGCTGTCTGGATTTGGGTGAAGGGGAAGCAGGGAGGGGGGCTTGGGCCAGTTGCTGTGGGGAGTGCAGAGCTGTTGGCCGGGGTTGGGGTAGCCAGGTGGAAAGAATGGCCAGCCATAGAGAAATGCTTATTGAAAGTCTCGATTATCATGGATTTATCAGTGGTGACAGTGTTTCCTAGTCTCAGTGCAGTGGGCAGCTGGGAGGAGGTACTCTTATTCTCCATGGACTTTACAGTCTCAAACGTTTTGGAATTAGTGCTGCAGGATGCAAATTTCTGCTTGAAGAAGCCTTTGCTATCCTAACTGACTGTGTGTATTGGTTCCTGACTTCCCTGAAAAGTCGCATATCGCGGGGACTGTTCGAAGCTAGTGTAGTACACCACAGGGTGATTTTGTGCTGGTCAAGGGCAGTAGTCTGGAGTGAACCAAGGGCTATATCTGTTCTTAGTTTATTCTTTTTTTGAAAGGGGCATGCTTATTTAAGATGGTGAGGAAAGCACCTTTAAAAGAACAACCAGGCATCCTCTACTGACGGGTTGAGGTCAATATCCTTCCAAGATACCTGGGCCAGGTCGATTAGAAAGACCTGCTCGCAGAAGTGTTTTAGGGAGCGCTTGACAGTGATGAGGGGTGGTCCGAGAATGATTTACATGGTTATCAAAACGCCACGCCAGGGTAAGCCTACACGAATCACAGCCCTTATTTTAAGTGTTTCTAAAATCCCCTATGGGTAAAATTAATGGTGGAAAAACAATTGGAACCATTTCCCTATTTGACTGGTAGGTTTTATGGGTATTATGATACCACTGTGGGGCTTTATAGTTTCTCTCACTTGTGATTGGATACCTTTCATTTAACAAGGGATTGGCCATACATAAAACTGTATGATCCAATCATAAATTACAATTACTTCCCTTCCCCAGTCGCTCAAGTGACTTATTTCAACAATGAATAGTGAGACATTCTCACACTTTAAAATGTGTAGAGTATGCTTCAATTGCTGAGTGTAGACTACCACTTCTGGCTGGTTGCTACAAAGGCAATCCTATGAAGAGACCATTCATGGAGTACAGGTGCTCCTTACATAGGTCAACAGTAATGTTGAGAATCAACTGGGTATTATTGATAAGTTATCAATTTCCCTAAATCAGGCAATAAGCATTGTGAGGGGTGCAACTGCTAATATGGAAGAAGTTGGTAACCCAGTGATGCTAGACTGAAGACAGACAACTCCATGGGGAATGACTTGGGTTTCACATTGCCTTGTGGGAACACAAACTGCCATTGCCTAATTTTGTCACCATGATCTGTGTCAACAATAGTGCACAGAAATGTGTGTGCAAAGAGAGACATGGGCTGCAGTCAGACTCAGAGCATGTAGCAAATGCAATCTGTGAGGAAACTTAACACATATTGCATCCTAGGAGAGTTGATAAAAAGTAAATCACTTTAAAAAGTTTGATACAGATCTTACTCAATGCTCCATTGAATTGGTTACCTGCCAGTCACGTCGGTAGTTTCTTTCAATCCAATAGCTATTCTTATTATTATGAAGTGATGGTTTACATATTAGCTGGGAGCTGTTACAAATCTGTATGCTATATTCAAACAAAATGTGATTAAAGCTGCACTAGTCATGTACAACACAATGTATACAGTGTCTGTCTGTCTGCTCAGTTCAATAAACTATAAAGATATAAGGGTCAGGTTCTTTCACTTTGTCCCATTTAGCTATTCCTACTGCATGAATATGTCCCATATGTATTCCTTAGCATGGGTCTTAAATTAAGAGACAGGTGGTTGTGAAACTGTATATGTTCAGGTATTTTAGTCTCCAATTGTCTGATATTGAAAAACTCCTAATCCTGACCAGATTCTGGTCCAATATATATTTTATACCCCAAGGACGGTGTTGGGAAGGGGTGCGTGCTGAGCAGGGAGGCAATGTTTAGGAAGTTCCCTGTCTGGTACGGAAACCCATTATGAACATCTGACACCCCCCCAAACCCCCCACCGAGAATCATTCAGCAAGTGTAACTAAATAAAGTCACCATCACTCACTCCGATTACAGCAGTTGTGGGCGATGGCATGCCGTTGTGTGAATGAGTCTCCCCTTAGAAAGAAGAAAACCGTGAATGATAAAACACGTGATCAAAAAAATCCCAAGGAGCACGTGGAGAAAACTGTAAATCCATGATTTTTCAATTGTCTTCAGAAAGATAAAATTACAAGGCCATTACAGTCCAGACCCCGCGCCACCGACTGTCTACCAACCATGCACTGTTTTGGAAATGGGGCAGCTGTGAGAAGATGATAATGTTACGATTATAAAACTAGAGTGATAGGGAGACTTGGGTGACCAAGATGTTCAAATGTTCATAATGACCAGCATGGTCAAATAATAATAAGGCAGAACAGTTGAAACAGCAGCAGCACAGTCAGATGGACTGGGGACAGCAAGGAGCCATCATGTCAGGTGGACTATAGGGCTCAGGTCCTCCGAGAGAGAGAGAAAGAAAGAGAGAATTAGAGAGAGCATATGTGGGGTGAAGCCAGTCCAATTGCAGGCGATAACTCTTCGTCGCGTACCTGAAACTTTTTTGCGTCAGGCACATCCTCCAGAGAGCCAGCCAGCCCAGGCATGAGGTCAGGAGAAATCACATCCCCGACACAAGCAGTCATGTGAAATAAAATAAATCCAGGGCCCGGAGCAGTCAGAGGATAATGTAAGAGTCTGAAGGGAGACTCACATTGTGAAATAAGCATACTGATGGATTCTATTAAAATGTAAATGTTTCAAGTTAAACTGTAGTTTGTTTGTATCCTGTGTAGTGAATGATTACTGTGAGTATTAATGGAGTTTAGGCCATGAAACTGTGTGTATGCTAATTTAGAAACCATGAACTAATTAGAGAAAAGGAAATTGCCTAGGATCAGACAGCAGGGTGAGGCCTAGAACAGAAGATGGACGAGGTGGGATTCTGACATCTGGCTAAACAAAAAGAGGACAATAGGCATTCCACAGGGGAGCCAGAGGGAAAATCATTGGGGTCATAAAATGTATAGCTAGGGAGATGATGCCTACAAGGGAAGAGTATAAAATGTGTTGTGAACTTTCTAAATGCATGCACTCAGCTGACTGTATCCTTGGTATTAAAGACTTTACATTTCTGAGCTTTGTCTTAATTCATTATTGCAATAGTATTTCTCTATTTAACAATACCTACAGTCAAGAGTGATTCATGTTAGTTACATCTGTAAATTATAACATAGAACCATTCTATCTGCAATGATTGAATTCCAACTTTAGTCATAAAGAACAGCATTTAAATGTGAGCTACACGTCATGTGATGGGAGGCATTGGCATTTGATAAAATGCACCCATTGCATTCTTATACCCTGGTGGCATCATAGTTTGTACATTTTTGTACAAACTATGATGCCACCAGGGTATAAGAATGCAATGGGTGCATTTTATCAAATGCCAATGCTGTAGTCTCATCCTAGGAGTAGGCCTACCAACTGACACTGCATGTTCAGATTCAGCATAGATAGATATGGTCTGGCAGACAGAGGATGCCCCATCCAGACCACTGGTGGGTGATGAGTTAGAGCACCTGATCAACACTAATTCTAGACTAGGGGTTAGTCCAACAGTCCTCCTGGAGAACTTGGGCGAGCACGTTTTGCATTGCCCTGTCCCCTGGCTGTTGCTTGAGTGGGCGAAGTTAACACCTGCTTTGAAGCCAGTAGAATGCCCCGCTCAAAACAGCCGGCAAGTCTGGCTCAGTCAAAAACAAAACAAAATGTACACGGTAGAGACAAACTAACTTATGGTCATTGATTAACAAACATTATAACAGCCATTTGCATCAGAGGCAAACTGAGTAATTTTACTTTGCTGTTTGTCATTAGTTATAAAAACAGTAACAATTGTTTCTCTCTTTCTGACATTTTCCCATCATCTGTCGGTTTATAGTTAGTATTGACTTTCACTGCTCCCAGCTCAACAATTCTCCACTTTCGCCACTTAACATAGTCCGGCGTCCCACAGCTGTTCAAAACGAGCACGCCTCTTCTCGCTTTTGTGGAGCGATAGGTAAGGATGCTTCTAAGGTTGACTGTTTTCGATGTGTGCAGAGGGTCCCTGATTCAAGCCCAGGTTTGGACGAGAGGGACGAAAGCAACACTGTTACACAAACACACCTGAATCAGCCAATCAAGGTCTTGAGGAACAGTGTGCATATTCACAAAACACTTCTTATGCAAAAACTTAAGAAGCTTCTTAAAAAATATATAATAAAGTTCATGAGATAGTTCATTAGTGCAATTCCTTAACAATATCTTAAGATTGAATGATTTTCCTACAAACTTCTCAAATATCTTGTTAGAATCTTCTTAAGATGTTTGTTCCTAGGCAACCGGCAATCATGTTAGCATATTTCTTACTGAGATTACTGTTCTAAAACATTTTATTACTTTATTTTTATTTATTTTACCTTTATTTAACTAGGCAAGTCAGTTTGTGAGTGTATTAAACAAGTTCAATTGATTTCATGAGCATATTCTCTCACTGCCCTGAGTTTAAGACAAGGGTTTAGCTATCTTATAATTAAGAACAAATCCCATAACTTTTTGCTTAAGGTGAAACATAAGAAATAACGCAGAACCTTTCCTATAAACTTTGAGGAATAGCAACTTTGCTTTACTTTCTTCATAAATCTATAGTTGAGGAAAAAATGGCAGTTAAGAAATAAGAAATTAAGGCTTTGTGAATCTGGGCGAAGGTCCAAGGAGGGTTAGCCACCCCGTTCTAGAATGGTTGGTTGAAAATTACAGATCAGCTCTTAGACATAAACAAACTGCACAAAAACTGAAATATCACATTTACATAAGTACTTTGCTGAAGCACCTTTGGCAGCAAATTACAAACTTTAATCTTCTTGGGTATGACGCTATAAGCTTGGCACACCTGTATTTGGGGAGTTTCTCCCAATCTTCTCTGCAGGGCCTCTCAAGTTCTGTCAGGTTGGATGGGGAGCGTCGCTTCACACCTATTTTCAGGTGTCTCCAGAGATGTTAGATCATTTTCAAGTCCGGGCTCTGGCTAGGCACTCAAAAGTCCTGAAGCCACTCCAGCGTTTTCTTGGCTGTGTGCTTAGGGTCATGGTTCTGTTGGAAGGTGAACCTTTGCCCCAGTTGGAGGTCATGAGCGCTCTGGAGCAGGTTTTCATCAAGGAGCTCTCTGTACTTTGCTCAGTTCCTCGATCCTGACTAGTCTCCCAGTCCCTGCCGTTGAAAAAACATCGTCACAGCATGAAGATGCCACCACCAGGCGGGTTGTCATGTGCCTTTTAGTGAAGAGTGGCTTCCGTCTGGCCACTCTACCATAAAGGCTTGATTGGTGGAGTGCTGCAGAGGTTGTTGTCCTTCTGGAACCTTCTCCCATTTCTACAGAGGAACTCTGGAGCTCTGTCAGAGTGACCATCGGGTTCTTGGTCACCTCCCTGACCAAGGCCCTTCTCCCCCAATTGCTCAGTTTGGCTGGGCGGACAGCTCTAGGAAGAGTCTTGGTGCCTCCAAACTTCTTCCATTTAAGAATGATGGAGGCCACTGTGTTCTTGGGGACCTTCAATGCCGCAGACATTTCTTTTGGTTCCACTCCCAGGTGTGCCGACACAATCCTGTCTCGGAGCTCTACGAACAATTCCTTCAACCTCATGGCATGGTTTTTCTCTGGCATGCACTGTCAACAGTGGGACATTAGACAGGTGTGTGCCTTTCCAAATCATGTTCAATCAATTTATTTTACCACAGATGGACTCCAATCAAGTTGTAGAAACATCAAGGATGATCAATGGAAACAGGATGCACCTGAGCCCAATTTCAAGTTTTATAGTAAAGGGTCTGAATTTATATATATTTTTATTTAAACACGGCAAATAATTTAAGAACAAATTCTTATTTACAATTGACGGCCTACCCCGGAAGACGCTGAGCCAATTGTGCACCACCCTAATGGGACTCTCAATCATGGCTGGATGTGAAACAGCCTGAATACTTACGTAAATTAGGTATCTTTTTTTATTTTTAATACATTTGCAAAAATATCTAAAAACCTGTTCTCACTTTGTCATTATGGGGTATTGTGTGTAGACTGATGAACATTTTTATTTCATCCATTTTAGAATAAGGCTGTAACGTAACAAAATGTGGAAAAAGGGGAGTCTGAATACTTTCTGAATGCAATGTATGTGTAGGCTAAGGGAATCCTAACCCATGTGTCTAAACCAATGACTATCAAGTAGTTTCCAGGCAATAAGGAACGTTTATTGCAGTTTCTTGTCCACATATTGTAGGACATAGGCCTACACAACTATAATTTTAGCAGCTCAAACAATGCAACGAAACGGGTATTTCACTACGAGAATCACACAAATGCATTTGATCCAACAGTAAAAGGGAGTAGAAAGTCATGACTTGATTAGATTCCTCCAAGGGTACACCATGTTCCTAAGGGGACTCATATTCTCTCAACCCAGATGGCAACACAGAAGGAGACAGACAGTCCTCTGAACACCTCCAATATTAGCCTTTACTTTAAAAATAGCCAGTCATCATATGAAATCAATAATGTCACTTAGAAGCGACTGAGTGTGTGTTGGCAGGGCAAGTCCCTTCTAGGATTAACACCCCACTTGTGGCCTTGGGGCTCTGTAACCGTAACCGATACTGCTCATGCTCATCACATGGATGCTTGAGGAACATGGACATTTGAGATATGAAGTAAAAACTGCCCATGGGAGATAAGATAGTATCCCCAAAGTCCTTAAGGAAGCAGCCTGGACAGGTTTATCCAAATTCTAGTCCCCCTATAATCTCTTTAGGCTATTTGCTGAAATTGATTCAATGAGTAATTAATGACAAAGGGAAAACAAATCTATAGTAGGTCTTGATGTATAGCAACACATGTATGAAAGATTACATCTTTAAAATGCTAAATGTATTTGCGGCATACATAGTCAAGTATGATTCAATAACTGTCTCTACAGTGAATAGTGTGTCAACCTAAGTAGACTTTCCAGCTACAAATGGATTAACAGTGCCATCAGGTGGCCTTGAAGAGATGCAAAGGCAGCCCAAGAAAGGGAGGAGAGGGCAAACACTCACACACACACGTCTCCTTTCAAAATACTTACAGTGGGGAAAAAAGTATTTAGTCAGCCACCAATTGTGCATGTTCTCCCACTTAAAAAGATGAGAGAGGCCTGTAATTTTCATCATAGGTACAATCCAACTATGACAGAAAAAATGAAAAAATAAAATCCAGAAAATCACATTGTAGGATTTTTAATGAATTTATTTGCAAATTATGGTGGAAAATAAGTATTTGGTCAATAACAAAAGTTTATCTCAATACTTTGTTATATACCCTTTGTTGGCAATGACAAAGGTCAAACGTTTTTTTGTAAGTCTTCACAATGTTTTCACACATTCCCATTCCTCCATGCAGATCTCCTCTAGAGCAGTGATGTTTTGGGGATGTTGCTGGGCAACACGGGCTTTCAACTCCATCCAAAGATTTTCTATGGGGTTGAGATCTGGAGACTGGCTAGGCCACTCCAGGACCTTGAAATGCTTCTTACAAAGCCACTCCTTCGTTGCCCGGGCGGTGTGTTTGGGATCATTGTCATGCTGAAAGACCCAGCCATGTTTCATCTTCAATGCCCTTGCTGATGGAAGGAGGTTGTCACTCAAAATCTCACGATACATGGCCCCATTCATTCTTTCCTTTACACTGATCAGTCGTCCTGGTCCCTTTGCAGAAAAACAGCCCCAAAGCATGATGTTTCCACCCCCATGCTTCACAGTAGGTATGGTGTTCTTTGGATGCAACTCAGCATTCTTTGTCCTCCAAACACGACGAGTTGAGTTTTTACCAAAAAGTTATATTTTGGTTTCATCTGACCATATGACATTCTCCCAATCTTCTTCTGGATCTTCCAAATGCTCTCTAGCAAACTTCAGACAGGCCTGGACATGTACTGGCTTAAGCAGGGGGACACGTCTGGTACTGCAGGATTTGAGTCCCTGGCGGCGTAGTGTGTTACTGATGGTAGGCTTTGTTACTTTGGTCCTAGCTCTCTGCAGGTCATTCACTAGGTCCACCCGTGTGGTTCTGGGATTTTTGCTCACTGTTCTTGTGATCATTTTGATCCCACAGGGTGAGATCTTGCGTGGAGCCCCAGATCGAGGGAGATTATCAGTGGTCTTGAATGTCTTCCATTTCCTAATAATTGTTCCCACAGTTGATTTCTTCAAACCAAGCTGCTTACCTATTGCAGATTCAGTCTTCCCAGCCTGGTGCAGGTCTACAATTTTGTTTCTGGTGTCCTTTGACAGCTCTTTGGTCTTGGCCATAGTGGAGTTTGGAGTGTGACTGTTTGAGGTTGTGGACAGGTGTCTTTTGTACTGATAACAAGTTCAAACAGGTGCCATTAATACAGGTAATGAGTGGAGGACAGAGGAGCCTCTTAAAGAAGTTACAGGTCTGTGAGAGCCTGAAATCTTGCTTGTTTGTAGGTGACCAAATACTTATTTTCCACCATAATTTTGCAAATAAATTAATTAAAAATCCTACAATGTGATTTTCTGGATTTTTTTTCTCATTTTGTCTGTCATAGTTGAAGTGTACCTATGATGAAAATTACAGGCCTCTCATCTTTTTAAGTGGGAGAACTTGCACAATTGGTGGCTTACTAAATACTTTTTTGCCCCACTGTATGTCAGAAACCTAGCTTGGCAAAGAAGCCTGAGAGAGCAGAGTATCACTACAGAAAAACAATGAAAGTCTGAAGTCTAGTTTTTAATTGAATACATTGTGAACCTTGACATTCTCACTTAAATTCTGACTGTCGTCATTCAAAAATGAAATGAACCTCGTCATTTAGTTGTTCTTGAAATGTCATATTTTGGGAAGCTTCACTGGGAATTCAAAAATCTAATATATTTTCTGAGCATCATGAAACAGCTGACATTTCACTTCTTGCATAAAGAAAACGATGGAATAACTTCATAGAGTTTGTTCAATCATATTGAAGAGACGAAAAAGAAAGTATCAGATTTAAAAAATATATATATTTCACTAACATGGATGTTGCATGGGAGATCATTAATAGGACGTTGTCTAGAGAAGAGCACTCTGGATTTGACACTGTACGTGGACGCAGCAACCTTTCAGCAGCTGCATCAGTTATCACCAACAACGGATTCAGTGTGACTCATCCTGAGGAAAATGACCTCTTCACGTGGTGCAGATCGCTATGCTGTGCGTATTGTCGCTCACTGATTTTTTGGCATTATTTTCCTTGGCTGCAATCTTCTAATTAAATGAGAAAGTATGATCAAATCTGCTTGTAGAAGACTGGAGACAGTCTCAAGACCATGGTAGTTTCAATGTAGGATTGTAACCCTACTTGTGGTTCAAGACATGCATAAAGTAATGTCTTTTTTTTTTACACCTTTATATGTATTTTAAAATAAAATAAAGTTTTCAGTATGTTCCTTGAATATATATTTTATAGCTCTTCTTTTAAAAGTTTAACTGTCAAACATTGGGGTTTTCTTTTCATAGCCTCTATACCAATGCTATAGAATGTGTCACCATCCATGCAGGAATATCAATAAAACCCATGTGTGGGAGATCAGTAAACCTCGTGCACATTACATTATCATTACCTAATACCCTGTCAAAAATAACATTCATGGAAATAGCTCACGTCAAAGAAAAGGCAAGTGTTGAGCCCTACTGTGACTTCTAAAAGCACTGTTGCTAAATACATACTATATAGAAATTCAAACTCAACTCTGGACTGAGAAGCCATTCACCGTTCCCCTTTAAAATCAGGAACTGATTTAGACCTATGCCACCAGGTGGGTGCAATTCATTATCAGGTATAACAGAAAACCAGCAGGCTCCGGACCTCGTACGGTAAGAGTTGCATACCCCTGCTACATTTACATTACATTTAAGTCATTTAGCAGACGCTCTTATCCAGAGCGACTATATAGTTATATTAGTTACACATTTCAAATATGGACAGTGCAGGTATATTCTACCCCCGATCATCTTGATAAAGGACCATACCAGACAATTATATTTTAAACACAGTTGTATTTAATGGATTACATAAAATTGGAAACAAATAACAGTAGGCTACACCAACATTCAATTTCCATTCATACAACGTGTTCGGTTGTCCAGTAGATGTGTCTTGGTAAACAAGGAAATATTTTATTTCAGGTGTATGGAATGAATGCCAAATAGAACAAATCTCCCATGGTCTGCTCAAAGTAGGACTAAGTTGTTCCGATGGTAATACCCACCAGAGGGCAAACATATCTTCAAAGACTATGGCAGCAAGCAGGACTAAGGTGACACCAGAGATCACTACTTAGAAATAACCAGTTTTGGCATGGACATTGCATTGAGGACTTCCACCATTTTAACATAGTCAACTGGGTGGGACTTCCTATGGGTTTAGGAAGGACCACACAATTCCATCCAGGTCATCAAGAGGGATAAGCCAATGAATTCTGTGAGCAAACATTCCATAACTGCAGGTGGCAGTAACCAAGATGGAATAGGAAGAGACATCCCACACTGTTTTTTGTTTGTGGTTATAGTCAATGAACTAAGCAGACCAGACCCTGCTGCTAATGCATTGGCCCATTTATAAATAATAATTCCCCAATGGTAAACAGTTGAAGGAGCCGCACAGCTATGTTACAATGGGATGCCAGACTATCGCATCTGGACTATGATTTACGCTTTGTCTTGCTAAATTAAATGTTTATGGCTGAGAAAATAAACAAATGTTTTCAAATGGTTTTTAAATGTTGCATTATTCAAGAGTCTAGTATGATAGATGCATGAAAAGTTGCTTGCATAGCTAGTTGAATAGTTTCCCTGTTTAGCCATAGTCCAGTAGGCGATCTACTCCGATTTCAAAGAATTCGTCAGAGCGTGCTTGAGCGCAGAATAGCTGATGAATTTACAAACACCCAACACCTGTTATGACCATGTCAGTAAAACAATTAAATGTATTGCCAGCAGCAAATATTTATTTACCAACACTCTAGATAACATGAAAAGAGCAGAACCAGCTGTGTTAGTAAATTGTCAGATTGAGGTTCAGTCATTTGTCTCGAAGTAAATTAGGTAGCCAACTTTAGCCAGTTAGCTTGGTAATCGACTGTGGTTGTAATGTCAATGCTCGGATCAACCCTACTCCCTGGCCAGAGCGTCCAGTGTGAACTGAACGCTCTGAATTTACAAACGCCTTTGAGCGCTCTGGCACTCCAGTGAATTTACGAGCACACCATGTATGGTAGATTTGAGCCAAACCCCCTCCGGCTCGTGACATTCCCGTTGCTAATGTGAATTATGGCTATTTTAATTTAGTCCCTATACCTCTACTATCTGCAGTTTGAGTTACCAAACTCGGCTTTATTCTTGTTCAAACAACACACTCCAGATGGCAGTACGCACCCTTTGTTTACCACCTCAGAAGTAGTAGAACGTTGACTAATCCAAATAGACAGGTTGGTTGTTTCGCAACAAAACCAACACATGCGCAACTATGGAGCAAAACAGACAGGGTTGTCTTAAATTATTCAACTATATTTTGTCTCTAATGTTTATTGAAAACGAACTTTGCACAACGAGCACTTGTCACAAATACAATTGTCACAGTTGTCGGTTAGCAAGCGAATTTCAGCCATATTAGCATATAGGTGGCGTCGGTCAAAACAAGACATTGTAACAAGATACAAGCTGAAACGAACCACATACAATACGATTCCCCTAATGGTAGCTTCTTGTCATTGTTTCCACCCAGAATCACAAAACACAATACTTCTGCCCCATTTGATGAACGTGCATCGTTTGTGACATTGTCAGCTAATCCATCTATGGAGATGGCCTTAGCCTTTGCAATTAAGAACAGCTGCGTGGATGAATTTATTCTCTATTGACGGTTTAACAAGAGATCATTTTTTTTAAACTGGGCCTAATTTATCTGGATTTTGCCTATCGGATAGGATTACATGTCCAACTCTAGTCCAATCTGCTTAAATGCCCAATCCATTTTCAACCTTTCAGTTCTCTTGTGCCCAACATGCAAATTGTATACATTTAAACCTTCATGAGGACAGAACATTACCTCAATTTTTTGTGTCATTACAGACCAAAATCCAATAATATACAACACACTGGCAAAAGATCAAAGCAAGATTCATTATGAGGCTAAATCAACTTTACAGTCAGCATAATGAGCATCTTGAAGATATCTGATATGTGCAATACAGTGAGAATATATTCATCTGCAGTAGGGCATCAGGAACATACAGTACATCAACAGCCTACATGCAGAGTTAGTATAGGGAAACACTTCTGCAAAAAAGCCTTTTAATAACAAAAAAGGGGACACAAACCCCAATCACCATGTCTAAGGTTAGGTTACAAAGCATGCATTTATAGTAAAACAAAATGGGATTTCTCAAATGTGTCCATAATCAAGTCAAAGTGAGATAATAAAACATGCATCTATGATATAAAACTTAACTGCAAGATAGCCTCTTGACTTCCAACTTTTGTCTTTCATTCTGCCCTTTGTCAGTCCTGAACAAAAATAATGAGAAATAAAATGAGCCTAAGAGTGACAAGTGAACACCTGACCACAAGCTTTTAAGTGAGACAGTACAGCAAGAAAAGACAGCATATATATATATATATATACACATATATATATATATATATATATATATATATATACACATACACATATAATAATGCTCATAATATACATATATAAAATGCTCATAAGAAATACAGAATGCTGTAACATAAAACAGATCAAACATGACTTACACATTTTCCAGGGCAGAGTTCTTGGAGCTCGGAGTCCAGGAGTAAGATTATTTGTAGTGCATGGCTCAGTCCTAAAAAAAGAAGAAAAGACTACACTTAAAACTATGTTTTAAATTTGAAAATATTATCCAACTCTGTTTCAAATATATCTAGTAGCAATAAACTCCACTGCAAACTGTGTGGTTAGCTGACCTGTTCTGACTGATCAGGTTTGTGGACACTCCCCATACGAAAGGCACCGAAGAAATATCAGCTTCTACAAAAAGAAAAGGCTGCATTTAAATAAAATGCTGCCGATGGAAATCAATGGAAAATCTCCAGCATAAAAATCTGAAAAGTTGCATTCACTGCATCAGTCCACAGAGTGTGCAGAGGTTGTGAAACAAATAAATGCATACATGGCATCTTTGCTTTGAGTACACACGCATAATCAGCAGTTTGAGAGAGTACCTTTATCCCAGTCCTCATCACAGTTGGTGTTCGTCCAGGTGCTAACAGGTACCTGCCATTTGCTCTGCACCTCAGCGCTGCCCACTGGAAATCACAGAACCTGGTTAGACTCACTAAAGGGTGCAAATAGGCTTATCATTGAATAATGCAAATACAGAAAGGGTAAAACAAAACAAAAAAGGCTCACAGTCTTCTGCATTCACAGATATTCTGTCAACACAGTTAGCAATGTGGTGTGAAAGCTCATGCTTGGGCATCAGGTGGCGGGCGTTGAAAGGGCACGTTTTTAATTCACTGGCCAGTTTAGGGTGGTTCTACAGGAAAGGACAAGAGAACAGCTGAATAACTTGCTTTCCCATGTACTAACTGACTATATTAGCAACATTTAAGATGACATGGCACAAAGTCATATTGCGCCTTCAACAACATTCCTTCCTGTAGCTACTAACTTTGCTGCACTTGATCAAATGGTATGGAAAGCGGCAGGCACGGATCTGATGGTTCTTGTCGTATGGACACTGAAGGAGTTTATTTGGATCACAGGCATCTTCTGGATCTATTGACAACAGAGAAAATAATGCCATTGAGCCAAGTTAACACCAAGGAAATTACTTATTTAGAATGAGCTAAAAGTAGACTAATGTAGGCAAGGTGTCAAATCAAAATCAAACGTTAGTCACATGCGCCGAATACAACAGGTAGACCTTACAGTGAAATGCTTACTTACAAGCCCCTAAACAATGCAGCTGAAAAAAATATGGGTAAAAAACAAAACAAATAAAAGCAACAAGTAATTAAAGAGCAGCAGTGATAACCATAGCGAGACTATATACAGGGGGGTACCGGTACAGAGTCAATGTGCAGGAGCTACAGTCAGTTGAGGGAATATGTACATGTAGGTAGAGTTATTAAAGTGACTATGCATAGATGATAACAGAGAGTAATAGGAGTGTAAGAGGGGGTGGGGGCAATGCAAATAGTCTCAGTAGCCATTTGATTAGATATTCAGGAGTCTTATGGCTTGGGGGTAGAAGCTGTTAAGAAGCTTCTTGGACCAAGACTTGGCGTGCGGTAGCAGAGAGAACAGTCTGACTAGGGTGGCAGGAGTCTTAGGCAATTTTTAGGGCCTTCCTCTGACAGCTCTTGGTCCTGGATGGCAGGAAGCTTGGCCCCAGTGTTGTACTGGGCCGTTTGCAATACCCTCTGTTGTGCCTTACTGTCGGAGGCCGAGCAGTTGCAATACCAGGCATTGATGCAACCACTCAGGATGCTCTTGATGGTGCAGCTGTAAAATCCTGAGGATCCGAGGACCCATGCCAAATCTTTTCAGTCCCCTGAAGGGGGAATAGGTTTTGTCGTGCCCTCTTCACAACTGTCTTGGACTATTTTCATTTGTTGGTGAAGTGGACACTCAACCTGCACCACTACAGCCCTGTCGATGAGAATGGGGGAGTGCGCGGTACTCTATTTCCTGTCGTCCAATCATCTCCTTTGTCTTGATCACGTTGATGGAGAGGTTGTTGTCCTGGCACCACACAGCCAGGTCTCTGACCACCTCCATATAGGCTGTCTTGTCAGTGATCAGACCTACCACTGTTGTGTCATCAGCAAACGTAATGACTGTGTTGAAGTCATGCCTGGCCGTGCAGTCACGAGTGAACAGGGAGTACAGGAGGGGAACTGAGCACGCACCCCAGAGGGGCCACTGTGTTGAGGATCGGTGTGGCGTTACCTACCCATACCACCTGGGGGCGGCCCATTAGGAAGTCCAGGATCCAGTTGCAGAGGGAGGTGTTCAGTCCCAGGGTCCTTAGCTTATTGATGAGCTTTGAGGGCACTATGGTGTTGAACGCTGAGCTGTAGTCAATGAATAGCATTCTCACATAGGTGTTCCTTTTGTCCAGGTGGGAAAGGGCAGTGGAGTGCAATAGAAATGGCATCATCTGTGAATCGGTTGGAGCGGTATGCAAATTGGAGTGGGTCTAGGGTTTCTGGGATAATGTTGTTTATGTGAGCCATGACCAGCCTTTCAAAGCACTTCATGGCTACAGACGTGAGTGCTACAGGTCGGTAGTCATTTAGGCAGGTTACCTTAGTGGTGTTCTTGGGCACAGGGACTATGGTGGTCTGTTTGTTGGTATTACAGACTTGGACAGGGAGAGGTTGAAAATGTCAGTGAAGACACTTGCCAGTTGGTGTCACTGGGCACTCTCGACTGTGCTTCTCTTTGTAGTCTAATGGTTTGCAAGCCCTGCCACATCCGAACGAGCGTCAGAGCTGGTGTAGTACGATTCGATCTTAGTCCTGTATTGACACTTTGCCTGTTTGATGGTTTGTCGGAAGGCATAGCGGAATTTCTCATAAACTTCTGGGTTAGAGTGGACAAACATGCACAGGTAGCCTACTTTTTGAAGTGATTTATTTGACAATCAAATGAAAATACGACTGGCTGTGTTCATTCCACTTTAAAAATGTAATATTTTCTGTTTAAATGACGTCTATTATTAAATTCATAGAGACCCCCCGGATGTCATTGCGTAATTCGCACTCTGCCCAAATGGATCCAAGCAAAAAGGGATAGTGAGGCCTAGGCAGATTGTACAATGAGACATATTTCACTGGATGTATAAACATGAAGCATCCAGTTGGTGGTTCCACTCACTTCCACTCACTGGCAGGCTGTGGATTTTGGCCAACATTCTGCAAATTCTCATCAATTAAACATTTGATCTCAATAAAAGTTATGTTCCAAAATACTACAATCTGTTATAAACAGAGTGGACTAAGTTTTATAGACATTACCATTTGTAAAAGTTTTTTAATTTTTTAAAAGCAAGCTGTTTAGGAGCACAAACGCAAATTGAGTTCATGTAAATGCACTATTCACAGTAGGCGTTCCCTAACAGAAATATGCATACTAAAACGCGCCAATGGGATATTGCTAGCGCGTACTTGGCTCTGCCCACCATGACTCATTTGTCCCATTGGAAACAACAACCTGTGGTCTCTTGGTTTAATTATAAAAATCTTTGGTGCTAGTGCAGTATTCAAGCCTCTGTCATAGTCAGTTGATCACATCCGTGCAGGACAATTAGGTCACTGCAGACAGAGAAGTTAATTAACGTATGAGAGGTCCCTAGGAGCCAACAATCAAAAATGGTAATTGATTGAAATTACAAAAGGCAATATATTTGACTCTTACCAGCCTTCTCCCCTTCATCGTTCCAGCGTGGCAATGTCTCAGCTAGAGTAGTCTTCGAAGGACTACAAGTTGATCCAAATCGGATGGTAGACATCTTTCCTCGAAGTGTGGCCTGGTGGTCGCTGAAGCCAGGTTACTGAGCTAATTTACTCAACAAGCTCGTAGCACGTGAAGATTTAAGTTATCTTGCAGGTAACGTTAGGTAGCTTACAATGTTACCACCGTGATCATGCATTCAACCGCTGCCTAAAGTTTGCGTTTCTAATTTGTACGTTTATTTTCCTGATACTAGCTAATAACATGTGGCATGGCCAGCTCACTAGCTAGGAACGTTTAAATAATGTTTCTGCATAATAATGATAGCTCTTAAACTTTGCCTTTCTCTTGGCAATAAACAGATTTTAAAAAAGTAAAACTAGCAACGTCTTTAAAAATAACCAGATTTAGCAAATATTCACCTTTTTAGTAAACTGAACTTGGAAGAGCGCGTGTAGATAGCTGTAGTGGAAATTGACTTCAACTTTTAAATACGGCAAAACATGGTTTGATCCAGTGGGTGTGTCCTACAATGTCAGTCAGCCATGTCATTGGCTGTCAATCACGTTGCCACAACATATGTGACGCTCAGCGAATATACACTGAACAAAAATATAAACGCAACAATTTAAAAGATTTTACTTAGTTACAGTTCATATAAGGAAATTAAATAAATTCATTTGACGTCATCTATGTATTTCATTGGGAATACAGATATGCAAAATATTTTATTTAACAAGTCAGTTAATTAAGAACAAATTCTTAAAAGGTAGGGACGTGGATCAGAGAACCAGTCAGTACTTGGTGTGACCACCATGTTGGCGGCGGATAACTGGCATGACAATGGGCCTCCAGGATCTCGCCATGGTATCTCTGTGCATTCAAATTGCCATCGATAAAATTAAATTGTATTCGTTGTCTGTAGCTTATGTCTGCCCATACCATAACCCCACCGCCATCATGGGGCACTCTGTTCACAATGTTGACATTAGCAAACCACTCACCCACATGACGCCATACACGCTGTCTGCCATCTGCCCGGTACAGTTGAAACCGGGATTCATCAGTGAAGACCACACTTCTCCAACTTGCCAGTGGCCATCGATGGTGAGCATTTGCACACTGAAGTCAGTTACGATGCCGAACTGCAGTCAAGTCAAGACCCTGGTGAGGACAACGAACACGAACCACAGTTTCATCAGCTGTCCGGGAGGCTGGTCTCAGACAATCCAGCAGGTGAATAAGCCGGATGTGGACGTCCCATTTGTATGTACAGTGGATTTGGAAACTATTCAGACCCCTTGACTTTTTCCACATTTTGTTACAGCCCTGCCCTGATTAAATAGTTTTTTTCTCCCTTATCAGTCTACACACAATACCCCATAATGACAAAGCAAAAACAGGTTTAGACATTTTTGCCCCCCCCAAAAAATGGTAAATGTGATTTTACGTTTATTTAAGTATTCAGACCCTTTACTCAGTACTTTGTTGAAGCATTTTTGGCAGCGATTACAGCGTCGAGTCTTCTTGGGTATGACGCTACAAAATTGGCACACAAGAATTTGGGGAGTTTCTCCCATTCTTCTCTCAAGCTCTGTCAGGTTGGATGGGCAGCACAGCTATTTTCAGGTCTCTCCAGAGATTTTTAAGTCCGGGTCACTCAAGGACATTCAGAGACATGTCCCGAAGCCACTCCTGCATTGTCTTGGCTATGTGCTTAGGGTTGTTGTCCTGTTGGAAGGTAAACCTTTGCCCCAGTCTGAGGTCCTGAGTGCTCTGGAGCAGGTTTTTCATCAAGGATCACTCTGTACTTTGCTCCATTCATCTTTCCCTCAATCCTGACTAGCCTGCCGCTGAAAAACATCCCCACAGCATGATCCTGCCACCGCCATGCTTCACCATAGGGATGTGGCCAGGTTTCCTCCAGACGTAATTCTTGGCATCCAAAACATGTCCAATCAATTGAATTTACCACAGGTGGAACAATAAAGTTGTAGAAACATCAAGGATGGTCAATGGAAACAGGATGCACCTGAGCTTAATTTCGTGTCTCATAGTAAATTGTCTGAATACTTATGTAAATAAGGTATGTTTTATTGTTAATACATTTGCAAAAATGTCAACCTGTTTTTGTCATTATGGGGTATTGTGTGTAGATAAAGGATTCTTTTTAAAATACATTTTAGAATAAGGCTGTAACGTAACAATGTAGGGTCTGAATACTTTCAGAATGCACTGCATGTAATCCTTTATGACCATATGTACCTCTGTGATTAATTATGATTTATTGTGCACAAAAGTTAATCAAATTGTTTCCACACATGATTTTGCATTTGCAGAATGGTCATGTGAAGAGAAATGTGTATATTTTGGGAAGTGAGCACTCTGTTTGACCTGACGAAGAGCCTTTTATTGTCCCCAGCACAAGGTAAACCTATGTAATTACCATGCAATTTAATCAGCTTCTTGATATGCCACACCTGGATTATCTTGGCAAAGGATCAATGCTGACAAAAAAAATATGTAAACGAATGAGAGAAATAAGCTTTTTCGTGTGTGGAACATTTCTGGGATCTTTTATTTCAGCTCATGAAACATGGGACCAATAATTTACATGTTGCGTTTATATTTTGGTTCAGTAATTGCACTACATGACTAAAAGTATGTGGACACCTGCTCGTCGAACATCTCATTCCAAAATCATTGTCCCACCTTTGCTGCTATAACCGCCTCCACTCTTCTGGGAAGGCTTTCCACTAGATGTTGGAACATTGCTGCAACGACTTGCTTCCATTCAGCCACAAGCATTAGTGAGCTCGGGCACTGATGTTGGATGATTAGGCCTAGCTCGCGGTCAGCATTCCAATTCATCCCAAAGGTGTTCGATGGAATCTTGATAAACCATTTCTGTATGGACCTCGCTCTGTGCACAAGGGCATTGTCATGCTGAAACAGGAAAGGACATTCCCAAAACTGTGGCCAAAGTTAGAAGCACAGAATCATCTAGAATGTCATTGTATGCTGTCGCGTTAAGATTTCCTTTCACTGGAACTAAGGGGCCTAGCTCAAACCATGAAAAACAACCCCAGACCATTATTCCTCCTACACCAAACTTTACAGTTGCCACTATGCATTGGGGCAGGGAGCGTTCTCCTGGACTCCGCCAAACCCAGAGTCGTCAGTCGGACTGCCAGATAGTGAATCATCACTCCAGAGAACCCGTTTCCACTGTTCCAGAGGCCAATGCAGCTAGTTTTACACCCCTCCAGCCGACGCTTGGCATTGCGCATGGTGATCTTAGGTTTGTGTGCGGCTGCTCAGCCATGGAAAGCTATTTCATGAAGCTCCCGACGAACAGTTATTTTGCTGACGTTGCTTCCAGGGGCAGTTTGGAGTATTGCAATCGAGAACAGATGATTTTTACGCGCTTTAGCACTCGGTGGTCCCGTTCTGTGTGCTTGTGTGGCCTACCATGTTGCGGCTGAGCCACCTCTCGAGCAAGGTAATGACAACTCATTCAAAACTTTATATAAATGTATCTTAATGTTGTGTAGTCATTGTCGAGCCACTGTTTTGTGGCACTTCTCTTAACAGTCCTATCTTGGCAAATCTTTGGTAACGCCCAACCAAAGATACTGACAACAACATAGGGCAAGTAAGCACTAGCCTGGTTCCAGATCTGTCCAAGTGCTGTCACAGCTGACTTGCCATTTCTAGATGTTTGGCACGACAACCATCATGGGAGCAGTTGGTAAAAAATACTGGTCAAACAGTTGCATCCTCTACTGACAGAATGAGGTCGATATCATTCCAGGATACCCGGGCCAGGTCGATTAGTTTAGTTTAGTTTATTTTCAGTAAAAGTGCCGGTTTTAGCCAGCCGGCTAATTTTCAACCGCAGTCCCTGGGCAGGTTATTAAAAACAATTACAATGTAGACAATAGCACCATAGGACAAGCAAGACATAGCAACATAGGACAAGCAAGACATAGCATACAGACAGAGCAACATAGGACAAGCAAGACATAGCATACAGACAGAGCAACATAGAACAAAAAGCAGCAAAACAAAATTCATAAAAGCAACAAAGTGTTTCCACACCTCACAAGCTACAGACAACATGGAAAGCGGCAACACACAGCTAGGGACCATGTTCACAAATCTGATTGACCTTTAGCCAGGTCTTCAAGCATTTTATGAAAGTGTGATATGTGGTGCAGTTATGTGTGTCTGATGACAGTGTATTCCAGACATGGGAAGCTCTCACAGAGAATGCAGATTTACTAAAGGTGCTTTTCCTTAGGGGAACTATACAGTCACCTCTCATGGCAGACCTTGTGGATCTGCTGCCATATGTCTGGGTTTTCTGTTTAACAAAAATATTGAGTGGAGGGGGAGCCAGGCCATTAAGGATCTTGAATACAAGACATGCGTCGGTGAATTGCACAAGTTTTTCCCAACTCAAGAGCTCATGCTTTCTAAGGATGTGACAATGATGATGGCTATTGGGCTTCCTATCAAGCACTTTGAGAGCCTGTTTGTAGACAGACTGAATAGGTTTTAATGTTGTACAGCAAGCTTGGGTCCAACTAGTCAAGCAGTATGTTAAGTGGGGGAGTATCATAGAATTGAAGTACAGTTTTGCTACCTCTGTAGTCAAACAATTTTGTATAAATTGGAAATTAGCTAGGTTGAATTTGGTTATTGAATGACCTTTTTCACATGCTTTTTAAAAGAGAGGTTGGAATCAAGTATGATGCCAAGGTACTTAAAATCGGATACCACCTGGAGCTTCTCCCCTGACACAGACATCTGGCTCAGTAGCATCTGTTGCCCTCTTTGTGAAGAACATGCAAACAGTTTTTTTCACATTGAGATGCAAACACGAGTCACTGAGCCACTTTGTAACCTGGACCATTACAGTAGTGAGTTCTTGTGCAGCTTGTTGTTTACTCTTTGCATGCACATATATCACTGTATCATCTGCATACATTTGAACTTCAGACTCAGTACAGACAGAAGGCAGATCATTAATGTACAGGCTGAACAGGAGGGGCCCCAGTATTGACCCTTGGGGCACGCCCACATCATAGCTATGAGTGGGCGACAGCTCATTGCTCACTCTGACACACTGAGTTCTGCCTTCAAGGTATGATTTCATCCATCTCAAGGCATCAGGGGAAAAGTTGAAATGGGACAATTTTGTGATGAGAATCTCATGGTTAACAGTATCAAAAGCCTTCCTTAGGTCCAGAAACACAGCCCAACAGCACCCCCTTTGTCCATCTTGGACTTCACATTTTCCAGAAGAAAGCAGTTGGCCGTTTCTGTGGAGTGTTTCGCTCTGAAGCCAAACTGCATGGAGTGTAATGTGAAGGGGCTGTTGTTGAGGTGGGCAATCAGTTGTTCTGCTACACACTTTTCAACAACCTTTGACACCATAGGTAGTATACTAATGGGCCTGTAGTTACTCACGTCAGCAGGGTCGCCTGATTTAAAGATGGCCGTTATTATGGCCGACTTCCATACCCTTGGAAACACACCGAGACCAATAGATGTGTTGGTGACCTTAGTAATGGGGCCAATGAGTGACTCTTTGTAGTTTTTAAGAAAGGCAGAGTCCATCCCAAACACATCTTTGGCTTTAGAGTTCTTTAGTGAGCTAATCACCTTGTTCACCTTTGACTCAGAAACCTCCCTTATGATGAAGACAGGTTGAGTGTCATTCACTAGCACTGAGCCCAAGAAATCAGTGGAGGGGTTCTGTGTCAGTAACCTGACAGAGTCAATAAAGTAGGAATTGAAGGCTGTTGCTATTTCAACTGCATCCTGTGTTAGATTGTTATTCACCATGATTTCTAGTCTTTTTGCAGTGTTACTATGGTCTTTCCCTGTTAACTTTTTTAGATTCTCCCATATCAATTTAGAATTTCCCTTTGCGTCACCAATTATGTTAATAAAAAAGTTTGCCTTGGCCTGTCTGATTTCTTTTATCACCTTATTTCTCAACATGGTAAACCTACGATTAGAAAGGCCTGCTCGCTGAAGTGTTTTAGGGAGCGTTTGACAGTGATGAGGGGTGGATGCTACCTTTCCAACAAGTCAGTTCGTCAAATGTCTGCCCTGTTAGAGCTGCTCCTGTCAACTGTGCAAGTGCTGTTATTGTGAAGGGAAAACGTCTAGGAGCAACAACGGCTCACCCTCCATGTGATAGTTCACACAAGCTCACAGAACTGGACTGCCGAGTGCTGAAGCACGTAAAAATCATCTGTTCTCGGTTGCAACACTCACTACAGAGTTCCAAACTGCCTCTGGAAGCAACGTCAGCACAATAACTATTTGTCAGGAGCTTCATGAAGTGGGTTTCCATGGCCGAGCGTCCACACAAAAGCATAAGATCACAGTGCGCAATGCCAAGTGTCGGCTGGCTAGAGTGGTGTAAAGTTTGCTGCCATTGGACTCTGGAGCAGTGGAAACAGGTTATCTGGAGTGATGAATCAAGCTTCATCAAATCACATTTTATTGGTCACATACACATATGTAGCAGATGTTATTGCAGGTGTAGTAAAATGCTTGTGTTCCTAGCGCCAATCGTGCAGTAATATCTAACACTTCACAACAATACATACAAATCTAAAGTAAAAGAATGTAGTTAAGAAATATTACGAGGAGCAATGTCGGAGTGGCATTGACTAAAATACAGTATATACATATAAAATTAGTAAAGCAGTATGTAAACATTGTTAAAGTGACTATATGATAGTTGACAGACGAATCTGGGTTTGGACGATGCCAGGAGAACGCTAACTACCCCTATGCGTAAGGTCTGTTTTTCATGGTTCGGCCTAGGCCCCTTAGTTCCAATGAAGGGAAATCTTAACGCTACAGCATACAATAACATTCTAGAACAGCCTTTCTTAAAGTATCGGTCGCGACCCAAAGTCTGTCCCGACGTGTCAGAATACATTTAATTGCCTAATTCATTACTGGAATGATTTGGCATCTGCGCTCTCTGCTTAGCAGCGGTCTCAGCTCAGTTTGGCAGCTGCGCGAGTGGGAGATGCCCTTGTGCTTCGAGGTTTACCGGATCCATTTTCTGCAGTTTTCTTGAAGATCACTCCGCGACACACTCGATGCAGCGCTGTCGTTCAGCTGCAGATCATGCGCTTACAGCCACTGACTTGTCATTCCCACTCTCCATCACTCATCAAATTTATTTTTTAAAATGTTTTATTTATTTATTATAAATAAAATGGCGTTATGTTAGCCACGAATTCTGACTGAGCTCGATTGTAATGAAACGCAACGATGAGTTTCTCGCTTTCATACAAACTTTGAGAAATAACGAGGAGCGCCCACAATGTGGGTGGGGAAGAGTTTAGTAATGAGTATCTCAAAACGAACAAATTAATAAAAACGACACGTCCTGACCTAATATCCACAGCATATTGCTAAACCCAGGGAATACTTTCAGAACAGGGCAGAATGCTTCAGTTAACATTGCTTTGACAGTGGAAAACTAAGTCAGCTAGCAAGGCATTGTCATTTTATAACAGGTGATGATAAGCAGAAATAAGGGAGTACTATCTCTCATAGTAGTAGATATGAGTTTCTCTTGCCATCAGTCCCCAGGACTTGTACACAGCTAATAGCTTGCGTTAGCCAAAGCAACCTAGCTAGCTACTGATGCAATCCCCGGTAACTGTACAGATGGAAAATTAGGCCTGCTGTACATTTTACTGTAGAAATGGTTAAACTAGTCTAGGTTGGAACTGTTGCAGTTTTAAAATACTGGAATAAACTGATTGAAGCTAGATGTTTTTTGAGACCAACACAGTTCTGGGTTGCTCATCCGCAGCAGGAAGCGATCTCCTGCCTGACTGAGAAAGCAGTAGATGTTCAGATCCAGTTTGGCACCACATACCTATGCAAGTCAGGGTTCTCAAGTACAGAAACAGTTTCAAGGCTGAGCATCACCTCAGCGTTGCACTGTCAAAAACTGATCCCAGAATAGAAATGCTCGTTGAAAACTTCAACCAGCCACATACCTCACATTAGGACTGTGTGTGTGTTTTGTTCTCCATCTGTGTGATGTGATCAATCAGTTGATTTCAGTTCAGAATAAAAACATATGTATTGTATTTTTACAGCAACAGTTCCATCTCTTTCAACAATAATTTCTACAATACTGTACTGTTAGTACAACCCTATCAAAAAGCCTGTGTGTGTGTTCTGTTATTCATCTGTGTGATGTGATCAATCAGTTTATTCCTGTTCAGAATGGAAATTGCTTGTATTTTAACAGCAACAGTTCCAACGGAGACAGGTATGTAAGTGTTTTTAATGGGGAAATTAAACATGAATAGATATTTCATTATTTGTTTTTGTCTATATTGCATTTGTTTTCGGTGTAAGGGCAATGAACTGTACTGATATTTACATATAGTCATTTTCCTAAGCTTGGTTGCCATATTTTCCTATGCTTGGGTGCCAGGAAAACACATTTCTAATTTGGATCCCAGGCTGAAAAGGTTTAAGAACCCCCCTTTCCTGTTTCAGCATGACATTTCCCCTGTGCACAAAGTGGGGTCCATACAGAAATGGTTTGACGAGATCGGTGTGGAATAACTTGACTGGCCTGCCTGCACAGAGCCTTGACCTCACCCCATCAAACACCTTTAGGATAAATAGGAACGCCGATTGCGAACCAGGCCTAATTGCACGACCTCACTAATGCTCTTGTGGCTGAAGGGAAGGAAGTCCCCACAGCAAGGTTCCAACATCTAGTGGAAAGCCTTCACAAAAGAGGAGGCTGTTATAGCGGAAAAGGAGGGACCAACTCCATATTAATGCCCATCATTTTGGAATCAGATGTACGACAAGCAGGTGTCCACATACTTTTGGTTATGTAATGTACTTTCATTACCATTTTTTTGTGTCTTTTAGACTGCGGCTGTATAGACACTGCTCATCCTCCAAATCCAGGCTAGGGAATGGCCAGCAAGTTGTGTCCAGGCTTCAAAGGGTCCATGCCAAATATGAGCACTTCCTCCAAAGACGTTCCTCGCTTTTATGTTCTCTATAGCACTTTTACGAAAGGTAAAAACTCAGCTCGCCACAGCACCATGTTAAACTCTCATAAGTGGGTACATAAATTGTGTTGTTTCGTCATCAAGCCTTTGTTTGGCATCTCTATTTATACAGATCTACCATACTGTAGCAAAATTATTTGGATTCGGTCAACCAATAAGACTTCACGTTTGAAGGCAAAAGAA
This sequence comes from Oncorhynchus gorbuscha, assembly GCF_021184085.1. Lineage (NCBI taxonomy): Eukaryota > Metazoa > Chordata > Actinopteri > Salmoniformes > Salmonidae > Oncorhynchus > Oncorhynchus gorbuscha. The sequence goes on along the minus strand of NC_060175.1, from coordinate 87,807,741 downwards.
ACACAAAGATGTAGCCTAGTTAATTTGGCTTCTGGCAGCTTCTGTGCTGCCATTACAATGAAGCCATCTTTTGTATTACCATTCTTCAGGATTTTGGCTCTTTTTCCAAGATGCCAAAGAGGTGAAGGTGATAAAAACAAGGATTCTCACCAACAGTGTCAAAGTCCAGGACTTAACCTATCGTGGTATGGAGAAACTCGGGCAGGTCGGTGGAGGCTAGGGCATACACTTGAATAACAAGGAAAGTTCTTATATGGTTAGCAGTCTTTCTTTATAATCTGCCTAGTAGTATTAATAGTATTGTCTGAAAAGTTCTCCTTAGTATGTAAATGGTAACTTTTTCGATGTTTGTTTTTCTTAGTTTCGCAGAGACATGATTAAAGCCATTCCGCTGCTTTTAATTTCTATTCCTCCATTTGCCAACTATCTGGTGTTTGTCCTAATGTGAGTTCACATAAGTCATCAACATCCTCCTCTTGACTCATATTCAGTTAGCAAATATCTTAATGATCAATTAAATGGCAGTTAAAAGGTCAAATAATTGTGCATTTATGCCCTCAATGATAATACATTGTGCCCCCCCCCCCCTACAATGTATTGAAACCCTCTTTGTTCATGTGTCATGTTTCTTCTCTCTGCTTCCCTCTCCTTTTTACAACCAGGTACCTTTTCCCCCGCCAACTCCTGATCCGCCACTTCTGGACCCGCCAGCAGCAGACAGAGTTCCAGGAAGTGAACCATTCCCACAGGGTCCAACACCACTGGGCAGTGGTGAAGGGGCTTGAGAGTGCAGGTTCACATGTCAAAGACAGCCGCCTACTAGACCTCTGCCACAAGGTGGGTGAATGATACAGAACAATTAAACCACTCCCTTGCATATATATATATATATATATATATACTGCTCAAAAAAATAAAGGGAACACTTAAACAACACAATGTAACTCCAAGTCAATCACACTTCTGTGAAATCAAACTGTCCACTTAGGAAGCAACATTGATTGACAATAAATTTCACATGCTGTTGTGCAAATGGAATAGACAACAGGTAGAAATTATAGGCAATTAGCAAGACACCCCCAATAAAGGAGTGGTTCTGCAGGTGGTGACCACAGACCACTTCTCAGTTCCTATGCTTCCTGGCTGATGTTTTGGTCACTTTTGAATGCTAGCGGCGAATTCACTCTAGTGGTAGCATGAGACGGAGTCTACAACCCACACAAGTGTCTCAGGTAGTGCAGCTCATCCAGGATGGTACATTAATGCGAGATGTGGCAAGAAGGTTTGCTGTGTCTGTCAGCGTAGTGTCCAGAGCATGGAGGCGCTACCAGGAGACAGGCCAGTACATCAGGAGACGTGGAGGAGGCGGTAGGAGGGCAACAACCCAGCAGCAGGACCGCTACCTCTGCCTGTGTGCAAGGAGGAGCAGGAGGAGCACTGCTAGAGCCCTGCAAAATGACCTCCAGCAGGCCACAAATGTGCATGTGTCTGCTCAAACGGTCAGAAACAGACTCCATGAGGGTGGTATGAGGGCCCGACGTCCACAGGTGGGGGTTGTGCTTACAGCCCAACACCGTGCAGGACGTTTGGCATTTGCCAGAGAACACCAAGATTGGCAAATTCACCACTGGCGCCCTGTGCTCTTCACAGATGAAAGCAGATTCACACTGAGCACATGTGACAGACGTGACAGTCTGGAGACGCTGTGGAGAACATTCTGCTGCCTGCAACATCCTCCAGCATGACCGGTTTGGCGGTGGGTCAGTCATGGTGTGGGGTGGCATTTCTTTGGGGGGGCCGCACAGCCCTCCATGTGCTCGCCAGCGGTAGCCTGACTGCCATTAGGTACCGAGATGAGATCCTCAGACCCCTTGTGAGACCATATGCTGGTGCGGTGGGCCATGGGTTCCTCCTAATGCAAGACAATGCTAGACCTCATGTGGCTGGAGTGTGTCAGCAGTTCCTGCAAGAGGAAGGCATTGATGCTATGGACTGGCCCGCGCGTTCCCCAGACCTGAATCCAATTGAGCGCATCTGGGACATCATGGCTCGCTCCATCCATCAGTGCCACTTTGCACCACAGACTGTCCAGGAGTTGGCGGATACTTTAGTCCAGGTCTGGGAGGAGATCCCTCAGGAGACCATCTGCCACCTCATCGGGAGCATGCCCAGGCGTTGTAGGGAGGTCATACAGGCACGTGGAGGCCACACACACTACTGAGCCTCATTTTGACATTACATCAAAGTTGGATCAGCATGTAGTGTGGTTTTCCGCTTTAATTTTGAGAGTGACTCCAAATCCAGACCTCCATGGGTTGATAAATTTGATCTCCATTGATAATTTGTGTGATTTTGTAGTCAGCACATTCAACTATGTAAAATCTGACATCCAGGCAATTCGAGACTTGTTTTCTGGACCTCCCCTGGGTATCAAGAGAATGAAAGCAGATCAGATGGTCAGTGCTTCCTTTTATTCAGAAATTTCCTAAGTTTACGGAATGGATATCAGACCTACTGGATTTGCCTCATCAGAAAACACAACATACAAGTGAGCTCAAAGTATTAGGACAGTGACACTTTTGTTGGGGCTCTGTACTCCAATACTTTGGATTTGAAATAATACAATGACTGAGGTTAAAGTTTCGACTGTCAGATTTAATTTGAAGGTATTTTCATCCATACTGTGTGAACCGTTTTAGAAATTACAACCCTTTTGGAACATACTAAGTCCCCCCATTGTAGAAGGCCAAAATTATTGGGGGAAATTCACTTCTGTGTATAAAGTAGTAAAACATTTAGTATTTGGTCCCATATTCATAGCACACAAGGACTACATCTTGGTAAGTAATTTTAAAAGTCACTGTAAATAAGAATAGAATGTTTCTAAACACTTCTACATTGAACTTTTTACTACAAGTGAATTTGTCACAATACTTTTGGTACCATAAAATTGGGGGGGGGCACTATGTACAAAAAGTGCTGGAATTTCTAAACGATTCACTCATGTGGATGAAAATACCATCCAGTTAAAGCTAACAATCTGCACTTTAATCTCAGTCATTGTATAATTTCAAATCCCAAAAGTGCTGGAGTACAGAGCCAAAACAACAAATAATATAACACTGTCCCAATACTTTGAGCTCACTGTAAGCCTCTTTGTCTCCAGAGGCAACTCTGTCCCCTGTTCTTCCTGACTCCCCGCTTCCCAACTCCCATGATTGCCACTCGACTGAACAGCCACAGCATAGAGCTACTACAGCTGGACCGTGCTCTCAGCAGACATGGCCTGCACCAGTTGGATGACTCAGAGCTGAGACAGGTCAGTGCACATCACTGGACCTCATTCATAAGATCTACATGTAATCGGATTCATACAGTGCATTCAGATAGTATTGAGACCCCTTCCCCTTTCCACATTTTGTTATGTTACAGCCTTATTCTAAAAAGGATTACATTCATTTTTCAAAAAATCTACACACAATACACCACAATGACAAAGCAAAACAGGTTTGTATACATTTTTGCATATTTATTAAAACATGTAAATAAGGTGTTTTATTAAGTATTCAGACCCTATGCTATGAGACTCGAATTTGAGATCAGGTACATCCTGTTTACATTGATCATCCTTGATGTTTCTACAAATTGATTGGAGTCTTCAATTGATTGGACATTATTTGGAAAGGCACATCTCTGTCTATATAAAAAAGGTCCCACAGTTGACAGAGCAAAAACCAAGCAATGAAGTTGAAGGAATTGGTGGAAGGGAACCAAAAAATGTCTGCAGCGAAGGTCCCCAAGAACACAGTGACCGCCATCATTCTTAAATGGAAGAAGTTTGGAACAACCAAGACTCTTCCTAGAGCTGGCCGACCAGGCCAAACTGACCAATCGGGGGAGAAGGGCCTTGGTCAGGGAGGTGACCAATAACCTGATGGCCACTGACAAGAGCTCCAGAGTTCCTCTGTGGAGATGGGAGAACCTTCCAGAAGGGCAAATATCTCTGGAGCACTTCACCAAATAAGGCCTTTATGGTAGTGGCCAGACGGAAGCCACTCCAGAGTAAAAGGCACATGGCAGCTCGCTTGGAGTTAGCCAAAAGGCACCTAAAGGACTCTCAGACCATAAGAAACAAGAGTCTCTGGTCTGATGAAACCAAGATTGAACTATTTGGCCTGAATGCCAAGCGTCACATCTGGAGGAAACCTGGCACCATCCCTACGGTGAAGCATGGTGGTGGCAGCATCATGCTGTGGGGATGTTTTTCAGTGGCATGGACAGAGACCAGTCAAGCTCGAAGGAAAGATGAATGGAGCAAAGTACAGCATGATCCTTGATGAAAACCTGCTCCAGAGCACTCAGGACCTTAGACTGGGGCAAAGGTTCACCTTCTAACAGGACAACGACCCTAAGCACACAGCCAAGACAACGCAGGAGTGGCTTTGGGACAAGTCTATGGATGTCCTTGAGTGGCCCAGCCAGAGCCTGGACTTGAACCCGATCAAACATCTCTGGAGGGACCTGAAAATAGCTGTGCAGCAACGCTCCCCGTTCAACCTGACAGAGCTTGAGGATCTGTAGAAAATAATGGGAGAATCTCCCCAAATACAGGTGGCCCAAACTTGTAGCGTCATACCCAAGAAGACTCAAGGCTGTAATCGCTGCCAAAGGTGCTTCAATAAAGTACTGAGTAAACGGTCTGAATAAATGTGATCAGTTATTTTTATAAATTTGCACAAATGAAAAAAGTAATTATGGGGTATTGTGTGTAGATTGAAGGGGGGAAAACACATGTAAACCATTTTAGAATACAGCTGTAACGTAATAAAATGTGGAAAAAGTCAAGGGTGGCGGTCACAATGTCACCTGTGAGGTTCAAGTCAGTCTGTCGGTCTCACAGTAATTATCAAACACATTTAGCATGTCCTGGCTTCCACACAGAGCCTACAAGCCACTGATGCAGACCTTTGGAACATCTATATTTAAAAAGTCTAATAAATCCATGTAATATAGCCTACACCTTCACAATAAATCTGTCATTTATTTTACAGGTCTAAAGTAGCATGATATAAAGAATGTAGTCCATTTCAGAATAGCATACTCCGAGTTGTCCTTATGTTTGGTCCTGATCTGGCTATACCAAATAACTGTGGGCTATACTAGTTCACTTAGCAGACAAGATTTGCTTAGAATTCCGTAGCATTTTATATTATGAAGAATACAATTGAACAAAGCTGAATAAAATAAAGGATATTTTCTCCAAACGATTTGAGGGAGTGTGGCTATTCTGTTGAATGGTGTGGTGGAAATTTAAATTAAAAACAGATATTCCTGCTTAATTTAGAGTTTATGTAACTTTAGTTCTACAAACGTTGGGCTATAGGTTTTGATTTTTAATACATTGTACGGCTGCATGATGTGACTAATGATGATTAGAAAAAAGTCGCTTGAATTGCATGAGCTCTGCTTTCTTTTTTGAGCAGACTATACACACGTCATAAGTCTCTCATTCCCAATTTGACAAGCACTTGATAATGCCTTAAATGATGGAGGCATCCCCTTTGTGTGGCCGTAATGCACCCCCCAAAAATCCATGCCTTTTGCAGGCGGGGGCCATTGTGCCCTTGGCCCAGAGTGCTGCATTGCGCTATTATTCCTGAGTGGTGCACGCCTCGAAGCGCCGATCACTCACATGGCTCTCCATCACGTGATCAGGTCTCTCTCACAGGCTACAGGTGAAGACAGACAGATCCGGGACGCCACTGCACGCATCCTTATCCAATTCCAAGGAGCGTAGTGAAGATATTGGAAGAACTGTCCACATTTACTTTGTCAGCCAACAAGATAAGTAGGCCTAACGAACAGCAAAATCACTAGCCAATATGAATCTATCCTCCATAGTACAAACGTATATCTATTCATTTCTGTGCGAAATAAATATTCCCAAACCGTCTGGGACAGTTGTGGGATGCGATCAATCCCAAATTAATACAACCACTAGCATCAAACTTTTTAAGCAATGTGGCTGACGCAACAGATCAGAACGTTAAAACTTAGGCTATTTCTTCACTTTATAAGCACAGTAATGCACACATGGCACTAGGCTATAAGCGTGAATGTTCCATTGGAAAACACCATAAATGCAATTATACATGTAATTCTTTTATTATAAAAAATGGTACATTTATGGTGAAAATAATCTTCCCCAAACTTGAAACTCAGCACTGCTTATGTATACCAGTCAGGCTCTATGCCCCTTGTAAAGCAGATTAAATGTGCCTAATTTTAAAGTAATTTTGGCCACTTTAGTTTTGATAACCTTATCAAAACATGTAGGCCTATGGGCTAGGTTACATGAAATGTGTGACTTTTTTTAAAGTTGCAAAAAGGCATTGTTTCTTATGCTGGGCGTCATTCACAAGTGATAGGCTAATATTGTCATCAGACCCATCAGACTGTTCTTTATTTAGTCTTGTCTTTACATATACTAAATAATGTGAAATTGTTTTGATTTTAGAATGGACCATTATCATGCACCCTTCTCGAAACAGGGGCATGGGGAAAAAAAATACATGTCATCTATGCACTTAGAGCGAACGGAGGAAGCTTTTCCCGTGGTTCATTTTCATGCCAGCCAGGTAGGTAGGCTATACTCCTGTTGTAAAGGTATGCAATGTGCTTAATATTAGAGAAGTTGAGAAATAAATAGTATGTCTAGCCTATTAAAAAGCTGATGGGATCCTCTTTTTAGTAGAGGCCATCACTCTGTTTTCTCAGCAATTGCATAGCCTATAGAAATGTTGCGCAATATGAGCTCTAAGAGCTCTAGATTTTTGATTAATTTTGCATTGATGTCAAGTGATTACAGGGACAATAGAATGCTGAGTACCAGGCAGTTAGCAAGTTTGGTAGGGTACTAATGACCATCAGCAGCATCAGAGCTTGGAGAAGCCTAATTATCGTCACTAAACGGTCACTGGTATTACGGTCAACGTAACAGCCCTAGTCAAAGGGTCTGAATACTTTCAGAATGCACTCTGTCAGCAAAAACCCAAATGGATCAAATACTAGTAATTTGCCACTAGTTAAATTGAAAACTCAACCCTGATCTTGTCAGGCCTGCTGTCAAGGGGCTTGACTCTGGCAGTCTCAGCATCAACCAGTGCCTGGAATGGCTTTCAGTGGCTCCAGTTCTCCTCTCGTCTGAAAGGGATCTATTCTCTCTCTCTCTCTCTCTCTCTCTCTGTCTCTCTCCCGACAGTATTTTTCTTTCTTTGTGGGCAGACCGATGTAAATATGGCTTATTGTCCTCATGCCTCTATGTCCCAGAGTCAGAGGTCTCTCTGCTTGTGCATAGCATGGTCTTGCTCTCTACCAACTACCCAAAGCCCTACCAACATTACCAGGAAGGAACAAGGAGTGATCTGCCACTTCCATTAATTCAGCCATCTCTCACCATGTTGGGCAGGGCAACTTTCCTATAGGCCGTCAACATCTGCAGTCTACCAACGCAATGGAATAAACACCAAGCTTTACAACTCATCTCACTTTTAGGGCAAAGTGATTACTTGATACATTGCATTTCTGTGGTGATTGTGACAGAAATGTGATAACATTGCAAAGTCTCAAACTGGTCGATAATTTCAGGCTCCAAATCAAATCTTATGTCACGTGCATGCTATACCCCAACATTTTGTTTGAGAAAACTGTCAGTAGAGTTAAATGTGATGGAAACCCATTTTACTTTTTTCATTAGTCCACTGTTGATACAGTTCCAAAATGTTTTGCATGTCTGCAGTCAAATTAGCAAGATAAAGCGCTTAAGTCAAATCTTTAATTTGACTGCTGACATGAAAAACAACTATCAGTGGACTAATGAAGAAAAAAAAAACCAAAATAGTTTGAGGGGAGTAATCTGATTACAATTGGACAGGTAACCAGTAACGAACAGATTACATTTAGAAAGTAACCTACCCAACCCTGTACAGTGGGTTGTAATAAGGAGGCGTTTGACATTGGGGAAAAGCAAAGAGCAACTACTGATAGTAGAGTAGTAAGTGCAATGTTTTATAGAATGTTGCTTTACATTAGCACCTAATGTTGCTTGCCAATGCTGTAGTAAGGTGATACTGGTGAATAATCACTGCAATTCAACAGGCCATTAGACATAAATGTTTCAGCTATGATGGCACTTTACTTGTTCAAGCATTGTTTAGTTGATAGGAAATGCATTTCATGTTGGAAATATTGTTAGAACTTTATTCACCAACCAGTGACAAACTGCACAGCTACAGTAAATGGCAAATGCCCTCTCAATCAATGTGCCTTGCTGGTGGATGGGTGCAATCCGTTTAAAAATGTATGGGATTGCTGGTCAGTCATTTTGAAGTTGCCAATAAGATTCTCAGATAAATATGCAAACTGTTTTGTATTTTTTACCAAATGCATTTGATCTACTTGTTCAACTCCTTTGGGGCTTTGGAATCCATTATCTGGTGTATTAAGGTTATGTTTCTGAAATAAAATGTACCACCTAAAGTACTTGTCAATGTAGAGAAATGCTCTTATTTACAGTAAGAACCAGTTGACCTGCACATTGCATGTTTACAAGCATTGTCATCACCAATTATTTAAATAAACCTACAGCCTTGTCCTTGAATGCAAATTTACTGAACATACTTAAATATCAATGCAACAATTTCACCGAGTTACATTTAAGGAAATCAGTCACATACCTTAAGAGGTTTGGGCGTGGATCAGAAATCAATTAGTGTCTGGTGTGACCATTTGCCTCATGAGTTGATCTGGCTGTTGATTGTGGCCTGTGCAATGTTGTCCCACTCTTCTGGCTCAATGGCTCAATGGCTGTATGCTGAATATTGGCGGGAACTGGAACACACTGTCGTACACGTTGATCCAGAACATCTCAAATGGGTGACGTCTGGTGAGTATGCAGGCCATGGAAGAACTGAGACATGTTCAGCCTCCAGGAATTGTGTACAGATCCTTGCAACATGAGGCTGTGCATTGTTGAAACATTGTGACGGCAGCAGATGAATGGCACTGAGGATCCGTCTCTGCATTCAAATTGCCATGGATAAAATGCAATTGTGTTGTCTGTAGCTTATGCCTGCCCATACCACCATGGGGCACTCTGTTCACAATGTTATCAGCAAACCAGTTGCCCACACAACGCCATACACATTGTCTGCAATTTGCCCGGTAGTTGAAACCGGGAATATGAAGATCACATTTCTCCAGCGTGCCGGTGGCCATCGAAGGTGAGCATTTGCCCACTGAAGTCAAAACTGAACTGCAGTTGGGTCAAGACCCTGTTGAGGAAGAGGAGCACACAGATGAGCTTACGGAGACAGTTTCTGACAGCTTGTGCAGAAATTCTTGGGCTGTGCAAACAGTTTTATCAGCTGTCCTAGTGGCTGGTCTCAGATGATCCCGCAGGTGAAGCCCAATGTGGAGGTTCTGGGCTGGCATGGTTACACATGGTTGTGAAGTTGGTTGTACGTACTGCCAGTCTAAAATGACATTGAGGCAGCTTATGGTTGAGAAATTAACATTAAACTCCTGCAACAGCTCTGGTAGACATTCCTGCAGTCAGCATGCCAATTGCACACTCCCTCAACTTGAGAAGGTCTGGCATTGTGGTGTGACAAAACAACACATTTTAAAGTGGCCTTATAGTCTCCAGCACAAGGTGCACGCACATGTAATGATCATGCTGTTTAATCAGCTTCTTGAAATGCCACACCTGTCAGTTGAATTGATTATTTTGTGAAAGGAGAAATGATCACAAACAGGGATGTAAACAAATGTATGCACAACATTTGAGAGAAATTAGCTTTTTGTGCCAATGGAACATTTCTGGGATCTTTTATTTCAGCTCATGAAAACACTTTACATGTTGCATTTATTTTTGTTCAGTGTAGATTCAGTGAGGAGCCACAAAGAATGTTCCACTTGGACAACACTAGAGCGCATCGGAGTCAATCAACAAAAGTGAAAAATTAACTGAAATCTTTAATGTGAATCAGCAAGAACATTAGACTAGAATGTATTTGTCAGAAAAAGTATTGAGTAGAAAAATGTTGATAAAATCAACGTTAAAAATGTGAGTCAACAAAAACAAGTGCAAACTCCAATTTCAGAATGCTGCTCTATTTAAATACATAATTTTCTCAAAATGACTCAACATTGATATTCTTGGCAGGTTACATTTTTGGCCTCAATGCAAAGTCACCTGTTATGTGTTTACATTGAGAATAAGAAATTTGTAAAGAAATGATAGATGTTACTCTCAAACACAAATATTGGAACATAATATCAGCGGACTAAGTCACTCCCCTCATTGGCAGAATGATCACATGACTTCGTAGCCACTGCGAATGCCCCTCATCAACATACAGGCGAATATGATGCCCATGATCTGAAAACACACAAAATCAGTTAGAAAACACAGTATAATATATATATATATTAAATAAATAAAGTGTCTTCGGAAAGTATTCAGACACCCTGACTTTTTCCACTTTGTTACATTACAGCCTTATTCAAAAATGAATTAAATATAACCATTTCCTCAGCAATCGACAATACACCAGAATGACAAAGTTAAAACAGGTATAGAAATTTTTGCAAATTTACTCAAAACAAAAAACATACCATATATACATAAGTATTCAGACCCTTTGCTATGAAACTCAAAACTGCATCCTGTTTCCATTGATCAACATTGAGATGTTTTTACAACTTGATTATATTTATTATGGATCCCCATTAGCTGCTGCCAAGGCTGCAGCTATGTGTTGCAGCCTTGGAATTGTCCATAGCATTCAGAGACTGGTTTATGTCGAGGCACAGATCTGGGGACGGGTACCAAAATAATTCTGCAGCATGGGTCCCAAGAACAGTGGCATCCATCATTCTTAAATGGAAGAAGTTTGGAACCACCAACTCTTCCTAGAGCGGGCCGCCCGGCCAAACTGAGCAATCGGAGGAGAAAGGCCTTGGTCAGGGAGGTGACCAAGAACCCGATGGTCACTGACAGAGCTTTTGAGTTCTTCTGTGGAGATGGGAGAACAACCATCTCTGCAGCACTCCACCAATCAAGTCTTTATGATAGAGGGGCCAGACAGAAGAGACTCCTCACTAAAAAGGCACAAACTCAGACCATGAGAAACTAGATTCTCTGGTCTAATGAAACCAAGATTGAACTCTTTGGCCTGAATGCCAAGCGTCACGTCTGGAGGAAACCTGGCACCATCCCTACGGTGAAGCATGGTGGTGGATCATCATGCTGTGGGGATGTTTTTCAGCAGCAGGGACTGGGAGACTAGTCAGGATCGAGGGAAAGATGAACAGAGCAAAGTACAGAGAGAGATCCTTGATGAAAACCTGCTCCAGAGCAGACTTGGGGCAAAGGGTCACCTAACAGGACAACGACCCTAAGCACACAGCCAAAACGTTGGAGTGGCATTGGGACAAGTCTCTGAATGTCCTTGAGTGGCCCAGCCAGAGCAGACTTGAACCAAATCAAACATCTACTAGAGACAAGAAAAGTTGTGTGCAGCAACACTCTCCATCCAACCTCACAGAGCTTGAGAAGAATGGGACAAACTGCCCAAATACAGGTGTGCCAAGCTTGTAGAGTCACACCCAAGACTGTAATCGCTGCCAAAGGTGCTTCAACAAAGTACAGAGTAAAGGGTCTAAATACTTATGTAAATGTGATCAGTTTTGTATTTGCTATATATTAAAACATGAAAAAAATCAGTTTTTTCTTTGTCAATATGGGGTAGTGTGTGTAGATTGAGGAATAAGGCTGTACCCTAACAAAATGTTGAAAAAGTCATGGGGTCTGAATATGTTCCGAAGGCACTGTGTGTGTTGAACTAGCATCTACAATCTATGCGTCTTCTGAGCCCAGGATTTGTGTGTGTGCAAATGTATATGCTTTGTGTTTGTTCCTACCTGCAGGAAAGCGATCACCAGTGCTGCTACAATGACCCACATGATGTTCTTCTTCAACAGCTCCTCCACAACAGTCTGACACCCCTAGATAGCAATCAGAGAAATGTCATTCCCGACTCCAATACACTGTTCTGAAGGTCTTTTTGCTTGGATGAATGAGTTTTCATTTCATGCACAAAACTAACAAATCAACCACTGGGTTGAACCTTACCATCTGGTGCACCTTACTTGAATCCTCCATGGCCCCCTGACCACAGCCAGCGGTGTTATTGACACAGCAGGAGTCTGGCACAGAGTTTGTGCCAGGCCCAAAGTTTCCTCTCCAATCAGTGGCATTGATCACTCCACAGCATTTCAGCTGGATGAAGAACAGCAAGGTTGAGAATGAGTTTGAACATGAAAGGTATACAGGGAAAGCCAGATAGAGGAAGAGACAACAGCAAAATTAGGTAGTAAGGTTAGTAAGTTCAACGGGGGAAACAGACCGGATCAAGCCAGGATATTCCTCAATGTCAACAGAAGATAAAGACAAGATAAACATCGTGGCATAGTAGACACACTAACAAGATAGTCATGTTACACGAGGTGCCAAATTAAGCAAATAATTTAAGACAAACAGAATGCAAACTCTTCACATTACGACAAATGTAAGATGCAGGATCGAGTGCAGTAAAATGTCTAGATTTGCAGTAGTATGTTGCAACTCCCCTGAAGAAGGGCGTCACAAGTGTCAGTAAGCAGGTTTCCATCCAACTTTTTTTATGTGAGTAAAGGATGTTGGCTCAACAAAAAAAATGTAATGCCAGTCCTGATGGAAACATTTGTCAGTAAACTTTCCAAACGTCGACAAAACAGTAAAATTAATTAGCATGAAATGTCAGTGGAAATGCTTTAATGCGGAAATATTTATATAACCATCAATTCGAAGTAAACTTTGAGTCATGCGATGACATTTGTGGTCCGCCAACTATGACTCGTTGGGAAAGCATGCAGTTTATTCAGCTACAGATGAAATAAGTTACGATGAACTTCACAAGGTGGTGAATGTGCAATGTGATGAGCTTGATGCTCCTTTCCAATAAATATTGAGGGTCTTATTCTGGTGATCGTCGATGCTTGGCTGTCATTTGACAAACAAAAACACTTGTGCGTAATAATCTCATGTAGGCTATAACCGCACTACATGCCAGCTGTTGGCTAGAGCACAGGTGCCAATACCAGAGTGGGCACAAAAATTGTGAAGAAAATATCAGTAGAGTTGAAAATGTGATGGAAACCCATTTAACCTTTTTATTTTGGAGAATTTAACCGCAAAATGTATTTTTATGTGCACTACATCCTCACGCACAGCCTTTTATCTGCAACAAGTCAATTTGATGGAAACATCTCTGGTATAAAAGTGTGTACATTGGTTTTCATGTGAATATTAAAAAATGACAATCTCCAATTGGATGGAAAACTAACTAGTGTATGTCAATTGTTTCTTTTGTTCCAAAGTATATAGATCTAGCATCTCCCAATACTTAATGGTTGATACCAACATCAATCTGCAGGTTATCCAGGGCCTTCTGGAATTCGTCGGTGCCGTTGCTGTATTTGGTGACCATGTCATTGAGACTCTCATGGACAATGACTGTCAGCTAATTAAAGAAAAACATGGTTAACGTGTGTAATTACAAAATTAAGTTGATAGGTGTAGACTGTACATACGTTACAGTATAGATAATTAGACATGTAAAAAGAAAAAAAAAGCTGCCTGAAATAAGAGTATACTCACGTTGCCTCTGAAGACATATCCAGCGATGGCAGCACCAATCTCTGTGATAATGATCAGACCCAGAAGGAGAGAGAACTTGGGAGAAAAGATACAGGTGAAAAAATTAGCTATTTTTGGAATATTATAGGATTTAAACAAATAAGCAAAAAAATGTATAAGGATTTAGATTGAGCTATTGTAAAATATATTACATGGCCAAAAGTATGTAGACTCATGCTCTTGAACATTCCAAAATCATGGGCATTAATGAGTTGGTCCTCCCTTTGCTGCGACACACCAAATCTCAACAAACCATTTCTGTATAGATCTCTTTGTGCACGGGGGTATTGTCATGCTGGAACAGGAACGGGCATTCCCGAACTGTTGCCAAAAAGTTAGAAGCACAGAATTGTCTAGGATATCATTTTATGCTGTATCGTTGATTTCCCTTCACTGGAACTAAGGGCCTAGCCCAAACCATGAAACAGCCCCAGACCATTATTCCTCCTCCACAAAATTTTACATTTGGCACTATGCATTCTCTTGCCTTCCGCCAAACCCAGATTTGTCTGTCGGACTGCCAGATGGTGAAGTGTGATTTAACACTCCAGAGAACGCGATTCCACTGCTCCAGAGTCCAATGGCTTGGAGCTTTATACCACTCCAGCCGATGCTTGGCATTGTGCATGGTCATCTTAGGCTTGTGTGCAGCTGCTCGGTCATTGAAACACATTAGATGGCTTCCATTTTTTTAATGAAGCTCCCACTCAACAGTTATTGTGCTGACATTGCTTCCAGAGGCAGTTTGGAACTCTGTAGTGAGTGTTGCAATGGAGGACAGCTGTAACTGAGGACATTAACTAACAATTGGCCAGGGCAGCTCTAGCAGGGCAGACATTTGACAAACTGACTTGTTGGAAAGGTGGCGTCCTATAAAAAGGTGTCACATTCAAAAATCACTGAGCTTGAGTAGGGCCATTCTACTGCCAATGTTTGTCTATGGAGATTGCATGACTGTGCTCAATTTTTTTACACCTGTCAGCAACGGGTGTGGCTGAAGTAGCAGAATCCACTAGTTTGAAGGAGTGTCCACATCATGTACTTTTCATGTACACCTTTTTTTCCAAATCAGTCACATCATGCAGCCTGACAATGATTTGAAAATCTAAAACACATAGCCCGGCGTTTTTATCACAACTAAAGTTAAATAAATCTTTAAATTAAGCATATTTTTAATTTTACCTTTATTTAACCAGGCAAGTCAGTTAAGAACAAATTCTTATTGTCAATGACGGCCTAGGAACAGTGGGTGAACTGCCTGTTCAGGGGCAGAACGACAGATTTGTACCTTGTCAGCTCGGGGGTTTGACCTTGCAACCTTCCGGTTCCTAGTCTAACCACTAGGCTACCCTGCCGCCCATATGGACCTGTCGCTTTGTTAACCCCTCAAATCGTTTGGAGAAAGTATGCTTCCTATTTTATTCAGCTATGTTCAATTATATTCTTCAAACTATAAAATGCCACATAATTATAAGCAAATCTCATCTGCTAAATTAACTAGTGTAGCCAACAGCCAAATGGCATAGCCAAATCAGGGCCTAACATAAGGACAAATCAGAGTACACTATTCTGTTCTTCTGAAATAGACTACATTCTCTTCATATAAAGTTTAGACCCGTCTGAAATAAATTGATTTATTGTGAAGGTGTAGGCTATATTACATGGATTTATTAAACTTTTAAATATGTAGATGTTCCTATGGTCTGCAGGCTGTGTGGAGAAGCCAGGAGATGCTAAATGTGTTTGTTAATTAACAGTCAATTACTGTGAGACCGGCAGTTATTTACTTGATAAATCACCAGCCGACATAATTGAATGACCACCACAGCCCTATGTGGACACAAGATCAAACGTGTATACAACACATTTTGTTTGGAATATCATGGTGACCACTATGCAGCAGTTCTACTGCATAGAGGTTCTATCATGGTGACCACTATGCAGCAGTTCTACTCCATAGAGGTTCTATCATGGTGACCATTATGCAGCAGTTCTACTGCATAGAGGTTCTATCATGCGTGTCATGTTATACGTGAACATACCATGGTGACCATGCAGTAGCTCTCCTTCCAGGCTCCACAGCAGCCGAAAAAGGCGATGAAGAAGACAACGACCCCCACCACAATGAGGACAATGGGGGCTGACGAGGCTGAGACATTATTGATCACTACGGTGTTGTGGACAGCCACCTGAACCAAGACTCCCAGAACTATTAGAGTCAGACCACACAGCTAAAGAGAAAGAAGCGGAGAGATTGAGTACATGATTAGAAGTCACAAATTTACATCTTCACGTACGGTTTTCTACAACCATTGTACAACATAACAGATATTCAAACGTTTTGAAATATGTAAATAGTCTAAACCAAAGCATGTGAAGACAATTTCATAATCTGTACAACTGAATTATACATTTGTTATTGTAAGAGGCCATAATTTTAAAATGGCAAGAAAGTACTAAAGTGTATGTAAGACTAATGTACATCAGATCCTGGCTTAACCCAGTCTCAATCAAAAGATGTTTCAGGTCCTGTAATGAGTTCAGAATAGCATTCAGACCCAGAGCAACTTCTAGTAACCCCTTGTCACTCAGGAATGCTAGAACCAGTCAGGTTACTGGGTCCTAAATTAGCATTCAAATGAACTAATACGGATCCAGGACACAAGTGAGAAAATACTTTGAGGTAACCATGTAGTCACATTTGCTGCATCTTTACTTTAAAAGAGACGGTAGTCATTTGAAAATTAGTACTTAGTCCTCCTCCCCCCATTTGAAGAGTATTTAGACAAATTCAAAGTCAAAACCTTAGTATTTGGTCCCATATTCCTAGCATGCAATGACTACATCAAGCTTGTGACTCTACAAACTTTTTGGATGCATTTCCAGTTTGTTTTTCAGATTGTGCTTTGCTCAATAGGAACTGAATGTTGAATAATGTTGTGTAATTTGAGTCACAATCGTGGATGCTACCATTATGGATAATCATTCATTAAAGTTGTGATTCAAGATACAGGAGGAAGAACCCAACAAAATCTACTTCCCACAATGGCAGGTCAGTTCTGTGAAGTCATTGCCATATATATATTTTTTATCTAGGTACATCCAGCCCCCACTTTGGTCCTTTCATCATTGGTAACCCCAATGTAAATACTTGACATGGGTTATGATTAGGATTATTCGCTGCCTGGTTCTATATAGTGCAGAGGTAGGTACACAGACAAACATGATAACACAGGAGAGAGGCCATGAAACGAAATGTAGACCTACATGTCAATACAAATGTTTATTTTTATTTTTTTAAAGAACACATCACTCACTAAGATAACACACAGTTTATTAAAACACCCAAAAAGGAGGGAAATCTCCCTCTCAATTTAAGGGGCTCTCTTGGCATGGGAAGCATATGTTTACATTGCCAAAGCAAGTGCAATAGATTTTTTATTTTTTTACAGTAAACATTACTCACAAAAGTTCCAAAAGAATAAGAGACAATTCAAATGTAATGTCTATCTATATACAGTGTTGTAATGATGTGCAAATAGTTACAACCTATATTTGTTTATTTTCTATTTACAATGGTGTTTGTTCTTCACCAGTTGCCCTTTTCTTGTGGCAACAGGTTACATCCTACTGTGATTGCACACTGTGATATTTCACCCAATAGATATGGGAGGTTATTTGAGCTAGAGTTGTTTTCAAATTCTTTGTAGGTCTGTAATCTGAGGAAAGTGTGTTTCTCTAATATGGTCATACATTTGGCAGGATTTTAGGAAGTGCAACTCAATTTCCACCTCATTTTGTGGGCAGTGTGCACATAGGCTGTCTTCCCTTGAGAGCCAGGTCTGTCTTCAGCAGCCTCTCTCAATAACAAGGCTATGCTCACGGAGTCTGTACACAAAGATTCTCAATTTTGGGTCAGTCACCGTGGTCAGGCATTCTGCCACTGTGTACTCCGTTTAGGGCCAAATAGCATTCTAGTTTGCGCTGTTTTTTTTGTAAATTCTTTCTAATGTGCCAAGCAATTACCTTTCGGTTCTCATGATTTGGTTGAGTCTAATTGTGTTGCTATCCTGGGGCCCTGTTTGTGAACAGAGCCCCAGGACCAGCTTGCTTAGTGGGCTCTTCTCCAGGTTAATTTCTCTGTAGGTTATGGAAGATTTGGGAATTACTTTCTTTTAGGTGATTGTAGAATTTAACTTTTTTTCTGGATTTTTATCATTAGCGGGTATTGGCCTAATTCTGCTCTGAATGCATTATTTGGTGTTCTACATTGTACGCGGAGGATATTTTGGCTGAAAATTGCAGTCTCAATTTGGTGTTTGTCCCATTTTGTGAATTTGATGAGCAGACCCCAGACCTCAACCATAAAGGGCAATGGGTTCCATAACTGATTCAAGTATTTTTATCCAGATTCTAAATGGTATGTCGAATTTTATGTTTCTTTTGATGGCATAGAAGCCCCTTTTTGCATGGTCTCTCAGATTTTTCACAGCTTGGTGGAAGGTAGCTGTGGCGCTGATGTTTAGGCTGAGGTATGTATAGTTTGTGTGCTCTTAGGACAATGGTGTCTAGATGTAATTGGTATTCGTGGTTCTGGCAACTGGACCTTTTTTGGAACACTGCTGTTTTTGTCTTACTGAGATTTACTGTCAGGGCCCAGGTCTGACAAGATCTGCACAGAAGATCTAGGTGCTGCTGTACACAGTCCTTGGTTGGAGACAGGATCATCAGCAAATAGACATTTGACTTCAGATTCTAGTACGATAAGGACGGGTGCGATAGATAGATAGAAGAGGGTGGGTGTTAAGTTTGCATCCCCATCTCACCCCCTGTCCCTATGGGAAAAAAAAATTGTTGACAATTTTAACCGCATACTTGTTGTTTGTGGGCTCCCGAGTGACACAGTGGTCTAAGGCACTCCATTTCAGTTCTAGAGACGTCACTACAGACCCTGGTTTGATTCCAGGCTGTATCACAACCGGCTGTGATTGGGAGTTCCATATGAGGGTGCACAATTGACCCCATGTCGTCCGGGCTAGGCAGTCATTGTAAATAAGAATTTGTACTTAACTGACTGGCCTAGCTAAATAAAATAAATTGTGTACATGGATT
Source organism: Oncorhynchus gorbuscha (assembly GCF_021184085.1). Taxonomy (NCBI): domain Eukaryota; kingdom Metazoa; phylum Chordata; class Actinopteri; order Salmoniformes; family Salmonidae; genus Oncorhynchus; species Oncorhynchus gorbuscha. The sequence goes on along the minus strand of NC_060175.1, from coordinate 87,788,828 downwards.
TTATAATGTCTTATGTTTTTAACCCCCCCCCCCCCCAACACCACGTTCCATCAATTTGTATAGCAGGCCCGAATCCCAAATTGAGTTTAAAGCTTTTTTGAAATCAACAAAGTATAAGAAAACTTTGCCTTTGGTTTGTTTGTCAATTATGGTGTGCAAGGTGAATACGTGGTCTGTTGTACAGTAATTTGGTAAAAAGCCAATTTGACATTTGCTCAGTACATTGTTTTCACTGAGGAAATGTACGAGTCAGCTGTTAATGATAATGCAGAGAATATTTCCAAGGTTGCTGTTGATGTATATCCCATGGAAGTTATTGGGGTCAAATTTGTCTCCACTGTCATGGATTGGGTGATCAGTCAGCTCTGGAATATGCCAGAGCTGAGGATATTAAGAGTTTAAATATAGCCAAGTGGAATTTGTAGTCTGTCTATTTTATCATTTAAATTTAGGATACCATCAACACCACAGGCATTTTTGGATTGGAGGGTTTGCATTTTGTCATGTAGTTCATTCAATGTCATTTCAGAATCCAGTGGGTTCCGGGAGCCTAATACAGTTGAAATCAGTAGTTTTTCAACCACTCCACACATTTAACTTCTTATGGCTAGGGGGCAGTATTGAGTAGCTTGGATGAATAAGTAGCCCAAACTATACAACGGTCTGCTCCCCAGTCTCAGTTGCGAATATATGCATATTATTATTGGATAGAAAACACTCAAGTTTCCAAAACTGTCCAAATATTGTCTGTGAGTATAACAGAACTGATATTGCAGGCGAAACCCTGAGGAAAATCAAAACAGGAAGTGGCTTCTATTTTGAAAACTCCATGTTCCATAGCCTCCTTTGCTCCATTTAAAGGGATATCAACCAGATTCATTTTCCTATCGCTTCCTCAAGGTGTCAGTCTTTAGACAGTTTCAGGCTTTTATTTTGAAAAATGAGCGAGAAAGATAACATCGCGTCATTGTATGGCCGGGTGCCAGCAGACTTTTGTATGCGCAACAGAGTTTGGGCAGCCATGGCTATTCCCTCTCCGACTGAAAAAGACAGTTGCGGTTGATATATTATCGATTATATATTTTAAAAACAACCTGGGGATTGATTATTAAAAATGTGGACATTACGGATACATACCATTTGGAATTTGTTGTCGTGACCGCTCTTTCCTGTGGATTTCTGAACATAACACGCCAAACAAACGGATGTATTTTGGATATAAAAATAATATTTTTGGAACAAAGGGAACATTTGTTGTGTAACTGGGAGTCCCTTGAGTGAAAACATCCGAAGATCAAAAGGTAAACGATTAATTTGATTGCTTTTCTGATTTGTGACCAAGCTGCTTGATAGGTGTACATAATGTTTTGTAGAGCGATGGATAAATTTACACAAACGCTTCGATTGCTTTCTCTGTAAAGCATCTTTTCAAAATCTGACACGACAGGTGGATTAACAAAAGGCTAAGCTGTGTTTTGCTATATTGCACTTGTGATTTCATGAATATAAATATTTTTAGTAATATTATTTGAATGTGGTGCTACGCAATTCAGCGGTTGTTGATGACAATTATCCCGTTAACGGGATGGTAGCCATAAGAAGTTAACAAACTATAGTTTTGGCAAGTCGGTTAAGGACATCTACTTTGTGCATGACAAGTAATTTTTCCAACAATTGTTGACAGACAGATTATTTCACTGTATCACAATTCCAGTGGGTCAGACGTTTACATACACCGAGTTGACTGTGCTTATAAACCGCTTGGAAAATTCCAGAAAATTATGTAATGGCTTCAGAAGCTTCTGATAAATGATGTCAATTAGCCTGAGTCAATTGGAGGTATACCTGTGGATGTATTTCAAGGCCTACCTTCAAACTCAGTGCCTCTTTGCTTGACATCGGAAATTCAAAAGAAAAGCAACCAAGACCTCGGAAATCTTTTTTGACGTAGACTGCCACAAAAAAAGTAGACCTCCACAAGTCTCGTTCAACCTTGGGAGCAATTTCCAAACGCCTGAAGGTACCACGTTTATTTGTACAAACAATAGTACGCAAATTTAAACACCATGAGACCACGCAGACGTTATACTGCTCAGCAAGGAGACACATTGTCACCTAGAGATGAAGTACTTTGGTGCGAAAGGTGTAAATAAATCCCAGAACAACAGCAAAAGACCTTGTGAAGATGCTGGAGGAAACAGGTACAAAAGTACCTATATCCACAGTAAAACAAGTCCTATACCGACAACCTGAAAGGCCGCTCAGCAAGGATGACGCCTCTTTTCCAAAACCACCATAAAAATGCCAGACTACGGTTTGCAACTACAATGGGGATAAAGACCATACTTTTTGGAGAAATGTCCTCTGGTCTGATGAAACAACAATTGAACTGTTTGGCCATAATGACAATCGTTATGTTTGGAGGAAAAAGGGGGAGGCTTGCAAGCCAAAGAACACCATCCCAACCGTGAAGCATGTGGGTGGCAGCATCATGTTGTGGGGGTGCTTTGCTGCAGGAGGGACTGGTGCACTTCACAGAATTGATGGCATCGTGAGGAAGGAAAATTCCGTGGATATATTGAAGCAACAACTCAAAGACAGTCAGGAAGTTAAATTTTGGTCGCAAATGGATCTTCCAAATGGACAATGACCCCAAGCATACTTCCAAAGTTGTGGCAAAATGGCTTAAGGACAACAAAGTCAAGGTATTGGAGTGGCCATCACAAAGCCCTGACCTCAACCCTATAGAAAATCTGTGGACAGAACTGAAAAAGCATGTGCGAGCAAGGAGGCCTACAAACCTGACTCAGTTACACCAGCTCGGTCAGGAGGAATGGGCCAAAATTCCCCCAACATATGGGAAGCTTGTGGAAGGCTACCTGAAACATTTGACCCAAGTTAAACAATTTAAAGGCAATGCTACCAAATACTATTTGAGTGCATGTAAACTTATGACCTACTGGGAATGTGAATAAAGAAATAAAACTTATTATTCTGAAATTTCACATCTTAAAATAAAAGTGGTGATCCTAACTGACCTAAAACAGGGAATGTTTACTAGGATTAAAATGTCAGGAATTGTGAAAAACTGAGTTTAAAACCTGTTATGGCTGCAATCCCGATACCGGGATCGATATGACAACTACCAGTGAAAATAGAGGACGCCAAATTCAAACCACAGAAATCTCATAATTACAATTCCTGAAACATACATGTGTTTTATATCATTTTAAAGCTATTCTCGTTGCTAATCCCACCAAAGTGTCCGATTTCAAATAGGCTTTTCAGCGAAAGCACTACAAATGATCATGTTAGGTCTCCACCAAACCACAATAAGCACAACCATTTCAGCAAAATATAGCATTCACAAAAAAACAAATAAAGATAATTCAATATTAGTGATTAATTCTCTCTTCATCAGATGACACTCATAGGACTTTCTGTTTGATAAAGTTCATATTTATATAAAACAATCAGAGTTTACATTGGCGCGTTAGATTCAATAGTTCCAAAAACATGAAGTAAATTTGCATAGCCACTTCATTCAACAGAAATACTCATCATAAATGTAGATGATAATATAGTTATACACATGGAATTATAGATATACCTCTCCTTAATGCAACCGCCGTGTCAGATTTCAAAAAAACTTTACGGAAAAAGAAACGCATGCAATAATCTGAGAACGCGCTCAAAGGTAAAAACACCACAGCCGCAAAGATGGCGTCAACATAAACAAGAAATGACATGTTAAATATTCCCTTACCTTTGATGATCTACATCAGAAAGCACTCCAGGAATCCCAGGTCCACAATAAATGTTTGTTTTGTTCGAAAATGTCCGTTATTTATATCCAAATACCTTCTTCTGTTTAGCGTTATATCGGACAAAAACTTCAAAAAGTGATATTACCGGTCAAAGAAACATTTCAAACTAAGTACAGAATCAATCATTAGGATGTTAACATATAGCTTCAATAAAGTTCCAACTGGAGTATTCCTTCTTGTCTCCGTGAGCAATGGAACGCAAGTGACTACCATAGGAACAAACGCGATCACAAAATGGCTGCTTGATGGACTTTTGATATATTCTGCTCTCATTCACTTCCACAACAACATAGAAGCCTCATTATAATTTATATTGATGGTTAACATCTAGTGTAACCCCAAAGCAGTGCAACATCATTCATATCCCAAGGGGATTTCATTGGGGACTCTGGTGAATACATACAAACTCAGATTTCTGAATTCCTGTTTTGATTTCAACTCAGGATTATGCCTGCCAATATGAGTAGTTATGCTCACATCATTCAAACAGTTTTAGAAACTTCAGAGTGTTTTCTATCCAATACTAATATGCAAATATTAGCAACTATGACTGAGGAGCAGGCCATTTCATATGGGCACTTTTCATCCAAGCTACTCAAGACTGCCCCTGCAGCCATAAAGTTAAATGTATTTGGCAAAGGTGTATGTAAACTTCTGACTTCAACTGTAGTTGATTCTAAGATTTGTATTTGATCATGTATATGTTTTTGCTGTTCTTTGGTTATAGAGCCACAAAGATTGGAGAAGTGGTTTATCCATACACCTCCATTTTGGATAGATAAATGTTTTCCAATTTTCCCAGAAGTGGTCAGAGTCTATGAATTCTTCAATTACATTGAGCAGATTTCTGACGTGCTGTTCCTTCTTTTCCGTACTGTATTTCTGTATCGTTTTAGTGATTGACCATAGTTAAGAAGTAGGCTCAGGTTCTGTCTCCCCGTTTTTGGTTGGATAGGTTTCTCAATTGCTTTTAGGTTTCCATTCTTTATCATTGTTAACTTTCTTCAGTTTTCTATTTGAGATTTTTAGATTTGATAGGGAAGCTGAGAGGTCAAATATACTGTTTAGGTTTTCTACTGCCAAGTTTCTACCTTCCCTATTACAGTGAAATATTTCACTCAGGAAATTGTCTTGAATGGATTAAATGTTGTTTGGTAGATTTCCACATTACTTTCCTTCCATTTATAACATTTATTAATATTATTCAGTTCATTTGGCATTGATGCTGCATGATTGAGCAGAGCTCTGTTCAAGTAGTAGTGTGATTTTGCTATGTTCTGATAGAGCATTCAATTCAGTCAGTCCACTGACACCCCTAAGAGACTCTGGGTTGAGGTCAGTGATAAAGTAGATGAGCTATAGGTGTACCTACCATAGGAGGCCCCGTCGAAGCCTACCATTGACTATGTACATGCCTTCTCTCAAGAAGAGAGAAGACCCAGAATTAGTCTGGAAATCTACACAGTAAGGGATTAGACCAGCGATCTTAACTTTTCACACAAACGCTTTGTATCAGTGAACAAGTCACATGATATTGTCATAACACTGAAATGGTCACAAGACTCAGATTCTACTTTTAGCCTCTGATTCTCTCTCCTCCTCCCCACCGCACCCCCTTTCTCCTTTACACACATGATATTGGGATTATGCCAAATATCACACATGGACATTTCCTATGGCAGGATATGGACTTGTCCAATATCCTGAGATATGAAGAGAGAAAATAGGATGTTGCATGGTGACAAATACATTGCATGTGTTCTCAGCACATTCAATAGATTAAGCTATATTGATTCCAGATATGCTTCTCTTGGCAGAGGTCCATATCCGGATCTTGATATGCTGGTTTTAAGATGGTGCCGAATAGGTTGGCTGACGTTTTACATGCTCCTAACCAACTACTATTTTGTTGGTTGTTTTTTTTGCGTTTATTTGTAACTTATTTTGAACATAATGTTGCTGCTACCGTTTCTTATGACCGTAAATAACCTCTGGACATCAGAACAGCGATTAATCACTACAAACTGGAATATGCTTTTTCCTTTAACAAGTCCAACGAGAAGGATATACTGCCTTCCCGGGAACAGGTCCAAATCCCCATAATTTGCCTTCTAAGAATCCATAGGAGAGAGAGTAAACTCCCACTGCCATCAGTTCTAAATGGCTAACAAGCAATCATTGGAAAATAAAATGTATTACAATTACCCAACCAAGGGGGCATTAAAAACTGTAATATCTTATGTTTCACCGAGTCGTTGCTGAATGACAACACAGATAATATAGAGCTGGCGGGATTTTCCATGTACCGGCAGAACAGAGAAGCTACGTCTGGTAAACCGAGGGGTGGGGGTTTGTCAATAACAGCTGGTGCGCAATGTCTAATATTAAAGAAGTCTCAGGGTATTGCTCGCCTGAGGTAGAGTACATTATGGTAAGCTGTAGACGACACCATCTATATTATTCGTAGCCGTCTATTTACCATCACAGCCCGATGCTGGCACTAAGACCGCACTCAACCAACTCGATAAGGCCATAAGGAGTACCTCAACGCCATTGGATGAATTCCGCAACTTACTCCAGTCTGTGCTAGCAAAACAGTCCGATTGCATCTGCGTCATCTGACCACTTACGTATTGAGTGTCACTGGTACTTCCTACTTTAGTTTTTAGCTTGTACGCAGGAATCAGGAGGATAGAATTATGGTCCGATTTGCAGGGGAGAGCTTTGTATATATGCATGTATGCATGTGTGGAGAAAAGATGGTTGTTTTTCCCCCTCTGGTTGCACATGTGACATGCTGGTAACTGATTTAAGTATGCCTGCATAGGAGTGCCACTTTTCTTGTTTGCTTATGGCCTTATCGAGTTGGTTGAGTACCACCTCAGTCATGGTGACATACGTACATATTCCAACCAGAAGCCATGGATTACAGGTAACACCCGCATCGAGCTAAAGGCAAAAGCTGACACTTTCAAGGAGCCGGACACTAATCCGGACACTTATAAGAAATCCCACTATGCCCTCAGACGAACCATCAAACAAGCAAAGTGTCAAGACAGTATTAAAATGGAGTCCTTTTCATATGTGGCAGGGCTTGAAAACGATTACGGACTACAAAGGGAAACCCAGACGTGAGCTGTCCAGTGACAAGCAACACCAAAGCATGCACGAGAGCATCAGCTGTTGTGGATGACTGATCACACTCTCGGTAGCCGATGTGAGCAAGACCTTTAAAAAAAAACTTTTTTTTATTTTTAAAAACAGGTCAACAAGCACAAAGCCGGATTACCAGGATGTGTACTCAAAGCATGCGCGGACCAACTGGCAAATGTCTTCACTGACATTTTCAACCTCTCCCTGACAGAGTCTGTAAAATCTACATGTTTCAAGCAGACCACCATAATCCCTGTGGCAAAGGAAGCAAATGTAACCTGCCTAAATTATTACGGCCCCATAGCACTTACGTTGGTAGGCATGAAGTGTTTTGAAAAGCTGATAAAAGCATCCTCCCGGATACCCTAGACGCACTCCAATTCCCATACCGCCCCAACAGATCCACAGATGACGCAATCTCACTGGACATAAGGAACACCTATGTGAGAATACTGTTCAGTGACTACACCACATAGCTCATCAACAAGCTAAGGACCCTGGGACGAAACACCTCCCTCTGCAACTGGATCCTGGACTTCCTGATGGGCCGGCCCCAGGTGGTATGGGTAGGCAACAACACGTCTGCCATGCTGATCCTCAACACTGGAGTCCCTCAGCGGTGTGTACTTAGTCCCCTCCTTTACTCCATTCACCACAACTGCGTGGCCAAACACGACTCCAACACCATCATTAGCCTCTCTAGGGTATGTGGGATGCTAGCGTCCCACCTGGCCAACATCCAGTGAGATTGCAGAGCGCCAAATTCAAATACAGAAATACTCATTATAAAAATTCAGAAAACAAAACATATTTTTACATAGGTTTAAAGATGAACTTCTTGTGAATCTAACCACGGTGTCGTGTCTTTGGCTATGCCGGATTAAGTGATATGACATGCTATTCTATCATATAATTTGTCCATAATTAATATTACCCGATTGAGCTAATCATGTAAATGTAATTAACTAGAAAGTCGGGGCACCACAAAATAATATTTATAGAGCTGTTATCTTCTGAATAAACTCTGAAAGACCTAGTAATATCTTACATCAATAGCAGTCAATATTAATCGTCATCTTAATTCAGTCTCATCTGAAAGTTGATGGCCCCAACAACTTTCAGAATTAGTCAAATCTCCCTCAGTTTTATTCTGCTACAAAGATGTGTTATCTGTACAGTTCTTCCTTTAAATTTTCAGTGGAAATTATGAAAAGTAGTCCAAGTGCATAGAGTTCTTTGGTTTGTTAAACTCTGAAATCCAGGGGTTTGGTATACATTTTTCATTGACAAATCTGATCTCAGCATAATTACGTAACCATGGGAATTGTTCTGCAGAAGTTTGAGGAACTGAACTCCCTGAATTACTCATGAGATGGGTTAACCAAGTGTCAGAGGCATTTCACAATCAATCCAGATGCTGAGCTGTATTAGAGCCACAAGTTAACACTTAACAGACGTCACAGGACAGAAGCAGCACATCCTAGCCAGTCGGGATTCCAAACTTCCATCTGCATTACTCACCCAGAAGATGAAGTTGAAAAAGAAGAGTAGGTACTTCACACATTTCATTCCACCCTCGACACCCATGGTTAGTCCGTATCAAGTCCCTGGATCAACACAAAGAAAAATCCATTTGAACCAGAGACATTAAATAACTTTATTACAAATAGTGCGATATAGTTTCAGGTTATCGCTTGTTGCTGCATCGTCTAGGCCTAGTGTGTTTAGCTCGGCTCACATTTTATTGTGTAAATGGTGACAGAAAACTGGCATGGTATGCTGAGAATATGTACGAATGAAAGGAAAAATTGACGGGTAGGCCAGTAATCAGTTAATGTAAAAACATTTAAAGAGTGTCAATGAAAGGAATCAGTTGATGTGTGGGGGAACATTTTAAAATTGTCACCTAAGGCAAAAGTGAGTCAACACACATAATATATATAAACTGTCCAGTAAAATATTACTCATAAATTCACAAGGGTGTGATGTCTGATCAACAGTTGAGAATCACAGGCTTGCTGACAGTTAAAGGCCTTTTTCCGCATCAGATTAACATTACACCATAAAACCACATTTGTTTCAAGAGTTTAGTGCGCAACACTATATGCGTTCAAATCTGGGGTAAATGTAATCTCATTGGATTTCATTAGGCAACATGAAAAATCCCCTGTTTTGTGCTCGATTAGCATCCAGAATGGTCTGTAATTTAGGCTATGGTTCATAAAAATAATGTTGGTTCTAATAGTGGGTGACAGGTTCATAAAAATATTTGGCTTTTTTGCTTTCCTGTTTCAGATTAGTTCAATTCACATCTAATTATCTGCATTAGCTATGTAGGCCTGCTATTAATTAATATGACAAATGGACACAGTAACAATGAGGAAAAAGCAATGGATATTGGAACGATTACTACGTGAGAAGCCTTATAGCATTTTGACTGAAAGTTTACTTTACAAGACTGCGACATCCATTGCTCGCCACAGCAGTGAACCACCAACCACACAACAAAACACACCGAGGCAGAGGATACGAAGTATACTATTGTTGTAGGCAAATTTGATTTGTTGTACAGTTTTTGTAGCCAAATTCCATTACTACTAAGTAACCGTAAAGACAGAAGGTTATTATATTAGGCTTCAATCTTAGTTCAACGTGTCGATTGCGCATTCTCAAAACGAACCTCTATTTATCTCTCGTACCTTCTTTTTTAAAATGTAATTTCATAATGACTATAGGCTACAACGTTAACCAAAACAATATATGGATTAAATAGGCGTACTATTTACCTTTTTCCCAACAAGAAAATAGTAGAGGCGTCAAAGTAATTCGAGGCAATGGTTGAAATTTGGAAACAAACTGGTGAAGTAAGCGACGCAATTCTCCGTTTTATAAGCCCCTCCCTCTCTACGTCTGATCCAGCAATCGTTAACATGATCATGGAAAATGACCGAGAAGTCAACACAAGCCAAGATTCACTTTCATCTATAGTACACCAACACACAGTAGCAGTTATCAGTTGAGCGGAGCCTGTACTCTTTCAAGGTGAAGCACTATTTATTTCAGATGCAGATATCTGAAACATTTATTTTAGTTCAATGTGCGGGAGCACTTATTGGTCGGCCCAATTTAGGTCGTATGTACATTAATGTATAGTTAAATTGACTATGCATATATGATATATGATCATTACTGCGACGTGGGTAAGGAAGAGTGTTTTGAAAACTGATGTTAACCTTTTCTTGTTATAACCTTTTTTAGCAAGACATATCTTCCAATGGTTTGGGAGTGGCAATCTTTACCAAGGATCACCTTCAGTGCTCGGTTGTCTCCACCAAGTCTGTCCCCAAACAATTTGATTTGCTGGTTTTAAATATTACAATTTCAAATAGATATTTGACTGTTGCTGGATGCTATCGTCCTCCATCAGCACCCGCCTGTACCCTACCTTCCCTAAGCGCACTCCTGGCCCCTTACACTAAGTCTGAATTTGTCCTGCTAGGTGACCTAAACTAGGACATGCTTAAACCACCTGACCAAGTCCTAAAGCAATGGGACTTCCTGTAGCTCAGGCAGTAGGAAGCTCTCTCATCCATTTATATGCAGATGATAGTCTTATACTCAGCTGGCCCCTCCCCAGATTTTGTTTTAAATGCTTTTACAACAAAGCTTTCCAACAAGCTACCCTTGACCTTGTTCTGAACACCTCCAAAACAAAGGTTATGTGGTTTGGTAAGAAGAATGCCCCTCTCCCCACATGTGTGATTATTACCTCTGAGGTTTTAGTTGGGAGTATGGCTAGATGGTACACTGTCCTTCTCTCAGCACATATCAAAGCTACAGGCTAAAGTTAAATCTAGACTTGGTTTCCTCTATCGTAATTGCTCCTCTTTCACCCCAGCTGCCAAACTAACCCTGATTCAGATGACCATCCTACCCATGCTAGATTACAGAGACATAATTTATAGTTCGGCAGGTAAGGGAGCTCTCGAGCGACGAGATGTTCTTTACCATTCGGTCATCAGATTTTCCACCAATATAAACAGTTGAACTAAGCTCATGAGAAATGTATAAGCTATATTCTTCAAGAATCAAAGTGTACATATAATAAATGTTTAAATCCTAAAAGGGAACATCTAGTTAGTTGCACAACTGCATTCAGTCTTCCACATTTGACCAAACCCCTCTGAATCAGAGAGGTGCGGGGTGCTGCCTTAATCAACATCATCCGTGCCCAGGGAAGCAGTTAACCGCTAGGCTAATGGCATCTTTTTGTAGGCACTAACTCAGCCATGGTTCGTTGGACAAGGTCTATAGAGAAATTAGTTATGTTTTTGTAGGGTTTTTGGATCAACGTGAAAAATAAGGTCTGCGGTAACAGGTTTAGGAGATCTTATACGTTTTGTTCTATGAGATAATCGCCATCAGCTATAGTACATTTCTGTGAATTTTAAGCATTTATGTCATTTTGAAAAAGCATTTAAAGGCTTCATCATTCATAAAGGTCATGTTAACTGACTGATATTATCTAATAGAACAAAACATAGGAGATCTCCTAAGCCTGGTTTGGACTTACTTTCGGCGTTCATCCCAAAACCCTATTCTTTCCCCATTAATTTTCCCCATAGGGATGGTTGAACGAACCAAAGGTAACTCATTTCCAGGTTTTAGGACGAGTGAGCCCTACCGAGCTCTATGGTCTTTCATTGATGACCACTTAGGCCTACATTAAAGGACTAATCCGTGGTAGTTACCATCTGAGTTGAGGGACCAACTGGTCAGCACAGGAGCAGAAAATGAAGTGCCTGTGAATAAAGGCCTTTATGTTATGTGATGTGATAATTTACAACATCAAACGGGGATGTGGTAAACTCAGCAAAAAAAATGTATGAATGAACTTCGCCAATTTTTCAGGACCCTGTCTTTCAAAGATAATTCGTAAAATCCAAATAACTTCACAGATCTTCATTGTAAAGGGTTTAAACACTGATTCCCATGCTTGTTCAATGAACCATAAACAATTAATGAACATGCACCTGTGGAACGGTCGTTAAGACACTAACAGCTTACCGACGGTAGGCAATTAAGGTCACAGTTATGAAAACTTAGGACACTAAAGAGGCATTTCTACTGACTTTGAAAAACACCAAAAGAAAGATGCCCAGGGTCCCTGCTCATCTGCGTGAACATGCCTTGGGCATGCTGCAAATGTGGCCAGGGCAATAAATTGCAATGTCCGTACTTTGAGACGCCTAAGACAGACCTACAGGGAGATGGGGCGGACAGCTGATCGTCCTCGCAGTGGCAGACCATGTGTAAAAACACCTGCAAAGGATCAGAACATCCCAACATCACACCTGTGGGACAGGTACAGGATGGCAACAACAACTGCCCGAGTTACACCAGAGAGGCTGGACTGAGTGCTTGTATGCCTGTTGTAAGGCAGGTCCTCACCAGACATCACCGGCAACAACTTCGCCTATGGGCATAAACCCACCGCCGCTAGACCAGACAGGACTGGCAAAAAGTGCTCTTCACTGACGAGTCACGGTTTTGTCTCACCTAGGGGTGATGATCGGATTCACGTTTATTGTCGAAGGAATGAGCGTTACACCGAGGCCTGTACTCTGGAGTGGGATCGATTTGAAGGTGGAGGGTCAGTCATGTCCAGGGGCGGTGTGTCACAGCATCATCGGACTGAGCTTGTTGTCATTGCAGGCAATCTCCACGCTATGCGTTACAATAAATACATCCTCCTCCCTCATGTGGTACTCTTCCTGCAGGCTCATCCTGATATGAACCTCCAGCATGACAATGCCACCAGCCATACTGCTCGTTCTGATGCATGATGTCCTGCAAGACAGGAATGTCAGTGTTCTGCCTTGGCCAGGCAAGAGCTCAGATCTCAATTGAGCACGTCTGGGACCTGTTGGATCGGAGGGTGAGAGCTAGGCTCAGTCCAATGATGCTGTGACCCCCCACCCCACCCCACCAAGGCACTTACAGGTGCCTTGGTGGAAGAGTGGGGTAACATCTCACAGCAAGAACTGACAACTCTGGTGCAGTCCATGAGCAGTACTTAATGCAACTGGTGGCCACACCAGATACTGAGTGTTACTCTTAATTTGATCCCCCTTTGTTCAGGGAGACATTATTCCATTTTTATTAGTCACGCGTTACGCTTATTAGATGCTGCATCTACTGCCATTGGAAACCGGCACACACCGTCCTTTGTTTGCCTTGCCTGCCGGGGATTGCTTTCCCGCGGTTATTTTAACGTTACGGGGAGGGCCTCCTGTGGCAGAAAGAGACAACCGGAAATGTTGTCATTTCTGGATTATGATGCATACGAGATTTCTTTAAAGTATTTATTTTACACAAAGACGTGTGATTTATTTACCTAAATAATTTCAAATAAACTTATCCTAATTAGAAAATATACCCCATAATGTTTTATTTCCCATATTAAAACAAAAACAAATTCATAAACATCCATGCCGTTTTCGCATCTTCAACGTATCGGAACAGTTTACTTATGTGATTGGTTAGTTGTTGTAACAAGAACCACGTGATTTCCATATAGTCGTCTGTCATGGCGGGATTCCTGAAGTGGAAAAATGGACCTCTCTCCGAAATAGTTTTTATAATTGTGCTTTTTTGTATATTAAGTACGCAACAAACCTCAGGTAGAGTTGTTTCTAGCTAGGTCATTTTGTTCAGGGAATTTGATAGCCAATATGAAATGTGAGAGGCGAACTTTTCGTTTACGATGAGGCCAGCTAGCGTAGTTACTGTTGTTCTTGAGACCCAAGGCTTAAATAAACTGAGCTAGCAAACGTTAACTGTCCCAGGTGAACTATCTAGCCAGTCTGCTAACGTTAGCTAGTCTGTCAGTAGCCAGGTGATTAGACATGAACTAATACATTTTAATTCTAAGAGATTAATTGAAAGTTGAGCTGTTACCAGAAACTAGTTAGCTAGCCAGCTGGTGTCGCTCTTCACTTTCCACAACGTCAGCTTGCTTTTCTAGCTAGTCGGCTAACCTCGTTAGCCAAATAGTTCGTGGTTTATTTCTGGTGGCTCACTAACGTTACATAACCTAGTAGTAACGTTAGTTACCACTGGATAACTAGATAAATCCAGTCCTATGAAAGCCAATGTCCAGCTTTAGTTGGCTTGCTAGCAGATGTGTAAAGCATACAGAAGTTTACTGGTGAATACAGTCCGTGTTGACTTGTGATGTAATATTACTGCATTGTTGAGGAGAGTTTGCTAGCTGGTTAAGCATTTCACTGTACTACTTATACCTGCTGTATCCTGTGCATTTGACAAATACAATTTGATTTGCTGGATAGTAAATGCACGAAGTTGACCCTAACATTTTATCATTCTCACAGGAAGTAAGATCAACATAGTCAATATCAAAGATGGCCAAGAGTCTGCCAAAACAGGGTCAAATCACTACTGCTATCTCAACCCCATTGTCCCAGGTTGGAAGGAAACATGGACAAGAATCCAGGCAAGAGAACAATTTCCTCTTCCCAGGTCTATTTGTGCTCTTGTCATGTCCATTGCTAGAGTGACAAAAGGGTTGGCATGATGGCACAAACAGAACGGACCTCAAGGTTTGATGATAAGTATCTTATTTGAAAGAGAGCCTGTATGTATGTAATGTGTGTATTTGGGTGTAGCTAATACTTGTGTTGTATTGCCGATAGGTTCGAGTATGGAGCTCAAAACAGCTGAAGGTAACTGTTGTGGAGGATGAGGAGAAGCTGCAGGAGCTAGAACATTTCAGTGTCTGGGGTCTGGTGCAGTACCTAATGCATGAGCAGACCAATGAAACCACCCTCAGCATCAGCCTGTTCAGCCCAAAGACCTGCTTCAAGATCAAACCCATCGACCCTACAGCAATATACACTGTAAAGCCCACACGAAGTAAGTAAAGGGAAAGGTGGGGTTGCTTTGTTAGTTACATGTCTATTACCCATTAATTTTGTTATCTTTGTTGTCTGTGCTTCACTCCCACAGAGTTCGACATTTTCCTATTTGTGACATTCTTGGCTGGAGTGTTGCTGTTCATCTTTGCAGACTCGCTCAGCAGGTAACTAAATGGATTGTGTTCACATTTTACCCCCTCTTTATAAATGACATGGTCCAGATAATATTGGCTATGTTTTTTTGTTGCTATCTAACAGGAGTCAGGTATTCTATTACTCTGCTGGCATGAGCACGGGTATGATTGCCTCCCTCATCATTCTCATCTTTATCATGGCACGGTTTTTGCCGAAGGTAAGAAGTCAACACTTCTATTTCAAAGTCTCATAGCTAATCACACCCACTACTAACAGTTTGAATTGAACAAAGCAATAACAAGTCAGAGTACCCAGATAGTTAATGTTTTGGTGACCTTTCTGATTTCTATAATGTGTGTGAGAATCATATGTTTAGATTTCACAACCCATATCATCTTTTTCTTTTCTCAGAAAAGCCCATTTTACGTGGTGATAGTTGGTGGCTGGTCCTTCTCTGTTTACGTCATCCAGCTTGTGTTCAGGAACCTGCAGCTGATTCTGAAAGAGCACTGGCACATGGCTTTTGGTAAATATTGATTGTATTAAACACAATCACAACAAACTCTGAGAACTACATTGCCTCTCAAACTTTTAACATCTGTTATTAGTTCACAACCATTGCTCCATGTTTGTAATAGGAACAGTTACATGAATTGTTTCTGTGTGCCCTAGGCTATGCTGCAGTGGTTGGTTTTATCAGTTTTGCTGTGTGCTATCGTCATGGCCCTCTTGTGGAGGAGAGGAGTATCAATATCCTGTCCTGGACGCTGCAGTTTTTTGGCCTGCTGCTGATCTATGCTGGTATCCAGGTTCAGCAAGTGGCGTTGGCCACCATCATTGCTACATTCTGCTCTAAGAACCTGGAGTACCCTGTTTCATTGCTCCTTCTTGCATGGCAGTAGGTGTTAGTTTGTAGTACTACTCTCAAGGTAACATGTGTACATTTTTGTATTGGTGTAAAGTGACATATTGTCTGCTGCTGTTATAGTGTACAATCCTCTTGTGCAGTAAGGTCAAGCCAACTCTACGCTGGAAGCCAGAGCCTCGTCGACTGCTGACTGAAGAAGAGTTCCAGAAACAGGGGGAGGAGGAGACGCAACATGCCCTGGAGGAGCTGAGAAAGTACTGCAGCAGTCCAGACTTCAGCACCTGGAAGACAGTCTCTCGACTTCAGTCCCCAAAAAGGTGACAGAACCTTTGTTGCATTGAAATACTGACTAATGATGTTCATTCTGCTTTTAATGATCTGGTATTAACCCCGGGTTGTCTGTGCTCTAAACAAGTCAAATGTACATTGGCTACTGCTAGCTTCTGGTCTGTGGGTGATGGTTGTCTTTTTAGGTCAACTAGTCATATAACTCTCTTTCCCATTCATTATTTTAACTAAAAATGTGTGGTACAGTACCTTGGAATAAAGACAATGCTTTGTTTGATCCACAGGTTTGCAGACTTTGTTGAGGGCTCACCTCACCTGATATCAAATGAGGTTTCTGTGCATGCACAGGAATATGGATCCTTCTTTGAGGATGATTTCTTTGACACGGATGAGGACCATGATGAGGAGAATATGGTGAACGGTTTGAAAAGAGGAGACCTTGGGTGGAATGACAGAGACTTGTGATGATGCATAGATGGGTGTTTTTCCCTGTAGCAGCAAGGTTGATGGAGCAAAATGCTGACTGGCCTATAACCCTCACAGCTCTCCTCCAACCCGAAAACGGGTGTTCATGAATCACCAGGAGATAGTGGAATCTTGCCATTAGTATGCCTGTGAGAATGTCTTGCATCCAAGTTGAGGCATAGATCCTACTGTAGATTGCTGATGGCAACCACCAGTTTTGTAAATTGACACTTAAAGCCAGACCCAGAGTGCAATGTACTGAACTGAAAATGTAACTCTAATTCATGTGGAGAACTCCCTCGAGTTAGGGGCATATTTATAAAGTTTGGATTTATCCCAGTGTTATAATTTCAGCTGAGAAACTTGACCACAGGGGTATACTACAAAGCAGGATTAATGAGGTAGCTAGCTAACCTTGATAAACAAGCAGAAATAACTCGATTTTCGGTTTCATTAAGAAAGCTAAGCTTGGGTACAGTATGTGTTTTGGTTATTGAGTCAATTAGACAATGCACATTTCATGCTAGTCTTTCTAAAAAAAATAAAATTATATCAGAATATTCTTGCAAATCAGTTTGCTAAGTCATTGGTCATGCTTTGTTGTGTTACACTCCTCAGCAAGAGCAAGTTTATGAAGACTAAGAATGTTTGGCATTTCATTTTCTGGGAGCAATGACAGAACATTATTTTGTTATCTTTCCTCATTAGTAAATTGCCAGGGCACAATTTTGGAGATGTTTTAATGTAAAAATATTTTCTTTGGTCTTATTGTTGATGTGAAATAACTGACTTTTTGCGTTGTGAAATGCGTTGACGTAAAACAGGAAATGATTTCGTAGCTGACATCTGTTGGGAATAAGTTAGTATACTGAGCAAAAATATAAATGCAGCAACTAACAATTTTACTGAGTTACAGTTCATATCAGGAAATTTGTCAATTGAAATAAATTCATTAGCCCCTCAGCTATGGATTTCACATGACTGGTCAGGGGTGCAGCCATGGGTGGGCTGCTTGAGAGCCAGGCCCAGCCAATCCGTATGAGTTTTTCCCTAGGAATGGGATAAATTACGGACAGAAATACACCTCAGTTTCACCGGCTGTCCGGGTGGCTGGTCTCAGACAATCCTGAAGTTGAAGGAGCCAGATGTGGAGGTCCTGGGCTGGCGTGGTTACACGTGGTCTGAGGTTGTGAGGCTGATTGGACATACTGCCAGAGTCTAAAACAATGTTGGAGGTGGCTTATGGTAGAGAGATCAGCATTCAATTCTCTGGCAACAACTCAGGTGGACATTCCTGTAGTCAGCATGCCAATTGTACACTCCCTCAAAACATCTGTGGTGTTGTGTGACAAAACTGCCTATTTTAGAGTGGCCTTTTATTGTCCCCAGCACAAGTTCCACCTGTGTAGTGATTATGCTGTTTAATGAGCTTCTTGATAAGTCACACCTGTCAGGTGGATGGATTCTCTTGGCAAAGGAGAAATGCTCACTAAAAGGGATGGAACCAAATTTGTACACAGAATTTGAGAGAAATAAGCTTTTTGTGCGTATGGAAAATTTCTGTGATCTTTTATTTCAGCTCATGAAACATGGGACCAACACTTTACATGTTGCGTTTACATATTTGTTCAGTGTATTTTGGTATTTGAAGCAGCATGTTTACAGCCATTGTGTGTGTGTGTGTGTGTGTGTGTGTGTATATATATATATATTACACATGTTTGTTTAAGGATACCATCTATATATGTAATGTTTAAGGATATCATTGCAACTAGTTTAATCGTTCTTTGACGTGTGTGACACATCACAAAATGGTTGTTAGTTCTTTTTAACTTGAATCTTTTTTTCTTGTTTTATTTGTACTGAGATTTCTAGGTTTCATACCACAAGCATTGCCTTTATTTTATTTTAATTTTAGACAAAACGTGTTGAAATGGATAATATTTTTATTCTATGAGATATTGTACTTTAGTATCCTGGCTGCAATTCTGTATTATGCTGTGTAATTTGTCTTGCATATACCTTTACAGATCTGGGCCAAAGCTCCTCAGAGTAGGAGTGCTGATCTAGGACCAGGACCACTCTGTCCATCTTGTTCTTTATCAACTAAAAGGTTGAAACTGTAAATAATCTTTGGATGTTAATAAATTCATGATATTGTAAAACGCCACTTAATCTTGAGACATTTCCACTAGCCTGTTGCCTGTAGAAGGGGAATACAGAGTAGAACAACCTCAAAAGAATGATGTAGTCTGTATGCGTTATGTTGAAACTACTGTACACAAACAACAGCGGGTGCAATATACCTTTTCTTTATCTACAGTGCCTTGCGAAAGTATTCGGCCCCCTCGAACGTTGCGACCTTTTGCCACATTTCAGGCTTCAAACATAAAGATATAAAACTGTATTTTTTTTTGTGAAGAATCAACAACAAGTGGGACACAATCATGAAGTGGAACGACATTTATTGGATATTTCAAACTTTTTTTAACAAATCCAAAACTGAAAAATTGGGCGGCAAAATTATTCCCCAAGCTTTAAACATCCCAAGGAGCACTGTGAACCATATCAGGCCAAACATAGAAATAGACAAACCAGACACACAACATAGAATGCCCACCCAGCTCACGTCCTAACCAACACTAAAACAAGGAAAACACATACGAACGAGTCCCCCAAGGGACATTTATTGGATATTTCAAACTTTTTTAACAAATCAAAAACTGAAAAATTGGGCTTGCAAAATTATTCAGCCCCTTTACTTTCAGTGCAGCAAACTCTCTCCAGAAGTTCAGTGAGGATCTCTGAATGATCCAATGTTGACCTAAATGACTAATGATGATAAATACAATCCACCTGTGTGTAATCAAGTCTCCGTATAAATGCACATGCACTGTGATAGTCTCAGAGGTCTGTTAAAAGCGCAGAGAGCATCATGAAGAACAAGGAACACACCAGGCAGGTCCGAGATACTGTTGTGAAGAGGTTTAAAGCCGTATTTGGATACAAAAATATTTCCCAAGCTTTAAACATCCCAAGGAGCACTGTGCAAGCGATAATATTGAAATGGAAGGAGTATCAGACCACTGCAAATCTACCAAGACCTGGCCGTCCCTCTAAACTTTCAGCTTATACAAGGAGAAGACTGATCAGAGATGCAGCCAAGAGGCCCATGATCACTCTGGATGAACTGCAGAGATCTACAGCTGAGGTGGGAGACTCTGTCCATAGGACAACAATCAGTCATATATTGCACAAATCTGGCCTTTATGGAAGAGTGGCAAGAAGAAAGCCATTTCTTAAAGCTATCCATAAAAAGTGTTGTTTAAAGTTTGCCACAAGCCACCTGGGAGAAACACCAAACATGTGGAAGAAGGTGCTCTGGTCAGATGAAACCAAAATTGAACTTTTTGGCAACAATGCAAAATGTTATGTTTGGCGTAAAAGCAACACCCTGAACACAACATCCCCACTGTCAAACATGGTGGTGGCAGCATCATGGTTTGGGCCTGCTTTTCTTCAGCAGGGACAGGGAAGATGGTTAAAATTGATGGGAAGATGGATGGAGCCAAATACAGGACCATTCTGGAAGACAACCTGATGGAGTCTGCAAAATACCAGAGACTGGGATGGAGATTTGTCTTCCAACAAGACAATGACCCAAAACATAAAGCAAAATCTACAATGGAATGGTTCAAAAATAAACATATCCAGGTGTTAGAATGGCCAAGTCAAAGTCCAGACCTGAATCCAATCGAGAATCTGTGGAAAGAACTGAAAACTGCTGTTCACAAATGCTCTCCATCCAACTTCACTGAGCTCGAGCTGTTTTGCAAGGAGGAATGGGAAAAAATGTCAGTCTCTCGATGTGCAAAACTGAGAGACATACCCCAAGCGACTTACAGCTGTAATCGCAGCAAAAGGTGGCGCGACAAAGTATTAACTTAAGGGGGCTGAATAATTTTGCACGCCCAATTTTTCAGTTTTTGATTTGTTAAAAAAGTTTGAAATATCCAATAAATGTCGTTCCACTTCATGATTGTGTCCCACTTGTTGTTGATTCTTCACAAAAAAATACAGTTTTATATCTTTATGTTTGAAGCCTGAAATGTGGCAAAAGGTCACAAAGTTCAAGGGGGCCGAATACTTTCGCAAGGCACTGTATATACACTGTATAAACTGTGTACTTCAGTTTTCTGGTTTGATTACTTGCAGCATAGACTTATCTTTACCCACCTTTTTTTATTTGAGTGGTTCTCAAGCTACTCTAGGACAGTTACATGAAATCCACCAAGTTTTACTGAGTAAGTGCACAGATTTCTGAAAATGATGTCCAAACTGAATATTTTATAATTTGGGGAAAATATCTCTAGTTTTATAAGGAGTTGTGGTTTCATAGAAACCGTAGAGGAACATCCAGGAACATGCAGCTTTATTTGAAACTTCTAGGATACTTCAGACAAAAACCTATACTCAGAAATTCTGTCAATAATGATGGAAAACTGTATCTAACAATGCTATTTATATCCATAGTCAATACCGGCTTGGTGATTTTTGCAAAGTAGAACCATTTTCGAGTACCTATTGCTCTATTAGCTGGTTTTAGGGTAAATTATTGGCTAATCTTCAGGTAATATGGTTGTAAATGGAGATATCTACATGTATCTGGTCAGTGGTGGAAAAAGTACTCAATTGTCATACTTGAGTAAAAGTAAAGATACCTTAATAGAAAATGACTCAAAGTGTCACCCAGTAAAAAAAATACTTGAGTAAAGGTCAAAGTATCCCATTTTAAACATACTTAAGTACAGTGGTGGAAAAAGTACTCAATTGTCATACTTGAACAAAAGTAAAAAGTAAATGCAACCAGACAGCCCAAATGTTATTTTTTATTTTTTACAGACGGGTACACTCCAACACTCAGACATCATTTACAAACACAGTATTTGCGTTAAGTCCGCCAGATCAGAGGAAGTAGGGATGACAACACATTATATTGATAGGTGTGTAAATTGGACGATATTGCTGTCCTGTCTGAACATTCGAAATGTAATGAGTACTTTTGGGTTTCAGGGAAAATGTGTGGGCGGCAAAAGTACATATTTTCTTTAGGAATGTAGTGGAGTAAAAGTAGTCGAAATATAAACAGTAAAGATACCCCCAAAAACGACTTAAGTAAAAATACTTTAAAGTACCACTTAAGTACTTTACCCCCCTGTATATGGTATCCAGGAGGTATGGCTACTTGGTATCAGGCTGATACTAGGGTCATCATTGGGTATCCTCTGGTATTTTGGGACAAACATCCCTGCTTTGTCTAACTCCAATTTCTACCTTGACAGCCTTCAATATTACCAGGTTTATTACCGGGGGGGGGGGGGGGCATCCCTCCAGTCTATCAGCACATCATGGGAATTGGTATACCCCTCCACACAGGCCTCATATAAAGTGTGTGGAGTTTCCCAGAATCCTCACAGCCACGCCTACACAGGTAATCTGAGAATTTACATGATGGTCCGACCCCTCAGTCTCCTGCAACGTCACTTTACTCCTGTGCTGCTGTTGTCACTCACTGCTGAACACTCCCCTTAGGTTTCACACTTGGAGCATTATGGAATTAGATGAGAACAATCAATGCAACAATTTTCTTTGTCTTGGGTGTATCTATTAATTTGCTGCACTTGTGTTTGTACACAAAATGACAATGATGTATGCCCCGGGATGTACCCCAAATTTCCATACAAAGACAAAGTATTTAGATTTACACTGACAAATCAATCCTGATATTGAAAGTTTATTATTAGACACTATAATTTATTGAGAATGCTCACATGGAAATTGACCTCCAATAAGAGTCATTACATGGATTGATTGTTACCAAACTAAATGGAAAAAATGTATCAGCCAAGTGAAACATTTAAGGCACTGCAAAGACTGGCAACATTCAATTTGTATGGCATCCAACATTATATTTATATGGATGCCACTATCCTAAACTATGTAATCACACATTCCAATGTGTGGACATATACAAGTCATCCTATAAAGACTTAGGTTTGAAGGTGATGACGTTCACAATATAGCTCTTTCTAGAAAACAATGTCAAATACATGTCATCTGACAAAAAGAGAAAGTAATGAGAGAAAGTAATGGTAATGGTTTGAGGATACAAGCACATTGCACACATACATCACGAAAATAAATTAAATGAAATAAAGCAGAGGCACTCAGTAACTCTTAATCATATAGCTTGGCGTTCAGTGCATTTTGGTTCTTTGTTTTTAGTCACAGAGCGAAAATGAACTGTGCAATAAAAACAACAATGCCCTTCAAACAGCTCATAAAGTTACCAAACATTTCTTATTCACTTCCGCCTCTGGACCTCACAAGTAAAGTACACATAAATAGAATATAACTCTGATATTATCCACCTGTGTTAGTCAATACCTATTGATCCCAAATATTCGTACTCCATGGAACAGGGGCAGCTTTGGAAGGAGGACGCTGAGGAGAGAGCCTGTATTGACCAGGAAATGTGTGGCATCGTACTTGGTGTAGAAACTGGCAAGAATATACCTGAAGAATTAACAGCTAGTTTAGGGTTATTATTCAATGCTGATAACAAACAAGGATGCAATAATTCAATAGTTACTCTTCCACATTAATGTATCATTGCAAGCCATAAGGAAAACTTAACATAACAAAATCTAGTATATACAGATTTTCAGTCTTACAGCACAATGGGAGAGATGGTGAGGAATTTGCGTGAGGATGTAAACTGAATGCCGTAGTCCATCTGTTCCCAGTGTGTGAGTAGGCGAGCTTTGCCCTGGTCCGGTGTCTCAAAAGGAGTGCCCTTTACCGTGTGCAGAAATAAGTACATCACCTGTGGTGGACAGATCACACATAAACACACCTCTATTAGATCAACAGACACACTCATTAGTCATTACAATGTCATAATACAAGCCCTCATTTTTCATGATGTAGTTTAAATAGAAATGTATTTAAATGAGAACATTTGATTAGAAAAATGATAAACAAACTATAAATACTTGGGCTGACCAGATTATGGATGACATTTGTGAGGGTCCAGACAAGAGGCACCGTGAGGACAGGGATGCTCAACAGGACGACGTGCAGCACGGTGACCAACAACAGGTAGGCCAGCCAGATCCCTCTGCTGTTCATCACCCTCGTGTTGGGGTTTACCTCACTGTGAGCCACACCCACATTCATCTTGAGGGAACGGGAGGATTACACATGATGAGCATTGGACATTGAAGCTTGATACAGGCTTGATACAGAAAACATTGATGCTTAATAGAGGAAAGGAATCTAAAGGAACTAGGCCTATGACTTGTCCCACGCCAGATAATGGTGTTAACAGAAAATCTATAATTAAATTATCCTACAATTTTACAAAATAAAAGGAGAATGAGTACATAATTTCCATATTTCACAGAGTTCCCTCAACTACTCATTTCACAGATCACAACAAGAGAAGATGAGGTAGACTATGTCAGATACAGAAAGTTGATGTCAAGGGGAAGTAGAAATCTAGCCTAGTTCTCATTCCCAGTAAGCCACTAGGCCAGGTGAGTGACCATATTTGATTGCATACTATTATTGTAGGTAGCTAGCTATTAACATATTGTAAATCTTTTCCAATTCCAATCAAAGTGGATTTGGGAAACTGAGAATTCCCGAAATCTTGCCACTGATCCCCACAGCCATAATGCTTCCCTCACAGACTAATTAAGAGAAGTCTAAAACTAACGTTAGCTAATATCTTGTTGTGAATATATAGCAAGTGGGTCTAGCTTTAACTCATCTGACTGAGTAGCTCAAGCAACTTTAGGGCTGATTTGGCCACTACACTCGGGTCGTCACTAGTTACCACAGCCACAAAGTCATAAACCCAGCCTATTTCTTCAGCTGATCTTCTTAAAATATGATTCTTAACCTTAACCACACTGCTAACATTATGCCAAACCCTAACCTTCAATTAAGACCAAAAAGCTCATTATTGTTTTCATGGATCTTTACGATATAGCCAAGTTTAACTACTGGAAACACTACAGTCGATTAACTGGCTAAACTAGCTAACGTTA
Source organism: Oncorhynchus gorbuscha (assembly GCF_021184085.1). NCBI lineage: Eukaryota > Metazoa > Chordata > Actinopteri > Salmoniformes > Salmonidae > Oncorhynchus > Oncorhynchus gorbuscha. Next base: position 87,764,041 of record NC_060175.1, on the reverse strand, counting down.
CTAGCTAGCTAACTAAATAACAACAGCTGTTTGCGCCGTGAAAACGTAGATGCATCTGCAAAATCTACTTACAGTGCGTTAGATTCTGTCAACTCGTGTGCTAATCCATTACATTTAGCATTTTATATCAAACTTTCCTGACAATGTAGCTAGAAACTCACCTAGCTAGTTAGAAACTCACCTTATGTTGTAACCAGGAAATCCCTAAACATGTTCAACCCCGCCCCTGTTCGTTTTGGATTAGCTTGAATGGTTCCACGTCATTTATCATACATCTTCCGTTATAATAACGTTATTATGAGTGGACAGAAAATCCAAATATACATTAAACATATTTTTACCCAATGTTAAAAGGGAAAAAGAAAATACAAAATAATTGTATTCAAATGGTGGTTGTTGATAATATTTTAAAATAAAACAATCCCCCTTGTCCTCTGTTGCCCTACCAAACATTTCATAGTCCATCTATTTAAACAAATATAGGCTATTAAAAGTGTAGTTCTGAGTGTAAAATGTGAAACGGGGACTCAGGTGGCAAAAAGAACCATCATTGGGACAGCGCACAGATGATTTCTGTGAGCGCTGGTGTGCCATCCTGAACAAATGCTCTATTGATTTAATGACATTAATTGTTGATCAGTTGAAGAAGGATTTTATTGAAATGGATAACACGATTAAAGACAAACGCACAGCTCTACAAACAGCTGTTAATGATTATGGCATATTCAATGAACTGATGAAAACTAACCAAGCGCTCCAGGAAAAGTTGTCTACAGAAATAAAGTAATTTAAAATCAAGAATTTCAACCAAGACAAAAAAGACAATGCCGATGGTAAAGTCTACTTCTGGAGAAACCCTGACAAAAGAAGTCCTGCTCCCTCTCTCCCTGACAGACGCAGGAGGGATGCCGCTTACTTCGATCCACCCTTGTCTGATCAACGCTTACAACCAGCGCCTCATCGGCTACCAGTAGTCGTTTTTTATTCAACGAGAGACTGGACGGACGGAAGGGCGGAGGTGCCCGCAGGCACGCGCATCGACGAGATGCCGCACCCGACGGGGTAAGAAGAAACGACTATCAGAGGCAGAGGAGACCGTTCATACGGTCCCAGAACCCATGGGACTGAGTGTCTTTAATTTATCAAGCAATATATTGAGCCCTGCCCATGTCTCTTTGCTTAATAAAGGGTTATCTTTTGTGCCTACAACCCAGTGCAACGATGTTGATGTTAAGGTAGACATGTTTAAGTTTTGTTTTAGAAATATCCGTTTAAGGGAATACTTTAGCTCCCCTAATTCTGACACTTCTATTGAACCAGTAGGTTGCTCTCCTGTACATACTCCGACTCCTTTTAGAAGCAAGAGTTATTTTATACCTCCAGCCAATCGCAATCACTCTATATTGCAGAATTGTGGAAAATGATGTTGGACATCTCCTTAAGAGTAAACAGGGGTCCAAATCTTTCCATAATTTACCTAAGGATGAAAAACAAGCTTTGCTTGATTTACAATCCGATACGTCAGTCCTTATTCGTCCTGTTGATAAGGGTGGGTCGGTTGTACTCATGGATAGGACAGTTTATGTACATGAGTGTCATAGACAGCTGCTTGACAACACCTTTTACAAGAAACTCAGAGGTGACCCTACTTCCCAATTTCAGAATACTATCTTTACTATCCTAGATGTGTATTTAAGTTCTGGTCAGATAACCAAAAATAACATAATTTTTTGGCTATTCAACACCCTAAAATTGCCACTTTCTATACTTTGCCGAAATTACACAAGAATGTTACACAACCTCCAGGACGCCCTATTGTAGCGGGCATTGATGCAGTAACGGCTCCTATTGTAGCGGGCATTGATGCAGTAACGGCCCCTTCTATCTACTTTTGTTGACTTTTTTTATTAGACCACTCGCAGAACAGCTCCCCTCCTTTGTAAAGGACACCAGCAGTATGATCTCTATCATTGAATCTCTTGATCCTCTCCCTGAGAATACCTTGTTAGTTACTTTTGATGTTGAGTCGTTATACACAAATATTCCACACGAGGGCGGTATTGAAGCTATGGAACATTTTCTTCTGCAACGTGACCCTAAAAAACTACCTTCCAGTGCATGCATTATAATATTGGCTGAAATAGTACTCACGCATAACTATTTCATGTTTCTAAATTATTTATTTATACAGACGAATGGTACTGCTATGGGATCCCCCATGGCTCCTAACTATGCTAATTTGTATGTGGGTTACATGGAGAAACAGTCTATTTTCAATCCTCTCAAAAAAGTTTTCTTGCCTCACATTATTATTTGGAAACGGTATATTGATGATATTTTTGTTCTATGGAGGGGTGATGCAAAACAGCTCAAGGCATTCTATGCTTTTCTTAACTCCTGTTCTGATCATTTGAGATTTACTATGCAATCTGACACACGTCAAATCAGTTTTCTTGATCTTCTGATCTTGTGTGAAGATAATGTTCTATACACTGATCTTTACAGGAAGCCTACTGATCGTAACAGTTTGTTGAGGGCTGATAGTTGTCACCCACTTCCCTTGAAAAATAGTTAGCCCTACAGCCAATTCTGTCGAATCAAAATCATTTGCAAAAAACAATCACATTTCGGCAGAAAGACATTTCGACGGAAAGAAAGTTCAAGGAGAGGGGCTACAAGAATGATCAGATTAATATTGCCATTGAGAAAATTCAAAACAAAACGAGACATGACCTTTTTCAAGGTCAGTCTCGCAAAAAGACGCTTTCTTGTGTTCTAACTACCCGCTATTCAAAGTACTCCGAACAAATTAAAGGAATTGTTCACAAACATTGGCACATCCTAAAATCTGATGATAGTCTCGGTAATGTGTTTTCGGACCTTCCCTGCATCGAAAAGCTTTTGTTTCCATAAAACCGGTATGTCAATCTGCTTTTTAACTAGCCCTGTTTATTTTGTTTCCATAAAATCAGTACGTCAATCTGCTTTTTAACTAGCCCTGTTTCTTTTGCTTCCATAAAACCGGTACGTCAATCTGCTTTTTAACTAGCCCTGTTTCTTTTGCTTCCATAAAACCGGTACGTCAATCTGCTTTTTAACTAGCCCTGTTTCTTTTGTTTCCATAAGACCGGTATGTCAATCTGCTTTTTAACTAGCCCTGTTTCTTTTGTTTCCATAAGACCGGTATGTCAATCTGCTTTTTAACTAGCCCTGTTTCTTTTGTTTCCATAAGACCGGTATGTCAATCTGCTTTTTAACTAGCCCTGTTTCTTTTGTTTCCATAAGACCGGTATGTCAATCTGCTTTTTAAATAGCCCTGTTTAGAGATCTGCCCATTCAACGAAGGGAGGAGTCATAAACCAAACTTCCTTCTATTCGTTCTCTCATGTGCACTGAGTGCAAGTTCCTTTTTTGGGAAAGTGAGTACAACATTCCGTAATGTCAACATTACGTAATCATTCTTTGAAGGAATTGTAGTCAGCATTACACAGCCACCGACATATTGAAGTATGAGGCTACAATAGGAAGCTGTGCACCTTCATGCGGAATAAGAGGATTGTTTTAGGAAAGCACAGCTTCATTCTTATGTAGTTTATTGCTTGACTGCAGTTTGGGAAATCGTGTAACAGCCATCAGGGATTCCTCTATGACCTCCCCAGCATAGATTATTCCTCTTTTCTCAGCTGTTCAATGATATTTATTATTACAGTAGACGTAAAGGCAAAATTAGTCACATGTTATAGACACAACAACAAGAGATAAAAGTTAGTTCTTTATTTTTTTGCAATTTGACACAGATAATGGTATACAATAATATAAATACACTTTGTTTAAAAAATATTATAGTGGCAGATATATGTGTTAACATAAATTAAATAAATACATATTTTAATATGTTAAGTTACTTCACAATTACATTTGATAGAAATGCTAATACATTAATATGGATACGTTTAAATATAAATACATTCCTAATTATAAACAACTGTTCCATAGTGGAACACAGGCAGATACATAAGTGTTTTAAATGTTTCATAAACATTTAATAACACACACCATAAGTTACTTGTCTTTTCTGACTATTTGACCAAATTGATCATACAATGAATTTAGATGTCTATCTACTACTAAGTTATCTAATACTGATACTGAAACAGATCACAGATGACAAATCAATTGTGGCCTGTTTCCCAGCTCTAGATACAATATTTAGTTGAATTAATTTTGTGTTTTGCAGGATCACCAGGGGCAAAGACCCGAGCCATGAGGATGGAGAAGGAGAACAGCTTCTCAATATTGTCACGACACAGTCCTGGCTCTTCCCAGCTGTTCACTTTTGACCAATTCTCTTCTGAATCAGGACGGGGCTCCTATAAATCAATTAGAGTACGGATATGCAGCACCTCAGTCAATAAGATATTGAAATCCGTATATTCAGACATCAAATACACTGGACTTACCCCCATTTGAAAAAAGACTCCTTCCACTACTTTGTTCAACTTCTCTCCAACTTTTGTACAGCTACTCTTGAACTGACTAAGTATCCCAAATACTACCCTGTAGTTCTTCAGAGCAGAAACCATCTTCTTAAGGCAAGGCTTTATGGATCATGGTAAAAAGACAAAATATTATTAATCATCTTCATTTTGTAAAAGTGTTTCTCAACCAATTCATATTTTGTGTGTGGCAAATGATGGAACTGGTTAGTGCTTTAAAAATTCTGAAAAATGTGCATGTGTATAACCATTGACCACCTATGTGTCTTGTTGACCTTGTTGGTCCAAGTTAACTCATGATCAGATTTTCTTTGTATCACATTCGTCCATGGATTCCACCAACAGAATGAAAGTTGTGACTTACCGTTGAATCTGCTCTTAGATTTCTTGGATCACATTCGTCTGTGGCTTCCACCAGCACTCTTGGCCATTTGACAACTCTTTCCACAGTTTTCAAACGACTGAGCTCCTGCAAGACATGATGGAAAGTTTGACACAAATTCCGTTTAAGTAACCTACCTGTGGCAGGGACGTTTAAATTCCACTTAAAACTGTCTGACTACCAAGGTCCCACAAAAGCATCAAGAACTAGGCTAGCCTAGCCTACTTCAATTCAGTTCTATTATCACCCTACCATTATCAATGGCTACGGAATACTGATGATAATCAACTTACCTCAATTAAGAGACGTTTAGCAAGTTGATTCAGTTGTAAAGAATACCCTTTAAGTTTCACGTTATTCCAACTAGTTGGTTAACCGGAGCGCTGAATGCACCTGTAAATACCACAAGAAGGGTAACAACTGTTGTGAACGACAGGTACATGACTGATTTCTTCTACGCTTGATTGCAGTTCTGCAGGTCCGTATGGCATGTGTTAATTATATCAGTGTAATTGCAGCGGAGTCCCTTGGTCTTGTCCCGTTATACCGCCCAATTAGTCACGTGAGGATTTCCCAGGTGAATTTTAGACTATAGAGTTAATGGTGTCCATGGCCACAGACCCGGCAGCAGAACGAATCAGTTGGACCGGTCTTTGATTTCCATAGGGGGGCACGCGTTTTTCACGGGACCTCCTATGTGTGCATGCACTTGCGCGTTCACAATTCGTTTATTGGATGTAGTAGTAAAGACTAAATAACATAGGCAGCTCGTGAGTTTCTACCGATCTGCGTGCCAGTTATGATTATTTTTATATGTGCTTTTTCTTCGAACAGTTTAATTTAAACAATAACGTTTTCCTTTCTCAGAATCATTGTCACGTGTTTAATCATAGTAAAATGATCAAATCTAAAAGTTAAAATTAAACTATGCCCAGAGCACTAGCCTCTGTCATATGGACACATTGATACACTGTGATCCATTGGCGGCTAAATAAATGAGAGCATATAACTCAGAGATGCAGGAGGCTTCCATCATCAACTAATTAAACTACATAGGCTTACAACGGACAAATAAAACAGTCAAACATATCCCGAAGACAATTCCAGTTCTTTCAATCACATGAATCTATGTACTCTGCCTGTCTGCCTCCCTTTCTATATGTCATTACTTGAGCTTTTGCTAGTGAAGTGCAACACTGTATCAAAATCATCACTTGTTATGGCCGGACGCTGTCGCTAGCAAACTTGCAACAATTAGCCTACTCCGGCCCTCAGTTTTCCGTGCCAGTGAGCACTGGACAGAAAGCAATGACGTTTCCACAAGATAAATGGGATCATCAGATCATTATATTTTGCTCCTTCACACGGCTTGGTGATTATCGAGGCCGGGTGCATTGGAAAGATTTCTCCCACACTCCAAATCGTAGGCTTCCCAAACACACTGGTGATTTGAAACAATCCACACCAATACACTTTTAAAGAAGCTAATGATCCACTGTGGCTAAATCATGCTCCCTGATAAAGTATTTTGAATTATTTTATTTAGACAAGAGTAATTCTAAAATTTTGGCGAAACATCCATTTACAGTGAACTGTGCATCCGCCAACTTTCCTTTCCAATTCGCAAAAGGCAGAAACCAGAAATATTTATATAATGACGAGATGCTTATGCCTCCGCCCTAACAATGGGAATCTTTGTTAGGTCTGCATATTATTCCAATAGAAACGCATTGGGCTTACACTGGACAGAATTAGTCGAGAGTGAGCCCTCTCGCTTCGCCTCTTCCTCTGCTGAAACTATTTCACTGGCGAAAGCATCCGAGAGAGCGAAACAGCGCCCTCTATATGTAGCCCATGTATCTCATGCTGTCTGGCCAGAAATAGTATGACATGCCATACTATTTTGATCCAGACAGCATCAGATACATGGTCTATAATTACTGAGACAGAGGGGGGCTGTTTCGCTCGCTCGGATGCTTAAACTGAGATTGATCCGTCATTTTTTTGGTGCGCGTCTCGGTCAAATAAATTATACTTATTTCAATATTTTATTTGGACGGGCAATGAGGTACGGTAGAGCGTGGCAGGCCCCTTAAGCCCCGCTCACAATTCCGGTCTTGCATGGCCATACGGTGATAAAGAGTAAAGAGTATGTTTGCAAGGCATTGGACTATTTTCCAATGAAAAATTATCAAATGTTGTCTATTTATTATTGACGTTAGTGTAGTCAATGTGTTCGAATGACAATAATAACAGTGCAAAATACACATACCCTATTCAATTTGTAGAGTTTGGTAATTTTATAGAAAATAAGTCTTTAAGCTAAAAGTCTTAATCAGCCTAATTGACTCAAACCCACGCCTATTCAAATCAAAAATTAAATTTGATTGGTCACATATACATGGTTAGCAGTTGTTAATGCAAGTGTAGTGAAATGCTTATGCTTCTAGTTCCAACAGTGCAGTAACATCTAACAAATAATCTAACAATTCCCAAATTCCAAGAACACAGGATGAGATGTTACTATCCTTTGTGCAATCACTTCCAAGAGTTCATGAACAGTGAGCCTGGTGAAATTTGGGGAGCGCATTGTCAGTAAGTGTACCTTTGGTTCCTAGGGTGTTTCGGCCTTTCACACTATACTTACTCCCCAAAGGTGGCCAGCGACAGGGTGATCATTCCTACGCTTGCGTCCCATTCCCAATGAGTCATAGGAGTTGCCTTGTTGTTGATAGCTAACATCCCATGGGACTATGCATGGCAGGGGCATCCTCCTCGCTGAGTCAAGCATTGTTGACCGCATACCTCCTGGCCCTCTCACTTCGGGGCCCAGCTGGGGTCTTTCCTCTTCATCCAGAGCCACTGACTGCTGCCATCTGCCGCCTCCGATACAGCTTTGATTGCCGAACGCTGGCACTGGCCCTTAATTCCCAGGTCTCTAAGCAGTCTGGTTGTAGATGTTGCCACAAAACCTCTGCAGCCCAACTCCACTGGTCAGACTTCTGTGTTCCAGCCATGATGCCGTGCTTCGGCAGCTAGATCGGCATAGCGCAACAACTACCTAATACACAGAAATCTAACAAGTAATCTAACAATTTCCCAACAACTACCTAATACACACAAATCTAAAGGGGTGAATGAGAATATGTACATATAAGTATATGGATGAGCGATGGCCGAGCGGCATAGGCAAGGTGCAGTAGACGGTATAAAATACAGTATATACATGTGATATGAGTAATGTAAGATATGTAAACATTATTAAAGGGGCATTATTTAAAGTGGCATTGTTTAAAGTGACTAGTGATCCATTTATTAAAGTGTCCAGTGATTGAGTTTCAATACAGTATATAGATGTGATATGAGTAATGTAAGATATGTAAACATTATTAAAGTAGCATTATTTAGAGCCTTTCTGTGTTAGTGATTGCTGTTTAGCAGTCTGGTAGTCTTGAGATAGAAGATGTTTCTCAATCTGTCTGTCCCAGCTTTGATGCACCTGTACTGACCCTGCCTTCTGGATGATAGCGGTGTGAACAGGCAGTGGCTAGGGTGGTTGTTGTCCTTGATAATCTTTTTGGCCTTCCTGTGACATCAGGTGCTGTAGGTGTCATGGAGGACAGGTAGTTTGCCCCTGGTGATGCGTTGTGCAGGCCGCACCACCCCTGGAGAGCTTTGTGGTTGAGGGCGGTGCAGTTGCCGTACCAGGCTGCGATACAGCCCGACAGGATGCTCTCGATTCTGCATCTGTAATAGTTTGTCAGGGTTTTGGATGACAATCCAAATTTCTTCAGCCTCCTGAGGTTGAAGAGACGCTGTAGCGCCTTCTTCGCCACACTGTCTGTGTGGGTGGACCAATTCAGTTTGTCCGTGATGTGTACGCCGAGGAACTTAAAACTTACTACCCTCTCCACTACTGTCCCGTCAATGTGGATAGGGGGGTGCTCCCTCTGCTCTTTCCTGAAGTCCACAATCATCTCCTTTGTTTTGTTGACGTTGAGTGTGAGGTTATTTTCCTGACACCACACTCCGAGGGCCCTCACCTCCTCCCTGTAGGCCGTCTCATCGTTGTTGGTAATCAAGCCTACCACTGTCGTGTCGTCCGCAAACTTGATGATTGAGTTGGAGGCGTGCATGGCCACGCAGTCGTGGGTGAACAGGGAGTACAGGAGAGGGCTCAGAACGCACCCTTGTGGGGCCCCAGTGTTGAGGATCAGCGGGGTGGAGATGTTGTTACCTACCCTCACCACCTGAGGGCGGCCCGTCAGGAAGTCCAATACCCAGTTGCACAGGGCGGGGTCGAGACCCAGGGTCTCGAGCTTGATGACGAGTTTGAAGGGTACTATGGTGTTAAATGCTGCGCTGTAGTCGACGAATAGCATTCTCACATAGGTCTTCGTCTTGTCCAGATGCGTTAGGGCAGTGTGCAGTGTGGTTGCAATTGCGTCGTCTGTGGACCTATTTGGGCGGTAAGCAAATTGGAGTGGGTCTAGGGTGTCAGGTAGGGTGAAGGTGATATGGTTCTTGACTAGTCTCTCAAAGCACTTCATGATGACGGAAGTGAGTGCTACGGGGCGGTAGTCGTTTAGCTCAGTTACCTTAGCTTTCTTGGGAACAGGGACAATGGTGGCCTTCTTGAAGCATGTGGGAACAGCAGACTGGGATAAGGATTGATTAAATATGTCCGTAAAGACACCGGCCAGCTGGTCTGCGCATGCTCTGAGGACGAGGCTGGGGATGCCGTCTGGGCCTGTAGCCTTGCGAGGGTTAACACGTTTAAATGTTTTACTCACGTCGGCTGCAGTGAAGTAGAAAAAAGTTATTTAGTCTGTCTGGGAGCAAGACATCCTGGTCTGCGACAGGACTGGTTTTCTTTTTGTAATCTGTGATTGACTGTAGACTCTGCCACATACCTCTTGTGTCTGAGCCGTTGAATTGCGACTCTACTTTGTCTCTATACTGACACGTAGCTTGTTTGATTGCCTTGCTGAGGGAATAGCTACACTGTTTGTATTCGGTCATGTTTCCGGCCACCTTGCCCTGGTTAAAAGCAGTGGTTCGGGCTTTCAGTTTCACGCGAATGCTGCCATCAATCCATGGTTTCTGGTTTGGGAATGTTTTAATCATTGCTATGGGTACGACATCTGGAACGCCGTTTGGGTTCTTGCGTGTGAAAAAATATACACGTCAAATAACACTATTTGATATGTTAAGTAAGCTTTTAGTTTGACACGTCAAATAACAGAGTTTAATTGCTAAATGTTGTTTTGGAACGTAACTTCTGTGGTAGCTAGCTAGCTTTAGCTTGGTACCTAGCTAGCACCAATACAACCAGCCTGAAAACAATGAAATGGGGTATCACTCTACTCGGTGACACCTACAGAACACAACTGTGAAGACTTTATGCAAATATTAGCGTTGTAGCTCTTATAGCGGGACTGTGACTGTGTGAAATAATCTCCCCAGTCAGCCTATTATCTGTCTTGACATTCATATTGCACTGTACAGCTTTACCTAAGGCTTGGATATTTTTTCCAAATGTCCTCCTCAGAGACTCCACAACATTTACGCAGTTTTGTTTTTGTTTTTCTTTTTTTATATATATTTTTTTAATTTACCCCTTTTTCTCCCCAATTACGTGGTATCCAAATGTTAGTAGCTACTATCTTGTCTCATCGCTACAACTCCCGTACGGGCTCCGGAGAGACCAATGTTGAAAGTCATGTGTCCTCCGATACACAACCCAACCAAGCCCCACTGCTTCTTAACACAGCGCGCATCCAACCCGAAAGCCAGCCGCACCAATGTGTCAGAGGAAACACCGTGCACCTGGCAACCTTGGGTAGCATGCACTGTGCCCCGCCCGCCACAGGAGTTGCTGGTGCGCGATGAGACAAGGATATCCCTACCGGCCAAACCCTCCCTAACAAATATCACAATGAGTAAAGCCATTATTATTTTAGAGCACATGTTTTTATTTCATAAGGAAAGAGAAGGGAAGGAAATGTAGATGATCAATTAATTAAACTCCACTTGTATGGTGAAGCCAATGCATGAATATACATGATCAAAACAAAAAAAATAGTTAAAAAAATTGGTTGAACATGAAACTCCCAAAATACGAACACTTGCCATCAGGCCTGTATAACAATACAATATATTCTGATTCCCACTCAGATTTAAAATACACATTTTACCAGGTCTAGATTTGGCCTAGGCATAAACCATATGCTTGACAACTAAATTTATAATAAAACATTCAATTTTGTAAGCTTACTGCCCTGGCAAAGAGGTGAGAGAGTTAATTAATTTACTTTTAATTTAAAAAATGAACACCAGGCAACTATCATTTTACCGTCAATGTACCGGCATATGTATTCTGCAACGTTTTTAACATTGAGGGTTGGTTCTGAACTTTGTCGTTTCGTGAATGTTACACTATTTGCTCCGGAAGTACTTGTTTGTTATGATGAATGAAACAATCATGGCTCTAGTGAAGTCTCCATAACACAGTTATCACTTGAGATTGATAAGCTATTTGGGGCACAGTGTACATATATACATTTGGTAAACGATTGATTTATTAATTTCCATTGATTTTGAGAATGGGATTCTTAGGAGTTGTTCATGTTCAGCCAACAGTTGCTTGAAAGTCGCACTTGCTGGGCCGATACAGCTAGCTAGCTAGCCTATGTCCATTGCATTTGAATATAATGAACACTGTACTATTACAATCCAGTGCTAGCAATATGGTTACCTAGCTCACGAATCCAGCAGACCAACAACAATATCCCTGACGACCTACCTATTATGCTTAGTGAGTGTAGGTATACCGACAGGCATGCTGACAGGGCCAGTTTAGCTGTAACACCAAGAGGCCATTGGTGTTGTTATAACAATGCTATCAAAGATAATTCATAACTTATAGCTAACTGGCTCATACAGTTAGTATATAAGCCAAGATGCAAGCCTATTCGAACAACATGCACCCATTTTATTTTTTAGGTCAGCTATACTCATGATGAACTTTGACGGTCTGGACCCAGGGATGGGTGAATACGCACCTGCCCTCCATGGGAGTCTAGAGCCAGGTATGGAGCCCTCAATGGACCCACGGCTCAATCCTGTCTTGTTGCAAGGTGTGGAGCTCAATCCAGATGGTTTTACCGAGGCCGTAAACGAATCTGTGCACATGATGGAAGGGATGTTCTCAGAACTCCACAGTGTGCAAGCAGAAGTGGGCGTTCCTGTCACAGCAACTCACTTTGACCTGCAATAGGACCTGCTCTGGATGGGGAACCACAGGGTAAGAGAAAAATATTATGCCAGAATATAGGTTCTAATTATCAAAGTAAGAACTCGACGGACACTATGAAAGCGTAAACCAAGTTTATTCTTCCCAAAGGATCGAACAGCTGAACCGACAAAAGACATTCACACAAGCACTGATATTTAACCCTTTCTCCTATGCTGAGTCTCCTACATATCTGAACAGCCAATGCATCTCTGTTGCTAAGCAGAACCTTAGTGATACCTGTTCTTCCCCACTTCATCTGACCTCTGCCCCAAAGTGCTCAATCCTCTTATCAGTGCTGCCACAAGTGATAATTTTCCCTGCACTCAGCACATTCCAAACTTAATTGCACCCACAATATACCTTCCTCCTACAGATAACCATTAACTTCTGGTATAAACCCTCTCTATACCATAGCACTCAATATTTCAATAGGATACCTGATAATTAACCCTATTTGAAGTTTTAGGAGTCAGAACCCAGAATCCATCAACTGGTACTTGGAACATGAAGTGCGTCCACAAATGTTTTTGTACACTTTGGTTTCAGCTGCCACTTTTGTGTACATTTGCAATATGGGCTATTCAGCAACAGTTTTCTAACATACAGAATTGTTTCCCCACTCTATTTTTCCATAGGGACAAGGAATGTCCTTTGGTCCCACAATGGGTCGCTACTCTTCTTTCCAGGCGCACCCAACTGATGATATTTGTCAGATTCAGAGCATGGAGACAGGTGTTCTGTTTCTCTCTAAGAGTAATCTCAAGTGCCAAACTCGTGGAGGCCTTGTCATGTTCGACTACCTGTGAGTTGATTTCAAATGATGATTCACATTATTGTGGTTCTTACTGATTTATTTATCTTTTTATTTAAGCTTTATTTAACTAGGCTAGTCAGTTAAGAACAAATTCTTATCTACAATGTTGGCCTACCAGAAGGCAAAAGGCCTCCTGCGGGACAGGGGCTGGGATAAAATAAAATATAAAAAAATAGGACAAAACACACATCGTGACAAGAGACACAACACTTCATAAAGAGAGACCTAAGACAACAACATACATAGCATGGTAGTGGTCCTTCTGTAGCTCAGTTGGTAGAGCATGGCGCTTGTAATGCCAGGGTAGTGGGTTCGATCCCCGGGACCACCCATACGTAGAATGTATGCACACATGACTGTAAGTCGCTTTGGATAAAAGCGTCTGCTAAATAGCATATATTTTATATATATATATATATATATATATATATATATATATATTAACACATGAAAACACAGCATGGTAGCAACACATGGCAGCATCACAACATCGGGGCGGAAGGTAGCCTGGTGATTAGAGTGTTGGAGCTGACAAGGTAAAAAAAATATGTCATTCTGCCCCTGAACAAGGCACTGTTAACCCACTGTTCCTAGGATGTCAAAAATATTTTTCTCTTAACTGACTTGCCTAGTTAAATAAAGGTTAAAAAGTATATATTCAACAAAAATTGGTAGCAGCACAAAACATGGTACAAACATTATTGTGCACAGACAACAGCATAAAGGGCAAGAAGGTAGAGACAACAATAATACAATACAATACAATAAATAATACAATACAATAAATAATTGTACATATTGTGATCTTTCCTTCCTATGCCTAGTTTACGGGCGAGGCTCCAGGGGTAGCTATCAATCGTTTCTTATTCTGTGGGAACACATCTGGGAAGGTAAGGATAACAAGAGAGGCCCAAGGCCACTCATGTTTCTCAGTGTTTGGAAGATGTTACTAGTTTTTTTTTTTTTACATCCTTAACCATTAGTATATATCTCACCTTCTTGCCTTCCACACAAACAGGTGTCGCTTTGTGACCTGCGCACCTTCAAGCTAGAACATGAGTTTGATGCCTTCTCCGGTAGCCTGTCAGACTTTGATGTCCATGGCAATGTCTTGGCTGTGTGTGGGTTCTCCAGTCGAGGAATGAACGAACTAGCGTGTGACCGCTTCCTCATGGTGTTTGACCTGCGCATGATGCGCGCTGTGACACCACTCCAGGTGCACGTGGACCCCCTCTTTTTGCGCTTCATCCCTACGTACACGTCACGCCTGGCCATCATCTCACAGACAGGTATTGATCAAATGGAGAATGTGTTTGTTGTGCAGCCTGCTAGCGGTATTTATCAGAGAATGCAGAAAATAAGACAGACTTTCTTTTCCCTCCATCCCCAGGACAGTGTCAATTCTGTGAACCCACTGGGCTAGCCAACCTGGCTGATGTCTTCCATGTCAACACCGTTGGCCAGTTGCTCATGAGCTTCGACGTGTCCTCCAGCAAGCAGGCTTTGGTCTTTGGGGACTCTGGAGGTGGTGTGCACCTTTGGTCAGACGCCGCAGAGGTCTCCTACAACGGTTATTCACGGGAGACTGAATTTGCTCTGGCCTGTCTGGTGGACTCCTTGCCTCAGCTGGACTGGATCCATGACCTGTTGCCCTTGTCCCTCATCCCCATGCCCTTTACCAGCTCAGAGCCACTACTGTCAGACTGGGTCACCACACAGGCCACTCCCAGCCCTAGGTAAGTAACACATTGTTTTCAGACAAGTTGTGATCACCTTTTGGGGACTTTGATCTGCTAAAGTAGGCTATGTGGTGAATTCACTGCTTCTTGAGGTGGGGTAACACCAACCTCTCTTCAAAATGTCCCTTCACAAGGAGGGATTTTGATAGATATCTTGTGCCCGAAGGATGACTAAGTTAAAACCTGTTGAGGCTAGGGGGCAGCATTTTCACTTTTGGATGAAAGGCTTACCCAGAGTAAACGGCCTCCTACTCTTTTTCAGATGGGAATATATGCATAGTGTTATTACTGGTGGATAGAAAACACTCTGAAGTTTCTAAAACTGTTTGAATTATGTCTGTGAGTATAACAGAACTCATATGGCAGACCAAAACCTGAGAAGAATTCCAAACAGGAAGTGAGAACTAAATTTAGGAAACAGTGCCATTGGATGTCCACCTTAGATATGGATGAGAATGCACTTCCTAGGGCTTCCACAAGATGTCACCATCTTTAGATTCTGGTTGTATGATTCTACTATAAAGGTGGGGCTCATAATAGCTCTTTGAGTGGGTGGTCTGGCAGAAAGCCTCGGTTTCATTACGCGCGGTCACGAGAGAGTGTTCTTGCGTTCCTATGCTTTTCTTCAGACAATTCAATTCTCTGGTTGGAACCTTATTGCTGATTCATGTTTAAAACATCCTAAATATGGATTGCATACATAATTTGACTTGTTTCTACGACCTGTAACGGAACTTTTTGAGTTTTTGTCTGGAGGAATTGCTCGTGCTTTTTGAGGATTGAATGCTGGGCTGAACAAGCTAACAACAAGTGGCTAAATGGGCTTTTTGGAACTTTTTGGAACAAATCAGTAATTTATTGTCGAACTGGGATTCCTGGAATTGCCTTCTGTTGAAGATATTCAAAGGTAAGTGAATATGTATAGTGTTTTTTGTAGCTTCTGTTGACACCAAAATGTCGGGTTCATTGGTTACGCCCCCAATCCTCACACCCGTCCCCGGAACCAGGTATGTCAATCATCCACAAATTCTGTGTCTCAGAAAGAGTTGGGTTCTGAACTATGCTTGGCTTGTATAAACATCCCCTCCTATTTGCTGTATTTCAGGTTCCTTACAAGATCAAGGAGGTGGAGCTGGACTTTGACAACTACAATCAGGGGGTTCCTGAGTCTCCTATTGGTCGAGATGAAGAACCACACCTCTACATGGTGCCCAAAAAATACAGGAAGGTGTGTCCCTTACTTATTACATTGTTATTTACTTGTAAATGTGAAATATGTGGTTCAACAGTATGGATGTGTTATGAGCACAATGTGGTTCATTTTGGTTTTGAGATTAGCTTGTTGTGTCAATGATGAGAGCTTACATCTTTGATTGTTTTGTGCCCATCAGGTCACCATTAAATACTCCAAACTTGGGCTGGAATACTTTGACTTCAAACATTATAACAGGACCCTGTTTGCTGGCCTGGAACCTCACATTCCCAATGCTTACTGTAACTGCATGATCCAGGTGAGAATCTGAAATGTGTGGCATTCATTTATATAGTGTAAATATACGTTTGATTTATCCATGTTTATTCGTATATTATTTCATTATTTGTTCCCATTTACAAATAACGGTGAGTATTTTCCCCCTGTGTGTCTGATTTGTTAGGTGTTGTATTTCCTGGAGCCAATCCGCTGCCTGGTCCAGAACCACCTGTGTCAGAAGGAGTTCTGTCTGGCGTGTGAGCTGGGCTTCCTCTTCCACATGCTAGACCTGTCACGAGGAGACCCCTGTCAGGTAGTCACCAATAGCCATGACCCATCTCACTCTGTCCTATGGCCTATCTTTCTATCCCTACAAAATAACATACTCTTTGCATGATAGAGCACTGTAGTAGTGTGCTTATGTAACAGAGTTGTAATAAAGACAGTTTGATGGAGTTGTAATAGAGTGGTAATAGAGCACTGTAATAATGTGTATGTATGTACTGAACTGACTGACCACAATTAAACCGTCCTGCTGCCTACTCCCATTGCCATTCACTTATTGCAACCACTGTCCCCTCTCACAGGCTAGTAATTTCCTCAGAGCTTTCTGAACTATCCCGGAGGCGTCTGCCCTGGGTCTGATCCTGGCTGACTCTGATGAGCAGACGGGGAAGGCCAGGTTGGGCCGTCTCATCCAGAGCTGGAACCGCTTCATCCTCACCCAGCTCCACCAGGAGACCCAGGAGCAGGAGGAGCCAGCAGCAGGTGACACTGATCATTTGCACACATTTTTACTGCACCTTTTAACTTTTGTTTTCAAATTTTTATGCCCAAGCAATCAAAAACGAACAGATATTCTTTAAAATTCTTTGCGTTTATTGCACTATCAATGATAGGAATTAAATCAGCTTGTGGATAACTAAATATTTCTTTAGTGTATACTAGATCATCTGGTGTGTTTAGTGATGACTTTGGCTTCATTATTTTTCTCTTCATTTTTGTATTTTTTACCCTTTTTTCTCCCCAATTTCATGATATCCAATTGGTATATTACAGTCTTGTCACATCGCTGCAACTCCCGTACAGACTCGGGAGAGGCGAAGGTCGAGAGCCGTGCGTCCTCTGAAACACAACCAAGCCAAGCCGCACTGCTTCTTGACACAATGCCCTCTTAACTCGGAAGCCAGCCGCGGCAACTGTGTCAGCGTGCATTGCTCCCAGCCAAGCCACAGGAGTCGCTAATGCGGGATGGAACAAGAACATCCCTGCCGGCCAAACCCTCCCCTAACCCAGACGACGCTGGGCCAATTGTGCGCCGCTTCATGGATCTCCCGGTCGCGGCTGGCTGCGACAGAGCCTGGACTAGAACCAGGATCTCTAGTGGCACAGCTAGCACTACGATGTAGTGCCTTAGATACATGCACCACTCTGGAGGCCCGCTTTGTCTCCTTTTGATGCTTTATTTGTTACAGTGTTCTGGGCTCCTCAGGAGAGTCTGTGATTGGAAGGCAGTTTGGGGGTGAGGTTGAGAACAGCAGCCTGTGTCGCTGTGGAAAGGAGACAGTACCTACCGGCCAAACCCTCCCTAAAAATATTCCACTTCATTTGGAACGGCAAGCCAGACAAAAATTTAAATGGGCCTATTTATATAATGAATACAGTGCATTTGGAAAGTATTCAGACCCCTTGACTTTGTTACAGCCTTATTCTAAAATGTATTCAAAAAATAAATCCTCATCAATCTACACACAATAACCTATAATGACAAAGTGAAAACAGGTTTTTACAAAAACAGAAATACCATATTTACATAAGTATTCGGAACCTTTGCTATGAGACTCAAAATTGAGCTCAGCTGCATCCTGTTTCCATTGATCATCCTTGAGATATTTCTACAACTTGATTAGAGTACAGCTTTGGGAAATTCAATGGATTGGACATGATTTGGAAAGGCACACACCTGTCTATATACAGTGCCTTGCGAAAGTATTCGGCCCCCTTGAACTTTGCGACCTTTTGCCACATTTCAGGCTTCAAACATAAAGATATAAAACTGTATTTTTTGTGAAGAATCAACAACAAGTGGGACACAATCATGAAGTGGAACGACATTTATTGGATATTTCAAACTTTTTTAACAAATCCAAAATTGAAAAATTGGGCGTGCAAAATTATTCCCCAAACTTTAAACATCCCAAGGAGCACTGTGAACCATATCAGGCCAAACATAGAAATAGACAAACCAGACACACAAAATAGAATGCCCACCCAGCTCACGTCCTGACCAACACTAAAACAAGGAAAACACATACGAACGAGTCCCCCAAGGTGCGGACTCCGAACGCACAACCTAAACCTATAGGGGAGGGTCTGGGGTGGGCATCTGTCCGCGGTGGCGGCTCTGGCGCTGGACGTGGACCCCACTCCATAATTGTCTTAGTCCACCTCCTTAGAGTGGCGACCTTCGCCGCTAACCTTGGCCTAGGAAACCTAACAACGGCCCCACTGGACTGAGGGGAAGCTCGGGACTGAGGGAAAGCTCGGGACTGAGGGGAAGCTCGGGACTGAGGGGAAGCTCGGGACTGAGAGGAAGCTCGGGACCGAGGGGAAGCTCGGGACTGACAGGAAGCTCGGGACTGACAGGAAGCTCGGGACTGACAGGAAGCTCAGGCAGGTTGATGGATCTACCAGATCCTGGCTGGCTGGTGGTTCCGGCAGATCCTGGCTGACTGGCGGATCCTGGCTGACTGGCGGCTCTGGCAGATCCTGGCTGACTGGCGGATCCTGGCTGACTGGCAGTTCTGGCGGATCCTGGCTGACTGGCGGATCCTGGCTGACTGACGGCTCTGGCAGATCCTGGCTGACTGGCGGATCCTGGCTGACTGGCGGATCCTGGCTGACTGGCAATTCTGGCGGATCCTGTCTGACTGGCGGATCCTGGCTGACTGGCGGATCCTGGCTGACTGGCAGTTCTGGCGGATCCTGGCTGACTGGCGGATCCTGGCTGACGGCGGATCCTGGCTGACTGGCGGATCCTGGCAGACTGGCGGATCTAACTGATCCTGGCAGACTGGCGGCTCTGGTGGCGCTGGGCAGACTGGCGGCGCTGGGCTGACTGGCGGCACTGGCGGCACTGGCGGCGCTGGGCTGACTGGCGGCGCTGGGCAGACTGGCGGCGCTGGGCAGACTGGCGGCGCTGGGCAGACTGGCGGCGCTGGGCAGACTGGCGGGACGCACTGTAGGCCTGATGCGTGGTGCTGGCACTGGTGGTACTGGGCTGAGGACACGCACAGGAAGCTTGGTGCGGGGAGCTGCCACCGGAGGGCTGGTGTGTGGAGGTGGCACTGGATGGACCGGACCGTGAAGGCGTACTGGAGATCTTGAGAGCAGGGCTGGCACTAACCGCCCTGGCTGGATCTTCACCCTAGCCCGGCAGATGTGGGAAGCTGGGATGTAGCGCACCGGACTAAGCACGCGTACTGGGGACACCGTGCGAACCACCGCATAACACGGTGCCTGACCAGCACCACGCTCACCACGGTTAGCACTGCTAGGAGCACTGTAGTGCTGAGATGGCACAGGACGTGCAAGGCTAGGGAGGTGCACAGGAGGCTTGGTGCGTGAGGCTGGCACCATCTTCACCAGCCGACTAGCACACACCTCAGGACGAGTATGGAGAGCTGACCCAGGTGTCATCAAATCCCCGACACGCTCCGTTGGGCGAATTCCGTGTCTCATGCACCAACACAGCAACTCCCTCATATCTCTCTCCTCCAATTTCCCCATTAACTCCTTCACAGTCTCTGTTTCACTCACCTCCAACACTAGCTCTGGTTCTGAGCTCCTCCTTGGCTCCTCACGATAAACGGGGGGAGTTGGCTCAGGTCTGACTCCTGACTCTGCCACATTCCCCCTGTGCCTCCCCCCAAGACATTTTTGGGGCTGACTCTCGGGCTTCCGTCCGCGCCGCCGTGCTTGCTTCGCCAACCTCATTCTCCTGTAACCTTCCACGCACTGCTCCATCGATTCCCAGGCGGGCTCCGGCACTCTCCCTGGGTCGACCGCCCACCTGTCTATTTCCTCCCAAGTAGTATAGTCCATATTCTCCAAGTAGTGCAGCCTCTCCTGCTGCTGCTGCTGCTCCTGCTGCTGCTCGTTACCACGCCGCTTGGTCCTGTTGTGGTGGGTGATTCTGTAACGGTTTTCTTCTGGTGAAAGAGAGGCGGGCCAAAATGCAGCGTGGTGGTTATTCATGTTTAATTTATAAAGACACTATACATTAACAGATTAAACAAAACAAGAAAAGTGAAAACCTAAACAGTCCTATCTGGTGCAAACACAGAGACAGGAACAATCACCCACCAAACCCAACACAAAACAGGCTACCTAAATATGGTTCCCAATCAGAGACAATGACTAACACCTGCCTCTGATTGAGAACCATATCAGGCCAAACATAGAAATAGACAAACCAGACACACAACATAGAATGCCCACCCAGCTCACGTCCTGACCAACACTAAAACAAGGAAAACACATACGAACGATGGTCAGAACGTGACACCAAGACAACGCAGGAGTGGTTTCGGTAAAAGTCTATGGGTGGCCAAGCCAAATCCCGGGCTTGAAATTGATCTAACATTTCTGGAAAGACCTGAAAATAGCTGTGCAGTGACACTCCCCATCCAACCTGACAGAGCTTGAGAGAATCTGCAGAGAAGAATCAATCAATCCAATTTATTTATATAGCCCTTCGTACATCAGCTGATATCTCAAAGTGCTGTTCAGAAACCCAGCCTAAAACCCCCAAAATCAAGCACGTCCGGTGAACAGGTCAGGGTTTCATAGCCGCAGGCAGAACAGTTGAAACTGGAGCAGCAGCACAGCCAGGTGGACTGGGTACAGCAAGGAGTCATCAGGCCAGGTTGTTCTGAGGCATGGTCCAAGGGCTTAGATCCTCAGAGAGAGAGAGAGAGAGAGAGAAAAAGAGAGAAAGAAAGAAAGAAAGAAGGAAAGAAAGAAAGAAAGAAAGAAAGAAAGAAAGAAAGAAAGAAAGAAAGAAAGAAAAAAAAGAGAGCGCATTAGAGGGAGCATACTTCAAATCCCACAGGACACCGGATAAGACAGACTGACCCTAGCCCCCTGACACATAAACTACTGCAGCATAAATACTTGAGGCTGAGACAGGAGGGGTCTGGAGACACTGTGGCCCCATCAGACGATACCTCCGGACAGGGCAAACCAGGCAGGATATAACCCGAATGGGAGAAACTCCCCAAATTCAGATATGCCAAGTTGGTAGCGTCATAACCAAGAAGACTTGAGGCTGTAATCGCTGCCAAAAGGTGCTGAGTTAAGGGTCTGAATACTTATGTAAGTGAAAGTTCAAAAAATTATATACATTTGCAAAAATGTCTAAAAACCTGTTTTTGCTTTGTCATGATTGGGTATTGTGTATAGATAGATGAGTAAAAAAAACAATTTAATCCAACTTTACTTAAATCTGATGTCTCACCCCGAGTTCAAGAATGGCTTTTTTCCTTCATTCAGATTTGAAAATGAAATAATCTCCAAAATATCACTATTTTTAAAAACAAGCTATAGAAAGCTGGTTGCAATTTCAGTTTAATCTCAAATATACTAATTGATTTAAAAAAAACATCATTTTTGGAAAAAGTGTTTACAAATGGTATAATCAAGGGCCTCCCGAGTGGCGCACAATTGGTCCAGCGTCGTCCAGGTTAGGGGGAGGGTTTGGCCGGGGGGGCTTTATTAGGCTCAACGCGCTCTAGCGATTCCTTGTGGCAGGCCAGGCCCCTGCATGATGACTTCGGTCATCAGTTGAACGGTGTTTCCTCCGACACATTGTTGTGGCTGGCTTCCGGGTTAAGCGTGTGGGTGTTAAGAAGCGCGGCTTGGCGGGTCATGTTTCGGAGGACGCATGACTCAACCTTCGCCTCTCCCAAGCCCTTTGGGTAGTTGCACTGATGAGACAAGATTGTAATTGGATCGCAATTGGATATCACAAAATTGTGGAGAAAAAGGGGGTACATTTACACACACACAAAAAAAATATATAATCTTTGTAAATTAAATCCTAAATAGGACTTGTGGAGTTATGTCACACATGCAGTTTACAAAAATATATGGAAATGTGTGCGCTTTGCAAAATTGCAAACAACTGATCGTAGAATTACTGCAAAAATGGTGTAGGTAAGTGAAAAGGGTAGAAGGTAAGGAACTTGAAAGTTGGCCCTGCATTTAAGACCAAAATTGGCAAAAGAAATTTTCATTTAAGGACCAAAAAATTGACAGCTGCGCCATACAGGTTGCAAAATATTTGGGAGGTGATTTTTTTATGTACCGATTCCATGGCACATGGTTCATGAACTGATACACAAAATGACGCCGGATTCAAAACTCCAAGTTTTTATTTAAATTATTATACAAAATTCTTGCAACCAATAGATACACAGTGGGGCAAAAAAGTATTTAGTCAGCTACCAATTGTGCAAGTTCTCCCACTTAAAAAGATTATGACAGACAAAATGAGGGGACAAAACCCGGAAAATCACATTGTAGGATTTTTTATGAATTTATTTGCAAATGATGGTGGAAAATAAGTATTTGGTCAATAACAAAAGTTTATCTCAATACTTTGTTATATACCCTTTGTTGGCAATGACAGAGATCAAATGTTTTCTGTAAGTCTTCACAAGGTTTTCACACACTGTTGTTGGTATTTTGGCCCATTCCTCCATGCAGATCTCCTCTAGAGCAGTGATGTTTTGGGGCTGTTGCTGGGCAACACGGACTTTCAACTCCCTCCAAAGATTTTCTATGGGGTTGAGATCTGGAGACTGGCAAGGCCACTCCAGGACCTTGAAATGCTTCTTATGAAGCCACTCCTTCGTTGCCCGGGCGGTGTGTTTGGGATCATTGTCATGCTGAAAGACCCAGCTACGTTTCATCTTCAATGCCCTTGCTGATGGAAGGAGGTTTTCACTCAAAATCTCACGATACACGGCCCCATTCATTCTTTCCTTTACACGGATCAGTTGTCCTGGTCCCTTTGCAGAAAACAGCCCCAAAGCATGATGTTTCCACCCCCATGCTTCACAGTAGGTATAGTGTTCTTTGGATGCAACTCAGCATTCTTTGTCCTCCAAACACGACAAGTTGAGTTTTTACCAAAAAGTTCTATTTTGGTTTTATCTGATGATATGACATTCTCCCAATCTTCTTCTGGATCATCCAAATGCTCTCTAGCAAACTTCAGACGGGCCTGGACATGTACTGGCTTAAGCAGGGGGACACGTCTGGCACTGCAGGATTTGAGTCCCTGGCGGTGTAGTGTGTTACTGATGGTAGGCTTTGTTACTTTGGTCCCAGCTCTCTGCAGGTCATTCACTAGGTCCCCCCGTGTGGTTCTGGGATTTTTGCTCACCGTTCTTGTGATCATTTTGACCCCACGGGGTGAGATCTTGCGTGGAGCCCCAGATCGAGGGAGATTATCAGTGGTCTTGTATGTCTTCCATTTCCTAATAATTGCTCCCACAGTTGATTTCTTCAAACCAAGCTGCTTACCTATTGCAGATTCAGTCTTCTCAGCCTGGTGCAGGTCTTGGCCATAGTGGAGTTTGGAGTGTGACTGTTTGAGGTTGTGGACAGATGTCTTTTGTACTGATAACAAGTTCAAACAGGTGCCATTAATACAGGTAACGAGTGGAGGACAGAGGAGCCTCTTAAAGAGTTACAGGTCTGTGAGAGCCAGAAATCTTGCTTGTTTGTGGGTGACCAAATACTTATTTTCCACCATAATTTGCAAATAAATTAATAAAAAATCCTACAATGTGATTTTCTGGATTTTTTTTTCTCATTTTGTCTGTCATAGTTGAAGTGTACCTATGATGAAAATTACAGGCCTCTCATATTTTTAAGTGGGAGAACTTGCACAATTGGTGGCTGACTAAATACTTTTTTGCTCCACTGTATATATAGACCAATTATTTCTGTATATATATGGGGGGATACGACCATTCCAGCTCTGCAGATTTTGCTGCGAAGAGACAGAATCATTAGGTCACTTGTTTTGGTACTGCCCATATGTAGCTTGCTTTAAGGTCGCAGGTTCAGGAATGGCTGAAAAATTGCAACATTTACTTGGAGTTAACTCTGCGATTAGCACTGCTGGGTGATTTGAAAAGTCATAGTCAATCGATCAATAATATAATAATACTCTTAGCAAAGGTGTTTCTTTAATTTATAATCTGTAGAAACTATGAGAATAGAAAGGTTCAGAACTTTTGAAACAGCACAGTGGAAAAATATATGGCAGCTAGAAATCAAAACTGGATAGTCTACAGTGATAAGATGTGAGGGGTTGAAGTTTGGCTGAAGGCTGGGGCTAAAAACAAACAATAGTTAACTAATGTAAAATATACTGTCCATGAAATGTATGTAGTATGTAAAAGCTGGAAGTGGAAGCATAAGTATTGCTGTCCATTAGTTTACTAGGGTTAGGGGAAAATAATAAAGAAGGAAATATATTTCAAAAATATATATTGGGAATGGAAATTATGCAGACAATTACATTGATAAAAGCCACAATCTATCTGCATTAAAATAAAAAAGGAGAATGTAAGGCTAAAAGTTCTATTTGAAAACCGTATTTGACTAACTTATTTTTGTTGATATTGCAGTGTAAGGGGGTAGGTAACACATCAGAAGTGGTATCTATTCAATGACTTCCTGATTGAGCCAATTGACAAGGTAATCTTTGGTTACTCACTGAATCAACAAATCAAATATCTTATCAATAAAAGAGCTCTTATCAATTCCTCAAATATAACAATGTGTTTGTATTTTTTTTGTTCATGTGTCTCAGGCTGAAGCAGCACAGTTTGATGTGAACTGGAAGCTTCCAGCCATCCTGTATTACGCCAAGAGAAACTACCACTCCAAATACGACCTACGCAGTAAGCCATCCACTCATTGTCTGTTACAGTTTCTTCATTTATCTGATCAGGGTCAACATGACCGTGGATTGCCATACATTTTACATACAGGATTTCATTTAAATCATATAAAATAAATAAGGTAATTTCAGCAGTAGATATTTGCTTTAGTGCATGCCACTCCACAACATAACCTTGACATCCTCTGTGAAGATGAGGGATGGTTGTGGTACTGTGTATGACTGCACTCATTACCTGTTTAAGAACATACCCACCCCGACACTTGATGCCTGTCTGTCTTCCCCAGTTAAGAACCCCATCGAGGCCAGTGTGCTGTTGACAGAGGCATCGCTGGCGCGGAAGCAGAGGAAGAGCCACGTCACGTTCATCCCCCTCATGGTCAGTGGGATGCCCCGGGCCGGGGACCTCGTGGGACTGGACGCTGAGTTTGTCACCCTCAACCAGGTCAGTCTGGCAGGTGTGATTGCTAGATTTAGAGTATACAGTGCATTCGGAAAGTATTCAGGCCCCTTGACTTTTCCCACATTTAGTTATGTTAGAGCCTTATTCTAAAACAGATTAAATAGTTTTTTTTAGGGATGCATGATATATTGGTGAGCATATCGGAATCGGACGATATTAGCTAAAAATGCCAACATCAAAGCTGACGTGCATACCTATATAATGTAAGTAGATGACATAACGACGCCACAAAAAATACAGCGCTACACAGAACAAAAGCAGAAAAATACTAAGCGCACACTTCCAACAACTAAACAAGTTCAAGTCCAGCAGTCATTTGAAACAGTAAGAAAATTTCAGCATGACAACTCAAAGGTGAAATCCATTAACTCCAAGATAATGGAATTTATTACCCTTGACAATCAACCATCTTCTGTCGTGGACGATGTTGGCTTTCGCCGACTGGTCGAGCCCCGGTACACACTTTTTTTCAGATGTTGCCCTACCGGAGTTACAGTATTGTTGAAACGTACAACTATGAGCTACGTGTTATGGGTGTCACTGCTATTAGCTTCACGACTGACATTTGGACCAGCGATGTCAGCCCCATGAGCATGCTGAGTCTGACAGCACAGTGGGTTGATAAGGATTTCGTACTGAGGAAAGCCGTATTGCATGCTCATGAATGTGCTGGTTCTCATACCACTGCTGCCATTTCAATGGCATTTGAGAACATGTTTAAAACTTGGAAACACGAATACACTAGTTAGCGCCATTTGAACAACTGACTCGAGAAATAAGCTAATCAACTGCGTCTGCAGCAGACGTGATACCCTCTGTCATGGTATTGAAAACGCCTGCTCAACAAAACTGCCAACACACCGTGGGGTTCAAATTTGAGGCTGTGAACGAACGAAACGAAACAGCACAGCAAGTAAGTGAAAGAAATAGGTTTTGATGATGTTTTACTGGTAATGGGGACATAAGTAAATACCAACAAAATAACTTTTTGGTCAATGTGGTGTGTGTAACCTTTTATTTAACAAGGCAAGTCAGTTAAGAACAAATTCTTATTTACAATGACGGCCTACCCCGGCCAAACCCGGACGGCGCTGGGCCAATTGTGTCACGGCCGGATGTGATACAGCCTGGATTCGAACCAGAGACTGTGGTGATGCCTTTTGCACTGAGATGCAGTGCCTTAGACCGCTGTGTCCATGTGTGTGTGTTAACTATTTAACTGTACTATAATACTTAAAAGGCTGAAAAAAATGTCTATCGGTTATCGTTATTGTTTTTTTGGCAAGGAAAATATTAGATGTCAGTATCGGCCAAAAATGTAATATCGGTGCATCCCTCATTTTTTCCCCCTCATCAATCTACACACAATACCCCATAATGACAAATCAAAAACAGGTTTGTAGAATTTTCTGCAAATGTATTAAAAATAAAAAACTGCAATATCAAATGTACATAAGTATTCAGACCCTTTACTCAGTACTTTGTTGAAGCACCTTTGGCAGTGATTACAGCCTCGAGATTTCTTGGGTATGATGCTACAAGCTTGGCACAACTGTAGTTGGGGAGTCTCTCCCATTTTTCTCTGCAGATCCTTTCAAGATCGGTCAGGTTCTAACTGAGCTCAATTGTTATGAAACGCATATACAGTGATTACTTTTTTGTCTCTTTTATAGAAACCTTGAGAAATAACAAGGAGCGCCCATAATGTGTTTTGTGTGGGGAAGTGCTTAGTAATGAGTATCTCAAAACGAACAAATTAATAAAATGACACGTCCTGACCAAACATCCAGGCAAAACATGACGGTAAACCCAGGGAGTTATTTCAGAACAGGGCAGAATGCTTCAGGAAACAGTGCTTCGAAAGTGGAAAAGTAAGTCAACTAACAAGGCATTGTTGTCATTAACGTTAGCCAAAGCAAGCTAACTAGCTACTGATAGTGCATCCCTAAGAAACAGTACAGATGAAGATGGAAAATTTAGGCCTACTGTACATTTTACTGTAGAAATTATTGTTGAAAACAAGTTTAGGTTGGAACTGTTGCTGTTACAAGTAATACTTTTTTATTCTGAACTGGAATAAACTGATTGAAGCAAGATGTTTTTTGAGACTAACACAGTTCTGGGTTGCTCATCTTCAGCAGGAAACGGTCTCCTGCCTGACTGAGAAAGCAGTAGATGTTCAGATCCACTTTGGCACCACATACCTATGCAAGTCAGGGTTCTCAAATACAGAAACAGTGTCAATGCTGAGCATCACCTCAGTGTTGCACTGTCAAAAACTGATCCCAGATTAGACCTGCTTGTTGAAAACCTTAACCAGCCACACACCTCTCATTAGTAGTGTGTGTGTGTGTGTGTGTGTGTGTGTGTGTGTGTGTGTGTGTGTGTGTGTGTGTGTGTGTGTGTGTGTGTGTGTGTGTGTGTGTGTGTGTGTGTGTGTGTGTGTGTGTGTGTGTGTGTGTGTGTGTGTGTGTGTGTGTGTGTGTGTTCTGGTCTACATCTGTGTGATGTGATCAATCAGTTTATTCCAGTTCAAAATAAAAAAATATGAATTTTAACAGCAACAGTTCCAACCTAGACTTTCTATCAACAATCATTTATACAGTAAGATGTACAGTGAGATGTACAGTAGGCCTGGTTATTTTTATCTGTACTGTTACTTAGGGATGCACAAGCAAAAAGCCTGTGTGTGTGTGTTCTGTTAGACATCTGTGTGATGTGATCAATCTGTTTATTCCAGTTCAGAATGAGATTATTTATTGTATTTTAACAGCAACAGTTCCAACCTAGACAGGTATGTAAGAGTGTTTTTAATGGGAAAAATAAATATTAGATTTATGGGTATTTCATTGTTATTTGTTTTTGTCTATATCCCTTTTTTTTAGGCATAAGGGCAATGAAATGTACCGATATTTACGCATAGTTTTATATTTTCCTAAGCTTGGGTCCCAGGAAAACATAGAATTTCTCATTCGGGTCCCAGGCTGAAAAAGTTTAAGAACCCCTGCTCAAGGATATTCAGAGACTTGTCCTGGAGCCACTCCTGCATTGTCTTGGCTGTGTGCTTAGAGTTGTTGTCCTGTTGGAATGTGAACCTTCGACCCAGTCTGAGGTCCTAAGTGCTCTGGAGCAGGTTTTCATCAAGCATCTCTCTGTACTTTGCTCCGTTCATCTTTCCCTCGATCCTGACTAGTCTCCCATTCCCTGCCGCTGAAAAACATCCCCACAGCCTGATGCTGCCACCATCATGCTTCAGTGTAGCGATGGTGCCAGGTTTCCTCCAGACGTGACGCTTGGCATTCAGGCCAAAGAGTTCAAACTTGGTTTCATCAGACCAGAGAATCTTGCTTCTCATGGTCCTTTAGATGCCTTTTGGCAAACTCCAAGCGGGCTGTCATGTGCCTTTTACTGAGGAGGGGCTTCCAACTAGACACTCTACCATATAGGCCTGATTGGTGGGAGGGCTGCAGAGATGGTTGTTCTCTCATCTCCACGAAGGAACTCTAGAGCTCTGTCAGAATGACCATCGGGTTCTTGGTCACCTCCCTGACCAAGGCCCTTCTCCCCAGATCTGTGCCTCGAAAACAATCCTGTCCTGGAGCTCTACGAACAATTTCTTTGACCTCATGGCTTGGTTTTGGCTCTGCCATGCACTGTCAACTGTGGGACCTTATATAGACATGTTTTTGCCTTTCCAAATCATGTTGAATCAATTGACTGTACCACAGGTAGCAAAGGGTCTGGATAGTTATGAAAACAAGGTATTTCTGTAAAATATATATATATATATTTGCAAAAATGTATAAAACCATGTTTTCACTTTGTCATTATGGGGTATTGTCTGTAGATACATTAGGAATTTATTTAATAAGTTTTCGAATAAGGTTGTGACGTAACAATGTGGAAAATGTCAAGGGGTCTGAATATTTTCAGAATGCACTGTAAGTCAGAGTATGCTAGGTCAACAATGTATCTGGGTAGAAGGTTCCTTTAGGTACAGATCCGGGATCAGTTTTTCCTGCCCAGATCCTAACCTTAACCATTTAACAGGTGTATAATAGGGGAAGCTTCACCCTAGCAACATAGCAATGAGGATAATAATTAACAACTGTGATACATCAAGGAGCTCTGCTTGGAGATCCACTGTTTAAATTCCCCCTTATGGACCGCATACTGTCTATATATAGGAGGAGGCAGAGCTACGCAGCGACGGCACCAAGTCCACCATTAAGCCTAGTCAGATGTCTGTGGCACGGATCACCTGCGTGCGTGGTCAGGGTCCCAACGAGGGAGTACCGTTCATCGATGACTACATGTTATGCAGGTGAATGAGGACCCAAAAGCGACTTAACGGAAACAGAGTCTTTATTCCAGTTTTAAACAAAAGCGATAATCCTGGATATTATCTAGGTAAATGCAAAAACAGGAAAACTGAAATCCACTCGTCAGTAGAGAGGAACGACTGGAGACGCGACCACAGACTGCAGGTCGCTTCAGGAAGGCACCGGCCGTAGCTGACATTAACACCTGCTCACACGCAGCATCTGAAGAAGGTAAAAACACGACAGGGCGGAACAAGGACACAGAACTGCGAACATGAAACAAGGATCCGACAAGGACAGAAGCGGAAAACAGAGGGAGAAATAGGGACTCTAATCAGAGGGCAAAATAGGGGACAGGTGTGAAAAGAGTAAATGAGGTAGTTAGGAGAATGAGGAACAGCTGGGATCAGGAACGGAACGATAGAGAGAGAGAGCGAGAGAGGGAGAGAGGGAGGGGGAGAGAGAGGGATAGAAAGAGGGAAAGAACCTAATAAGACCAGCAGAGGGAAACGAATAGAAGGGAAGCACAGAGACAAGACATGATAATCAATGACAAAACATGACACTACATCTCTACTCAGGAGCAGGTAATGCAGCCCCTCTCACCCTGGCAATAATAATGACTACTTTAACAGGATGGATGGATGTCCAGATAATTATTGTTATGCAGTTAAATCTGATGTGACAGCTTCCTAACAAAGCGACCTAGTTTTAACTAATCTTAGTTTTTAAAGTTTATTCTTCCTCGCTGTTTTGCTGGTGCAGGTGGTGGACTATCTGACCCAGTACTCAGGCATCAAACCAGGGGACCTGGATGCTAAGATTTCCTCTAAGCACTTGACCACTCTGAAGTCAACATACCTGAAGCTGCACTTCCTCATTGACACCGGAGTACGCTTTGTTGGCCATGGTTTACAGAAGGACTTCCGGGTTATAAATTTGCTGGTAAATTTGTATACTTAATTTACCTGATTTTTAAATTGAACCAATTTTATCTGTGTTTCTATACCCCTGGCCGCAGTTTTAGTAAAGATTATGGGCTGGTTTCCCGGAGACAGATAAAGCCTAGTCCTGGACTAAAAGCATGCTCAATGGGGAATCTGCTTTGAAAAATGTCTGTTTAACCTAGGACTAGTCTTTATATGTGTCCAGGACACCAGCCCTATAGGTTAACTAGATTAACAGTAGACAGGGTAATTTCAATGGAGGGAGAGTGGGAGCTCATTTTGATATACCTTGCTCAGGTGCTGAAGGATCAGGTAGTTGACACCGTCTACCTGTTACATATGCCTCGTAAGGGGATGATCTCTCTGCGCTTCCTCGCCTGTTACTTTCTGGGTAAGAGCTTATACTCCTTCACCACTGTTTTGGTCATATAGAAATTATTACTTTAGTCTGCCATTTTCCAAATTCATCCATGTAACAACCAAATTGTGTGAAATGGCAAACTTCTACTTCCTTCTCCGGACCTTAACATCCAAGGTGAGACCCATGACCGTATTGAGGACGCACGGACTGCCCTTGCTCTGTACAGGACAGGAAGTACCTGGAACTGAGTCGTGGAGGAGGGAACGACGAAGTCCGCAAAGTTCTGAAGGGACTCTATGAGAAAGGCCGCAAGCTAGACTGGAAAGTCCCTGACTGTGACACAGGAGATGGTCAAGGTAGCCCAAAAAGTATGAAACTGGCATTGCATTAGAGGGTGTAATGTAGGTGGGATCTGGATATTATTGGGGCTAACTTTATTTTTATTAGCAGTATACGGGATCTACCAATCTTCGTTGATTGAATGTAGTCCCATCAGTACAGTCTTCCCCTCAGTGAAGGGTCTGTGAAGAGTGCCTGAAGACATTCCTGCCAAACTGATTTAATCCTGGTGTTTAATCATTTCAATCAATCTTTTATTTATTGTTAAAACCAGTACTCACAAGGTATTGACTCCCATAAAGTATGAAACTGGACAGGTTATCAACAAGACCAGAATGCTGAAAGAGGTTGTGTCAGTGTCCCAACTTTCCACATAATCTTGCTTGCCTGTACAGTACCCTGATCTGACTCTGCCATTTACATTATTTGAAAAAGGACTGAACAGTTTTGATCTTCTCCAAAACAGAAGTCAAAACAATTTCTACTTTCATTTAGTATTTTTCTTTAGGTTTGTAAAGAGTGTTTGTCATTATGCTGTACATTATGCTGCTAACATGGGCAAATAATTTTAACATTTTGATAAACTTTTTATAGTGATGTTTTTTTAAATAAAAGCTTAATATAGTACACTGTATATTCATATTTCTATTTTCTTCCTAATTCACTTTTTATGATAAATTGGGAGATAGACATTTACCTTAAAAGCTAGAATCCTCAGTTGCTACATACACTTATACATTAATGATATATACGCATTGATTATTGAGGAATATAACTTTATTTATTTATTTCACTTTTATTTAACCAGGTAGGCAAGTTGAGAACAAGTTCTCATTTACAATTGCGACCTGGCCAAGATAAAGCTAAGCTATTTACTTTTGCAGCTTTTGAAAATGTTTTTCTGGAGCAGGTAAAAAATTAGATTTTTATTGGTTAACGCTTCACAGAGTTGCAATTTAAATGAGTAGACACTGGGTGAACGTATTTATAAATGTTAAAATGGATTTGAATTAGGCCTAAAACGTGCTATTTGGGTTATTGGACGGGATCCTGCGATGACGACCACACAACGTTTCAGTAGCCGTGCGCTAACCCGTGCTGTTACGTCATCCGTGTCTCTATTGTGATGTATGAGATTAGGTGGTTTTCAATGTCCGAAAATGGCTAATCATACGGTCATCATTTTCTACAAGACAGGTCATGAGGCAGTCGATCAGCAGAGATCTTACCAGCCAGCCACCCTACTCAGTAGACCCCTAGATCATACAGTAGACCCCGTCTCGACAATTATGATCGGACAGAAGAACAAAGTAAATCCTGTATTTCTCTATCCTAGAATATCCCATAGCCAAATATCCAGTCCATAATAATGCCAATGGACTTTTCGACTGCATTCAATTTAGTCGCCATAGGCTTATTAATGTTTTAGGATACGTTTAGCAGATTATGTCCTTATTAAGCCGCATTCAGACAGTCCGGGAAAACGCTGCTGCCTCTATTCGTTTTCAAGTGAAAATATATTTCTCAAGCGGCAGAGAAAAATGACCCGCACGTGCGGCTGTAGTTGTGGTCGGTAGCGAGCTGCGCCTTCGATGCCGCTGGGTGGGAGGCAAATCTGCCGCTGGCTTTCCATAGAAACCAATTGAGGGGGCTACGTTTTATTTCGTTGTGTGTAGACCATTGCATGCTCAAAAAAGGTGCTAGTTAATATAGCCTACCAAATAAAGGTTATTCATTTGCATCTGTAGGAGAACCCTTTGGATAACCTTTTATAAAGGTTCTATGTATAACCATCCACAACTAGATCTAACTTAATTAGAGGGTTCTATGATTCCCATACAGGGACAAATCAAATAACCATAAGGGGTTGATATTGTTGCTGTGTGGGAACCGTTTTTGGTGCAATGTATAACCTTTTTATTAGACCCATAGAGGGTTCTTTGATTTGTCCCTTTAGGCTAGTGTAGGTGAATGTTTTTTCATGCTATGTAGAACCAATTTTTGAAGAACCATAAAGGTCATTTGGGTTGTCATCGTAGGAGAACCGTTTTGCTGCTATGTAGAACTTATTTGGAACACATTCATTTAAGGGGACTATTTGATATCTACAAGGGAACCCTTTCTGGTGCTATGTAGTGAGAACCCTCTTATGAAAAACTCTATTCTGGGTTCCAGGTAGAACCAATAACGTGTTCTATCTGGGACTGAACTAGAATTGCATTATCTGATTACTATTTACATTTAGCAGAATGGCATATCCATAATTCAACTGATGAGTTGAACCCTTTTGGAACCATTTTTTCTAAACTGTAGTAGATCATTTATTTCACATATGCAATCCATTCTCTCTTCTCTTCATCTACAGCGTAATAGTCTAAGGCGTAACAGTCGCCGTGCCATGCAGGTGAGGTTGCTGTATGCTAGCATGCTTTCCATGCAGTCTGTTAACATCTGTTGCAACGATGCATCATACCATTAGGCCTATATTCAGCTGAGACCCAACTATACTGATGATTCTACATAGAGGATGCTTTTAAATCCATGGCAGGATAATCATTTTTTTTGTTTGACAATCCCAAATGGCACTCTATTCCTTATTTAGTGCACTACTTTTGACCAGGACCCATAGGGGAATAGGGTGCCATTTGGGACAGATTATTTTATTTAATAAGGGTACAGGAAATACAATTATGTTCACAGGCCACGTTGACCTACCCTGAGGTGATCGTTCGGAGTGTGGAGATGACATCGGTCAGTCGGAGAGACATCTCCTCTTCGATCAGCAACAACACCTACAACCGATACTTGCTGGAGAAACAACAGAAGATAGGTGTGAAACACTTAGATGTTGGTAGCCCTTAAAACTCGTACCCATATATGTGTTTGAAAATGGCTGATTTGGGCACTGATAATCGCCTAAATTTGAACGCAGTGGCTATTCAGTAAAATGCTATAAATTACGTCAGAGCTCAGGCTCTAAGCTTCACAGCGCAGAATGCGGACACAACAAAGTTACCCCCATCCCTCTCGCTAATTGTGCAATGTTTGCACCCTTTTCGTTGTCTGAGTGAGGGAAATGCTGTAAATTAAGAGGGCTCAATATATTTTGAAAGATGAGAAGTTGAGGATTATAATAAATATTGCTTTGATGTCCTACAAGCAAGTCAAACACCCGAGTCCAAATGTGCACTTGACATTTCCATATCATAAAACTCATGTCATATACAGTGTCAACGTTTATGATCACTATGTTTGATGTAGTTACAAGATGACAACGTGGTACCCTGGGTTGTTCTGAACAGAATGAGCCTATGTTTGTCTATTGTGGAGCCAATTTCCTGTGGAACGCGGACCTGAATGCATGCATGACTCCTTTCAATGCGCATCAAAATCATGGTTTGTTTCTCTGAATTGCCCTGTGAAAGCCTAACACTGTAAGATTGTATTTTATAACTTAACTAGTCATGTTGGCAATAGAACAAGATTTCAAATGATGCCCACCTGACCCATGGGCTGTTTTTTTCTTTTGATTGCGTAAGCAACAACAGTAATCGTATGATGGTGGGGATGCAAGGTTGTGTTCAAAACAACTACAAGTGTGTTTGCTCTAGTTCATTTGTGCGATTAAAGTGCATTGAAATTACTTAGGAACGTTGCACCTTTTGGAGAAGTGTGTGTCCACTTGGAGATACCAGTTAGTCCTCTCACTCAAACACATTTTTTTTGTCATGTTGCACCTACTCCACATTTTCCAGGAATATTCTTTATTATTTTCAGATTTCGTAATCAACAAATGCAGCGAAAAGTAAAGTAAATATAAAATGCACATTAAATCAAAAGTCTTGTGTCAGGTGAACTGTTGTGTCCTCATCTTTGGTTCAAATTTTCCCTAAATCCGCAAACTGTTCCCTTTCAAATGCTACTATGCTTATGCATATGCTTTTTATATTTATTCTGTTAGAAACATTTCAATTTAGACCTATAGGCCAAGGGTTAAATAGGCAAATGGATGGTGTTTTTTCAGTTTGGGCTTCTTACACAACAGATTTTGTATAATAAGGAAATACTTGAGTACCAGTTTGGTAAAAACGCAACATGTAAAGTGTTGGTTAGATGAGCTGAAATAACAGATCTCAGAAGTTTTCCATATGAACAAAGCTTATTTCTCTCAAATTTTGTGCACAAATTTGTTTACATCCCTGTTAGTGAGCATTTCTCCTTTGCCAAGAGAATCCATCCACCTGATAGTTGTGGTATATCAAGAAGCTGATTAAACAGCATGATAATTACACAGGTGCACCTTATACTGGGGACAATAAAAGACCATTCTAAAATGTGCCATTTTGTCACACAGCACAATGCCACAGATGTCTCAAGTTTTGAGGAAGCGTGCAATTGGCATGCTGAATACAGGAATGTCCACCGGAGTTGTTGCCAGAGAATTGAATGTTAATTGCTCTACCATAAGCCACCTCCAACGTTTTAGAGAGTTTGTCAGTATGTCCAACCGGCCTCACAACTGCAGACCAAGTGTAATCACCCCAGCCCAGGACCTCCACAACCTGCTTTTTCACCTGTGGGATCATCTGAGCCCAGCCACCCAGACTGGTGAAACTGGGTTTGCACAACCGAAGAATTTCTGCACAAACTGTCAGAAACCGTTCAGGGAAGCTCGTCGTCCTCACCAGGGTCTAGACCTGACTGCAGTTCGGCGTTGTAACCGACTTCAGTTGGCAAATGTTGACCTTCGATGGCCATTGGCACGCTGGAGAAGTGTACTCTTCATGGATGAATCATGGTTTCAACTGTACCGGGCAGATGGCAGACAGCATGTATTGGATCATGGGGGTGAGCGATTTGCTGATGTCAACGTTGTGAACAGAGTGCCCCATGGTGGCGGAGGGGTTATGGTATGGGCAAGCATAAGCTATGGACAACGAACACAATTGCATTTTATGGATGGCAATTTGAATGCACAAAGATACAGTGACAATATCCTGATCAAACCATCATGTCATTCATCCGCCACCATCACCTCATATTTTAGCATGATAACGCAAGAATCTGTAAACAATTCCTGGAAGCTGAAAATGTCCCAGTTCTTCCATGGCCTGCATACTCACCAGACATGTCACCAATTGAGCATGTTTGGGATGCTCTGGATCACTGTGTACGACAGCGTGTTCCAGTTCCCGCCAATATCCAGCAACTTCGCACAGCCATTGAAGAGGAGTGGCACAACATTCCATAGGCCACAATCAACAGCCTGATCAACTCTATGCAAAGGAGATGTGTCGTGCTGCACATGGTGGTTACACATAATACTGACTGGTTTTCTGATCCACGTCCCTACCTTTTTTAAGGTATCTGTGACCAGCAGATGCATATCTGTATTCCCAGTCATGTGAAATCTGTCACACCTTGATCTGTTTGACCTGTCTTTGTGCTTGTCTCCATCCCCCACCAGTTGTCTCCCATCTTTCCCCATTATCCCGTGTATTTATACCTGCGTTTTCTGTTTGTCTGTTGCCAGTTCATCTTGTCCCATCAAGTCCTACCACCGTGTTTCCTGTGCTATAGTTTTTGTTTTTCTTAGTCCTCCCAGCTCTGACCTTTCTGCATGTCCTGACCCTGATCCTGCCTGCCGCCCTGTACCTGCCTGACTCTGATTTGGATTACGACTCTTTGCCAACCAAATGTCATTCAAAACTAGACGTTGAAATGACATGTGTGCCCAGTGGGTTGATAGTTAGACTCGTTGTTAAGCCTTTGTCACGGCTGGCTAGGTGTGTAGCGAGGAATCAGGCGCAGAGAGGTCCAGGGGAAAAGTGCACTTTAATACGGCACAAAAATGAAATGCCCGACACGCAGGGAGCAAACACTGACCAACCCAAAACAACGGGTAACAAGGTCCAGAGCACGAACAACACCAACGATACAACGTGAACATCAAAATGAAATGCCCAACACGCAAGGAGCAAACACTGACCAACCCAAAACAACGGGTAACAAGGTCCAGAGCACGAACAACACCAACGATACAACGTGAACATCAAAATGAAATGCCCAACACGCAAGGAGCAAACACTGACCAACCCAAAACAACGAGTAACAAGGTCCAGAGCACTAACAACACCAACGATACAACGTGAACATCAAAATGAAATGCCCAACACGCAGGGCGCAAACACTGACCAACCCAAAACAACGGGTAACAAGGTCCAGAGCACTAACAACACCAACGATACAACGTGAACATCAAAATAATCCCGCACAACAAAGGGGCGGGTTCCATACGCTAAAATAGGGAAGAAAATCAAGCACACACAAAATAGGAACAGGTGTAACAAATGAGACAAAACTAACAGAAAAGAAGAAAAAGGGATCCGGCTGGTGAAGGTGACCGCCGAGCACCACCCGAACAGGCGGGGGAGCCAACTTCGGCGGGAGTCGTAACAGCCTTTGTCAAGTACTTGTTACACTGTAAAGATTAAACATCTAATCAACTTCATTTTTGGGCTTACAGAGTTGGTTTGGTTCCAGAAGACAGGGAAGAAATCAACTCTGGCTGTCGGAGCAACCAGTCCAACACCTGCTGTGTGCAATGTCACTAAGGGTCTATCTGACAAGTAAGGTATTTTTTACATATCCTTTGTGGTTCAGGGTTGGTATGATGTCGACGGATCCCCAGCAGTTGTCAATTTATGAAGTGCATATACACATTAGGCCTACAACAGAGCCATAGATTGATATGGCTATGGCTATATTGAAGTTGCATTGCACACATGATCAGATCTGACAACGCCTGGTTGTTTTATTGTCTCAGGATGTATCATATTGAAGTGGATCCTTAGACTGTCAAATAAAATCAAATGTTATTTGTCACACACACATGGTTAGCAGATGTTAATGTGAGTGTGGCGAAATGCTTCTGCTTCTAGTTCCAACAGTGCAGTAGTATTCAACACTTCTCCAGGCGTTGTGAGATCTGATCATCTGTGCAATGCAAATGCCATATGATCAGAGCTTTATATAGGCTATGTAGAAATCTATGGCTCTGT
Organism: Oncorhynchus gorbuscha; assembly: GCF_021184085.1. Lineage (NCBI taxonomy): Eukaryota > Metazoa > Chordata > Actinopteri > Salmoniformes > Salmonidae > Oncorhynchus > Oncorhynchus gorbuscha. The sequence continues at coordinate 87,725,369 of NC_060175.1, read as the reverse complement.
TGTAGACCTGGAACATAGCCATTTGAATGATTTCTATTGACCAGCGATATGTGAGTAAAGGTCAAACAGGTCAACATTCACAAGGCCGCTGGGCCAGACGAATTACCAGTACGTGTACTCCGAGCATGTGCTGATGTAACAGTATATTAGACCGTCCCCTCGCCCATACCCGGGCGCGAACCAGGGACCCTCTGCACACAGTGCACAACAACAGTCACCCTCGAAGCATCGTTACCCATCGCTCCACAAAAGCCACGGCCCTTGCAGAGCAAGGGGAACCACTACTTCAAGATCTCAGAGCAAGTGACGTCACCGATTGAAACACTATTTAGCGCACACCACAGCTAACTAAACTAGCCGTTTCACATCCGTTACACTGACCAACTGTCAAGTGTCTTCACTGACATTCTCAACCTCTCACTGTCTGAGTCTGTAATACCAACATGTTTCAAGCAGACCACCATAGTCCTTGTGCCCAAGAACACTAAGGTAACCTGCCTAAATGACTACCGACCCGTAGCACTCACGACTGTAGCCATGAAATGCTTTGAAAGGTTGGTCATGGCTCACATCAACACCATTATCCCAAAAACCCTAGACCCACTCCAATTTGCATACCACAGATGATGCAATCTCTATTGCACTCCACACTGCCCTTTCCCACCTGGACAAAAGGAACACCTGTATGAGAATGCTATTAATTGACTACAGCTCCGCGTAAAACACCATAGTGCCCTCAAAGCTCATCACTAAGCTAAGAACCCTGGGACTGAACACCTCGCTCTGCAACTGGATCCTGGACTTCCTGAAGGCCCGCCCCCAGGTGGTAAGGGTAGGTAACAACACATCCGCCACGCTGATCCTCAACACGGGGGCCCCTCAGGGGTGCGTACTCAGTCCCCTCCTGTACTCCCTGTTCACTCATGACTGCACAGCCAGGCATGACTCCAACACCATCATTACATTTGCTGATGACACAACAGTGGTAGGCCTGATCACCGACAATGATGAGACAGCCTATGGGGAGGAGGTCAGAGACCTGACCATGTGGTGCAAGGACAACAACCTCTCACTCAATGTGATCAAGACAAAGGAGATGATTGTGGACTACAGGAAAAGGAGAACTGAGCACGCCCCAATTCTCATCGACGGGGCTGTAGTGGAGCAGGTTGAGAGCTTCAAGTTCCTTGGCGTCCACATCACCAACAAACGAACATGGTTCAACCACACCAAGACAATCGTGAAGAGGGCTCAACAAAACCTATTCCCCCTCAGGAGACTGAAACGTTTTGGCATGTGTTCTCAGATCCTCAAAAGGTTTTACAGCTGTACCATCGAAAGCATCCTGACGGGTTGCATCATTGCCTGGTGTGGCAACTGCTCAGCCTCCGGACAGCGACTATTTGCATTGCCCCCCCCACACACACACACTGCTGCTACGCTCTGTTATTATCTATGCATAGTCACTTTAATAACTCTACCTACATGTACATAATTACCTTGACAAGGGTGCCCCCCTCATATTGACACATTGACTCTGTACCGGTACCCCTATCTCTTACTTTTTTGGGGGGATTTTCTTAAAACTGCATTGTTGGTTAAGGGCTTGTAAGTAAGAATTTAACTGTAAGGTGTTGTTATTTGATTTGATTTATGACGTGACCAAAGGCAACCAAAGATATTGCAGAGAGATGGCATGAGGCTGCACTCATCAGGACCCAAACACAGATACTACATTTACATTTACATTTCAGTCAGCACCCAAACACAGTGCATTCACTTATGACATCCATCTCACTTAACAATAGTGCATCTAAAACTTAGGGGGGGTGGGATTAAGCATCTGCGTGGAATTAGCTTCTCTCTCTCTCCTGCAACATTGTTTCGCACTGTCTTTGTGTCAGCAGTTGTGCCACGGCTCATGTTTACGTCATATTACTCAATCTACATTTAAATCAAATTGGAACACATTTTAATTTACATTTGTTTCAGGCAGTGGCAGTCCATACAAGGGGAGATGCCAGGCAATGTAAGATTATTTTCACTTTATTCCACCAGAAGAGGCTGGTGGGAGGAACTATAGGAGGATGGGCTCATTGCAATGGCTAGAATGGAAAGATGGAACGGTATCAAATACATCAAATATATGAAAACCACGTTTGACACCGTTCCATGATTCCATTCCAGCCATTACATTGAGCCCGTCCTGCTATAGCTCCTCCCACCAGACTCCTTGTCATACCGTTTCTGTACCATACAGGGTAAATGGTATTATCACCCAAGCCTACTTCATAGAGCTCCTCCCACCAGCCTCTTGTTCATTCAACATACAGTCGAAGTTGGAAGTTTATATACACCTAGGTCATTAAAACCTGTTTTTCAACCACTCCACAAATTTCTTGTTAACAAACTATAGTTTTGGCAAGTCGGTTAGGACATCTACTTTGTGCATGACACAAGTAATTTTTCCAACAATTGTTTACAGACAGATTATTTCACTTATAATTAACTGTTTCACAATTCCAGTGGGTCAGAAGTTTACATACACTAAGTTGACTGACATTGACATAATTTGAGCCAATTGGAGGTGTACCTGTGGATTTATTTCAAGGCCTACCTTCAAAATCAGTGCCTCTTTGCTTAACATCATGGGAAAATCAAAAGAAATCAGCCAAGACCTCTGAAAAAAATATTGCAGACCTCCACAAGTCTGATTCATACTTGGGAGCAATTTCCAAACGCATGAAGGTACCACGTTCATTTGTACAAACAATAGTACACGTATAAACAGCATGGGACCATGCAGCCGTCATACCGCTCAGGAAGGAGATGCGTTCTGTCTCCTAGAGATGAAGGTACTTTGGTGCGAAAAGTGCAAATCAATCAACAGCAAAGGACCTTGTGAAGAGGAAACAAGTACAAAAGCATCTATATCCACAGTAAACCGAGTCCTATATCGACATAACCTGAAAGGCCGCTCAGCAAGGAAGAAGCCACTGCTCCAAAACCGCCATAAAAAAGCAAGATGACGGTTTGCAACTGCACATGGGGACAAGGATCGTACTTTTTGGAGAAATTTGAAACAAACAGAATCAAATCAAATCAAATGTATTTATATAGCCCTTCGTACATCAGCTGATATCTCAAAGTGCTGTACAGAAACCCAGCCTAAAACCTCAATCAGCAAGCAATGCAGGGGTAGAAGCACGGTGGCTAGGAAAAACTCCCTAGAAAGGCCTAAACCTAGGAAGACACCTAGAGAGGAACCAGGCTATGTGGGGTGGCCAGTACTCTTCTGGCAGTGCCAGATGGAGATTATAACAGAACATGGCCAAGATGTTCAAATGTTCATAAATGGCCAGCATGGTCAAATAATAATAATCACAGGCAGAACAGTTGAAACCGGAGCAGCAGCACGGCCAGGTGGACTGGGGACAGCAAGGAGTCATCGTGTCAGGTAGTCCTGAGGCATGGTCCTAGGGCTCAGGTCCTCCGAGAGAGAGAAAGAAAGAGAGAATTAGAGAGAGCATACTTAAATTCACACAGGACACCTGATAGGACAGGAGAAGTACTCCAGATATAACAAACTGACCCTAGCCCCCCGACACATAAACTACTGCATCATAAATACTGGAGGCCTAGACAGGAGGGGCCAGGAGACCCTGTGGCCTCATCCGATGACACCCCCAGACAGGGCCAAACAGGAAGGATATAACCCCACCCACTTTGCCAAAGCACAGCCCCCACACCACTAGAGGGATATCTTCAACCACCAACTTACCATCCTGAGACAAGGCCGAGTATAGCCCACAAAGACCTCCGCCACGGCACAACCCAAGGGGGGGCGCCAACCCAACTGTTTGGCCATAATGACCATTGTTATGTTTGGAGGAAAAAAGGGGAGGCTTGCAAGCCAAAGAACACCATCCCAACCGTGAAACACGGGGGAGGCAGCATCATGTTGTGGGGGTGCTTTGCTGCATGAGGGACTGGTGCACTTCACAAAATAGATGGCATCATGCGGTAGGAAAATGATGTGGATATATTGAAGCAACTCAAGACATCCGTCAGGAAGTTAAAGCTTGGTCGCAAATGGGTATTCCAAATGGACAATGACCCCAAGCATACTTCCAAAGTTGTGGCAAAATGGCTTAAGGACAACAAAGTCAAGGTATTGGAGTGGCCATCACAAAGCCCTGACCTCAATCCTATAGAACATTTGTGGACAGAACTAAAAAAGTGTGTGCGAGCAGGTAGGCCTACAAACCTGACTCAGTTGCACCAGCTCTGTCAGGAGGAATGGGCCAAAATGTACCCAACTTATTGTGGGAAGCTTGTGGAAGGCTACCTGAAACATTTGACCCACGTTAAAATATTTAAAGGCAATGCTCTCAAATGCTAATTGAGTATGTAAACTTATGACCCACTGGGAATGTGATTAAAGAAATAAAAGCTGAAATAGATCATTCTCTCTACTATTATTTTACATTCTTAAAATAAAGTGGTGATCCTAACTGACCTAAAACAGAACATTTTTAGTAGGATTAAATGTCAGGAATTGTGAAAAACTTAGTTTAAATGTGGCTAAGGTGTGGCTAAGGTGTATGTAAACTTCTCACTTCAACTGTGCCCTTCCTCACCATCAAATCCCTCAATTGTTGTTACTCATATTTGTTACTCATATACTATTACAGTATATTGTAAAAATCTCTTTAAAAATATCTTTAGTAATGTAGTTTCAGGAGACATGTCAAAAGACAAAGTGCTAAATATCGTTGGCATTCACATTACCTCTAATTTAAAAAAAGATCTGACTTTTCTTGCCACTCTGTGTAAAAAAAGATGACAAGAGAGGACTTTAATGATACCTGCAACACCATCCTATCATGGGTGAAAGAGGCCGTTGGGACTGCTGTGAAGCCTGCCCTGGACCTGACCTGGGAAATCATCACCACTAACAGATCTTCAATATTGTCCACCCCCTCCAGCTGCTCACAAACAGAGGAATGCTCAGTTGTGATCTGTCCCTTTCCATCAAGGTATTTTGAACGTAATAGTACTCTATGGTCAGTGGTAAGAACTTTGACCTGTGTTAATTATCACATGTCATACATTGACTGTACTGCTACTCTGCTGTTCTCTGAATTGTATTTATTATGGATCCCCATTAGCTGATGCCACAGATTGTAAACGGTCATGGTCAAAACATATTGATACAACATTAGCTATGATGGGGAGAAGTCTGTCCATAATAAAAGGCTCTTCTGCCTTCTTAGCAGCATTATCAACAAGGCAGGTCATACAGGCCCTAGGTTTGTCGCACCAGGACTACTGTTCAGTCGTGTGGTCAGGTTCCACAAAGAGGGACTTAGGGAAATTGCAATTGACTCAGAACAGGGCAGCACGGCTGGCCCTTAGATGTATACAGAGAGCTAACATTAATGTACACCGAGAGCAGCTACTCTTCCTGGGATCCAGCAAAATTAAGGCAGTTATACAATTTAAAAAACATTATGATATATTCACAACAGATTTCACAACACATTAAGTGTGTGCCCTCAGGGTCTTACTCTACTACCACATATCTACAACACAAAATTAATGTGTACGTTTGTGTATTGTGCGTATGTTATCGTGTGTTTGTATGCATGTGTCTGTGCCTATGTTTGTGTTTCTTCACAGTCCCCACTATTCCATATGGTGTATTTTTTTCAAATCTAATTTGACTGCTTGCATGAGTTACTTGATGTGAAATAGAGTTCCATTTACACATGGCTCTTTGTAGTACTGTGCGCCTCCCATAGTCTGTTCTGGACTTGTGGACTATGAAGAGACCTCTGGTGGCATGTCTTGTGGGGTATGCATGGGTGCCAGTAGTTCAAACAGACAGCTCAGTGCATTCAACATGTCAATACATCTCACAAATACAAGTAGTGATGAAGTCAATCTCTCCTCCACTTTGTGTGGAAACAAGTCTCTCACCGTTGCCGCTTGCTATAGACCACCCTCTGCCCCTAGCTGTGCCCTGGACACCATATGTGAACTGATCGCCCCCATCTATCTTCAGAGCTTGTGCTGCTAGATGACCTAAACTGGGACATGCTTAACACCCCGGCCATCCTACAATCTAAGCTTGATGCCCTTAACCTCTCACAAATGATCAATGAACCTAAATACACCTCTGCTGTTTTCAACCAAGATCTCAGCGATCACTGCCTCATTGCCTACATCCGTAACGGGTCTGCGGTCAAACGACCACCGCTCATCACTATCAAACGCTCCCTAAAACACTTCAGGGAGCAGGCCTTCCTAATCGACCTGGCCCGGGTGTCCCGGAAGGATATTGACCTCATCCCATCAGTAGAGGATGACTTGTCATTCTTTAAAAGTGCCTTCCTCACCATCTTAAATGCCCCTTTCAAAACAAAAAATTTAGAACCAGGAACAGATATAGCCCTTGGTTCTCTCCAGACCTGACTGCCCTTGACCAGCAAAAAAACATTCTGCATTAGCATCAAATAGCCCCCGTGATATGCAATTTTTCAGGGAAGTCAGGAACAAATATACACAGGCAGCTAGGAAAGCTTTTTCAAGCAGAAATTTGCATTCTGTAGCACAAACTCAAAAAAGTTCTGGGACACTGTAAAGTCCACGGAGAATAAGAGCACCTCTTCCCAGCTGCTCACTGCACTGAGGCTAGGAAACACTGTCACCACTGATAAATCCACTCAAATTGAGAATTTCAATAAGCATTTTTCTACGGCTGGCCATGCTTTCCAGCTGGCTACCCCTACCCCGGTCAACAGCCCTGCACTCCCCACAGCAACTCCCTCAAGCCTCCCCCATTTCTCCTTCACCCATATCCAGATAGCTGATGTTCTTAAAGAACTGCAAAACCTGGACCCCTACAAATCAGCCGTGCTAGACAATCTGGACCCTCTCTTTTTTAAATTATCTGCCGAAATTGTTGCAACCCCTATTACTAGCCTGTTCAATCTCTCTTTCATATCTTCTGAGATTCCCAAAGATTGGAAAGCTGCTGCGGATATCCCCCTCTTCAAAGGGGGAGACATTCTTGACCCAAATTGCTACAGACCTACCTTGGGGCAAAAAAGTATTTAGTCTGCCACCAATTGTGCAAGTTCTCCCACTTAAAAAGTTGAGAGAGGCCTATAATTTTTATCATAGGTACACTTCAACTATGACAGACAAAATGAGGAAAAGAAATCCAGAAAATCACATTGTAGGATTTTTAATTAATTAATTTGCAAATTATGGTGGAAAATAAGTATTTGGTCACCTACAAACAAGCAAGATTTCTGGTTCTCACAGACCTGTAACTTCTTCTTTAAGCGGCTCCTCTGTCCTCCACTCGTTACCTGTATTAATGGCACTTGTTTGAACTTGTTATCAGTATAAAAGACATCTGTCCACAATCTCAAACAGTCACACTCCAAACTTCACTATGGCCAAGCCAATTGCAATTTTCCTAAGTCCCTCTTTGTGGCACCTGACCACACGACTGAACAGGTGCGACAAAACTAGGGCTTGTAGGACCTGCCTTGTTTATAGTGCTGTTAAGAAAGCAATCCAGGGTTACTCCAAGCAGCTCACCTCAACTTGCTCAAATTCCACGTTATTCATTACAATTTAGTTGAGGTTTAGGGTTTAGTGAATGATTTATCCCAAATACAATGCTTTTAGTTTTATAAATATTTCGGACTAACTTATTCCTTGCTACCCATTCTGAAACTAACTGCAGCTCTTTGTTCAGTGTTGCAGTCCTTTCAGTTGCAGTATTAGCTGACATGTACAGTCGTGGTCAAAAGTTTTGAGAATGACACAAATATTAATTTTCACTAAGTCTGCTGCCTCAGTGTCTTTAGATATTTTTGTCAGATGTTACTATGGAATACTGAAGTATATTTACAAGCATTTCATAAGTGTTAAAGGCTTTTATTGTCAATTACATGAAGTTGATGCAAAGAGTCAATATTTGCAGTGTTGACCCTTCTTTTTCAAGACCTCTGCAATCTGCCCTGGCATGCTGTCAATTAACTTCTGGACCACATCCTGACTGATGGCAGCCCATTCTTGCATAATCAATGCTTGGAGTTTGTCAGAATCTGTAGGTTTTTGTTTGTCCACCCGCCTCTTGAGGATTGTAAACAAGTTCTCAATGGGATTCATGGTCTGGGGAGTTTCCTGGCCATGGACCAAAAATATTAATGTTTTGTTCCCAGAGCCACTTAGTTATCACTTTTGCCTTATGGCAAGGTGCTCCATCATGCTGGAAAAGGCATTGTTCGTTACCAAACTGTTCCTGGATGGTTGGTAGAAGTTGCTCTCTGAGGATGTGTTTGTACCGTTCTTTATTCATGGCTGTGTTCTTGGCAAAATTGTGATTGAGCCCACTCCCTTGGCTGAGAAGCAATCCCACACATGAATGGTCTCAGGATGCTTTACTGTTGGCATGACACAGGACTGATGGTAGCGCTCACTTTCTTCTCCGGACAAGCTTTTTTCCAGATGCCCCAAACAATCGGAAAGGGGATTCATCAGAGAAAATGACTTTACTCCAGTCCTCAGCAGTCCAATCCCTGTACCTTTTGCAGAATATCAGTCTGTCCCTGATGTTTTTCCTGGAGAGAAGTGGCTTCTTTGCTGCCTTTTTTGACACCAGGCCATCTTCCAAAAGTCTTTGCCTCACTGTGCGTGCAGATGCACTCACACCTGCCTGCTGCCATTCTTGAGCAAGCTCTGTACTGGTGGTGCCCCGATCCCGCAGTTGAATCAACTTTAGGAGACGTCCTGGCGCTTGCTGGACTTTCTTGGGCGACCTGAAGCCTTCTTCACAACAATTTAACTGATCTCCTTGAAGTTCTTGATGATCCGATAAATGGTTGATTTAGGTGCAATCTTACTGGCAGCAATATCCTTGCATGTGAAGCCCTTTTTGTGCAAAGCAATGATGACGGCACTTGTTTCCTTGCAGGTAACCATGGTTGACAGAGGAAGAACAATGATTCCAAGCACCACCCTTCTTTTGAAGTTTCCAGTCTATTATTCGAACTCAATCAGCATGACAGAGTGATTTCCAGCCTTGTCCTCGTCAACACTCACACCTGTATTAACAAGAGAATCACTGACATGATGTCAGCTAGTCCTTTTGTGGCAGGGCTGAAATGCAGTGGAATTTTTTTGGGGGGGATTCAGTTCATTTGCATGGCAAAGAGGGACTTTGCAATTAATTGTAATTCATCTGATCACTCTTCATAACATTCTGGAGTATATGCAAATTGCCATCATACAAACTGAGGCAGGAGACTTCTCAAAACTTTTGGCCACGACTGTATAGTGTTGAGTCATCCGCATACATAGACAAACTGGTTTTACTCAAAGCCAGTGGCATGTCATTAATAAAGATTGAAAAAAGTAAGGGGCCTAGACAGCTTTCCTGATTATACCTGGATTATGTTGGATAGGCTTCCATTAAAGAACACCCTCTGTGTTCTGTTGCACAGGTAACTCTTTATCCACAACAAAAGTCTTTAAGGCAATGGGTGGCTACTTTGAAGAATCTTCAATATAAAATATATTTTGATTTAAAATATATTTTTATTTCAACCAAACACGTTTTTTGGTTACTACATGGTTCCATATGTGTCATTTCATAGTTTTGATGTCTTCGCTATTATTCTACAATGTAGAAAATAGTTTTAAAAAATATAGAAAAACCCTTGAATGAGTAGGTGTGTCCAAACTTTTGACGGGTACTGTATGTATTCAAAATATATACAAATTAGAATAAAAAAATTGGCAAAAGTTTTGCACTTGGTCTTTAGTAGGATTAGAGTACCAATATAGACACTATATTCGGAAAGTATTCAGACCCCTTGAATTTTTTCCACATTTTGTTATGTTACAGCCTTATTCAAAAACTGATTAAATAGTTATTTTTCCTCATCATACTACACACAATACCCCATAATGTGAAGCGAAAACAATTTTTTTTAGAAGAAAACCCCCCCGGAAATATCACATTTACATAAGTATTCAGACCCTTTGCTCAGTACTTTGTTGAAGCACGTTGGGTATTCTTCTTGGGTATGATGCTACAGACTTGGTATAGCTGTATTTGGGGAGTTTCTCCAATTCTTCTCTGCAGATTCTCTCAAGCTCTGTCAGGTTTGATGGGGAGTGTTGCTGCACGGCTATTTTCAGGTTTCTCCAGAATTGTTAGATCTGGTTCAAGACCGGGCTCTGCTGGGTCACCAAAGGACATTCAGAGACGTGTCCCGAATCCACTCCTGTGTTGTCTTCGCTGTGTGCATAGGGTCATTGTCCTGTTGGAAGGTGGACCTTTGCCCCCGTCTGTGTTCCTGAGCACTCTGGAGCAGGTTTTCATCAAGCATCTCTATGTACTTTGCTCCATTAATCTTTTCCTCAAGCCTGACTAGTCTCCCTGTCCCTGCTGCTGAAAAACAACCACACAGTATGATGCTGCCATTACCATTCTTCACCGTAGGAATGGTGCCAGGTTTCCTCCAGACGTGACGCTTGGCATTCAGGCCAAAGAGTTCAATCTTGGTTTCTTCAGACCAGAGAATCTTGTTTCTCATGGTCTGAGAGTCCTTTAAGTGCCTTTTGGAAAAATCCAAGTGGGCTGTCTTGCTTTTTACTGAGGAGTGGCTTCTGTCTAACCACTCTACCATGAAGGCGTGCTGCAGAGATGGTTGTCCTTTTGGAAGGTTCTCCCATCTCCACAGAGGAACTCTGGAGCTCTGTCAGAGTGACCATCGGGATCTTGGTCACCTCCCTGACCAAAGCCCTTCTCTGATTGCTCAGTTTGGCCGGGCGGCCAGCTCTAGGAAGATTCTTGGATGTTCCAAACTACTTCAATTTAAGAAAGTTTGAGGCCACTGTGTTCTTGGGGACCTTCAATGCTGCAGACATTTTTCTGTACCCTTCCCCAGATCTGTGCTTCGAAAGCAATCCTGTCTCAGAGCTCTACAGATAATTATTTCAACCTCATGGCTTGGTTTTTGCTCTGACATGCACTGTCAATTGTGGAATCTTATATAGACAGGTGTGTGCTTTTCTAAATCATGTCCAATCAATTGAATTTACCACATGTGGAATCCAATCAAGTTGTAGAAACATGTCAAGGATTATTGGTCACGATAACAACACCCACCCGTAGCACACGTTCCAGCAGGTATATCTCACTGATCATCCCCAAAGCCAACACCTCATTTGGCTGCCTTTCCTTCCAGTTCTCTGCTGCCAGTGACTGGAACGAATTGCAAAACTCGCTGAAGTTGGAGACTTTTAATTCCCTCACCAACTTTAAACATCAACTATCTGAGCAGCTAACCGATCACTGCAGCTGTACATAATAGTCCATCTGTAAATAGCCCACCCAATCTACATACCTCATCCCCATACTGTTTTTATTTTATTTACTTTTCTGCTCTTTTGCACACCAGTATCTCTACTTGCACATTATCATCTGTAATTTATCACTCCAGTGTTAATCTGCAAAATGTAATTATTTGCTCCTATGGCCTATTTATTGCCTACCTCCTCATGCCTTTTGCACACACTGTATATAGACTTCCTTTTTTCTACTGTGTCATTGACTTGTTTGTGTTATTGGCTTGTTTACTGTTTACTCCATGTGTAACTCTGTGTTGTAGTCTGTGTCACACTGCTTTGCATTATCTTGGTCAGGTCGCAGTTGCAAATGAGAACTTGTTCTCAACTAGCCTACCTGGTTAAATAAAGGTGTTCTTGTTATGCAGGTGAATGAGGACCCAAAAGCGACTTGGCAAAAACAGAGTCTTTAATCCAGTAAAGTAAAATACAATCAAAAAACACAACTTCCACTCGTAATGACGAGAACCGACTGGAGACTCGATCTTGAACAGCAGGTTGCCTCGGGAAGGCACTTGAACCTAGCAGACTCAGACACCTGCTCACCACGCAGCATCTGAGGGAAACACGACACGACTGGGCGATACACAAACACAGCACGGTGACCAATACATACAAGGATCCGACAGGACAGGAACGGAACACAAAGGAAGAAATAGGGACTCTAATCAGGGGAAAGGATCGGGAACAGGTGTGGGAAGACTAAATGATTGATTAGGGGAATAGGAACAGCTGGGAGCAGGAACGGAACGATAGAGAGAAGAGAGAGCGAGAGAGTGAGAGAGGGAGGGGGAGAGAGAGGGATAGAAAGAGGGAACGAACCTAATAAGACCAGCAGGGGGAAACGAACAGAAGGGAAAGCATAATGACAAGACAATATATGACAAAACATGACAGTACCCCCACTCACCGAGCGCCTCCTGGCGCTCTCGAGGAGGAACACTGGCGGCAACGGAGGAAATCATAGATCAAACGGTCCAGCACGTCCCGAGAAAGAACCCAACTCCTCTCCTCAGGACCGTAACGAAAAAAACGATAAAAAGGGAAACTAGGGTACTACTCTAAAAAAAAAATGAGACACGGGTAGTGAACTGAAAACTTTAGAGCAAACAGGACCAAACAGGCCAGGAGAGTAACAACTAGGGACAGACTGAGACACAGCAAGGGCAGGAACAAGAACAGGAGAGATGCGATGGCAGGGAACAGACTGAGACCCAGCAAGACCAGGAGCAGAAGCAGAAAAATACGCACAAGGGTGGACCCCATCGTCAGTATCGGAGCGCTGGGACAGAATGGCTCCCACGCCCACCCCCGACGCGTCAACCTCAACAAAAAACTGTTTAGTGACGTCAGGTGCAACAAGAATAGGAGCGGATGCAAAACGCTTCTTAAAGAGATCAGAACAACAATCATACGACCGGTGAGGAGGAAGGGAGTTGGTTCTGGACCGACTGAAGACCGTGCGCAGACCATGATATTCCTCCGGCACTCCTGTCAAATCACCAGGTTCCTCCTGAGAAGAGGGGACAGAACAAACAGGAGAAATAGCAGACATTAAACACTTCACATGACAAGAAACGCTCCAGGAAAGGACAGAACCACTAGACCAATCAAAAGAAGGATTATGACACACTAGCCAGGGATGACCCAAAACAACAGGTGTAAAAGGTGAACAAAAAATAAAAAAAGAAATGGTCTCACTATGGTTACCAGATACAGTGAGGGTTAAAGGTAGTGTTTCATATAATATACTGGGGAGAGGACTACCATCCAAGGCAAACATGACCGTGGGCTCCCCTAACTGTCTGAGAGGAATGTCATGTTCCCGCGCCCAGGCTTCGTCCATAAAACAGCCCTCTGCCCCAGAGTCTATTAATGCACTGCAGGATGCTGCCGATCCGGTCCAGCGTAGATGGACCGGTAAAGTAGTACATGTACTTGACGGAGAGGACCGTCTAGTAGCGCTTATCAGTCGCCCTCCGCTTACTGATGAGCTCTGGCCTTTAACTGGACATGACATGACAAAATGACCAGCGGAACCGCAATAGAGACAGAGGTGGTTGGTGATTCTCCGTTCCCTCTCCTTAGCCGAGATGCGAATACCCCCCAGCTGCATGGGCTCAACACCTGAGTCAGTGGGGAAAGACGGTAGTGTCGGAGAGAGGGGAGACACAGTTAACGCGAGCTCTCTTCTATGAGCTCGGTGACGAAGATCTACCCGTCGTTCAATGCGAATAGCGAGTTCAATCAAAGAATCCACGCTGGATGGAACCTCCCGAGAGAGAATCTCATCCTTAACCTTAGCATGGAGTCCCTCCAGAAAACGAGCGAGCAACGCCTGCTCGTTCCAGTTACTGGAGGCAGCAAGAGTGCGAAACTCTATTGAGTAATCCGTTATGGATCGATTACCTTGACATAGGGAAGACAGGGACCAGGAAGCTTCTTTCCCAAAAACTGAGCGATCAAAAACCCTTATCATCTCCTCTTTAAAGTTCAGATAATTGTTAGTACACTCAGCGCTTGCCTCCCAGATAGCTGTGCCCCACTGCCGAGCCCGACCAGTAAGGAGTGATATGACGTAGGCAATCCGAGCTCTCTCTCTTGAGTATGTGTTGGGTTGGAGAGAGAACACGATATCACACTGGGTGAGAAAGGAGCGGCACTCAGTGGGCTGCCCAGAATAACAAGGTGGGTTATTAACCCTAGGTTCCGGAGGCTCGGAAGAACCGGAAGTAGCTGGTGACACGAGACGAAGACTCTGATACTGTCTTGAGAGGTCGGAGACCTGAGCGGCCAGGGTCTCAACGGCATGCCGAGCAGCAGACAATTCCTGCTCGTGTCTGCCGAGCATCGCTCCCTGGAACTCGAGAGTAGAGTAGAGAGAATCCATAGTCGCTGGGTCCATTCTTGGTCGGATCCTTCTGTTATGCAGGTGAATGAGGACCCAAAAGCGACTTGGCGAAAACAGAGTCTTTAATCCAGTAAAGTAAAATACAATCAAAAAACACAACTTCCACTCGTAATGACGAGAACCGACTGGAGACTCGATCTTGAACAGCAGGTAGCCTCGGGAAGGCACTTGAACCTAGCAGACTCAGACACCTGCTCACCACGCAGCATCTGAGGGAAACACGACACGACTGGGCGATACACAAACACAGCACGGTGACCAATACATACAAGGATCCGACAGGACAGGAACGGAACACAAAGGAAGAAATAGGGACTCTAATCAGGGGAAAGGATCGGGAACAGGTGTGGGAAGACTAAATGATTGATTAGGGGAATAGGAACAGCTGGGAGCAGGAACGGAACGATAGAGAGAAGAGAGAGCGAGAGAGTGAGAGAGGGAGGGGGAGAGAGAGGGATAGAAAGAGGGAACGAACCTAATAAGACCAGCAGGGGGAAACGAACAGAAGGGAAAGCATAATGACAAGACAATATATGACAAAACATGACAGTTCTCAACTAGCCTACCTGGTTAAATAAAGGTGTTCTCAACTAGCCTACCTGGTTAAATAAAGGTGTTCTCAACTAGCCTACCTGGTTAAATAAAGGTGTTCTCAACTAGCCTACCTGGTTAAATAAAGGTGTTCTCAACTAGCCTACCTGGTTAAATAAAGGTGTTCTCAACTAGCCTACCTGGTTAAATAAAGGTGTTCTCAACTAGCCTACCTGGTTAAATAAAGGTGAAAAAAATAAAATAATAATAATCAATGAAAACAGGATGCACCTGAGCTCAGTTTCGAGTGTCATAGCATAAGGTCTGAATACTTAATTACATTTGAAAAAATATATATATAATTACAAAAATCTAAAAAGCATTTTTTGCTTTGTCATTATGGGGTATGGCGTGTAGATTGATGAGGATTTTATTTAATCAATTTTAGAATAAAGCTGTAACATAACAAAATGTGTATAAAGGGAAGGGGTCTGAATACTTTCCGAATGCACTGTAGACATCTGTAGCGCAGGCACACAAAAAAATGTCAGTATCTCTGCTTTGGCAAAAAAAGGTATTTGTATAATTAAGCAATAAGGCCAGAGGGTGTGTGGTATATGGCCAATATGGTCTGATATACCACAGCTGTCAGGCAATCAGCATTCAAACCTTTCTCTGGGATTTGTCAACAACAAAACCCTGTCCTCAAAACTGTACATCAAAAGGTGCAAAGTTATGGGCAAAGACACATAACATCAAATTAAATATTTGTCTTGATCAAATAACATGGAAAACAACCACTTTGTGTGCAGTATTAATTTACCATCCTTACAAACCACTTGTACATTAGTTTATTGTACACAGGCTGGTCATCTAGGTTTGTACCTGTAGACTTTCCATCAGTATGAAGAAAAACAATGCACAATACAGTAATTGAGTACATTGAGACTTCAAGGAGTTTTTGCTGATGTGATGATGGGGCTCAGTTGGTAGAGCATGGCGCTTGCAATGCTAGGGCTGTGGGTTCGATTCGCAACAATTTCAAAGATTTTACTGAGTTACAATTCATATAAGGAAATCAGTCCATTTAAATGAATTCATTAGGCTGTAATCTATGGATTTCACAACTGGGAATAGAGTTATGCATCTGTTGGTCACAGATGCCATTTTAAAAAATGGGCCTCACAATGGGCCTCAGGACCTCGTCACGGTATCTCTGTGCATTCAAATTGCATCGATAAAATACAATTGTGCTCGTTGTCCATCGCTTATGCCTGCCCATATAATAACCCCACTACCACTATGGGGCACTCTGTTCACAATGTTGACTTCAGCAAACTGCTCGCCCACATGACACAATACACGTGGTCTGTGGTTGAGAGGCAGATTGGACATACTGCCAAATTATCTAAAATTAAGTTGGTAGAGAAATTAACATTAAATTCTCTGGAAACAGCGCTGTTGGACATTCCTGCAGTCAGCATGCCAATTGCACGCTCCCGCAAAACTTGAGACATCTGTGGCATTGTGCACATTTTAGAGTGGCCTTCCTTTTATTGTCCCCAGCACAAAGTGCACCTGTGTAAGGATCATGCTGTTTAATCAGCTTCTTGATATGCCACACCTGTCAGGTGGATGGATTATCTTAGCAAAGAAGAAATGCTCACTAACAGATATGTAAACAAATTTGTACAGAACATTTGAGAGAAATAAGCTTTTTGCGCATATGGAACATTTTGGGGATCATGAAACATGGCACTAACACTTTACATGCACCCCCCCCCAATTTCTGCATGTTCATATAAAATCTGTCAAAGTCAATATTGCTCAACTGAAAAGAGAATTTGAACAAAAGAGCTCGAGTTTGAACATGCCAAAGTTTCTTTAGACAACTTCTGCCCTATATGTAGATGAAAGTAAGCAACAATTCTGAACTCATTGCTATGCTAACAGAACAAACAAAGTGAGCAAGCAACATTTGTTTTGGTAAATGATCTTGTGTATGTCATAAATTACATTATAGCATGTTGCAATGTCTATCTTGATATTTCAGTAGCAGATCCAAGAGTGCTTTGTTGGATGAGGTTGTCGATGAACACGGTGAGTTGCCCTGTGGATCAAACAGGTCCAGGCCAAGTAGGAATGGAGGTAGACTGTTGGTGGAACCAGTAGTAGTTCTGTTAGGTGGGTCGCAAGAAAACGTCTATCAGTGCATTCAGTCTGAGATTGATGAGTCAGTAAGCAACATAATTCTCTCGTCAGAGCATAGAGATGACAATCTGTTGAAAGCACTGAGTTCATCCAAGACTGTGAGCTCTGATATCTTTGAGGTGGCAATAAGGGACATCAACGCTGGCCTCTCTTATGTCCTCCTGCAAGCAACATGTAGCAGAAGCAGCCAAGTTGCCAGAGAGATGCTTTGCGGTGTCTCTGTGAAGTTGCTGCCGTTGTTCCCTGAGCTGACAGGAAAGGTGTTTCCCAGTGTCCCTGTAGAATTGCAGAGGATACTGGAATCGAAGTTGCCTCATGCCACAGCACAGGTTATTGTTTCTGTCATTGATACCATGATTAATCTCTGTGGGCAGGAATGCACAAGGGATACTACAGAAGGACAGGATTATGTTAATAGCCAACTAAGTAGATTTCTACATGCTGTGTCTGACAGAATCAAAGACATGATATTGAAGATCAAATCATTTAGCCCCCAGCCTGACAAACAACCCGGAACATCCAAATCCATGGAATCTCTCCAGGACACAATGCCATACTCAAAACCCAAGCTTCTATTGTCAACCACCTCATCCATAGACCAGTCTTGCTCAAGCTTGATAAAGCTGTGCTCCTACTGTTATTCCACACCTGACTTTAACAGAGAGTTCAGTGACCTGGAACAGGAGAGACAAGTGGTTCAGTCACCTCAGCCGTCAATGTCAAGAAAGGAGGTTGTTGACATTGGAGACATTCCATCTGCAATTTGGGGCCAATCAAAAAATATGGAATTCCATAAAATAGCCTCAATGGCAGTGAGCCAGATCTTGGAAAACACTGTAAATGAGATCACCACACTTTTTGATTCCACAATCTGCACCATTTACCAAGAGGGATCACCCTCTATAAAACTCCCACACAACACCGGTGAGGCAGCATTTGGTGTGGTAGATATCATCTTGGAGGGTGTGCGGACTGTAATTGATGCCAAGAAGGATTTCTTAATTACTCTCACAGACCCTATACTCTTTTGGGAGCAAGTCCAATTGGTTTCTGACATTATCCTTCAAATGGTACAGGCTAAATTGAAGGAAATGTTCACCGTACAACTGCTCCTCACCACTGAAAGCAACATCGGATTTAGTCAACATGGTGTAGTAACCTGTGCAAAAGAGATCCTGAGCCGGATCTTGGTGAACATCAAGAAGGGACTGCCAACATGCGAGTTGAAAGGGTCCAGGGAGGCACTTGCAAAGCAGTTTTTGGACTCCCTAATCCATAACCTCGAGCTACTGATCACCAGGGATGTGGATCAACAGCCACAACAAGGTGCCTCCAGCTGCTTTGTTGAACAGAGAGTGGCTGACAATAGTACCTCAATTATTGCAGGGACTAGATGCAGCAGTTCTCTAGAGCTCGAATGTATGGTTTCTGATGTTAGGCCTATAACAACTAATTTGTATCATGCTATTGTGGAGACAGCAAACGTCCTCTCTAAGGATTCGATTGACTTCTTGACTGAGACTGTGCTCATTGAAAAGGCCCAGCAGGTAATGCTAGATTCCAGCAGCACCAATATACTACGCCTGGCAATCAGTAATTCACAGATGGCTTTCAAGAAATCATGCCCTGAGAAGGAGGACCTTCAGAAACAACTTGTTTTGGATTTTGTGAAGACATCGGTAGGGAACCTACTCCAGAAGTGCTTGGGTTTAAGTGCTTCCCAAGATGAATCTCAACCCTTTCAACACCCTGCCTCTGGCCCAAGCCAAAAGTCTATTCGCTCCATCCCCGGCTGGGTGATGTCAAAGCTGAAGGGTACTAAGACAAGCGTGGAAACTGTCTCTGCAACAGCCTTGATCACAACAACCATGGTCCAGGAAGTAATGGGCTCCGTCCAACTGACCAGAGATCTGTCAGTGGATGCAAGTGTTTGCCTCAGCAAAGGTAAGGCATTTATTCATTTTATACATTATTTTCTAAACTGAATATTATCTCAAATGTAAAGGAGATTTGAATATAAGATCTTACTTTCGCAACTTTCAATCAATTCAAATATTCATATTTTTTTACAAAATGTCCATTTTACTTTTTAAAGATACTTCAAATATGTCTTTGCCACTTGAGGATATTCAATGTTATGAGGAGCTAGTAACAGAATGTGACATAGGAAAAATGGCTGAGAAACCTTTGGACACTGAGGCTGACTGTCCAGGAACAGGACTGAAAACTGTAAATTGGCGCGAGAGAGTCCCCTATTTCATGGGTTTTTGTCAAAAGAAAGCACAGACAATGCCCCGTGTAAGTCTGGCTGAAAGTCTGGCTTCGGACAAAACCAATTCTCAGTTTGGTGCAGAGGTTCCCAGAGCCATTGCTTTGTCTGTGGTTCCGGCAATCAGCACTGCCAAAACGCCTGAGCCATCTCTCACCAGCACTAAGGCTCAAGGAAAGACAACCAAAAACAGGCGAGAGAGATCCTATTTCCCTAGTTGTTGTCCACAGAAGGAGCCAAAGAAAGCCAAAGTGAGTTCAGTAGATGAGTGCAGTTCAGAGAGAATTCCCCATTACTTGGGTCTTAGTCAAAAGAAACCAGAGACAATGTCCCTTGTAAGTCTTGCTTCAGACAAAACTAATTCTCAGGAAGATGTTCAAGAATTTCAGGCCACTTCAGGTCTATCCACGGAGGCAAGAACCCCATCCCCAGTGGAATTGATCTCCAATGGGTCTGTGCATAGTGTAATGAATGCCCTTCTCTCAAAAGCCAAAGAGAATTCGGTTAAATCAGTGTTGGAATTGCATCAGGCAGTAGAGGAGTTCAGTGCAGAGGTTCCCAGAGCCATTGCTTTGTCTGTGGTTCCGGCAATCAGCACTGACAAAATTCCTGAACCATCTCTCACCATCACTAAGGCTCAAGGAAAGACAACCAAAAACAGGCGAGATAGATTCGATTTCCCTAGTTGTTGTCTACAGAAGGAGCAAAAGAAAGACAAAGTGAGTTCCGTTTCTACTTTGTCTGACAAAGCTAAGTTTGTTGATGACGTGTACCAGGACCTGCTCCAAGAAAAGGGATCTGCCATAAAACTGTGCCAATCAGTTGAGCAATTGCACCTTGCGGTAGAGGAGTGCAGTGCAGGGAGATTACACCATTTATTAGGTTTTAGTAAAAATAAACCAGAGACAATGTCCTGTGTAAGTCTGACTAAAAGTCTGGCTTCAGACAAAACTAATCCTCAGGAAGATTTTCAAGAAGTTTCAGGCCACTTCAGGTCTATCCACGGAGGCAAGAACCCATCCCCAGTGGAATTGATCTCCAATGGGTCTGTGCATAGTGTAATGAATGCCCTTCTCTCGAAAGCCAAAGAGAATTCGGTTAAATCAGTGTTGGAATTGCATCAGGCAGTAGAGGAGTTCAGTGCAGAGGTTCCCAGAGCCATTGCTTTGTCTGTGGTTCCGGCAATCAGCACTGACAAAATTCCTGAACCATCTCTCACCATCACTAAGGCTCAAGGAAAGACAACCAAAAACAGGCGAGATAGATTCTATTTCCCTAGTTGTTGTCTACAGAAGGAGCAAAAGAAAGACAAAGTGAGTTCCATTTCTACTTTGTCTGACAAAGCTATGTTTGTTGATGACGTGTACCAGGACCTGCTCCAAAAAAAAGGATCTGCCATAAAATTGTGCCAATCAGTTGAGCAATTGCACCTTGCAGTAGATGAGTGCAGTGCAGAGAGATTCCCCCATTTATTGGATCTTAGTCAAAATAAACCAGAGACAATGTCCCGTGTAAGTTTGGCTAAAAGTCTGGATTCAGACAAAACTAATCCTCAGGAAGATTTTCAAGAATTTCAGGCCACTTCAGGTCTATCCACGGAGGCAAGAACCCCATCCCCAGTGGAATTGATCTCCAATGGGTCTGTGCATAGTGTAATGAATGCCCTTCTCTCGAAAGCCAAAGAGAATTCGGTTAAATCAGTGTTGGAATTGCATCAGGCAGTAGAGGAGTTCAGTGCAGAGGTTCCCAGAGCCATTGCTTTGTCTGTGGTTCCGGCAATCAGCACTGACAAAATTCCTGAACCATCTCTCACCATCACTAAGGCTCAAGGAAAGACAACCAAAAACAGGCGAGATAGATTCTATTTCCCTAGTTGTTGTCTACAGAAGGAGCAAAAGAAAGACAAAGTGAGTTCCATTTCTACTTTGTCTGACAAAGCTAAGTTTGTTGATGACGTGTACCAGGACCTGCTCCAAGAAAAGGGATCTGCCATAAAATTGTGCCAATCAGTTGAGCAATTGCACCTTGCAGTAGATGAGTGCAGTGCAGAGAGATTCCCCCATTTATTGGATCTTAGTCAAAATAAACCAGAGACAATGTCCCGTGTAAGTTTGGCTAAAAGTCTGGATTCAGACAAAACTAATCCTCAGGAAGATTTTCAAGAATTTCAGGCCACTTCAGGTCTATCCACGGAGGCAAGAACCCAATCCCCAGTGGAATTGATCTCCAATGGGTCTGTGCATAGTGTAATGAATGCCCTTCTCTCGAAAGCCAAAGAGAATTCGGTTAAATCAGTGTTGGAATTGCATCAGGCAGTAGAGGAGTTCAGTGCAGAGGTTCCCAGAGCCATTGCTTTGTCTGTGGTTCCGGCAATCAGCACTGACAAAATTCCTGAACCATCTCTCACCATCACTAAGGCTCAAGGAAAGACAACTAAAAACAGGCGAGATAGATTATATTTCCCTAGTTGTTGTCTACAGAAGGAGCAAAAGAAAGACAAAGTGAGTTCCGTTTCTACTTTGTCTGACAAAGCTAAGTTTGTTGATGACGTGTACCAGGACCTGCTCCAAGAAAAGGGATCTGCCATAAAATTGTGCCAATCAGTTGAGCAATTGCACCTTGCAGTAGATGAGTGCAGTGCAGAGAGATTCCCCCATTTATTGGATCTTAGTCAAAATAAACCAGAGACAATGTCCCGTGTAAGTTTGGCTAAAAGTCTGGATTCAGACAAAACTAATCCTCAGGAAGATTTTCAAGAATTTCAGGCCACTTCAGGTCTATCCACGGAGGCAAGAACCCCATCCCCAGTGGAATTGATCTCCAATGGGTCTGTGCATAGTGTAATGAATGCCCTTCTCTCGAAAGCCAAAGAGAATTCGGTTAAATCAGTGTTGGAATTGCATCAGGCAGTAGAGGAGTTCAGTGCAGAGGTTCCCAGAGCCATTGCTTTGTCTGTGGTTCCGGCAATCAGCACTGACAAAATTCCTGAACCATCTCTCACCATCACTAAGGCTCAAGGAAAGACAACTAAAAACAGGCGAGATAGATTATATTTCCCTAGTTGTTGTCTACAGAAGGAGCAAAAGAAAGACAAAGTGAGTTCCGTTTCTACTTTGTCTGACAAAGCTAAGTTTGTTGATGACGTGTACCAGGACCTGCTCCAAGAAAAGGGATCTGCCATAAAATTGTGCCAATCAGTTGAGCAATTGCACCTTGCAGTAGATGAGTGCAGTGCAGAGAGATTCCCCATTTATTGGATCTTAGTCAAAATAAACCAGAGACAATGTCCCGTGTAAGTTTGGCTAAAAGTCTGGATTCAGACAAAACTAATCCTCAGGAAGATTTTCAAGAATTTCAGGCCACTTCAGGTCTATCCACGGAGGCAAGAACCCCATCCCCAGTGGAATTGATCTCCAATGGGTCTGTGCATAGTGTAATGAATGCCCTTCTCTCGAAAGCCAAAGAGAATTCGGTTAAATCAGTGTTGGAATTGCATCAGGCAGTAGAGGAGTTCAGTGCAGAGGTTCCCAGAGCCATTGCTTTGTCTGTGGTTCCGGCAATCAGCACTGACAAAATTCCTGAACCATCTCTCACCATCACTAAGGCTCAAGGAAAGACAACTAAAAACAGGCGAGAGAGATCCTATTTCCCTAGTTGTTGTCTACAGAAGGAGCAAAAGAAAGACAAAGTGAGTTCCGTTTCTACTTTGTCTGACAAAGCTATATTTGTTGATGACGTGTACCAGGACCTGCTCCAAGAAAAGGGATCTGCCATAAAATTGTGCCAATCAGTTGAGCAATTGCACCTTGCAGTAGATGAGTGCAGTGCAGAGAGATTCCCCCATTTATTGGATCTTAGTCAAAATAAACCAGAGACAATGTCCCGTGTAAGTTTGGCTAAAAGTCTGGATTCAGACAAAACTAATCCTCAGGAAGATTTTCAAGAATTTCAGGCCACTTCAGGTCTATCCACGGAGGCAAGAACCCCATCCCCAGTGGAATTGATCTCCAATGGGTCTGTGCATAGTGTAATGAATGCCCTTCTCTCGAAAGCCAAAGAGAATTCGGTTAAATCAGTGTTGGAATTGCACCAGGCAGTAGAGGAGTTCAGTGCAGAGGTTCCCAGAGCCATTGCTTTGTCTGTGGTTCCGGCAATCAGCACTGACAAAATTCCTGAACCATCTCTCACCATCACTAAGGCTCAAGGAAAGACAACTAAAAACAGGCGAGAGAGATCCTATTTCCCTAGTTGTTGTCTACAGAAGGAGCAAAAGAAAGACAAAGTGAGTTCCGTTTCTACTTTGTCTGACAAAGCTAAGTTTGTTGATGACGTGTACCAGGACCTGCTCCAAGAAAAGGGATCTGCCATAAAATTGTGCCAATCAGTTGAGCAATTGCACCTTGCAGTAGATGAGTGCAGTGCAGAGAGATTCCCCCATTTATTGGATCTTAGTCAAAATAAACCAGAGACAATGTCCAGTGTAAGTTTGGCTAAAAGTCTGGATTCAGACAAAACTAATCCTCAGGAAGATTTTCAAGAATTTCAGGCCACTTCAGGTCTATCCACGGAGGCAAGAACCCCATCCCCAGTGGAATTGATCTCCAATGGGTCTGTGCATAGTGTAATGAATGCCCTTCTCTCGAAAGCCAAAGAGAATTCGGTTAAATCAGTGTTGGAATTGCACCAGGCAGTAGAGGAGTTCAGTGCAGAGGTTCCCAGAGCCATTGCTTTGTCTGTGGTTCCGGCAATCAGCACTGACAAAATTCCTGAACCATCTCTCACCATCACTAAGGCTCAAGGAAAGACAACTAAAAACAGGCGAGAGAGATCCTATTTCCCTAGTTGTTGTCCACAGAAGGAGCAAAAGAAAGACAAAGTGAGTTCAGTTTCTACTTTGTCTGACAAAGCTATGTTTGTTGACAACATATGCCACGACCTGCTCCAAGAAAAGGGATCTGCCATAAAACTGTGCCAATCAGTTGAGCAATTGCACCTGCCATTAGAGTGCAGTGCAGAGAGATTTCCCCATTTCTTTGGTCTTAGTCAAAAGAAACCAGAGACAATGTCCAGTGTAAGTTTGGCTAAAAATCTTGCTTCAGATAAATACAATTCTCAGGAAGATGTACAAGAGTTTCAGGCCACTTCAAGTCAGTGCACAGTGGCAAGATCCTCATCCCCATTGGAATTGATCAGCAATGGGTCTGTGCATAGTGTAATGAATGCCCTTCTCTTGAAAGTCGAAGAGGATTTGATTAAATCAGTGTTGGATTTGCACCAGGTAGCAGGCGGGTTCAGTGCAGAGGTGCACAGAGCCATTGCTTTCTCTGTGGTTCCGGGAATCAGCACTGACAAAATACCTGAGCCATCTCTCACCATAACTAAGGCTCAAGGAAAGACAACCAAAAACAGGCGAGAGAGATCCTATTTCCCTAGTTGTTGTCCACAGAAGGCGCAAAAGAAAGCCAAAGTGAGTTCCGTTTCTACTTTGTCTGACAAAGCTAAGTTTGATGATGACGTGTGCCAGGACCTGCTCCAAGAAAAGGGATCTGCCATAGAATTGTGCCAATCAGTTGAGCAATTGCACCTTGCAGTAGAGGAGTGCAGTACAGAAGTCTCCAAAGCCATTGCTTCGTCTGTGGCTAGAGTGATTAGCGTAGAAAAAATGGCTGAGTCATCTCTTAACACTATTGCTCAAGGAAAGCAAACCAATAACAGGCAAGAGAGATCCTATTTCCCTAGCTTTTGTCTGCAGAAGAAGAAAAAGCTAAACAAAACCGAACAGAGTTTTTCTACTTTGTCGAACAAAGCTAATTCCTCTGGTCCCCAAGAAGTCCTACCGAAAGTCTGTGGCAGTGCCACCCCAAGTCTATGCAATACAACAGAATCTCAGTCCACAGCTACAGGAACTCAATCTACACCTGTGGTTTCCTTCTCCAGTGGGTCTGTGCATAGCCTGGTATGTGCACTCCTCTTGAAGATCCGGAAGAATGCCGATGGATCTCCTCCTCAGTCAGAGCCAGAGCTGATTGAGAAAGCCCTGTCTGTCAGTGGATCTGTGTTGACACTGTTGGCAGAGGTCAACGGAATGTCCGTTGATGAGGAATCATCTACCCCTAGTCGGGCAGCTCCTGATGAGGTAGTTGAAGCAGTGTACAAGGACCTGCTGCAGGAAAAGGGTTCTGCAATCGAATTGCACCAGGCAGTGGAGCAGTGCAGTGCAGAGGTCCCTAGAGTCATAGCCTGGTCTCTGGTAAAGGAGATAAGCACTGCTCCCCCCAATGAATTCCTTGCTGCCCCAGCTTTCCTCCTCTCCTCTGTCCTGCTTCTCTCCGGACATCCAAGTAAGGCGATCTCATTATCTGGAAATGCCAAATCACTTGCCGCAGCAGCAAGTAATAGACTCCCTAAGGATGAGAGTCAGAAGAGGTTTGGCTTGTTGCCAAAGCTGCCTAAGACACATAAAATGCAGAAGATGCCAAAGTTGAAAGCGAAGGTATGGTTTGAAAGTTTTTGAATTAATAACACTTTATTTAGTTAAGCGTCTCTATTTTGACATTTTATGCTGTATTTATGAACCATCAGTTTTAATTGCTAGTGAATTACAATGATTGGGAATTCAGAATTTCTGTTTCTGACAGCTTAGTGACTTATGTTAACACTTTTCTATGACCTTCCAGAACAAAGTGGATCCACTGGCCATCTACCCCTCTTTTGATCTTCTGAGAGAGGATCCACTTGAGGACACTTGTGATCATTCATAAGGAAGCCACCTCTGATGATCATATAAATGGTAAATCGAAAAAATCCCAAACATTTTTTGTTGAATACACAATCTTGTCCATACCATTTTGAAGTGTTACTGTTGATGGGTATAGTGGGTCTAGGCCATGATTTTAGCTCATGCACAGAATTGATTTATCTCATGTCAGGATGACACTTGTTAACACCATAGATATTTGTCAGCAGTCTGTCACCATCTCACTACTCTGTAATATGTTGGGATGCTGAGCATGTGCAAATTAGTTTTTGAACTGTGGTGAAATGTTTTATGACTATGGGATCCTCACTAACAGTACAGCTGTCCTTTTAAATCACCTTCCAACCCATTTGGAGAACTGACATTCTGGCTCTGGCACCAAAAGACAGTCTCTCTTCACCAGCATTGCCAGTGTCATCACCAAGGCCTGCACTAGAGCACTTCACCCAGTCATGACCAGATCTAGGACCATCCGTAGTAATAGTTAACTTGACCACCTGAATTCAAGAGAGGATCCACTGGATCTTGGGACCTTATGATCATCCATCTTTGTTTATATAAACTTGTTGGTTCAGAATCCAATTTATCATTCCATTGTTTTCATTCTTGAGGTTGGTAGCCACACAATTACATTTAGACTTTAGCTAGGTTTAGCTAGCTAGGTTTCCATCCAATTGGTGACAGATTTTCATGCAAATATTCTAAACTGAGATTTAGACTTGTCCCATCAAGCCTCTGCCACATCTTAAACCACCTTACTTGCTCCAATATGGCAAATTGAATTACATAATTCTTATATAGTTAACCATACAATGAGAAGTGATATGACCGTATCGCCATTTACTTTGCTTACAGTTAAGTTGACATATGAATCTGTAAAATACAGTCACCTTGAACTGTGCCCATGAAAAGCATATGAAGACAAAGGACACCTGCTTATGTATTGCAAAGTTTAATAGTAAATGATAAGTGTGCCTTTCCACATATGGGGGGGAGGTGTATTAGAATGGATGGGGAGGGCAGATGTCTTTGGTCCATACTTCATGGTTGCTGTAAGGAGGGGGGTGTATGAATTGGATGGAGGCAAGAGAAGGCACTTAAGTTTACAGTTTGCACTGGAAGAATTGGACTGAACTAGATTGTTAGTTCAGTCCATATGACTGAACTATTTCAGGGGTAAACCATATGCTCAGCATGTATATAACATACAAAATGCCCCATGTGAGCGCAACACAATTATAGCTATATATACACAGTAAAGAAATAAAACGAAAAAGAAAAAACAATTAACATGCTACTCAATCTAGAATAGATTATCCAATTGGAAAACAATGAAGTTATTTTTTTATAGGCAGAGAAAGAAAAAAAGGAAATGTTTTTCTCTTTGGTGATCACCAGATAGTTGAGAATGTAGACAAAGCTGTGAATGTGAGTTCTTACACTTGGTAAAAGAGATGGACAGGCATAAATAATTCCCCATAGAGAATAACTCTAGTTTTTAGACAACTAAGAAATACTACATGTACATGCTTGAAGCTACCACAAGGTAACAACTAGCAATGTGTTGGAGATAAAATGCAGTGCATGCATCTCCGCAATTGAATAGTAGGCCTACTGTGCATTAGGATTACTGAAAATAGAACCAAATTTACAGTGCAGATCTAAGATTAGGAAACATTTGCTGAAGGCAGGAAGCTCCTGGAGTTGGCTACCAAGCCTTATGTGCTCAAGCACAGTTGCTGATACATGCCAACTGATCTACCCTGCTGTATACACTTTGCACTTCCCCAGAAGACTTTGTAAACCATTGGACAAACAAGAACTACATAATCTTTATGTTGATGTGCAATATAACAAAAATGAAGACATTTTCCTCATGGCCAAATTATATTATGAAAAGAAGACTTCAGTACCTATGTTTATAACATATCTAAAACACAAAGGTATTCCTATGGATAACTTCCCACCAGTAATATTGGAGGAGATGGAGGGGGTTCTCTCAATTCTTCTACTCATCGGGTTTGACCCTTTGGTACACAGAGGTAACAGCTGTATAACCTTATATACACATGCCTTGCAGTTTGACACGACACCGCTTTGCTTTCGGTAAATGGTGAACCAAGCCCCATTTCAAAAGATTATCAGGGGAAAAAAGCAAATCCCGAAAAGCAACATTATGCCTCCAGGCAGTGTACAAGTGGAAACAATCAGATAATTCTCCAGATTTTGTTAAGTTATTGTATACTTTACTAAGAATCTTAAATCAGTCCCAACTCAGTAGTCATAAAACGTATATGAACTAAGATCGAAACAGCATTCACAAATTTGATCCAATTTTTTTCCCTTCTCTAGGAAATGATCAAGAGGAAAGTTAACAATAAAAAAGGACAAAGCTCCTAAAGCTCGCTTTTTGAGATGTAAAAAAATCACAAGAACGTGCACGGATGTTCGTGATGCAGGCATCTCTGAATTTCGAGAAAGGCAAAGTTACACGGCAAGCATGTCAAGTGTGTGCCGTTTATAGTCCTGTCTGAGATGCACTGAAAATAAGAGACCAAATAACACCTAAATAGATGTACTTCTAACAAAGGGAAGTCCAAATTCAGACTGTAGGTGTAGGGGAGTGGGGGTTCCTTTCTCATACCTGAGACTTGAGAAGTGGAATAATTCATAATTAAATATGTATGTAATAAAGAAATCGAGCCTTCTCCTTGGATTATACAATAACAATATAGAGAAGGACAGGACAACTATCCACTAAACTATTCTCATACATGTGAGGGAGGGAATAAACAACTGCCATCAGGCAACATCAAAAGTGATTGCCTCTAGTTCTAATTATAAACTGATTCTTTGTCCAGTTCAAAGAGTACATATTATTTACAGACACAACCAGTATTTATGGAAAGCTCTAAATGAATTGGATACAAATAAACTTATGTAGTGTTGATTGTATGCCATTGATGAAAGTCTTCCAGACATACTAGCAAGCATGCCATAACATATGGAACTAAAATGGTGATGGACTACAAAACAAAAATAGCAACCAAAATTAATTTGATGCTTAAGAAAAAATAAAATAAAGCCTTTTAGCAGTGCACAAAATGCATATAAATCACCGCAGTCTCTGTGCTGAACTCATCATCAGATAACACTGGCCTCTGAAGTAGCAAAATGCTGCTCAATCAACAGGCATGAGAAAATAGGTCTTATTAGCAGATTTTCAAGTTTGGTGGATGAATGGTTTTGCCTATGGGTGGCACTAGAGCTCATTTGACAAAAAGATGTAAACTTGTATTCTATTCTTCATCAAAAAGGAGTTAGTGGGGTGGAAGGGGCAGGGTATCGAGGGTGGAGTGCCAGGGTTAGTAGGGGGTTTTAAGCCAGGTAGTTCCGGTGTCAGGGGCAGTGTGTCCGCGGAGGCCTTTGGGGTAGACCGTTATGAGAAGGGTGGTCTTGACGGTAAGAAGAGGATGGAGTGGAGTTGGAAGGGCCTCTTGTGGAGTTGGAGGATTGTGTTACAGTGCTGGTAGGATGGCTGGGGCCGTCACCTTGGCCTTGGTTGCCCTGGTAGCCTTGGTAACCCTCGGAGCGGTAGCCTCCGCGATTGGTGTTCCTGTCGCGATAGGAGCCACCATTATACCGCTGACCACCGGAGTAGTATCCCGGGCCCGCCGTATACCGCCTGTTGCCTTGGAAAGTCTGAAAGGTGCAGATTAAAAATCACACTTAAAACACAAAGCAATCATATCATGTTTAATATTTTTACTCCTAAGGAAACATGACTGAAAACAGTTAGCAACTCCTTTAGTTGCATGTTTATGATTGCTTTGTGAGCGGACCGTTTTGTTCGGATGGGTAGGGTGTCCTTCGAAGCTGGAGCCCTGGTGCTGAGACTGAGGTGGTGCTTCTAGGGACCCTGGGCCTGTGATGGACGAGGAGGTGGAACTACAGCGGGAGCGGCTGGAGTAGCCTGTCTGAGGGTGGTACACTGAAAGGAGAGGGCGTCACGAGGGCAGGCGTCACCATAGAGATACATAGTATTATTATACAAATATGTGTTCTATTTAATTCTGTGGGCGTTACTATCAAGACAATTGATTAATTACCCTCTAAATAGCAATGCAATACTGTATGATCACAGTGAGTTTCTGTATGAGGAAAGACACCAAAGAGAAGAAAAAAGGAATGTACCTGATCCAAATCCCGTGACGCTTGTCTTCAGTGGTTCTAGCTCGAAAGTGAACTTCACAGCTTTTCCAAGGTCTTCATCATACTTACGTTCACTTACAAAGTGCTGGAAAAAGAGGAGAGACAAGACCTACAGTATGTGGATACCCCTTCAAATGAGTGGATTCGGCTATTTCAGCCACACCTGTTGCTGACCGGTGTATTAAATAGAGCACACAGCCATGCGATCTCCATAGACAAACATTGGCAGAGTTCACACAGAGTTCCAAACTCTGCCATTGGCCTCTGGAGCACTGGAAACACGTTCTCTGGAGTGATGGGGGTGCGTTCTCAGCCCTCTCCTGTAGTGCCAACTGTAAAGTTTGGTGGAGGAAGAATACTAGTCTAGTGCTATATTTCATGGTTCGGGCTAGGTCCCTTAGTTCAGGTGAAGTGAAATCTTAACCCTTCAGTATACAATGACATTCTAGACTACTCTGTGCTTCCAACTTTGTGGCAACCATTTGGGGAATGCCCATTCCTGTTTCAGCATGACAATGCCCCTGTGCACAAAGCGTGGTCCATACAGAAATGATTTGTCGAGACCGGTGGAAGAACTTGACTGGCCTGCACAAAGGCCTGACCTCAACCCCATTGAAAACCTTTGGAAAGAATTGGAATGCTGACTGCGAGCCAGGCCTAATCGCCCAACAGCAGATAGTGTTATTGCGGTTGTCAACTAACCTTTATGTCCGCTCGTAGCTCACTCAGTTGGTTCTCAGACATGGATGCTGATTGGTCAGTTAGCCTGCGGAGCTCCTCTGCTCTTTTTTGACGGCCATCCAAAATGGCCACTTAAATACAGATACACAATATCAGGCAACCGCTCGCTCACCAAATATTCAGACACCTTCAGTTGTACGGAGAGAAATCCACACATAAGCAATACCATACTGAAACTTGGGACTAGCTATGTCCTCAACATGAGAAGGTAAGACTATTAGTTGACTAGTTTTTCCAAAATAAAATCATACAGAATACAACACTGCATCCCTAAATAACTCCACAGGCTTTTCCTGCTGCTGACCAATATCAGGACTGAGGAGGGAAAAAGAAAAACCACAAAAAACTCCCACAGAGGAACCGTACTGTTTGTTTATCAGTTGCTAAGGAGAATCAAATGACAGAAAAATACTTCTCTCCTCATGAGGTTAAAAGGGGAAGGGAAGAAAGTCTAATCCATTAACAGTAACACACACCTAAAGGAAGGGAAGAGATTAGGGAAGAAACTGGTACATTTGAAGGAATTTTTAGTTTCTGTAATGTCAAAGAACTTCTCTAGTTCCCTCGCTTCTTCCCTCAATTCCCCACACACCTAGACACAAAGAAAGCATTTAGTCTCCCTTGAAACCTGACACTATTCACTTTTTCCATGCTCAGGATACACAACACTGTATTTGGAGGCAGTAAAGAATAAAGGGAGAATGGCCTACTTGTGGAAATATGCAGTCTTGCTCTGTCATGTTTCACTACATTGAAGACGGGTATGCCTAAGGCCAAAAATAACCTTAAGGACATACATTCGAAGAATGCTGGTTGGTTACGTGTTAACTTATGAACTGGGAGAGAGTAGATGACATCTATAGGTAGCCTATATGGAATGTCCTAACTGGGACAAAGGCTTTCAGGAAAATAATAGAATCATAGTAATAATAGAAACATAGTAATAATAGAAACATAGTCTAATAAACACAGTGTACAAAACATTAAGAAGACCTTAATATTGATTGGCACCCCCCCTGCCCTCAGGACATCCTCAATTCATTGGGGCAGACTCTGCAAGGTGTCAAAAGCATTCCACAGGAATTCATGTCCCACGTTGACTACAACACTTCCCACAGTTGTGTCAAGTTGGCTGGATGTCCTTTGGGTGTGGACCATTCTTGATACACAAGGGAAACTGTTGAGCGTGAAAAATCCAGCAGCTTTGCAGTTCTTGACACAAACCGGTGCACCTGTCACTTACTACCATACCCTGTTCAAAGGCACTTAAATCTTTTGTCTTACCAATTAATCCTCTGAATTACACAATCCATGTCTCAATTGTCTCATGGCTCAAAAATCCTTCTTTAACCTGTCTCTGAAGTGGATTTAACAAGTGCCATCAATAAGGGATCATAGCTTTCACCTGGTCAGTTTGTCATGGAAAGAGCAGGTGTTCTTAATTTTTTGTACACCAGGTGTACATTGAAGTCCAAATGCTAATTGAAAGGTGTTGTACTCACTGGCTTCTGCTTTGACTTTATCCATCTCTGTCAACAGAGTAACCTCTCTGTCCATTAGACTAAGAGAGAGGTTGGGAGAAAGAGATATGAAAAGACATGTTCTTTTCTACGATAAGTTGACCATGATTATTTACATTTCTAAGATAGTCTGTACTTTGATTTTGGCAATACTCACCATTTGTCAACTATGACAACACTGGTTAGCAATGGGCTACATTTAATGCTGAAATAGTTACTAGTGGTGGTTGCTGTAGTGCAGATGTGAGAGCAATGAACTGGTTCAGTGATCAAATCTCTTAAATTGCTTAGCTAAACATTCTGCTTAAAAATAATGGAATTTGTGGTAAGTTATATCCCACCATAACAACTTAATATTCCAAATATTAACTACAACTTTACAAACTAATGTAGTGGAGTTAATGTTGGGAGATGTACCAGCTCTGGAGCTCAGCAAACGTCTGCTTCATGGTCTTAATAGAGGAGTCCATTTCATCCTTAACCAACACTCTGTATCGAGTAAGCGACACTGTGCATCTCTGCAGGTCCTTCACAGAGCGGTCAATGTTGGGCGCTGAGTGTCAAAGAACAGGGTCAGAGGTGACTTGTCTTAAACAAAGCATTACTACAGCTGTTGTCATTAACACTCCAGTGCACACATCCTAGTTTTATAAGATAATACACAGCTTAGGCACCTGGGACTACTAATCTACCATCGGACTGCAGGAAACCCAGGGATTTGACAATATTCTGTATCAACAATAAGGAAATAAAGCACATTTGGCACTAACCAATCTTCCTGGCTCCAGAAAATCCCTGTTGGCTTTCATCAGTGGTGAGCACAGAGGAAGTGGATGATTGCTGGGAGTTGGTTCTGGGACGGAACTTGTTGCCACGGGGAGGCTGGTGATTCCTTCCTCCTTGAGCATGATGAGGGGTGGTGCTTGGGCCACTACAAAAAGAGTCTGCTTCCACACCTTTAAGGAGAAAGACACTGTAGTGTGATATTTTCCGATGGGTAGGCGTTGGCTTCAACTACAGAAGATTATCAAAAGTGTAGTAGTCTCAACAAACCAAAGTTTGACTGACGGATAAAATAAAGACTGCTCTATAGCAATACCTGTAATGTCCGACGTGGCAGGCTCAGATTCGAGCTCAGCTGCATCCAAGGCAGAATCCAACTGCTCACTCAGAGAGTCTAATGAGTCTCCGTCCAACACAGAGCCATTGGCATGGAACCCATTCACTGCTTCTGTACTCTCAGTCTCCGAAGGCTGTGTGGTTTCGGCTGGAGCAGGCTCCTCTCCCGGAGGCTGTGGCTTGGGCTTCTTTTTCTTCTTGGGCTGGATGTTGTAGAATCAAAGTCAGACTAACCACTACAATAAAACCTTACATATTTTGGAGTTCATACATAAGCATATATGCTCTGCAAAAAAGAAACGTCCTCTCACTGTTAACTGTGTTTATTTTCAGTAAACTTATTAACGTGTAAATATTTGTATGAACACAAGATTCAACTGAGACATAACCTGAACATGTTCCACAGACATGTGACTAACAGAAATGTAAGTGTGTCCCTGAACAAAGAGGGGGTCAAAATCAAAAGTAACAGTAAGTATCTGGTGTGGCCACCAGCTGCATTAAGTACTGCAGTGCATCTCCTCCTCATGGACTGCACCAGATTTGGCAGTTCTTGCTGTGAGATGTTACCCCACTCTTCCACCAAGGCACCTGCAAGTTCCCGGACATTTCTGGGGGGGGAATGGCCCTAGCCCTAACCCTCCGATCCAACAGGTCCCAGATGTGCTCAATGGGATTGAGATCCAGGCTCTTCGCTGGTCATGGCAGAACACTGACATTCCTGTCTTGCAGGAAATCATACACAGAACGAGCAGTATAGCTGGCGGCATTGTCATGCTGGAGGGTCATGTCAGGATGAGCCTGCAGGAAGGGTACCACATGAGGGAGGAGCATGTCTTCCCTGTAACGCACAGCATTGAGATTGCCTGCAATGACAAGCTCAGTCCGATGCTGCAGTGATACACCGCCCCAGACCATGACGGACCCTCCACCTCCAAATCGATCCCACTCCAGAGTACAGGCCTCGGTATAACGCTCATTCCTTCGACGATAAACGCAAATCTGACCATCACCTCTGGTGAGAACAAACCGCGACTCGTCAGTGAAGAGCACTTTTTGCCAGTCCTGTCTGGTCCAGCGACGGTGGGTTTATGCACATAGGCGAAGTTGTTGCCGGTGATGTCTGGTGAGGACCTGCCTTACAACAGGCCTACAAGCCCTCAGTCCAGCCTCCCTCAGCTTATTGCGGACAGTCTGAGCACTGAGAGAGGGATAGTGTGTTCCTAGTGTAACCCAGGCAGTTGTTGTCATCCTGTACCTGTTCCACAGGTGTGATGTTTGAATTTACCGATCCTGTGCAGGTGTTACACGTGGTCTGCTACTGCAAGGACGATCAAATGTCCATCCTGTCTCCCTGTAGCGCTGTCTCAGGCGTCTCGCAGTACGGACAATGAAATGTATTGCCCTGGCCACATCTGCAGTCCTCATGCCTCCTTGCAGCATGTCTAAGGCACGTTCACGCAGATGAGCAGGGACCCTGGGCATCTTTCTTTTGGTGTTTAGTAGAAATGCCTCTAATGTGGCCTCCCGGGTGGTGCAGTGGTCTAGGGCACTGCATCACAGTGCTAGCTGTGCCACCAGAGACTCTGGGTCCGGGAGGTCCATGGGGCGACGCACAATTGGCCTAGTGTCCTCCGGGTTAGGCCGGTAGGGATATCCTTGTCTCATTGCGCACCAGCGACTCCTGTGGTGGGCCGGGCGCAGTGGACGCTAACCAGGTCGCCAGGTGCACGGTGTTTCCTCCAACACATTGGTGCGGCTGGCTTCCGGGTTGGAAGCGCGCTGTGTTAAGAAGCTGTGCGGCTTGGTTGGGTTGTGTTTCGGAGGACACGAGACTTTTGACCTTAGTCTTTCCCGAACACGTACGAGCCCATAATGTTGTAGCGATGAGACAAGATGAGACAAGATAGTAACTACTAACAATTACATACCACGAAATTGGGGAGACAATTAAAAAAAGAAATACCTCTAGTGTCCTGTTTTTATAACTGACCTTAATTACCTACCATCTGTAAGCTGTTAGTGTCTTAACGACCGTTCCACAAGTGCATGTTCATTACTTGTTTATGGTTCATTGAACAAGCATGGGTAACCGTGTTTAAACTTTACAATGAAGATCTGTGAAGTTAGTGATTTTTACAAATTATCTTTGAAAGACAGGATCCTGAAAAGGGGACATTTTTTTTTGTTGTTGCTGAGTTTAGCTATGGTTGAGCAGAATGTAGGTCCTCATGACAGACACCAAATATGTCCAGCTTGAGCTGCTGACTTCAAAGCAAAATGGGAGATGGGTGACAACAAAACAGATTATCTGGGACTGATGTTGAAAATTTGTGTGAGCTAGAAACTCTATAGTGAAATGCAGCCGATGATCGTTTGTTCAATGTATTTTTACTCATCTCTATCCAAATAAACTAAACATACATTTCCTATGACTAGCATTTACAGTTCAAAGTTAAGTGGATTTAAAGTAAGTGTTTTGTTGCTCAAAGTCTGGATTGGTCTGTCACTGGAAGTATATCCTTTGAACTTGTTTTTAAAAAGTGTTGTCTCATAATCCTGTGAGGGACAGGCCATACTTAAAATGTCATGACACAATACATTTCATTCATACTCACGTGGCCCTTTCATAGAGAATGCAATACCCTGAAGTAAAGGACAAAGTTACGGTTACCTTCTTTTTACCAGTTACATTCCACTCCTTCAAGATATCAATGGCACTACCTGAAGGGAAAATGAAGTAATTGTGAGTTAAGAAGAATGCTCTCTTTCCATAACAGCCTGCATTGACATGCAGACAATGTTGCAGATTATCAAGTTTTAAATACTCATAAAAAAAAGATCACTATGGCATTCCCATACCTTCTAGGAAAGCCTGGACGGCCTTATCAACGCAGTTCTCAAAGTGCTGCAACACCAGAACTATCTCATTGTTGCTTTTGTTGGGAACAACGGCCCTGACGGCACTAATCTGTGAAGAGAACGAATAAGAGAATGATCTGGCAAATTACGGAAAATATTTAGCATAGTGATACATATCCCAAGGCCCTGGGGCCTCATTTCTAAATGTTGCATTTTTACAACATGTGTGTGCCAGTTTACACAGAAGTTGGCATTTATCAAATCTGAACTTGTCATGATAATGTGCTTAATTTTGTGCAAACTTTACACACTATAACTAGTGGTTGTATTCCAAGTAAAATAATTAGACATAAGAATGTATTTCCTATTTTATGAGCGTCTGCTAAATGACTTAAATGTAAATGTTATAGGAAGAATAAATTCCTCACTTTTTCTGTCCGTGATGGGTTCATATTGCCGAAGTAGCCATAGGCCTATATCAAATTACCATACACATCTCTCGTTTAATTGGGCCTAGTAAATAGATCTACCCTCATAGATATCCTAACCAACCTGCCCTCCAAATACACCTCTGCTGTCTTCAACCAGGATCTCAGCGATCACTGCCTGCGTCCGTAATGGGTCTGAGGTCAAAACGACCACCCCTCATCACTGTCAAACGCTCCCTAAAACACTTCAGCGAGCAGGCCTTTCTAATTGACCTGGCCCGGGTATCCTGGAAGGATATTGACCTCATGCGATATGCAACTTTTCAGGGAAGTTAGGAACCAATATACACAGGCAGTTTGGAAAGCAAAGACTAGCTTTTTCAAACAGAAAATTGCATCCTGTAGCACGAACTTCAAAAAGTTCTGGGACACTAAAGTCCATTGAGAATAAGAGCACCTCCTCCCAGCTGCCAACTGCATTGAGGCTAGGAAACACTGCCACCACCAATAAATCCACAATAATTTAGAACTTCAATAAGCATCTCTACAGCTGGGCCATGCTTTCTACCTGGCTACCCCTACCCTGGTCAACAGCCCTGCACTCCCTACAGCAACTTGCGCAAGCCTCCCCCATTTCTCTTTCACCCAAATCCAGATAGCTGATGTTCTGGATGTTCTGAAAGAGCTGCAAAATCTGGACCCCTACAAATCAGCCGAGCTAGACAATCTGGGCCCTCTCTTTAAATTATCTGCGAAATTGTTGCAACCCCTATTACTAGCCTGTTCAACCTCTTTCGTATCGTCTGAGATTCCCAAAGATTGGAAAGCTGCCGCGATCATCCCCCTCTTCAAAGGGGGAGACACTTTAGACCCAAACTGCTACAGACATATGTCTATCCTACTGCCTTTCTAAAGTCTTCATAAGCCAGGTTAACAAACAGATCACAGACCATTTCGAATCACACCGTACCTTCTCCACTATGCAATCTGGTTTCCGAGCTGGTAATGGGTGCACTTCAGCCACGCTCAAGGTCCTAAACGATATCATAACCGCTATCGATAAGGGACAATACTGCGCAGCTGTATTCATCGACCTGGCCA
Source organism: Oncorhynchus gorbuscha (assembly GCF_021184085.1). Classification (NCBI taxonomy): domain Eukaryota; kingdom Metazoa; phylum Chordata; class Actinopteri; order Salmoniformes; family Salmonidae; genus Oncorhynchus; species Oncorhynchus gorbuscha. The sequence goes on along the minus strand of NC_060175.1, from coordinate 87,687,271 downwards.
AGGCTTTCAACTGTCAATCATCACAATCTTATCGGCAGACTCAACAGCCTTGATTTCTCAAATGACTGCCTCGCCTGGTTCACCAACTACTTCTCAGATAGAGTTCAGTGTGTCAAATCGGAGGGCCTGTTGTCCGGACTTCTAGCAGTCTCTATAGGGGTGCCACAGGGTTCAATTGTCAGGCCAACTCTTTTCTCTGTATACATCAATTATCTCGCTCTTGCTGCTGGTGATTCTCTGATCCACCTCTATGCAGACGACACCATCCTGTATACGTCTGGCCCTTCTTTGGACACAGAGTTAACTAACCTCCAGACAAGCTTCAATGCCATTACAACTCTCCTTCTGTGGCCTCCAACTGCTCTAAAATGCAAGTAAAACTAAATGCATGCTCTTCAACCGATCGCTGCACACACCTGCCTGCCTGGCCAGCATCACTACTCTGGACGGTTCTAACTTAGAATATGTGGACAACTACAAATACCTAGGTGTCTGGTAAGACTGTAAACTCTCCTTCCAGACTCACATTAAGCATCTACAATCCAAAATGAAATTTATAATGGGCTTCCTATTTCGCAACAAAGCATCCTTCACTCATGCTGCCAAACATACCCTCGTAAAACTGACTATCCTATCGATCCTTGACTTCAGCGATGTCAGCTACAAAATAGCCGCCAACACACTACTCAGCAAATTGGATACAATCTATCACAATGCCATCCGTTTTGTCACCAAAGCCCCATATACTACCCACCACTGGGACCTGTATGTTCTCATTGGCTGGCCCTCACTTCATATTCGTCGCCAAACCCACTGGCTTCAGTTCATCTATAAGTCTTTGCTAGGTAAAGTCCCGCCATAGCTCACTGGTCACCATAACAGCACCCACCCGTAGGATGCGCTCCAGCAGGTATATTTCACTGTTCACCCCCAAAGCCAATTCCTACTTTGGCCACCTTTCCTTCCAGTTCTCTGCTGCCAATGACTGGACCGAACTGCAAAAGTCACTGAAGCTGGAGACATATCTCCCTCACTAACTTTAAGCACCAGCTGTCAGAGCAGCTTATGGGCTATTTACAGATGGGCCATCTGTAAATAGCCCATCCAACTACCCCATCCCCATACTGTATTTATTTTGCTCCTTTGCACCCCTCTACTTGCACACTCATCTTCTGCACAGCTCTCACTCCAGTGTTTAATTGCTATATTGAAGTTTTTCCTAGCCACCGTGCTTCTACACCTGCATTGCTTGCCGTTTGGGGTTTTAGGCTGGGTTTCTGTACAGCACTGAGATATCAGCTGATGTATTTATATAGCCCTTTGTACATTTGATTTGATATTGTAATTATTTTGCCACTATGGCCTATTTTTTTTTCTACCTACCTCATTTGCACACACTGTATATAGACTTTTCTATTGTATTATTGACTGTTTTTCTTTATTCCATGTGTAACTCTGTTGTCGTTTGTGTCGCACTGCTTTGCTTCATCTTGGCCAGGTCGCAGTTGTAAATGAGAACTTGTTCTCACCTAGCCTACCTGGTTAAATAAAGGTGAAAAATAATTAAAAATAGGCTACATGCATTAAAAAAAATTCTGTATGCGAGCCCATAGGCAGTGTGGTTTATATAGGCTACACAGTCTAATTAAAACAGACAGATTATATTTAAGTATGTACTGCATTTTTTTTGGTTTTTTTGAGTTGCCTAAACAATGTTTTAGAATTCACAGGCAATCCCACATATTTTAGGTTGGGGGGGAAAAGTTGATGCAAACATGTTCAAACATTCTGCTGACAGGTCGACAACAATTCGTTTCTTAAAGAAAAAACAATGGCCATCACATTCCTTCGCCAAATAAAGCATAAGTTACTGCAAACAATTAAACTGGTAGCGTATGTAAAATATTTGACAATATGGGTAGACTATAATATAGGATAGGAGCACAGAGTGCTTAAGTATTTATACCAAGGCAGGAGATTGTGTTTCTATCTATTGATAAAATATTCAACAATTCATCTTTTGCATAGATGTGTCGGCTGTATGTGTCCGCTGCAGTCATTTAACTGTGGCACTGCCACAATGGAAATAAAAATATCAAACAATATTTCTGTCGAGACGAACTTTGAAGATGCTATAACAGTCGACATGTACTTTTATAGTAAACTAAAATATAAATGCAACAATTTTACTGAGTTACAGTTCATATAAGGAAATCAGTCAATTGAAATGAATTCATTTAGGCCCTAATCTATGGATTTCACATGACTGAGCAGGGGGTGCCTGAGAGGGCATAGGCCCAGCCAATCAGAATGAGGTTTCCCCCATAAAAAGGTCTTTATTACAGACAGAAATATTCCTCACTTTCATCAGCTGTCTGGGTGGCTGGTCTCAGATGATCCCACAGGTAAAGAAGCCAGGTGTGGAGGTCCGTACATACTGCCAAATTCTCTAAAACGATGTTGGAAGCGGCTTATGGTAGAGAAATCAACATTCAATTCTCTGGCAACAGCTCTGGTGAACATTCCTGCAGTCAGAGCCGGTCCTGACCTCCCTGGGGCCCTAAGCAAAACCCGTGAGCCATGTAAACCATTTTCCATGCTGTCCCCACATGCTTCAAGAGGGCCACTATTATTGTTCCTGTTCTCAAGAAAGCTAAGGTAACTGAGCTAAATGACTATCACCCCGTAGCACTCACTTCCGTCATCATGAAGTGCTTTGAGAGACTAGTCAAGGACCATATCACCTCCACCCTACCTGACACCCTAGACCCACTCCAATTTGCTTACCGCCCCAATAGGTCCACAGACAACGCAATCACACCTCCCTAACCCATCTGGACAAGAGGAATACCTATGAAAGAATGCTGTTTATCAACTACAGCTCAGCATTTAACACCATAGTACCCTCCAAACTCGTCATTAAGCTCGAGACACTGGTTCTCGACCCCGCCCTGTGCAACTGGGTCCTGGACATTCTTATGGGCCGCCCCCACCCTGCTGATCCTCAACACTTGGGCCCCACAAGCGTGCGTTCTCAGCCCTCTCCTGTACTCCCCTGTACTCACCCATGACTGCGTGGCCATGCACACCTCCATCTCATCAAGTTTGCAGATGACACTACAATGGTAGGCTTGATTACCAACAACGACGACGAGACGGCCTACAGGGAGGAGGTGAGGGCCCTCGGAGTGCGGTGTCAGGAAAATAACCTCACATTCAACGTCAACAAAACAAAATAGATGATCGTGGACTTTAGGAAACAGCAGAGGGAGCACCCCCCTATCCACATCGACGGGACAGTAGTAGAGAAGGTGGAAAGTTAAGTTCCTCGGCGTACACATCACGGACAAACTGAAATGGTTCACCCACACAGACAGAATGGTAGAAGGCTCAACAGCGCCTCTTCAACCCCAGGAGGCTGAAGAAATTCGGCTTGTCACCAAAAGCACTCACAAACTTCTACAGATGCACAATCGAGAGCATCCGGGCGGGCTGTATCACCGCCTGGTACGGCAACTGTCCCACCCACAACCGCAAGGCTCTCCAGAGGGTAGTGAAGTCTCCACAATGCATCACCGGGGCAAACTACCTGCCCTCCAGAACATCTACACCACCCGATGTCACGAGAAGGCCAAAAAGACCATCAAGGACAACAACCACCCAAGCCACTGCTTGTTCACCCCGCTATCATCCAGAAGAAGAGGTTAGTACAGGTGCAAAGCTGGGACCGAGAGACTGAAAAGAGCTTCTATCTCAAGGCCATCACTGTTAATGTTAGCCACTGTTTAAGTGGTTGCTGCCAACATAATGACTCAAATCTCTAGCCACTTTAATAATTAAAAATGGGATGTAATAAACATTATCATGTACATATTCTTATTCATTCCTTTACACTTGTGTATATAAGAGAGTTGTGAAATTGTTAGATTACTTATTAGATATTACTGCTGTTACACACGCCTCTATGAAGAGGGGACGCAACACCCTGCTACTCAACTCTCCGTGAAGTGAAAGGGGTATGGACTATAGGTGCGAGTAAGGATAACAAAAAGGCAGAGAATTGTACCGTTTACAAGGAATTTATTCCGTCACACAGTAATTTTGGGGAAAAGGGGCTGGACGGCACCAAAGCAAAGAAAGTAAATATTAAAGCCTCCTCTCCTACCATACCTGCCTACCCACTACTTACCTAACAAAGCACCACCTGGTGCCCTAACCAAAATACAGGGGGTGGTCCGCCCAGGTCTTACCTAGTGTGCCTGGACAGTGACTATACTACAGGTATGTGCCTAAGCACTCTTGGTGCCTACCCCTTCCCCCCCTGGGAACAAATGAAACAGAATAACACAAACAATTTCAATAATCAAAACACTACATCCTATTGACACACAACAGACATAACCAATCACCTCCCTCAGCAACAACTAACATAGTACATACCAAATCTCTTTCTGAGAAACAACCAACATATGCTATAACTCTCAGCAATCACTCAGCAGTGAACTTGCTCTCAGCAATGACCTCCCAGCAATAATCTCTCTTCTGAACAGAACACTGGCTTTTATATCGCTTCAGAGGGCATTTGTAATTGGAGACAGCTGCGTCCTGACGAGGGGGCGGGGTCAGCTCTCCAAGTAGCCAAGAAGTCGACCAATCAAATACAATCTTAAAATGTTACTAAGTGTGCAAACATTTGAATTTAAATCTTACCATCAAAATATTCCTCTTCTGCACTGAGGCAAAATCAATGTCATCATCATAGGACATGTTTCCCCACGTCATGATTTATACTCATGATGGCCAGACCACTCAAATTTCCTGTGACATGGAAGACCGCAGGAAGCTTTTGATGCGCTTTCATTTTGAAAATCTCCTCTCTGCCGATGCTACCGTTACTGGTAGGGCGACTGCAATTCTTAGTGCTATCCAAAGGTTAGGAAAGAGTTCCTCCAGGTTTTTCTCACAGAGAAAGGAAAGCAGCTCAAAAGGCAGTCATCTTATCTGATGGCAGATCAGGTCAATTCTGAATCTTGTGTGCCAGATTCATTCCACTGATGTCACAGTCATCTCTGTTTTCAACTTCCATGCAGTGGGCCTTAAAAATACTCCCTGGACATCTGAAAGGCAGTGCAGCACTCCATATTTGGTTTTCACCTGGTTGAGTCTTTCAAAACTCTCATCCATTGATATCACAGCAGAGTCGACCACAATGTTAAAGTAGTTGACTTCAAGGTTTTTCAGTGCATCAGTCACTGGTTCACTAGGACATGCATAGCTGAAATGCCTCCTGCGGTTTCTCAGTCTTTTCCCTTTCAGATCAGCCTCCACATGGATTTCTTCACAACGCTTTTGGCTGTTGTCAGGGGCTCAGACAATCCAGTTTCCCCGTATTTAGTGAGTGAGGCCTTTGCATTTGAGATTAAATTCACTGCGATATTCAACTGCATTGAGGCGGATTGGAGGAGCTTGTTCACCTCGTTTGTCATTGTCAGTATCTCGCACCATACGACACAGCAAATCAAGAAGCCGTAGTATCCAACTTCCTCTGTAAGTGCTTCTGCCTCCACTTTGGCCACAGGATCGTTGATAGTCTGTCTGGCTTCCAGTAATGCCTCCCGAACCTCAGAAGCCTAATACCTGATTGCATGAACAGTTTGGAGCCAACTCTCCCATCTTGTGTCACTCCATGACCTCACGGTTATGTTCACGTGTTTCTTCAAAACAATCCATCTTTGTGTGGCAGCTGAAAAGAAGGTGAAGAGCTTTTGCACATGCCCAAAAAACCCAACTGCATCTTTTAAAGATTTGGCAGCATCTGCAATGACAAGGTTTAGAGTAGCTGCTCCACATGAGACGAACACAGCTCTGGGATTTTTTTTCAGCAGTCTGGCTTGTACTCCTTGGTGCTTGCCCTTCATGTTGGCCCCATTATCATAAGCTTGTCCTCTGCTATCTTCAAATGGAATCTTGAGCTCATTCAGCTTATCTAAGACAACAGTGGACAGATTGAAGCCGGTTGTAACCTCAACATTCACAAAGCCAAGGAAGTGCTCCTTGATCTCTGGCTTTCCCTTTAAAGCTACACTTCTCAGAATAATGGACATTTGCTCCTGGTGACTAATGTCAGGTGTACAGTCCAAGATAATGGAGAAGTACTTAGAGTCTCTTACTTGATTCACTATTGCTTCCAGAATCTTGTCACTCACAATCTGTATCAGCTCTTTCTGTGTGTGCCTCCCAAGGTAATGAGCATGTGTTTCTTCAACTTTAATTTTGCTGAAATGATTTTCCATAGCGGGGTCAAATTTTACCAGCAATTCAACCTCTTTTAGGAAGTTTCCATTATCTGGTTGGAAGAGTTTGTCTGATGAACCCCTGACTGCTAGGTTTCTTTCAGCCAGAGACTGGGTGGTACTTTTTAAATGTGTAAGGACATCCCACAATTACTTTCCTTCAGCCTCAAATGGTAATTGGTATCTGGTCAAGAGCCTGTCCCCGACTTAGGCGCGGATCAAGTTCTCTCCACTTAATCATATTGTTTGTGTTCAGGACTACCCTCATGGTGTTTCAGAATGGTGTTGATATTTGACCAGTCATTCACACCTTCCTTTATTATTTTGTAGAAAAGAGCTTACAGCAAAAACAATACACAGCGTTGTTTTTGATTGAGTATGAAAGCCAGCTCCTGGTAATCTTTTCCCCATTTGACAGCCGTCTCTGTAATATGCCTGAATGGAAACCTCTTCTAGACTTGTCTTTACGGTACGAAAAATCCAGTCCTGGTTGGAATGGACCTCTGCCCACTAACTCAGTCCTCATAAAGTCTGAAGATTGGGGCCAATCTGCTGGGTCATTTGGTGGAGCAGCAACTGTTCTATTAGGGTCCGAGTTGCTTGTATCTGGTGCTGGCTGTACACCTCTGGTTGTGCTAGTACTGGCTGAGGCTGCCTGTACTTCACCTGGGTCTGTGTTAGTATTTGCTGAAGCTGCCAGTACTGGGTCTGTGTTAGTACTTGCCGAGGCTGGATGTGGATCAACAGAGTCTGTGCTTGTACTGGCTGATGATCCAGTATCTCCTCTACTGACAAACTTAAGCATAGCACCTGTAAATTATCGATAACAATATTATTAATTTTAGCAGCTGCATCAAGTCCACTCCAACTGGCTCCCCCAGATTTCCATTTATACATTTACATTTTCAAATATACAATACTATGGCTTGGCTGAATAGTTGATGGTTATTATTTACTGAGAGATGTGCATCCATATTGCCCAGTTTGCTCAGCTAATCAACATTTAAAATTCAATATATAAATCAATAGTCAATGTCAATCCATTGCTTTCCATCTTTCATTAGTCCAGAGTTGTAACTAAATCTTGACTGCGAGACTAGATAATCATGGTCTTGTTTTAAAATGTCGTGCGCCTATGAGGAGTGCCATCACACTCATATTGTCTGGACTGGAAACTTGCGCTTTCCAGCAGCAACCTCTGTGGAGAGGTTTTGTCAGGCACAAATTCACAGAACACAGCCCTGGAAGTGACTGGAGAGCAAGCAAGACAGACAGACCAAGAGATGCACTGCCCAGTTAGGTTAGCAAGACAGACTAAAGAGATGCACTGCAAGCTAGCACATCAACTTAACGTTACTGTTATTTGCCGACATCAAACTTGGAGAGGAGAAAACGGGTTTACCTGATTGCTGTCCCTGCAATTCACTCTCATGGTATTTTTTCTTTCTCTCTTTTCGTGACCAGAAGGATAGTTCCGCTTCATCCAAGTTGTAAACATTGACACCCGCTTTGACACGGGGGGAGGGAGGCGGGGCCCTTGCGTAATTTGCGGGGCCCTATGCAACTTGCGTAGTGAGCGTATAGGGCCGCCCGGCTCTGCCTGCAGTCAGCATGCCAATTGCTTGCTCCCTCAAAACTGAAGACATCTGTGGCATTGTGTTGTGACAAAACAGCACATTTGTGGCATTTTGCACAAACACAAGGTACACCTGTGTATTGATCATGCTGTTTAACCTCTTGCTCCTACCTGGCACGCAGGCGTCCCATCTAGAGATCTGGAAATGCAAATGCGCTACGCTAAATGCTAATAGTACTAGTTAAAACTCAAACCTTCATTAAAATACACATGCAGGGTATTGAATTAAAGCTACACTCGTTGTGAATCCAGGCAACAAGTCAGATTTTTAAAATGCTTTTCGGCGAAAGCATGAGAAGCTATTATCTGATAGCATGTAACACCCCAAAAGACCCGCAGGGGACGTAAACAAAATAATTAGCATAGTCGGCGCTACACAAACCGCACAATAAAATATAAAACATTCACTACCTTTCACCATCTTCTTTGTTGGCACTCCTAGATGTCCCATAATCACTATTGGGTCTTTTTTCCGATTAAATCGGTCCATATATAGCCTAGATATCGATCTATGAAGACTGTGATAAACGGGGAAAAAAATAGCGTCTTATAACGTAACGTCATTTTTTTAAATTAAAAAAGTCGGCGATAAACTTTCACAAAACACTTCAAAATACTTTTGTAATGCAACTTTAGGTATTAGTAAACGTTAATAAGCGATCAAATTAATCACAAGACGAAGTATATTCTATAGCTGTCCTTCTGGAAAAAAATGTCCGGGTAGAATCTCAACCAAAATATCCGGTCCGAGACCTGAAGAACTGCGCTGCCTTGCATCTGTTTGACCAAGAAACAAAGCCTAGGCAAATGACAAGACTCTAGACAACGTGTGGAAGCTGTAGGTATTGCAACCTCAGCCCCATTAAATGTGGTTCACCTTTATCAATGGGTTCAAGTCGCGCAGGGATATATTTTTCCATTTTCAGTGACCAGATTTTCCTGCACTTTTCGATGAAACGCACGTTCTGTTATAGTCACAGCCGTGATTTAACCAGTTTTATAAACGTCTGAGTGTTTTCTATCCACACATACTAATCATATGCATATACTATATTCCTGGCATTCGTAGCAGGGCGCTGAAATGTTGCGCGATATTTAACAGAATGTTAGAAAAAGTAGGGGGTAGGAGTAACAGGTTAATCAGCTTCTTGATATGCCATACCTGTCAGGTGGATGGATATCTTGCCAAGGAGAAATGCTCACTGACAGGGACGTAAAAAAATTTGTGCACAACTTTTTGTTTGCATGGAACATTCCTAGCATCTTATTTCAGCTCATGAAACCAATACTTTACATGTTGCGTTTATATTTTTGTTCAGAATATTTACCTAGTTGGCTTGTTGTTGTGTGCTCTATGCGAGATAGATATTCCTAAATTATATTCCTAAAATATTCCTTCAATTTAAGAGCACTATAGGAAACATGCATTTTGACAAGCAGTCAATGCACAACAATTATTGTAATCACTGGGAAAACAGCAGTTTTAATGGCCTTTGTTACGAGGCAGTGGTGGAAAAAGTTCCCAATTGTCATACTTGAATTAAAGTAATACGATACCTTAATAGAAAATGACTCAAGTAAAAGTCACGTCATCCAGTAAAATCCGATTTTAAGTACCTTGGCATCATACTTGATTCCAACCTCTCTTTTAAAAAGCATGTGAAAAAGGTAATTCAAATAACTAAATTCTACCTAGCTATTTTCCGACTTATACAAAATTGTTTGACTACAGAGGTAGCAAAACTGTACTTCAACTCTATGATACTTTCCCACTTAACATACTGCTTGACTAGTTGGGCCCAAGCTTGCTGTACAACATTAAAACCTATTCAGTCTGTCTACAAACAGGCTCTCAAAGTACTTGATAGGAAGCCCAATAGCCATCATCATTGTCACATCCTTAGAAAGCATGAGCTCTTGAGTTGGGAAAATCTTGTGCAATACACCGACACATGTCTTGTATTCAAGATCCTTAATGGCCTGGCTCCTCCTCCACTCAATATTTTTGTTAAACAGAAAACCCAGACATATGGCAGCAGATCCACAAGGTCTGCCATGAGAGATGACTGTATAGTTCCCCTAAGGAAAAGCACCTTTAGTAAATCTGCATTCTCTGTGAGCTTCCCATGTCTGGAATACACTGCCATCAGACACACATAACTGCACCACATATCACACTTTCACAAAATGCTTGAAGACATGGCTAAAGGTCAATCAGATTTGTGAACATGGTCCCTAGCTGTGTGTTGCCACTTTCCATGTTGTCTGTAGCTTGTGAGGTGTGGAAACACTGTTGCTTTTATGAATTGTGTCTTGCTGCTTTTTGTTCTATGTTGCTCTGTCTGTATGCTATGTCTTGCTTGTCCTATGTTGCTCTGTCTGTATGCTATGTCTTGCTTGTCCTATGTTGCTATGTCTTGCTTGTTCTATGTTGCTATTGTCTATATTGTAATTGTTTTTATTAACCTGCCCATGGACTGCGGTTGAAAATTAGCCGGCTGGCTAAAACCGGCACTTTTACTGAAACATTGATTAATGTGCACTGTCCCTGTAAAAATTAAAAATAAACTCAACTCAACTACTGGAATAAAAGTCTAAAAGTATTTGGTTTTAAATATACTTAAGTATCAAAAGTTATATTAAGCAAACTAGACGGCGCCATTTTTTATTTATTTATTAGCCTGGGCACACTACAACATTCAGACATAATTTACAAAACAAAGCATGTGTTTAGTGAGTCCACCAGATCAGAGGCAGTAGGGATGACCAGGGATATTCTCTTGATAAGTGTGTGAATTGGACCATTTTCCTGTCCTGTTAAGCATTCAAAATGTAACAAGTACATTTGGGTGTCAGGGAAAAATGTATGGAGTGAAAACTACATTATTTTCTTTAGGAATGTTGTTGTCAAGTATAAATACAAAAGTACAGATACTGCAGAACAATTGCTTAGTATTTTCACACCACTGAAAAGAGAGCGATCTCAGAATTTTCTCCAAAATATGCGTGACGTGCACCTTTTTAAACCAAGAGTTTTTAGCAGTTTCATAATTAAGCAGGTTACCCAATTTTCCCTGAGTGCATAGGGAAGAGTAGGGCTAAATGTAACATGGGTCAATTATAGGGTAACTTGGGAGTAAAAAAAAAATGCCACCCTAGCTCAAAATAATTTTTGGGGAGTGATGGGGCAGATTACATTTTTTGTTGAGCAAGAGAAGTGGCAACCAGGGAAAGTGTTTGGGGGAGGGGGGATTGTGACAAAGTGGTTTATGTGAGAAGTACAGGCAGAGGCCGTGTTACCCAAGTGATCCTAACAGATAGACCTACATTCTATTTACTGTATTTATGCAAGTTTTAAATAGGATACTAACTAGTTAAAATACTACATTTGGGATCTAGGCAATTTACCCAATGTATTTATTTCTAGCCACTATGCTGTATTAATTGGGCTACAGGTGATACTGCTTATAGCATACCTGATAATATGGATCATACATAGGCTATATGCATGGACCAATATGTTAAAATAACCTTTACATCCTTTCCCCCCCACTGCATTTGTTATCTCCAGAGGAAACACTAGGCTGTAGCATTTACTTTTAAATTGTTTTGAATATATAATTAATCTTGCAGAATGCAAGGACAGTGTATGGCACTCTCTATAGTCAGCATGCATATTTAAATAGAAAAAGTCATGGCAAAATATCAAAACATTCCACCCACACCTACACAGAATTGTGATAAAATTGACCATTGCTTTTTATTTTTAGAAACTTCCATAGACTAATTCAAATAGTTCCAAATTATACAACAAATAAAGGGTGTTATTGTCACCATAGTGAATGATGCCATTTCTCAGGCGAGGCTATAATCCTAGTTCATACACACCAAGTTTTAGGAAGGCTTTATAATGGAAAACATGCATGTGTATGGTATGCGCCATGTTTATAAATCTCAATATTTTTTTAGACGTACATATTCTTTTTTACTGTGAAATTTACACAACAGATTTAAAAAGAGGCCCATCCTAACAAAACTGGAATTGTATTCAAATCAATGCAATTGGAATGTACTCAAACCTAGAGAGAAATCTTTTGGTGTATGATCCTTTTCAGTCCTTACCTTCTCCTTCATTCTCTCAAACGTCCCTCCCTGGGACATAACCATTTTCAAGTTAGTGTCGAACACCATACCAGAAGTATCTGGGGGGGAAAGAGAGAATAGATTGCTTGAAAACATAAATGTGGATTTGGAATCTCAGTTTTTTGCTGATGCATAAGCACATCATTTGTTCAAACAAAGATCTCATACCTAGTCATTCCTGTACATTCAAAGGTATTTGTGTTGAAAGTCAATCCCTGTGTTCTCAGCCATGGTTGTCATAAATCATGTGGAACAGACGACAGGAGGACTTGGACATTTCCTTACTGGGTGAATAATGAGAAGATGCTTGCTTGATGACCTCTTAAGTAAAATATGCACTTGTTTTACAACTTTTTAAATAAGGTGCTTGAGGACTAGGCCTAAAGATTTTACATCACTTCTATGGGCTTTATTTAGGATAGAACCAAAAATAACTAACCCTAGAGAAATGAAACTTGTCTTCAGAAATCTTAGCATCTGGACTAGCCCAAAATGATCTGAGATCTGCATTGAATTTGAACCGGTTATAACGGATGTACAGTTCTAGAAACAGAATGAGTCAGCAAAGCAGGGGTTTACGCATCAGACGGATAAGAATACCGCCCTAAACAAAATAATCTCAATAAGATGAGAAACAGATGGGTTGCTGCAACCCAAAGACATGTGGCATGAGCAAAGAATGCCAGAGGACAGTTTTGCAGTACTCTGCAACAGCCTTAATGGATGGCTTTATTTCAGAAAGTTCATGAAATAGCCTAACTTTATCTTAGAAAAGTTTGAACCTTTAAAAGGGTATATACTATCCAATGTGGACTGCATGAATGTCAGTTCAAGTTGCTGTCCATCTCTCTCAACTATTGTGTTTGAAAGGATCCATTCTACCTCAATAAGATGTCTTGGAATGTATCCTTTCCAAAAGTGGTTCTGGCCAAAAGCAGCAGTGGCAACGATGTTTGGTTGGCCAAAAGCAGCAGTGGCAACGATGTTAGGTTGGCCAAAAGCAGCAGTGGCAACGATGTTAGGTTGGCCAAAAGCAGCAGTGGCAACGATGTTTGGTTGGCCAAAAGCAGCAGTGGCAACGATGTTTGGTTGGCCAAAAGCAGCAGTGGCAACGATGTTTGGTTGGCCAAAAGCAGCAGTGGCAACGATGTTTGGTTGGCCAAAAGCAGCAGTGGCAACGATGTTTGGTTGGCCAAAAGCAGCAGTGGCAACGATGTTTGGTTGGCCAAAAGCAGCAGTGGCAACGATGTTTGGTTGGCCAAAAGCAGCAGTGGCAACGATGTTTGGTTGGCCAAAAGCAGCAGTGGCAACGATGTTTGGTTGGCCAAAAGCAGCAGTGGCAACGATGTTTGGTTGGCCAAAAGCAGCAGTGGCAACGATGTTTGGTTGGCCAAAAGCAGCAGTGGCAACGATGTTTGGTTGGCCAAAAGCAGCAGTGGCAACGATGTTTGGTCTGAGACAGTCAATGTTTTTTTGTCTACAGTACAACAGCAGAGCAGGAAAATCCGATGGGACTTCCACCATGCAACCTCCAGATATTAAAATAGAAATTTGCCAGGAGTTCATAGCTTTGAGTAGGGACGTCAAATGTTCAGCCCCTATGGACGCTCTTCTAGAGCACCTGGTTAAATTGTACAGAAAAAACCCCATCTCTAAATGGTTAAATTTGAAATGTGATTGGGGAAAAAAAAAAATGCATTTGGCTTTATTTAAAATTAACCCCTGAAACTTATCCAAAATGCTGCAGCCCGCCTGCTGTTCAACCTTCCATGTCACCCAGCTCTTCTGCACACTTCACTGGCTTCCAGTCAAAGCTCGCATCCACTTCAAGACCAAGGTATTTGCCTATGGAGCTGCAAGAGGAACTAAGATATGTGTCTTAAAGATGAATGCACTAACTAAGACGCTCTGCAGAACAGTGTCTGCTAAATGACTAAAATGTAAATTAAGATAATTATTTTGCCATATCTAATTAATGTATAATTACTCTACTTTCCATTGATGTGGGCAGTAGGTGCTACTACATTACACAAGCTGATGTTTTGACAACATCAAATTGGGGGGGGATTACACATGCTTTTTACCTCAGATTGGTGATGTTACTACAAAAGTTTATAGTTAACACAATGACAAGATCAATTGTTTATAGCAGATCAAAATCTTGTGTACTATTGATTTTGTCATAATTCATGATGGTCACTATGAAAAGTCGCTGGCCACACACAAATACACGGATTTCAATGTCTAACCTTCACTTACATAGTAGCCAACTGTAGTCACGTCATATCGTATGGCGGGTCGTGATTCGTTGGAGAAAAAGTAGTTTGTTCCCTTTTCCGTGATGGCAGCTTCACGAAATCAACATCCCAAAATATAGATAGAATTTATAGAATGCTTCTATCTAACCAACCATGTATAGGTTATTCCAAGTTTCCGTGTGGCCTTTGAATAGCGTTAGTTTAAAACAGCACTACACCCAAAATGTTTGCCCCTTGTTCTATTGATTTCAGCGTGATATCCATGGAAGTGATTAACAGGACAAGTGTTATGCTATACTTACCGCATTGGAGACCCACTTGAAACAAAATGCAACACTTCAACATGTAGTTAGCAGTCTTCTTAAATTGTCCTCTAACCAATGATGTACAGATTGTTCCCAGATTCCTTGTTTTTTTAGCTGTGTTAGTTTTAACAGGATGTGGAACCTCATCTCCCCCCCTCTTGCGTAATTGATTTCAACGGGATAATCAATAGGAGGGATTGAGAAAAAAATTGCATTAGTGTTTCTGTTCTGGTGGCCCCTGTATCAAAATGCAACATTCCAAAAAGTACCTGACTATTCTGCAGGTTGCCCTCCAACCAGTGATGTAAAAATATATCCAGTTCCCATGTGGTTGAGTTGTGGGGGTTTCAACAGCGCATAAACATGAGTCCAAAAACGTGCTGTGAATGATTTATTTTGATGATATAGGCCTACCAGAAATCACCAAAACAGGTTTGCCCTGCCTACTATGAGATGAGTCTATGGCCTAAACAGACCCACTTGATTAAATCGCAAGTCAATTTGTTGAGTGCTGCTTATTTAGCCTGATGCCAGCTCTGTGTGCTATCATATCAACTCCTTGTCATTCCAAATATGATGTGCCAATTAATGTTTGGCATGACAAGGAGTTGACATGACCAAACATATCTAGGGCTAGGCTATGCTTCTTGCAGGGAGATACAGCAACACAAGTTAGAGCAGCAGATGAAACTTCCACCATTTACAAACATTTATTTAGGAGGACACAATCACTAGGTCAAGGGAGGGCCTATAAAAATGTGTCCCGATTGACTTGTGTCTTCGAGAATCAGCTTCACACATTTAATGCAGAAATCTCTCCACCATTTCCTGGTTGCTAAAATTGTAATAGTTTGCCTAATTTCAGTTTGTGACAAAACAAGCAAGTATAGTGGAGACCATCATTGTACCATGTAAACCGCTGTGAAATATATTTTCCATAACCAAAAATATTGTATTTTCAGCTGCTGTACAAAACTAAAAGATGCAAAGACGGAATTTAACGGGAAGCATAGAAATAGTGAACATAGAACAGATCTACCACTTCTTAGACTTGCTTTCAATGAAAACTAAAGATCTATAACTAAAATGTCTATGTGAATTTGGCCGAGGGTCGCCCAAAAAGTTACAATGCAACATTAAAATGCAGTCTAACACTGGTTATAGCATTTTCAATGCTCGTTTACCTGTTTTTAAAAACCAATAGCAGAGACGAATGACAGCATACATACCCTTCTGGCTGTTTTTCTTCGCCATGTTGTAACTCCACTAATCCAAAAAGTAAGTAGGTCACAGCTGATAAGTACCCCAGAGTACAGCTCTTCAAGTCAAAAACAAATCAATAAAAACTATTTTCTAGATATTCAGTTTGAACTAGTTTTCTAAATGGAGACTTCAGCTCTTCATGTGTAGAAATGTTCCTCCTTGATTTCCCCTCAGACAGGATGCCAACAAAGGCTCACAAATCTGGCAGTGGGAGGGGTTAAAGGAGGCAGGGGCAGATCAGGCCTCCACCACTTCGGCTTGGATTCAACTTTTCTTCTCCGTTCTCCCCAAAGTTGATCCAATTCTTAAAAAATGAGACAGAAATAAGGTTACTGTCTTGGGTTGATGTCATAAACAGAGAGAATTAAAAAGAGTTGCATGAGATGACCTAAGTGAACAGACAGAAAAAACCTAGTAGTTCATAATTAATATTTCCCAACAAATGTACACAAAATAAAATGGTTGTAACATTTAGCATATTCAGAGAAGAACTATTACATTGGTGCTGTTAAGTCTATAACTAGACTATTTTAGGGAAAATGCCTTGAAATGTAGACGACAATGCATGTGCATTGTCTAGAACTGGAAATAGTCATGCACGTTCACAAACTATTCCTTTGCTCAAAAGTCATAAAACGTGATGAAAAACAGATTTAAATAAATTACTCAGTCTGGGACATCCTTCTAAACACTCTGGACTCAATATTGTACATGGCAGCAGCATATTTTCAGTTTCGCTAAAATGCAGTCAAAGAAACCTTTTAATCATGATTTAGTTTAGTTCCTCTGGGTGAGTTAAACCTGACCTAGACATGCGGCATGTGATGCTGTTTTAAAATAATTTAACTAAACTAATAACTATTAAACCCTCCAAAACAAATAATATGAAGGCCTACAAATCTTTGAGTACAGTTACATGCACTCAATAATACGTTTGTGGATAGCCAGATTAATAATGGTTAAAAACGTTTTCATGCTTTGGAAGATGAACAATTTCACCAATAATCCTGTCTACATGGACACATCTGAAATCAGGCTACCTGATGGGACTTATAAATGTAGAAATTCACCCATCAAAATAAACGTTCTACCACAGCTACCATGTTATTTTTGCAAAGCCTATTCGATTCCGAGTTGGACATATAAAGTTTGCATGTGAAAACTATTTCTAAGATGCATACTTAGTTTTTCCCCCGAACTCACTTCACTATGTGCATTAGAGGAAGGAATGTGCTACCGGAGCAGGCACATTCAAATACACTTCTGGAACGCTGATTAAGGTGTTTACATGTCCTAATAATTAGAAAGATTGCTCAGAAAAACAGGTGTTTTAAAATCGGCGTATGCTTACTTCGATTTGAACTTTAAGCTGATTAAGATAAGCAGAGTAAGGCGTTTACGTGACCAACGTCATACTCGGCCATTTGCCATAATCAATTTAATATTGAATTAGTGTGAATGTAAACGTACTCTGAGATCATGTTGAATTTGTATTAGAGTAGGTAGTTAGGATTTTTCAAAAAAAAAAAAAAGACATACAGATAGCTTGTCACAATGAAGTTTTAGCAATACATATTAACACTAGCCAATATGCCAAGTTAACTTGCTGACAGACGCCATGTCCATAATCAGTTTGATCATGCCAAGTACTTGAGAACCTTGAACACCACCCTCAGCAAACTGTGGAGTCATTTATGGGCCAGCTGTTTCCCACTTAGGTTTCCATTTGACTCAGCAGTCCTGGAAAGGGAAACTTAAACTATGCAAATCCACACCCTTTTCATTATCCCTTCATGTCACAGTCAGGCACTCATTTCATAGTATGCCACCACACCTTTAAACACGTCGAACCATAAGCACTGTCAACAAGTAAGCCAAGACATGAACGCGTTGTGTTTATCAAGAGGGATGGTGCTAGTAGGTTACACACCATGTGTTGATTTAGGCAAAACACTGAATTGGACCAGGCAATACATATTTAATTAATTAGCCTCGATTCTAAAACCTGAAGAAGTTTAGACTAGCAAATTTATGAAACTGTAATAAGATGTCCTTTGGAAGCCTGAGACAAATTTACAAGGGTCATCACACAAGATGTTGGCAACCCACTGTCTTGTGAACAGCATTGTAGTTCAATCAGTGCTGCAGGGTCTTGACTCACAAAACACACAGATAAAGGGCACAATCTGGAAATTTGGGCCTGTGTTGATCAAAGTTGGTAGGACTGCAGAGACTACAAATTATACCACACGAGACTCAATGACGCCAGGCTGTGTGCTTCCTTATGAATAGACCTAATAAATGTTGGAAATGATTATGTTTAGAATCTGGGCAGCTTTAAGTTCTGTGTGTAATCAAAAGGACACCACACTGTAAGTACGTTTACATGAACACCAATAAATCGATATTCAACTAACTATGACAGAGTATGGTATCAGTCATGTAAACACCTTACTCTGCTTATCTTAATTGGCTTAAGGTAATCGAAGTAAGCATACACCGATTAAATCACTTGGTTTTCTGATCAATCTTTCGAATTATTAGAACATGTAAACAGCTTAATTGGAGTTCCAGTAGCGCAAACCTCCCTCTTATGCAGGAATGAAGTGAAGATTTTTTAGGTATTAATCTTAGAGTTTTCACATACAAACCTTATGTCCGAACTCAGAATCAAAAAGTATTGGCAAAAATAACATGGTCACTATGGCATAAGGTTTACTTTGACGAGCAATTTTCTGCATTTATCAAAAGTCCCATCATCAGTAGCCCGATTTCAGAGGTGTCCATGTAAACATGATTATTATTCAAAGTTCTGGGACACTGTAAAGTCCATGGAGAATAAGAGCACCTCCTCCCAGCTGCCTACTGCATCTACGATAATCGAGAATTTCAATAAGCATTTTTCTACAGCTGGCCATGCTTTCCACCTGGCTACCCCGGTGACAGCTCTGCACCCCACAAAGCAACATGCCCAAGCCCCCCCCATTTCTCCTTCACCCAAATCCAGATAGCTGATGTTCTGGAAGCACTGCAAAATGTGGACCCCTACAAATCAGCTGGTCAAGACAATCTGGACCCTCTCTTTCTAAAATTATCCGCCGCAATTGTTGCAAACCCTATTACTAGCCTGTTCAACCTCTTTCATATCGTCTGAGATCCCCAGAGATTGGAAAGCTGCCGCGGTCATCCCCCTCTTCAAGGGGGGAAGACACTCTAGACCCAAACTGTTACAGGCCTATATCTATCCTACCCCGCCTTACCAAGGTCTTCGAAAGTCAAGTTAAGAAAGAGATCACCGACCATTTCGAATCCCACTCTACCTTCTCCACTATCCAATCTGGTTTCCGAGCCGGTCATGGGTGCACCTTAGCCACGCTCAAGGTCCTAAACGATATCATAACCACCATCGATAAAAGACAACTGTACAGCAGTCTTCATCGACCTGGCCAAATCGGAGGGCCTGTTGTCTGGACCTCTGGCAGTCTCTATGGGGGTGCCACAGGGTTCAATTTTCGGGATGACTTTTCTCTGTATACATCAAACCGCTACGCCGACAACACCATTCTGTATACTTCTGGCCCTTCTTTGGACACTGTTAACTCACCTTCAGACGAGCTTCAATGCCATACAACTCTTCTTCCATGGCCTCCAACTGCTCTTAAATGCATGCACTTCGACCGATCGCTGCCCGCCCGTCCAGCATCACTACTCTGGACGGTTCTGACTTAGAATATGTGGAAAACTACAAATACCTAGGTGTCTGGTTAGACTGTAAACTCTCCTTCCAGACTCATATTAAGCATCTCCAATCCAAAATTAAATCTAGAATTAGGTTCCTATTTCGCAACAAAGCATCCTTCACTCATGCTGCCAAACATACCCTTGTAAAACTGACCATCCTACCGATCCTTGACATGTTATTTGGGTAAACTACCCCTTTAAAACACTTTGCATCCCAATAGTAATTACGTTCCTCTGCGCAAGCTTCTGGAAAAGACCATCTGAAACTAACGTGACCTACTTCTAGGGAGCAAAAAAGCAAACAGTTGACAAATTAGTTAGTCAAGTCCCAAGAGGTAACGTTAGCTAATGTTGCCTAAAAACTCATTTTTACCATCTATGTGACTGCATCTTAGCTACGCCTTTCCTGGCTAGCCTACCCCATTTGCAATGTCTCATTTTATGCATTGCCCACTAATTAGCTACTGTAACTCACTTAGCTAATTATGTACATTACTGGCCATTGTGCATTTATTTAGTTAGCTAACGTTAACTAGCCGACCGGGTACCACCTTACCTACGGAATGTCGCTAGGTAATGCGTTAGATAGTTAGGGCTAGAGACCACCTAACGTTAGTTAGTAGCGAACTAGCTACTATTCTCGCATTGTTGAAATAACCTTAAAATGTGCAAAATCCTAAATTAACTGTTAGCTTGCTAATCCAGTAACGCAACAACTACCTATCTACTGTAAATATTTTCAAAAACACCCGACTGCAGTGTAGTCACCGCGTATCACTGCATTCTTCAACTCAGCAGCTTCGTTAGCTCGTTACATTGACAATGCTAGCTCTCCAGTTTGACACACAGCAAGCTAGCTAACTGGGTCTGTTTACTAACTTAATAGACAAGATTGTCAGCTAGCTATATAAAATGTAATATTATATTTTGGAGTGATTAAGCTCCTACCTTGGTGTCTTTTTCTGCAACGTTACGAGTCGTTTGTGTTCTCCACTCCCCAATATTTTCCCGGCCTCTCCAATATAGTGTAATTGCAGACCGCCATTTGGGGGCGTTTCTTGACATGGGCGTTAACATTGTTGCAGATTAGAAAATGATGTTGGTTAGGTTTAGCTACAGTTGTCAACAACTGTTGCCCCCCAAACGTGAAAGAAACGGCCATGGACCAATGGCGAGCATTAATGGGTGTAACTTGACATCAAGAAACGCCGATATCAGAAAAAAAGCCCCTAATTGTAGTCTGCAATTACACAGTTCACGGACTCAAGACAAGCACATCAGTGTCATAAATCCAGCCTATTTCTACTATTCATCTTGTTCAAATTGTATTTTTAACCTAACCACACTGCTAACATTTTGCCTAACCATAAAAAGCTATTTTACAAAAATATCATAAATATATAGGCAATTTTGTCTTTGTGGCTGTGAGAACTAGTGGAAATCCATCTTCCACATCATCATCACTCCTGAACAGATTGAAATCGGTCATGCACCTCACACATACCAAAATAACATTTGGACAAAGTTAATTCAGGCTTGATTTAAGATGTTTTGTAAATAATTGAAATAATCAACATATGTGTGGTCCTTCTGTAGCTCAGTGGGTAGAGCATGGCGCTTGTAACGCCAGGGTAGTGGGTTCGATCCCCGGGACCACCCATACGTAGAATGTATGCACACATGACTGTAAGTCGCTTTGGATAAAAGCGTCTGCTAAATGGCATATATTATATATTATATTATTATTCATATATTATTCTTTATCATTTCTAGAAGGAGAGGGAAAATACTATCTTTGTGTCATAAGTCTTGACTATATTATAACTTTTCAGAGTCGATGATGTTTTGAGCACTGCAAAGACCTATCCCGGGCAGGGTGTGTTCCAGATTGATTGTCACACACATTGTAGAATATAAGATTATTATGTCACACTGGTTCCTGAGATGTTACAAGGTACATTCCAGATTTCTGGCACGTAGGCCTGTGCAGATTATAGGATTGTAAATCCCGATGTAGACAAGAGAGAGAGCAAGTGATGGCTGCTCAATGAAACAAGTCCTGTAAACTCTAGGTTTTATCTAATCATAGCTATTGCCCAGTGATATAGTCAAGTGCTGCAAAGGATCTAGAAAAGCTGCAGCTGGCCCAGAACAGTTACACCTTACCCTTCAATGTAATCAGTCTCTCTCAGTGCACAGTAGAGGAGAGATTGACTGAATCAATTCTTGTTTTTGTGGCAATATTGTGTTCAAAATTCCAAATTGTTTGTATAATCAATTTACATATATCTCTGACAGCTAAGCTGACTGACAGTGTCTCCAGGAAGTACAAGCATTTTGCCATTTTTTGATTTATTCCACATTTTGTTGTTACAGTCTGCATTTTTTTGTGTAAATTAAATACAGAAATATCTCATTTACATAACTATTCACACTCCTGAGTCAATACTTTGTCGAAGCACCTTTGGCTGTGTTTACTGCTGTGAGTCTTTCTGGGTAAGTCTCTAAAAGCTTTCCACACCTGGATTGTGCAACGGTTTTGACTTGAGGTTATTATTTATAGGGGTGCCAGGTAGGTTGTGCATACCAGAGAAAACATTGGTTTCTCCTTTTAGTTTGGGTGGGAATGAGTCCCATCTGGTCCTTCAAGTCTACACCAATACAAAAGGACTTATGTAAAAGTCAGGATGGAAATAAACTTTTCATAAACCCTTAAAACATTGGAAAGAACTTCAAAAACAACTATATTCTTTTGCGTGGGTTGTATTAGCAACAGCGATTACACACACACACACATATAATAATAATATAACACAATGAGTTCTGGTTCCTCCAGAAATGTCCTCTACCTCGGGCCTAAAAAGAGTCCAGCCCGGTAAAGGAGTTCAGTGAACTCAAGTGACTTTTGTCACGCAATGTTTGTCCGTTCATTCAGTGTAGCGTAAACACAGTATTAAACATACCATCAATATAACTATTATTTTACCACAGAACTTAAAGCGTATAAACTCTTACTAAGTCCTCAACTACAACTAACTACATAAATCATCACAGTATACCTCACATCAAAACAAATGAAATACCGTATACAAAAAGGTTGTAGTCAGTTGGTCAGTCAGACAATCCAATCCGCCAATAGATCTCCAGCGGAGAAAGGCCACGAAGAATGGAGAGGTGTAGTCCACGGACGCAAAGAGTGGATCCGATCCTGGGTAAACTCTATTAGGCTAAAAAACACACGTTTTACGGCAACAAAACAACGGAATAGAGAAGCTTCGGGAACTGAGGGTTGAACACATCCTCATTCACGTCTCCATCACAACCCCACTTTTGCGCAGCTGATGCTGGCTATTTAATTGGGAATTAAAGGGAAAGCGCCCTATTGGAAGGAGCTGCACTGAGACGTTCAGAAAAATTCAGGGCCGTCACAATTTGCCCATTATTCTTGTCAAAATTCTTCAAGCTCTGTAAATTTGGTTGTTGATGATTGCTAGACAAATTATTTTCAGGTATTGCAATAGATTTTCAAGTAGATTTAAATCAAGTCTGTAACTCGGCTACTCAGGAACATTCACTGTCTTCTTGGTAAGCAACTCCAGTGTAGATTTGACCTTCGTTTTTTGTCCTGCTGAAAAGGTGAATTTTCTCGCAGTGTCTGGTGGAAAGCCGACAGAACAAGGTTTTCCTCTAAGATTTTGCCTGTGCTTAGCTCCATTCCATGTTTTATCCTGAAAAACTGCCAGGACTCAACGATTACAAGGATACCCATAACATGATGCAGCCACCACTATGCTTGGAAATATGAAGAGTGGTACTCAGTAATGTGTTGGATTTGCCTCAAACATAACACTTTATTCTGGACATAAAGTTTATTGCTTTGCAGTTTAAATATTTTTTAAATTCTGTACATGCTTCCTTCTAGTCACTTTGTTAATTAGGTTAGTACTGTGGAGTGACTGCAATGTTGTTGAGCCATCCTCAAGTTTCTCCTATCACAGCCATTTAACTCTAATTGTTTTAATCACCATTCGCCACATTGTGAAATCCCGGAGTGGTTTCCTTCCACTTTCGCAACTGAGTTAGGAAGGGCACCTGGATCTTTGTAGTGAATGGGTGTATTGATACACCATCCAAAAGTATAATTAATAACTCCACCATGTTCAAAGGGATATTCAATGTCTTCTTATTGAAGTTGAATCTGTTTAAAATTAACTGCTCAACTGAGGGACCTTACAGACAATTGTATATGTGGGGTACTGAGATGAGGTAGTCATTCAAAGATCATGTTAAACACAACGTATGTGACTTAAGCACATTTTTACTCCTGAACTTATTTAGCCTTGCCATAACAAAGGGGTTGAATACTTATTGATTCAATACATTTCGGCTTTTCATTTTAGTTGTAAAAAGTTTGAAAAACATATTTCCACTTTGACATGTTGCATTGTGTGTAGGTCAATGACAAAAAACAAACTACATTTAATCCATTTAAAATTCAGGCTGTAACAACAAAATGTGGAAAAGGTCAAGAGCTTTCTGAAGGCACTGTACTTTCCTCACCAGAAATTCCACCAGGGGTCTCTTCACAGTCCCCAAATCCAGAACAAATTCAAGTTAACACTAAGTATTATATACACTGCTCAAAAAATAAAGGGAACTCTTAAACAACACAATGTAACTCCAAGTCAATCACACTTCTGTGAAATCAAACTGTCCACTTAGGAAGCAACACTGATTGACAATACATTTCACATGCTGTTGTGCAAATGGAATAGACAACAGGTGGAAATTATAGGCAATTAGCAAGACACCCCGGCGGTGCTTTCACTCTACTCTAGTGGTAGCATGAGACGGAGTCTACAACACACAAGTGGCTCAGGTAGTGCAGCTCATCCAGGATGGGACATCAATGAGAGTTGTGGCAAGAAGGTTTGCTGTGTCTGTCAGCGTGGTGTCCAGAGCATAGAGGCGCTACCAGGAGACAGGCCAGTACATCAGGAGACGTGGAGGAGGCCGTAGGAGGGCAACAACCCAGCAGCAGGACCGCTCCCTCCGCCTTTGTGCAAGGAGGAGCAGGAGCACTGCCAGAGCCCTGCAAAATGACTTCCAGCAGGCCACAAATGTGCATGTGTCTGCTCAAACGGTCAGAAACAGACTCCATGAGGGTGGTATGAGGGCCCGACGTCCACAGGTGGGGGTTGTGCTTACAGCCCAACACCGTGCAGGATGTTTGGCATTTGCCAGAGAACACCAAGATTGGCAAATTTGCCACTGGCGCCCTGTGCTCTTCACAGATGAAAGCAGGTTCACACTGAGCACGTGACAGAGTCTGGAGATGCCGTGGAGAACGTTCTGCTGCCTGCAACATCCTCCAGCATGACCGGTTTGGCGGTGGGTCAGTCATGGTGTGGGGTGGCATTTCTTTGGGGGGCCTCCATGTGCTCGCCAGAGGTAGCCTGACTGCCATTAGGTACCGAGATGAGATCCTCAGACCCCTTGTGAGACCATATGCTGGTGCGGTTGGCCCTGGGTTCCTCCTAATGCAAGACAATGCTAGACCTCATGTGGCTGGAGTGTTTCAGCAGTTCCTGCAAGAGGAAAGCATTGATACTATAGACTGGCCCGCCCGTTCCCCAGACCTGAATCCAATTGAGCACATCTGGAACATCATGTCTCGCTCCATCCACCAATGCCACGTTACACCACAGACTGTCCAGGAGTTGGCGGATGCTTTAGTCCAGGTCTGGGAAGAGATCCCTCAGGAGACCATCCGCCACCTCATCAGGAGCATGCCCAGGCATTGTAGGGAGGTCATACAGGCACGTGGAGGCCACACACACTACTGAGCCTAATTTTGACTTGTTTTAAGGACATTACATCAAAGTTGGATCAGCCTGTAGTGTGGTTTTCCACTTTAATTTTGAGTGTGACTCCAAATCCAGACCTCTATGGGTTGATAAATTTGATTTCCATGGATTATTTGTGTGATTTTATTGTCAGCACATTCAACTATGTAAAGAAAAAAGTATTTAATAAGAATATTTCATTCATTCAGATCTAGTATGTGTTATTTTAGTGTTCCCTTTTTTGAGCAGTGTATATAGAGCCATGATCGTATGCAACTCCCTTCCACTTCAAATTACTAAAGCAAATCGCTAAATTTGCTTTAAAAAGCACCAAAAAAAGAAAGACCTCACAGTACTACGCCTCTCCCCTACCGGATCTAAATAACTCTTACGCAAACATATGTACTGGTATGCAACTGTCATTAGAACCTTTTATTTGGTTATTTTGTGTAGTTCAGACATTGAGCTGTTCCTGTCTATTGATGTTCTTTCTGTATTATGTAATGTTTTGTGTTGACTTTTCCAACATTTTGTAAAGTTAAAGCATTATTCTAAAATGTATTAAAATGTTTTTTTCCATCTACACACAATACCCCATAAATGACAAAGCAATTTTTGTTGTTGTAAAAGACAAAAACAGAAATATCAAATTTACTTACTATTCAGACCCTTTACTCAGTACTTTGTTGAAGCACCTTTGGCACCCACTACATAATTGCTGTCTACTTGGGTGACACTACAAGCTTTTCACACCTGTATTTGGGGAGTTTCTCTGATTCTTTTCTCCAAATCCTCTCAAGCTATATCCGGTTGGATGGGGAGCGTTGCTGCACAGCTATTTTCAGGTTTCTCCAGGGATGTTCGATCGGGTTCAAGTCCTGGCTCTGGCTGGGCTACTCAAGGACATTCAGAGACTTGTCCCGAAGCCACTCCTGCATTGTCTTGGATGTGTGCTTAGGTTCGTTGTCCAGTTGGAAGGTGAACTTTTGCCCCAGTCTGAGGTCCTGAGTACTCTGGAGTAGGTTTTCATCAAGGATCTCTCTGTACTTTGCTCCGTTCATCTTTCCCTCGATCCTGACCAGTCTCCCAGTCCCTGCCACTGAAAAACATCCCCATACCATGATTCTGCCACCACCATGCTCCACCGTAGGGATGGTGCCAGGTTTCCTCCAAATGTGACGCTTGTCATTCAGGCCAAAGTGTTCAATCTTGGTTTCATCAGACCAGAGAATCTTGTTTCTCATGGTCAGAGTCTTTTTAGGTGCCTTTTAGTGAGTGGCTTCTACCTGGCCACTCTACCATGAAGGCCTGATTGGTGGAGTGCTGTGGAGATGGTTGTCCTTCTGGAAGGTTCTCCCATCGCCACAGAGGAACTCTAGAGCTCTGTCAGAGTGACCATCGGGTTCTTGATCACCTCCCTAACCAAGACCCCCCCCCGATTTCTCAGTTTGGCTGGGCGGCCAGCTCTAGGAAGAGTCTTGGTGGTTACAAACTTCTTCCATTTAAGAATGATGGAGGCCACTGTGTTCTTGGGGACCTTCAATGCTACAGAAATGTTTTGGTACCCTTCCCCAGATCTGTGCCTTGACACAATCCTGTCTCGGAGCTCTACGGACAATTCCGTCGACCTCATTGCTTGGTTCTTGCTCTGACATGCACTGTCAATTGTGGGACCTTATATTGACAGGTGTGTGCCTTTCCAAATCATGTCCAATCAATTGAATATACCACAGGCGGACTCCAAATCAAGTTGAAGAAACATCAAGGAAGATCAATGGAAACAAGATGCACCTGAGCTCAATTTCATGTCTCATAGCAAAGAGTCTGAATACTTATGTAAATAATGCATTTGTTATACATTTACAAACATTTATAAAGACCCGTTTTCGCTTTGTCATTATTGGCTGTTGCATGTAGATTGCTGAGAATTTCTCTTTGTATATCCATTTTAGAATAACGTAACAAAATGTATAAAATTCACAAGGTCTGAATACATTCCGAAGGCACTGTACATTCTATAACACGCACTCTACACACAAACACATTGTAGTATTGGAGATTCCAATATTGTACATTTGTAATGATGGAAATGTAATGTAATGTAATGTATTGTTTTATTTTTGATGTAGGCTGTTTTATTATGATTAAGTGTTTTAATACTGTTTGGACCCCAGGAAAAGCTGCTGCTTCCTTGGCAGGTCAGGGTTCCATCGCTATTGGGGATCCTAACAATAAATACTTATAAACTGTCGAGAGTAGACCCAAAACTGATCCAAATGGAATGAAACATCACAGGACTTTTGCACCATTTACTCAAATGACATTTTCACTGCAGTTTACAGCTTAGAGTAGAATTTTGTACTCAGTAGAAAACAATGACGGAATTATTCATTGCATTGTGGTATTGCAGGCTAGTCTAGGCAGGGTAGGATAATTAAGGTAGCACGTTAGGAGAATTAGAGTTAAGTAAAAGGGATAGGGTTAGCCTAAATGCTTTCTTAACCTGCTACGAAAACCACTTTGGGCGAAGTGCAGTGTTTTTAGGGAGTCCCAGTAATGATAATTGTATTTTCCCTAAACAGGATCAATAGGGGAGCTTTTTGAGCAGCACGTCTCATGTCTTCACTGTTCTTTCATGTGCACCTGACTCTCCGCTGCTTATCAGCTATTCCTCTATGGTCTTGTGGATTTATATTAAAAATTGGTGCCGCTTTGAATGATTTTGTTTGGTATGATTACTAGTTAGCCTATTGTAGATCTGGACAAACAGTCCACCTACTACTATTGTCACTATGAATGGTGGCTAGGTCAGGATAGACAGACTGGTAGACTATATTGACCTGTGGTATAGTAAGTGTGCAGAAAAGTGCATAAGGGAAGTAAGAAAACACCTTGATAAGGTAGGTGCATGCAAGCAGATGAGGAAACTTGGCTAGGATGGAAGATATGACATAGTAAAACCTTCAAAAAAAGCAAATATAAACCAGGGAGGAAACACTACCATCCCCTGTGGCCAGTAAAAAAACAACCAAGAGCGTAACATTGCGTTGCATGTTGGGAGTGGGGGGTCAGGGTAAATGTATCCAGTGTCAACCACATCATAAAAATGAGTAACTGAGTAGCACTGTCAAAGATGTTTCTACTGTAAACCTTTGATGGAAACCACAGGATGTGGTCTACTTCTGTGAAGTGTGCTTATACGATAACTCATATCGCCCTTGCACTCCTAAACAACACCATTTTTTGAAATTTTGACAAAGGGAAAATCTACAAAACTTAGTCAACAGATTCAGGTTTTGGGAACAGAAAACTGTATTGAGATCAAATGTTTCATCAATGAGAAAATTTGCAGAATGTCAGCCAAAATCCCACTGCAGGCCACTGGGTTTACCACCAAATACGGTAATGAGATTAAGTGGAAATGACAACCTGAAGCTTCAGATTTATACATCCGGTAAAACATCTGTCTCATTGTTCTATCTGTGTCACAAAGCTAGTAGCTGCCTGGTGCTTTACAGTGGGGTTTTTTCTCTCCCAATCAATCATACTCATGGTATATTATTGAGGGGTAAAATTGACTTGTTTCTAAAATGTGTGCACCTGCACACAACCCTCCCCAAAGCCCCAAAACAGTTAGACATCACTCCCCTATTTTGGACATCCCGCCCCACCCCAGTAAATTTCAAACGGTCCCTTAAGTTTTCCTTTTCTCACTCTTGGTGGGAGAGATCGAAGCATTTGGTTGTTTTCTCTCATCAATTGGTTCTCTTTGCTCAGCAACGGAAGACCCCTTTTGGACAGGAGCCAATGAAGGATTTTTGAATGTCTGCCACAGCTTCATTTTGTCTTTTGTAAGATCTCAATGTCTTGACATAGATAAGTAGCATCCATTATTTTGTTTAATTCAACTCTTAACGCACACTTCAGCTGGGATGTGGTTTTCCCTGACTATGTCCTGCCCCATGTTTTCCTCCTGCAGTCTGGAGTCTCTGTCCTTCCCCATGTTTTCCTCCTGCTGTCTGGAGTCTCTACCCTGCCCCATGTTTTCTTGTGGAAGCATCTTCCTTTTAAAGCAACTTGCTTCATTGACAGTGTAATTTTGGTGTGCTTCAGCGATTGAGAACTTGACATGAATGAATGATGTAGCTGGGCTTGTCCGAGTCAATGCCTCCTTCAGCCTTTTCATTGCTTCTTGTTTTTTTGCCCTTGAAGCATCCCCTTTGATACTAAATGTGTCATACCTTAAAGAAAACAGTTTAATACATATTTAATCAAAGCTTAGAGAAATTAGAGGCATTGTTGAAGCATCCATTACATTATACTGTGCCAATTAACTCACCTAGTTACAAGCCGAATGAAAAGCTTTGCTGGACAGTCCACTTGTTTGCCCCTCTACACATATAATCTTTTCTTGCTATATACATGTCATGTTCTGAAGGCTGTTCCTATAGACACATTTGTCAATGAATGAAGAAGTTACCAATCAATGAGTGAAGAAATAATGAAGAAGGCACAACTAACAACAGAGTATTACAACCTTTGATTTGGGGTTATGATAGGTTTATTTAACCCATTATGCCTTTAGACTATTCCAATTCTATGGGAATATATGAATTCCTTATAATGACACTAGACAATGTACCTCAGCTGTAGAAGGTCTTTTCGATGCTTTGCCATGCAAGGATAGCTCTTTTTCCAACACAAACGGGGACATCGTCTGCATAATCCTCCACTTGCCAAAGTAGCCTACTTTTGATTTTATCCTTTTTATGTTCAGACCTAGAGGATCAATAGAAGTGATCATGTAGGTAAATCAATACAGAGGGAAAAAGCACATACATATATATATATAAATGACTAAAAATGTCTAATCAAAAAATCATTTAATTGCATGGACCAAATATTACACATTCAGACCTACCATGTATTGAATGAAGTGCAAGTGGCTCTTTTGTGGTTTTCTAGCAAGAACCCCAATTCTTCCTTAGATTTCAGTGCCAGACATGTAGCCATTGTTCCTACTTATAACTTTGAAAGAGGCAGGAATCCAGGCAAGATCTGTTGAACGCAAAAATGAAAAACATCTTAGATAAACAGAGACAAACCACATTTCCATCCAGTTATTATGCGAGTACGGCTTCCATCCAGTTATTATGAGAGTACGGCTTCCATCCAGTTATTATGCGAGTACGGCTTCCGTCCAGTTATTATGCGATTACGGCTTCCATCCAGTTATTATGCAAGTACAGCTTCCATCCAGTTATTATGCAAGTACGGCTTCCATCTAGTTATTATGAGAGTACGGCTTCCATCCAGTTATTATGAGAGTATGGTTTCCATCCAGTTATTATTATGTGAGTACCGTCATAGTCATACCGTATATATTTTTTTAATGATAGCTGTGATGGAAACAGGACGTTTCAGTACAATTCTATAAATGCATACAGATCATTTGTTTGTTCAGCATGGTGGGATCTTTTTGTCTGTAAAATTAATTATGGTGGAAATGGCAGTGGAAACACCTTCATGCGCAAATATTGATATAATAACCATCATATCGAAATAAACTTTGAGTCACGCGATGATATGGTGTGTGTGGTCCTCCCACAACAACTTGGGAAACCATGCAGTTTATTAGGCTACAGATGAAATAACGTATGATGATCTTCACGGGGTGGTGCACGGTGATCTTGATGCTTGACTGCGTTTTTCTTTTTACAAATAAAAACATTTTCTTATCCATAATAATGTCATCATGTAGACTAGCCTATGCGCACTGTATCTACGAGCTCTTGGCTAGAGAGCACGCGCCAAGACCAGAGTAGGCACATTTGCTATTTAACGCAACAGTTTGACAAAATGATCAGTAGAGTCAAAAATGTGATGGAAACACATTCAACTTTTGATTTTTAATCAGTACATGAAAAATGTACACAAAAAAAGTACATTGTGTACACAATGTCATCACATACTGTTTTTTTTTTATCCGCAACAAGTCTGCTTGGAGGAAACACACCACAGGTGGGAAACCATGCATATTTTCTTTATGTATATTTTTCAATATTCGCATGAAAGTCTGTCACCAATTGGAAGGAAACCTAGCTTTAGACAGAGAGATAGAGACACTTACACACATACAGCGTGTGTAGCTAGGTCTACTGTAAAGCTGTAAAGCTCATACCACATGTTTTCCATGTGTTTGATACCATTCCAGCCATTTTTATGAGCCGTCCTACCCTCAGCAGCTTCCTGTGTGTAAAGTACATGTAGATACATCATATAGACACAGAAACAGAGACACAGAGAGAATGACAGACATACAGAGAGAGGGAGAGATGCTCACATACAGCTTATTCAGCTAGCTCTTCTACGGTACAACTCACATGTCTACTATATACATTGGTATGCATGATACGCATGGTTATTGATAATACTGACCTGAAGTATTGGTTTGCATTTTTTGGTAGCTCACATCACAATCACTGAAAAGGGAGGGGAAAGAGGAAAGGTAGGCATAGTTAATCTGATTTTGGTCATCTAAACGCAAATAATTAATCTCAGTGATATTGACAGTATACAGGTATTATTGCATGTTGACTAACCAATCGCAGTGAAATTAGATTAAATCATGATCAGTTTCATACATTCCATTCAGGTAATCTTAGTAGGTTGGCATTGACGTTGTAGCAAGCAAAGCAAAACGTGACACATGGTTCATTTTTAGGAAAACTTGGATTTATTCGTTACACCGATTCAGTTGAGAAATGTTTCTTCTGCCGCAAAGAAACGGTTTACTCAAAACTAACCCAACGGCCGTAAAAAGACGCCTGAGCGGAATCTCCACATCAGTTTTTCAGGGGAAACGGAAGTTTGGTTGAAAATACTGTATCCATGAAAACCGAAAACATTTGCCTTCTTCCGGGGACTCTGTAAAAGTACCTTTAATTTTTTATATTTTTTATAACTAACCCAAGAGCTCACCTCCTGTCATTTAACGGGAGCAAATTAATCATAATGGGCATAACAAGCAAGGAGGTGTGCAGAGCCAAGCACAAGCTAGCGAGGTCCTATTGGCACGTTATAGGATGTATTTGCATATTGCCATTAGGGAATACCTACTTTGTGAAATAACTCAATTCGTCCTTTGCACCCCTAAGCAACTACATTTTTACTTTGGCAAACGGTAAAGTTGACAAAAAAAACTTAGTTCACTCTTTTTTTGTATGTTTACCCCCTTTTTCCCCCAATTTTATTATATCCAATTGGTAGTTACAGTCTTGTCTCATCGTCGGACTCGGGAGAGGCGAAGGTCAAGAATCGTGCGTCCTCCGAAACCAGACCGGCCGCCACAGGATCGCTAGAGCGGGCCAATTGTGCGCTGCCTTGTCGCGGCCGGCCGGACTCGAACCAGGATCTCTAGTGGCACAGCTTGAAACTGAGATGCAGTGCCTTAGTCCACTCTGTTCATAACATATTTTAGTTTTGGGAAGAGAAAACTATTGAAATCAAATGTTTAATAAATAAGAAAATGTGAATAATGTTGTCACGACAATGCATTTTCCCCCTCAGGAGATTTGGCATGGGTCCCCAGATCCTCAAAAAGTTCTACAGCTGCAACCTCGAGAGTAGAGGTCGACCGATTAAACGGATTTGGCCAATTTTTTTTTTTTTACACCTTTATTTAATCTTTATTTAACTTGGCAAGTGAGTTATGAACACATTCTTATTTTCAATGACGGGCTAGGAATGGTGGGTTAACTGCCTCGTTCAGAGGCAGAACGACAGACTTTTTACCTTGTCAGCTCGGGGGGATTCAATCTTGCAACCTTACAGTTAACTAGTCCAAAGCTCTAACCACCTGATTACATTGCACTCCACGAGGAGCCTGCCTGTTACGCGAATGCAGTAGAAGCCAAGTTAAGTTGCTAGCTAGCATTAAACTTATCTTATCAAAAACAATCAATCATAATGACTAGTTAACTACACATGGTTGATAATGTGTCACATGAAGACACTGGCACCACAAACAAAATTCTGATCAGCACCTCAACTTGGTCAAACAACCTCAGGACCTCTGCTGCCTCCCCACTGCTTCTACAGGGGTATTTGTTGCGAAAGAGATGCAACTGCAGCAAAAGAGATGCAACTGCACTGAAAGAGAATCTATGTTCAGCTCAGGATACTGACCTAGAGACTCATCCAACTCCCCTGTGAGAAGCGCTCTTTCCAAATTTTGCAGGGTGTTTAGACTGTCCTGGTCAAAACGGTCACCAAACTGAACCTCCACACGATCCAACACTTAAAAACAATTCTGCACTATAGTGATCCACTGCTTTGCCAGCAAATCGTATGTCTCAATGGAGTCAATCAATGTTGTTGCTTTCTCATACAGTGCAAGGTGGCTTTCATCATTTCTCTTGCCCCTAAGAGAAGACCGCACACAGTTGACTGCAGCCTGCATACCAGAGACAGTCTGAGTTTCTTTCTGCAGTGAAATGTTTATGCATTCAAGCTCTCCAAGAACCACAGAGGCAAGTGTGAGGCCCAACAGTGTTGCCTTTGCTGAAGTGCTCAAATAAGCCACTGGCAGTTGAAGCTGTCTTGGATGCAGATTTTGCCATCTCCTCTAGGCTGCTTAGTACCCGCTCATACTGCCCTAGCACAGCTCTAATAGCAGTATTCGGCACAGTCCACCTTGTTAGACATAGGGGTTTCAGGGTGGTCAGATGTGCATCTTAGGACGGGGCAATTGATTCAAACATGCTCTTAAACTTTCCTGACTGTGACATCAACTGATGTAAAAAAGGACTTTATAAATACATTTGATTGATAGAGGACACCTAACTGATGGACCCAAGAAAGGGAATCCCAGATCAGTGGGGAGGCTGAGGAGCCAGCCTGTGTAATCAGAGTTACAGTGTGCTCCACAATGCACATAGAGGGCTGATGGCTACTGCCCCCTAACAATTGCCTGTGCACCAGTGTATTTTCCTGCCATGTTTGAGGCACCATCATAACTCTGCCCACATAAGCTAGACATGGGCAAGTTGGGCCACATCAGTTGCCACTTTCGCAAATTCCTCACCTGTTGTCTCCAACAGCCCAATAAACTCATAGTGAGGGACAAGATCATGGTATACATAACGCAGGCAGACACTCTCCTGCTCAGCACCAGAGACATCTTGAGTACCATCAACAATTACTGAAAATTGTACAATCGGCAGAGACCTAATCTCAGCTGTAATGCCTGTGTACATTGTGGTACGCTCTGTTAACTACTGTAAAATGGGATCATCCTTCTGCCCTAAGTTTCAAAAGCTGGTATAAATTACAACTGTCATCCATATGGCCTCTAAAGGCATGTCCTGGTCTTGCTACATGCCGCACCAAACTAACAATTTTCATCAAGCAATGCCTTGCGCCCTCCTGCTGTTTACCCCACGCACTGGATAACTGGGCACTGATTGGATTTAGCTGGTGTGCTGTTGCAGTTACAAAGTGGCGGTGGGTTTGTCCGTTTTTGATGTGCTGCAAATGTTACAATGGCTTTTCTCCAGTTCCCGAAATCCTGCACTAATGAAGGCAGCATCCGCTCTTTGGCCAAAAGATGGCTGGCTTGAAAACCCTTGGCTACAGTGAGCCATGTAGCCAGGGGAAAATCGCAAAACCAGTTCTCTTGAAACATCGACACACTGTTGGCAAGAGTTTGCAGTACTATAAATTGTGGGTGTGGCTGATATGGTTTTGTGCCGTCACTGAGCTAACTGGACAATGCTGTGCCACTGTCCAATATAGTGGTGCTGCTGGCAACAAGGTTGATACCTGGTCCTGACGTGGCTGTGACACTGTCCTCTGAAGTCTCTCTCCCTGGCTCTTTCCCTTCCCTTAGTCTGTCTCCTGGAAAATAAATAAGGTCTTTGCCATACTCCTAACTACCGGTACCCAAAACAACACAATCACAACATTAATACCATTACTTTAAACAAATCTTGGTTCAGTCACCAGTTTACGTTGAGTGGGGGTATCCATTGTCCAATTATGTCCCTATTTTAGAAGTTTTACTAGAGAGAACCTTTCATAATGTTGCCAAACAAAGACTCAACAAATTTACCTGAGACTCGCTGTCTCAGCCAGTCTGTCCCTCACTCTCTGTTCCCAGCTCTGCTGTCTGTATGCCATCCGTTGCCTGCTCTGCCTAATGACATCATTATGAAACATTACCATTAGGATTTCACTTTTTTCTTATGAACATTTTATCAACTAGTCTGAGATATTAGGCTACTAGGGTTCTTACTTTGCATTTTGGTGTACTGAAAAATGCTCCGAGATCCATATTTTTCTACCTGGCTCATATTTTTCTACCTGGCTGGCCACACACACACAGGGTGCAGGTTATTTACAGTAGGATATGGGCTTCTATCATCTATTATCTTCTATAATGGGCTTTGATCTAGTAGCTAGCTAGCAAATGTGAAACTGATCGCAGTGACAAGGGTTGACAGATGTATGAGCTCACCACTTACACAATGTAAGTTGCAACCTTTTTGAATTGTATATAGTTTGTTTTACATTGGCTGGCTTCCCACAATAGCTGAATTTGCAGAGCTAGTGAGCACCAATCCGTTTCTGTGGTGTTTGCTATAATCTTTGCTATCGTCAGTTTACTCCAAGATCGCCACACAGGTGCTTCAAAGTCCCCTAGCGACAATTTAGCTTTTGCAACGAGACCATTAAATATATTTAACACAATGGTAGAAGAGAGTGTAACGTTAGTTCTGTTCAGTTTGGAGTTCAGTTTATCGCTAACCTTATCACAGGGATTTAGAAGCACTACAGCTGCATGCTGATCTTGGAATAAACTGACGATAGCAAAGATTCCATCTTTGACGACGCCACATGAATGGAATAGGTGCTAGCTAGCTTACTAGCTAATGTTTGCTTTAGTTTGCTGCATTGGTTTGCTCGTTAACTCTGCAAATCCAGCTATTGTGTGTATAAATCCTGCCAACATAAAACAAAATCACTATGGTGCGATTGACTGGATTAACCTCACGTGCATTAACTACGTGCATTAAGTGCCTTTCAGACGGTAGACACGAAAACTCTTATCACCTTGCCAGCTAAGGAACACGACATTTAATTCGAGTCAGAGAGAAGCTAGCAATGCAAACAGCTGCAAACACTGGTTGATGTTACTGTAGCTAACTAGCAAAAGTCAGCTAATCGCTAGCTACAAGACCCAGCTAGGTAAAGTCCCCCCTTATCTCAGCTTGCTGGTAACCATAGCATCACCCACCTGTAGCACGCACTCCAGCAAGTATATCTCTCTGGTCACCCCTAAAGCCAATTATTTCTTTGGCCGCCTCTCCTTCCAGTTCTCTGCTGCCAATGACTGGAACGAATTACAAAAATCTCTGAAACTGGTAACACTTATCTCCCTCACTAGCTTTAAGCACCAGCTGTCAGAGCTCAGATTACTGCACCTGTATATAGCCCATCTATAATTTAGCCCAAACAACTACCTCTTTCCCTACTGTATTTACTTTATTTATTTATTTAGCTCCTTTGCACCCCATTTATTTTATTTCTACTTTAAACATTCTTCCACTGCAAATCTACCATTCCAGTGTTTTACTTGCTATATTGTATTTACTTTGCCACCATGGCCTTTTTTTGCCTTTACCTCCCTTATCTCACCTCATTTGCTCACATTGTATATAGACTTGTTTCTACTGTATTATTGACTGTGTGTTTGTTTTACTCCATGTGTAACTCTGTGTTGTTGTATGTGTCGAACTGCTTTGCTTTATCTTGGCCAGGTCGCAATTGTAAATTAGAACTTGTTCTCAACTTGCCTACCTGGTTAAATAAAAGTGTGTGTGTGGGGGGGTGCAATCATATTTTTCTCTATATGGGGGGGTCGTGTCCCCTCCGCCCCCCCTGAGATTTCCACATATGCCCCTACCTACATGTATAAATTGCCTTGACTAACCTGTAACCTGCACATGACTCGGTACCGGTACCCCTGTATAGCCTCATTATTGTTATTTTATAGTGTTACTTTAGTTTATTTAGTAAATATTTTCTTAACTGCATTGTTGGTTAAGTGAACATTAAGTGAACATTTCACGGTAAGGTCTATTCGGGGCATGTGACAAATACAATGTGATTTGATATCTGGCTCATTGTTCTATCTGTGCGTATGGTCATGCCGAGAAGGGATCCAGCATGTCAAATTAACGTCAACAGTACATTGTTTTGGCTAACCATAACCTAGTTATCCTAACACGATAATTATCCTAACGATGTCAATTTCTCCTAACGTGTTACTAAAAGTAAAATCTGACGTTAATTTGACAAAAGCTGGATCCCGTCTAGCCTTCACCAGTGCTTATGGTTAATGAGGCTGGCCGTGGGTTTCCACTAGCTACCACAGACCAGCCCAGTCAACTTTGGCAAGATAGCAAAAATTCATGAAAACCAATATTTTATTTTTGGTCTTCATTTAATGTTAGGTATAATGTTATTATAAATGTAAAGCATGTTTAACTGTAATGTTTTAGTAAAAATATATATTTGATTGTGTATACTTAGCCTTATTAAGCTTTATGGCAGCACGCTAGCTAGCTAGTTTTGCAAACGTTAGCTAGAGTCTAGTCAGTGTAGCGATAGAAAAATGGCCATAACGAAAACTGACGATTACATTTTCTTTTACCGGATAATTACTTTTGATGCAACCGTAGCAAATACGTTTTTCTAGCTAGCTCATTGTTCTCTTTGCCCATAATGTACAACAACTGCCATTACTGCAGCAAGCGAAAAACAGGAAACAGTCATTTTCAGAAGGTCCTGCTATTTGACCCCGCGCAAGAGAAGGAAAAGCCCATTGGACAAGTTCAGGTAGGTCCCTCCCTGTTTTGTTCAGTTTGCTACGGTTAAGTTCTTATACAGTACGTGTGTTCCGTTGTGAGACTTGAATACACCGATGGTTCAGCCACTTGGTAGTTAGTTATCGTTAATCAAAGTGAGCAAAATTATGTAGTAAAGTATAAATTTACCATAGTCATGTCGGTGAAGAAGTTTGAATGAGGTCCTAGGCGGTGATTCTCGGATGAACGTGTGTACGCGTATCGGACAGTTCTTCCACTTTGACGTATAGCACGAAATGCAGTGGAAATTGTGGGTTGGATCATTTTGCATGGCCTGGTGCCCCGGTTGAGCGGAGTCTGGAATTTAGACCATTCCATTGGTTTTTAATCTCCTGAGGTACTGGGCCATGCAAAACGAACTATCAGTAAGGATGACGCCACTTCCTGTCATTCCTGCCAACGGAAGTAGTTAATTGAGCAAAATGGCAACCCCTTATATTGAAGATCAATCTGGTAAGGCTGGCTCAAGTCAGACATCCAGTTAAATATTGGTGAAGTTTGAGAATGAACACACAGTTTAGCATGAATAACCCGTAGCTACCCCAGAAAAGTAACCCCACGACCTTCGTTTTGTGGAGTAAACCAATTGTTCCAGCGCGACGTATTCTGTGCTGGCTAACCAGTTACTAGCTCAAACACAACACACTACACTAGCGCTAGATAGTTAGCGAATTAGCTAATATTTCTAGTTAGCTAGTAGCTATCTCTGTGTTAACAAACTAGTTCGATATGATACCTGATTATGTTGGCTAGCCAAGATGCGGGCAAAATGTGTTTGTTAGATAACTAACTAGTAGTACCAGCAGCAGCAAGTGGCTAATTTGAAATGCATTAGCTAGCAAAGACGCTAGGTAGCTAGTTTACGCTTATCAATAATGGGTAATTCCATGGTAACAGAGTGATGCCGAAACTCTTTTTTTTTACTTTAAAATGTATGTCAAACAAAAACAAATGGTTGCTAAGTTGATGAAATCACACAACTATGCACAAGGACTAATTTGAAAATGTTCCCCTTTTTATTTACAAAAACACCTTTTAACGTTACTTGAAGAACCGTGCAGATACTACATTTGTTAACAGTATGAAGGCACAAACAGTACAAACCGTTATTCTGTTATCAAACTTTTGATATGCACTGTTAAAGTACATGTGTTTTGGTAAAATGTATGGTGGAAATGTTTAAAAGTAATCATTGTTCATAGAGTTGTATGGTTTGTTTAACTTTGGTTTTTGATAGAAGTAGTCCTTGTGCATAGATCCTCTTAAGGATCGCCCCCTTTTTAAAATGTTCTTCTAAAATGACAGAAGAAAGGATATACATATTCTTGGTATCATTTGAAAGGAAACACTTTGACGTTTGTGGAAATGTGAAATTAATGTAGGAGAATATAACACATTAGACCTGGTAAAAGGTAATACAAAGAAAGAAAAAAAAACTTGTTTTGTATTTTTTTTTGTACCATCTTTGAAATGCAAGAGAAAGGAAATAATGTATTATTCCAGCCCAGGTGCAATTTAGATTTTGGACACTAGATGGCAGGAGTGTATGTGCAAAGTTTCAGACTGATTCAATGAACCATTGCATTTCTGTTTTGTATCAAGACTGCCCAAATGTGCCTAGTTTGTTTATTAATAGCTTTAAATGTTCAAAATTGTGTACTCTCCTCAAACAATGGCATGCTATTCTTTCACTAATAGCTACTGTAAATTGGACAGTGCAGTTAGATTAACAAGAGTTTAAGCTTTCTGCCAATATCAGATATGTGTATGTCCTGGGAAATGTTCTTGTTACTTACAACCTCATGCTAATCGCATTAGCCTACTTGAGATCTGTCTCAGCATCACTCTGTTACTGTGGAATTGCCCCCTATTAACATACAAGATGGCTTGACAAATGTACACGGGCTAGCTAGCTAACGTTACCTATTTAATAACGTCTATAAAACATACATTTCTATTAAATTGTTCTCGGTACTGTTCATGCTACTGCTGATGCAAATGTGGCAAATCGAGAGCTTTGGACTATAAGGTTCTATCTGCAAAAAAATGATTGATAATTGGCTTCAAAGTTCTGGACCCTCATTGATTTGATGGTGTCAGTTATCAGTGAACTTAACAATGTGAATTGGGGTATTTATACTACTATATAGGTAGAGAACATTGAACAGAACAGGGCTATATCATTAACTCAATTTTGACAAATGCAGATTGAACCTTATAGTTCCTAATTCTCAAAATGCACTGTAGTATAGTGAGTAGTGTATTGTTGTAACATACACACAGGGCAATGTTTTAGCAAGCAAGAGTCTACCAGCTGAACAAAACATTGGTTCAAAATAAATGCATTGTTTTCAGTGAATTTATAATATTTGCTCATGTTTGCTCCTCCTGTTATAGGGAAATACATTGCTGCTACACAGCGACCTGATGGAACCTGGAGGAAGCCTCGTAGAGTGAAGGATGGTTATACCCCTCAGGAAGAGGTCCCTGTGTAAGTAATGCTTCCTAACAAAGTTACAGTACCAGTCAAAAGTTTGGACACACCTACTCATTCAAGGTTTCTACTTTATTTTTACTATTTTCTACATTGTAGAATAATAGTAAAGAAAAAACTATGAAATAACACATGGAATCATGTAGTAACCAAAAAAGTGTTTTAACAAATACATATTTTAGATTTTTCAATGTAGCCACCCTTTGCCTTGATGACAACTGTTGTGAAGTGACTTTCAGTAATGTGAAAGTCTTTTAAGGTGCCTACTTTGTGCATGACACAAGCAATTTTTCCAACAATTGTTTACAGACAGATTATTTCACTTATAATTCACTGTATCACAACTCCAGTGGGTCAAAGTTTACATGCACTAAATGGACTGTACCTTTAAACAGCTTGGAAGATTCCAGAAAATGATGTCATGGCTCTAGAAGCTTCTGATACAGTGGAGCAATAAAGTATTTAGTAAGGCACCAATTGTGCAAGTTCTCCCACTTAAAAAGATGAGAGGCCTGTAATTTTCATCATAGGTACACTTCAACTATGTCAGAAAAAATGAGCAAAAAAAATCACATTGTAGGATTTTGAATGAATTTATTTGCAGATTATGGTGGAAAATAAGTATTTGATAAATAACAAAAGTTTATCTCAATACTTTGTTATTATACCCTTTGTTGGCAATGACAGAGGTCAAACATTTCTGTAAGTCTTCACAAGGTTTTCACACACTTGCTGGTATTTTGGCCCATTCCTCCATGCAGATCTCCTCTAGAGCAGTGATGTTTTGGGGCTGTTGCTGAGCAACACAGACTTTCAACTCCCTCCAAAGATTTTCTATGGGGTTGAGCTCTGGAGACTGGCTAGGCCACTCCAGGACCTTGAAATGCTTCTTACGAAGCCACTCCTTCGTTGCCCGGGCGGTGTGTTTGGGATCATTGTCATGCTGAAAGACCCAGCCACATTTCATCTTCAATGCCCTTGCTGATGGAAGGAGGTTTTCACTCACAATCTCACGATACATGGCCCCATTCATTCTTTCCTTTACACGGATCAGTCGTCCTGGTCCCTTTGCAGAAAAACAGCCCCAAAGCATGATGTTTCCAGTGGGTATGGTTTTATTTGGATGCAACTCAGCATTCTTTGTCCTCCAAACACGACGAGTTGAGTTTTTACCAAAAAGTTATATGTTGGTTTCATCTGACCATATGACATTCTCCCAATCTTCTTCTGGATTATCCAAATGCTCTCTAGCAAACTTCAGACGGGCCTGGACATGTACTGACTTAAGCAGGGGGACACGCCTGGCACTGCAGGATTTGAGTCCCTGGCAGCATATTGTGTTACTGATGGTAGGCTTTGTTACTTTGATCCCAGCTCTCTGCAGGTCATTCACTAGGACCCCCCGTGTGGTTCTGGGATTTTTGCTCACTGTTCTTGTGATCATTTTGACCCCACGGCGTGAGATCTTGCGTGGAGCCCCAGATCGAGGGAGATTATCAGTGGTCTTGTATGTCTTCCATTTCCTAATAATTGCTCCCACAGTTGATTTCTTCAAACCAAGCTGCTTACCTATTGCAGATTCAGTCTTCCCAGCCTGGTTCAGGTCTACAATTTTGTTTCTGGTGTCCTTTGACAGCTCTTTGGTCTTGGCCATAGTGGAGTTTGGAGTGTGACTGTTTGAGGTTGTGGGCAGGTGTCTTTTATACTGATAACAAGTTCAAACAGGTGCCATTTATACAGGTAACGAGTGGAGGACAGAGGAGACTCTTAATCTCAAACCCGGATCCGGGAGTGTAATCATCGCCTCAAACGAATTAGCATAACGCAGCGGACATAAATCTTCCTAGAAAATCTTCCTATTCATGAAAATCACAAATGAAATATATTGAGACCCAGCTTAGCCTTTTGTTAATCACACTGTCATCTCAGATTTTCAAAATATGCTTTACAGCCAACGCTAGACAAGCATTTGTGTAAGTTTATCATGGCATAATGCTATGCTAGGCTCTGCTGGCAGCAGGCAACATTTTCACGAAAATAAGAAAAGCAATCAAATTAAATAATTTACCTTTGAAGAACTTAGGATGTTTTTACTCAGGAGACTCCCAGTTAGATAGCAAATGTTCGTTTTTTCCAAAAATATTATTTATACCGTTTGTTCTTCACGTTTGGCTGTGAAATCGACTGGAAAATGCGGTCACTACAACGCCAAACTTTTTTCCAAATTAGCTCCATAATATCGACAGAAACATGGTAAACGTTGTTTAGAATCAATCCTCAAGGTGTTTTTCACATATTTATTCGATAATTTATCCGTCGGGACAATGGGTTTCTCATAAGAAGCGATTGGAAAAATGGCTACCTCAGTACTTTACGCAAGATTTTCTGCGGGAGCCATCATGTGACCACTTGCTCAATGTGGTCCCTTACGAATATTCTTCAACATAAATGCGTATAAAGACGTCACAATGCTTTAGACACCTTGGGGAATACGTAGAAAGCGTAAGCTCATTCGTAGCCCATTCACAGCCATATAAGGAGTCATTGGCATGAAGCGGTTTCAAAAAATGCAGCACTTCCTGATTGGATTTTTATCTGGGTTTCGCCTGTAACATCAGTTCTGTTGCACTCACAGACAATATCTTTGCAGTGTTGGAAATGTCAGTGTTTTCTATCCAAAGCTGTCAATTATATGCATAGTCGAGCATCTTATCGTGACAAAATATCCCGTTTAAAACGGGAACGTTTTTTATCCAAAAATTAAAATACTGCCCCTAGTCGCAAAAGGTTAAAGAAGAAGTTACAGGTCTGTGAGAGCCAGGAATCTTGCTTGTTTGTAGGTGACCAAATACTTATTTTCCACCATAATTTGCAAATAAATTCATTCAAAATCCTACAATGTGATTTTCTGGAATTTTTTTCTCATTTTGTCTGTCATAGTTAGTGTACCTATGATGAGAATTACAGGCCTTTCTCATCTTTTTAAGTGGGAGAACTTGCACAATTGGTGGCTGACTTACTACTTTTTTACCCCACTGTAGGCTAATTGACATCATTTGAGTCAATTGGAGATGTACCTGTAGATGTATTTCAAGGACGACCTTCAAACTCAGTGCCTCTTTGCTTGACATCATGGGAAAATCAAAAGAAATTAGCCAAGACCTCAGAAAAAAATTGTAGACCTCCACAAGTCTAGTTCATCCTTGGGAGTAATTTCCAAATGCCTGAAGGTACCACGTTCATCTGTACAAACAATAGTATGCAAGTATAAACACCATGGGACCACACAGCCATCATACCGCTCAGGAAGGAGACTCGTTCTGTCTCCTAGAGATGAACGTACATTGGTGCGAAAATTGCAAATCAATCCCAGAACAACAGCAAAGGACCTTGTGAAGATGCTGGAGGAAATGGGTACAAAAGTATCAATGTCCACAGTAAAACGAGTCCTATATTGACATAACCTGAAAGGCCTCCCTACACCCAAACAAGGGCACTGCATTCATCCACCTCTGGCCTGCTCGCCTCCCTACCACTGAGGAAGTACAGCTCCCGCTCAGCCCAGTCAAAACTGTTCGCTGCTCTGGCCCCCCCAATGGTGGAACAAACTCCC
Organism: Oncorhynchus gorbuscha; assembly: GCF_021184085.1. Classification (NCBI taxonomy): domain Eukaryota; kingdom Metazoa; phylum Chordata; class Actinopteri; order Salmoniformes; family Salmonidae; genus Oncorhynchus; species Oncorhynchus gorbuscha. The sequence goes on along the minus strand of NC_060175.1, from coordinate 87,642,750 downwards.
TCACGACGCCAGGACAGCGGAGTCAATCACCACCTTCCGGAGACACCTGAAACCCCACCTCTTTAAGGAATACCTAGGATAGGATAAGTATTCCCTCTCACCCCCCCCCCCCCTTTAAGATTTAGATGCACTATTGTAAAGTGACTGTTCCACTGGATGTCATAAGGTGAATGCACCAATTTGTAAGTCGCTCTGGATAAGAGCGTCTGCTAAATGAATTAAATGTAATGTAAATGTAAGGAAGATGCCAATGCTCCAAAACCGCCATAAAAAAATCCATACTACGGTTTGCAACTGCACATGCAGACAAAGATCGTACTTTTTTGGAGAAATGTCCTCTGGTCTGATGAAACAAACAGAACTGTTTGGCCTTAATGACCATTGTTATGTTTGGAGGAACAAGGGTGCGGCTTGCAAGCTGAAGAACACCATCCCAACCGTGAAGCACCGGGGTGGCAGCATCATGTTGTGGGGGTGCTTTGCTGCAGGAGGGACTGGTGCACTTCACAAAATAGATGGCATCATGAGGTAGGAAAATGATGTGGATATATTGAAGCAACATCTCAAGACATCAGTCAGGAAGATAAAGCTTGGTCGCAAATGGGTCTTCAAAATGGACAATGACCCCATGCATACTTCCAAAGTTGTGGAAAAATGGCTTAAGGACAACAAAGTCAAGGTATTGGAGTGGCCATCACAAAGACCTCAATCTTATAGTGAATTTGTGGGCAGAACTGAAAAATAGTGTGCGAGCAAGGAGGCCTTTACAAACCTGACTCAGTTACACCAGCTCTGTCAGGAGGAATGGCCAAAATTCACCCAACTTATTGTGGGAAGCTTGTAGAAGGCTACCCAAAATATTTGACCCAAGTTAAACAATTTAAAGGCAATGCTACAAAATACCAATTGAGTGTATGTAAACTTCTGACTCACTGGGAATGTGGTGAAATAAATAAAAGCTGAAATAAATCATTCTCTCTACTATTATTCTGACATTTCACATTCTTAAAATAAAGTGGTGATCCTAACTGACAGGGAATTTCTACTAGGATTAAATGTCAGGAATTGTGAAAACTGAGTTTAAATAGATTTGGCTAAGGTGTATGTAAACTTCCGACTTCAACTGTAGATAACGCTTACATCAATAACAGTCACTTATTAATCATTATCTCATATCAGTCTCATTCTGAACATTGCAGACCTCTTGAATCCGTAAGAACCCCAGCCTTTTCTGGTTATTCAGTTCTACACACATTTATTTATTTACTAACTAAATAATAACACCGAATACACATACAGACTTACATGAGACAAATGTCCGTAGTGGACTGACAAGATATGACTGCTTGTTACACATATGGAGAGGGAGGGGTAGATGAAGAGAGGGAGAGTCAAACTTATCGTACATTTAGGAACTACCCTCAAAGTAATGATAATGCTTTGCTCACAAACTGCCTGCCATTTGGGTAATAAATGCAATGTAATTAGGTGTCTTTGTTCGTCGTCTCTCTGTTGGAACCAACCAATCCTTCTATGAGGAAGGGGCTGCATGGGTGTAACACTCTGGTTGTCCACCAGAGGTCACAATCTGCTTAGTAGTTCCGGCTTGTAGTGGTTGTTTCGGATGCACCAATGATTGTCTGAGATGGGGTGTAAAATCTTTTCTTTCTCAGGTAAATTGTCAAGTTCTAGATCCTTTACATGCACAGCTGCAGAATGTTAAATAATAATAATATCATAAAATAATAAACAATGTGACAGGATTATTCTTTAGATCCCCATGGACCATTCTTTAACATTACTATCTAATCTAATAAATATTGTTCCAAAGTTCTCTCTTTGGGTGTTATATTTTTGGGCGACAAAATGTCTCTGTAACAAAGGAATTCCTTTCCCAATATTGAGGAGCAAAGGGAGAGATTCCCCTCCTGCCTAATTTATGACTGAGTGATACGGTTTCAACCCCCCCTTCTGTGGGTAAGAGGGTCTGGTTGTCAGCTATTTACCAAGCTGATCTGAGGCCTTTGATCCTCGACCAGGGGAGTCATGACACAGCTTTGCACACTCTTGGCATTCTCCCAACCAGCTTCACATGTAATGCATTTCCAACAGTCTTGAAGGAGTTCCCACAAATGCTGAGCACTTGTTGGCTACTTTTCCTTTACTCTGCAGTCCAACTCATCCCAAACATTCTCAATTGTGTTGAGGTCAGGTCAAATCAAATCAAATGTATTTATATAGCCCTTCGTACATCAGCTGATATCTCAAAGTGCTGTACAGAAACCCAGCCTAAAACCCCAAACAGCAAGCAATGCAGGTGTAGAAGCACAGTGGCTAGGAAAAACTCCCTAGAAAGGCCAAAACCTAGGAAGAAACCCAGAGAGGAACCAGGCTATGTGGGGTGGCCAGTCCTCTTCTGGCTGTGCTGGGTGGAGATTATAACAGAACATGGCCAAGATGTTCAAATGTTCATAAATGACCAGCATGGTCGAATAATAATAAGGCAGAACAGTTGAAACTGGAGCAGCAGCACGGCCAGGTGGACTGGGGACAGTAAGGAGTCATCATGTCAGGTAGTCCTGGGGCATGGTCCTAGGGCTCAGGTCCTCCGAGAGAGAGAAAGAGAAAGAGAGAAAGAGAGAATTAGAGAGAGCACACTTAAATTCACACAGGACACCGAATAGGACAGGAGAAGTACTCCAGATATAACAAACTGACCCTAGCCCCCCGACACATAAACTACTGCAGCATAAATACTGGAGGCTGAGACAGGAGGGGTCAGGAGACACTGTGGCCCCATCCGAGGACACCCCCCGGACAGGGCCAAACAGGAAGGATATAACCCCACCCACTTTGCCAAAGCACAGCCCCCACACCACTAGAGGGATATCTTCAACCACCAACTTACCATCCTGAGACAAGGCTGAGTATAGCCCACAAAGATCTCCGCCACGGCACAACCCAAGGGGGGGGGGGGGGGGGCGCCAACCCAGACAGGATGACCACATCAGTGAATCAACCCACTCAGGTGACGCACCCCTTCCAGGGACGGCATGAGAGAGCCCCAGTAAGCCAGTGACTCAGCCCCTGTAATAGGGTTAGAGGCAGAGAATCCCAGTGGAAAGAGGGGAACCGGCCAAGCAGAGACAGCAAGGGCGGTTCGTTGCTCCAGAGCCTTTCCGTTCACCTTCCCGCTCCTGGGCCAGCCTACACTCAATCATATGACCCACTGAAGAGATGAGTCTTCAGTAAAGACTTAAAGGTTGAGACCGAGAGTGCGTCTCTGACATGGGTAGGCAGACCGTTCCATAAAAATGGAGCTCTATAGGAGAAAGCACTGCCTCCAGCTGTTTGCTTAGAAATTCTAGGGACAATTAGGAGGCCTGAGTCTTGTGACTGTAGCGTACGTGTAGGTATGTACAGCAGGACCAAATCAGAGAGATAGGTAGGATCAAGCCCATGTAATGCTTTGTAGGTTAGCAGTAAAACCTTGAAATCAGCCCTTGCAAGGACAGGAAGCCAGTGTAGAGAGGCTAGCACTGGAGTAATATGATCAAATTGGTTGGTTCTAGTCAGGATTCTAGCAGCCGTATTTAGCACTAACTGAAGTTTATTTAGTGCTTTATCCGGGTAGCCGGAAAGTAGAGCATTGCAGTAGTCTAACCTAGAAGTGACTAAAGCATGGATTCATTTTTCTGCGTCATTTTTGGACAGAAAGTTTCTGATTTTTGCAATGTTACGTAGATGGAAAAAAGCTGTCCTTGAAATGGTCTTGATATGTTCTTCAAAAGAGAGATCAGGTTCCAGAGTAACGCCGAGGTCTTTCACAGTTTTATTTGAGATGACTGTACAACCATTAAGATTAATTGTCAGATTCAACAGTAGATCTCTTTGTTTCTTGGGACCTAGAACAAGCATCTCTGTTTTGTCCGAGTTTAAAAGTAGAAAGTTTGCAGCCATCCACTTCCTTATGTCTGAAACACATGCTTCTAGCAAGGGCAATTTTGGAGCTTCACCATGTTTCATTGAAATGTACAGCTGTGTGTCATCCGCATAGCAGTGAAAGTTAACATTATGTCAGGTGATTGTGGAGGCCAGGTCATCTGATGCAGCAAACCAGATGGGATGGCGTATCGCTGGAGAATGCTGTGGTAGACATGCTGGTTAAGTGTGCCTTGAATTCTAAATAAGTCACTGACAGTGTCACCAGCAAAGCATCATCACACCTCCGCCTCACTTCACGGAAGGAAACACACATGCGGAGATCATCTGTTAACCTGCTCTGCGTCTCACAAAGTCACAGCAGTTGGAACCAAAAATCTCAAATTAGGTCTCATCAGACCAAAGGACAGATTAACACCAGCCTAATGTCCATTGTTCGTGTTTTCTGGCCCAAGCAAGTCTCTTCTTATTATTGGTGTTCTTTAGTAGTGGTTTCTTTGCAGCAATTCAACCATGAAGGCCTGATTCACAGTCTCTTCTGAACAGTTTATGTGGAGGTGTCTGTTACTTGAACTCTGTGAAGCATTTACTTGGGCTGCAATTTCTGAGGCTGGTAACTGTAATGCATTTATCCTCTGCAGCAGCAAAGGGAAGCACAGCCGCGAGCTGCCCAGTGACACGAGCCTACCAAACGAGCTAAATCTCTTCTATGCTCGCTTCGAGGCAAGCAACACTGAGGCATGCATGAGAGCATCAGCTCTTCCGTACGACTGTGTGATCATGCTCTCTGTAGTCGACGTGAGTAAGACCTTGTGAATGTTGACCTGTTAAAAAGGCTGCAGGGCCAGACGGATTACCAGAACGTGTGCTCCGGGCATGTGCTGACCAACTGGCAGGTGTCTTCACAGACATTTTCAACATGTCCCTGATTGAGTCTGTAATACCAACATGTTTCAAGCAGACCACCATAGTCCTTGTGCCCAAGAACACTAAGGTAACCTGCCTAAATGACTACCGACCCGTAGCACTCACGTCTGTAGCCATGAAATGCTTTGAAAGGCTGGTCATGGCTCACATCAACACCATTATCCCAGAAACCCTAGACCCACTCCAATTTGCATACCACAGATGATGCAATCTCTATTGCACTCCACACTGCCCTTTCCCACCTGGACAAAAGGAACACCTGTATGAGAATGCTATTAATTGACTACAGCTCAGCGTTCAACACCATAGTGCCCTCAAAGCTCATCACTAAGCTAAGAACCCTGGGACTGAACACCTCCCTCTGCAACTAGATCCTGGACTTCCTGACGGGCTGCCCCCAGGTGGTAAGGGTAGGTAGCAACACATCTGCCACGCTGATCCTCAACACTGGAGCTCCACAGGGGTGCGTACTCAGTCCCCTCCTGTACACCCTGTTCACCCACGACTGCATGGCCAGGCACGACTCCAACACCATCATTAAGTTTGCAGATGACACAACAGTCTGATCACCGACAACGACGAGACAGCCTATAGGGAGGAGGTCAGAGACCTGGCCGGGTGGTCCCAGAATAACAACCTATCCTTCAACGTAACCAAGACTAAGGAGAAGATTGTGGACTACAGGAAAAAGAGGACCGAGCACGCCCCCCATTCTCATCGACGGGGCTGTGGTGGAGCAGGTTGAGAGTTTCAAGTTCCTTGGTGTCCACATAAACAACAAACTAGAATTGTCCAAACACACCAAGACAGTCGTGAAGAGGGCACGACAAAGCCTATTTCCCCTCAGGAAACTAAAAAGATTTGGCATGGGTCCTCAGATCCTTTAAAAGGTTCTACAGCTGCAACATCGAGAGCATCCTGACTGGTTGCGTCACTGCCTGGTACGGCAATTGCTTGGTCTCTGACCGCAAGGCACTACAGAGGGTAGTGCGTACGGCCCAGTACATTACTGGGGCTAAGCTGCCTGCCATCCAGGACCTCTACACCAGGCGGTGTCAGAGGAAGGCCCTAAAAATTGTTAGACCCCAGCCACCCCAGTCATAGACTGTTCTCTCTACTACCGCATGGCAACCGGTACCAGAGTGCCAAGTCTAGGACAAAAAGCTTCAATAGTTTTTATCCCCAAGCCATAAGACTCCTGAACTGGTAATCAAATGATTTACCTGGACTATTTGCATTGTGTTCCCCCCTCCCCAACCCCTCTTTTACACTGCTGCTACTCTGTTTATCATATATGCATAGTTACATTAACCATATGTACATACTACCTCAATAAGCCCAACTAACCAGTGCCTGTACTGTACTTTTTTACTGTTGTTTTTATTTCTTTAGTTACCCATTGTTCACCTAATACCTTTTTTGCACAGTTGGTTAGGTAAGTAAGAATTTCACTGTAAAGTCTACACCTGTTGTATTTTAAATGCCACAAATGAACTTTTAACAAGGCACACCTGTTAATTGCAATGCATTCCAGGTGACTACCTCATGAAGCTGGTTGAGAGAATGCCAAGAGTGTGCAAAGCTATCATCAAGGCAAAGGGTGGCTACTTTGAAGAATCTCAAATGTAAAATTATTTATGATTGGTTTAACACTTCTTTGGTTACTACATGATTCCATATGTGTTATTTCATAGCTTTGATGTCTACACAATTATTCTGCAATGTAGAAAATAGTACAAATAAAGAAAAACCCTAGAACGAGTAGGTGTGTCCAAACTTTTGACTGGTTCTGTACCTCTCTCAAGTCATCCTTTTATATGGATTTTGTTAGAAGCCTTTGCTGTAGATTGGTTGTTTCCTCATTTTCTCTTTGCTTTCAGCTACGAGAATAAATTTGTTAAGTTCTTCAAGGGCAAGCCCGATCTGCCACCAGGTATGAGCCCCGACAATGCGGCCCAGGCAAGGCAGCAGCAGGGGATCCCCGGCATTGCAGAGAACGAGACAGCTGGACTCTCCAAGACAGCCAAGCGAAACATGAAACGCAAGGAAAAGCGCAAGCAGCAAGGCCCGGATAGCAATGTGGAATCACTAACAAATGCTGTTGAGACTATGACGTTTGCCGAGGACGGTGATAGTGTGACGCCTGCATCTAACCCAGCTGGAGCTACTAATGACCCTTCATCTGCAACAGCAGAAAAGGCCAAGAAAATCAAGAACATAAAAAAGAAGCTGAGGCAGGTTGAGGAGCTGCAGCAGAAACTGGACTCTGGGGAAATCAAGCAAGCTACAAAAGAGCAGCAGGAGAAGCTTGGAAGGGCCAAAGCCTTACAGGACGAGTTACTGCAGCTTGAGGAGGATTCATGAGATAGAAAATGTTGTAAAAATGGGCAGCAAACCAGGTGTGGAAGTTAGACTGTTCAAAAATACAAACACCCAGTTCTAAAAGAAATGGACATTTACAGCTGTGTTGATGAGCTTCCCTTGAACAGTTTCTGGATATTTGTTGATATCAGACAGCCAATGAACATGAACTGGCTTTTGGAATATCAAGTGTACATAAACCCAACACTTCACGTGTTATGTTGTTGACAATAAGTGATCATGCTTTTCCCACACCTTGTCCAAAACCAATTACCGAACAACAATGAGCCAGCCAGGTGTTTTCTCTTAATTTAAAATGTACAATTGTGTACATGTACAATTGAACTGATTCCTTATGCTTGGCTTATGCTTGGCTATGAACTTATTGGCCATTCAATTATAGTTGTAATAGCATTTATTTGTGTACTTAGTATGTTTGTGCATTTTGTATATTTTTTTTATTTTTTATCTTTATCTGTCAAGAATAGCATCAAATATTATATATTAGTTAGTTGCATTAAAGATACAAAAATCCCCCATTGAAAAGAATACCTGTTTGTTGACCCATCTCTGTACTGAAATGATACATATTTTCCCAATGATTGGATTACTTCAAATACAGTTTGAATTTGTGTACATAATGAAGAGGTTCATGGTTTACAACATTGTAAACAACTAATAATGTAAATCCCTGTGATTACAGGGGATAGAGAGGATTGTGCTGTTTTTTGATCTGATTTCAACAATCAGATATGATTAAATGTTAGAATGTGATTCTGGTCCTCTTTGTAGGAATTCGAATTTGGTTATCCAATCTGACCTTTTAATCACGATTAAATGTCGTTTTTCAAAGGCGATTTGGATAGTTTTGATGCTGAAATTCTGGATTATCTTGATCTCACTGGAAGGGTGGTTCTAGAAAGGTGAATGGCACTACAACCAAGACATTTTAATGTAAACTGAACAAAAATATAAATGCAACATGTAAAGTGCCGGCCCCATGTTTCTTGAGCTGAAATAAAACATCTCAGAAGTTTTCCATTGGCACAAAAAGCTTATTTCTCTCTAATTTTGTGGACACATTTGTTTACATCCCTGTTAGTGAGTGTTTTATCTTTTGTCAAGATAATCCATCCACCTGACAGGGTGGCATATCAAGAAGCTGATTAAATGGCATGACCATTACACAAGTGCACCTTGTGCTGGGGACATTGTAAGGCCACTAAAATGTGCAGTTTTGTCACACAACACAATGCCGGAGATGTCTCAAGTTTTGAGGGAGCGTGCAGTTGGCATGGTCACTGCAAGGAATGTCCACCAGAGCTGTTGCCAGAGGTTTGAATGTTGATTTCTCGACCAATGTTGTTTTAGAGAATTTGGCAGTTTGTCCAACCAGCCTCACAACCGCAGAACACTTGTAACCATGCCAGCCCAGGACCTCCACATCTGGCTACTTCACCTGCGGAATCATCAGAGGGGGTGCTGAGGACTATTTATGTTTCATTGGCTGGGCCTTGCTCCCCAGTGGATGTGCCCCTGCCCAGTCATGTGAAATCCATAGATTCGGGCCGAATTAAATTATTTAAATTGACTGATTTCCTTATATGAACTGTAACTCAACAAAATATTTGAAATTGTTGTGTTTATATTTTTGTTCAGTATAACTAAGGTGACAAGGTTTAAAAAGCAATTTTGCATCTGAAAATGAAAGGTAATGTTAAATTGGTTGTCTTAAAGTAATGTGGTCAGTTGTTATATTGAGAAGTGTCAAATAAATGCATGTACTTATGTGATATGCAGACAATTTTTAATCTAGGTACCTTTTATTAATATAGTTTACTCAGGTTGAGTTAAATGCAGAAGACACATTTCAGTTGAATGCATTCAGTTGTACAACTGACTAGCTATCCCACTTTCCCTTCCCTTACTCATATCTGTTTCATGACAGTGTTGAAGTAGTACCATAGCCTGTCCAGTAGATGGCAAGGTGTAGGCCTGAAATGCCGGATTGTGTGATCTTGATATTGTGTTATCTGAATCAGAATGATCCTATCTGGTTATTTGCTGAAAAACCGTCTCAAAAACAGCTAGATCAATCTGATCTTGCATTGCAAAAACGAGGATTACAGAATCCAGATCATTCTGAACCAGATTAAACAATTTGAGAAACTTGCTCTGGTGACATCAAGAGGCAAAAATGTGACATTGACGTGTTAAATTAATGGATCTTATATATAAGCATACTAATTAACGGTTGTCTCAGAACGGAAATGTGGTTAGTTGTTTTTCTCTCATAGGACAGTTGTAAAACATTACATTACTGGAGGATTAGATTTTTATCTCAGACTACATATTTATCTAGAGAAATGTAGAAAGAAACACAAATCTTGATTGAGCAACTTCAGTGATATATTTAGTAAATCCTTCACTGTCTTTGCCTAGTAGTGAATCACTGTTTCATTGTTCATTAATTATGCAATATATAGTGCATTGAATACACCATCTGTATTGTAACCCTGTCTCAATTTTCATTTAAACTGACCAAGAATAGACCTTTAAAAGTTGTTAGTTATATTGACCTAATTATTTTGTGTTCCTCTGACGTGATCTAGGATATTAGTGGCAATTTAATTCGTTGACATGGGATAGCTTTTGGGATAGTTGTAAATTGCAGTGTAAGTGGGCTGTGTACGTTGAGTTGCTGTCGGTGTCTGGAGTATTTATTTGCTCTAAACTAATCCAAGAATGCATTCCTCTAATGTTTTATTATGTGGTTGGAAACAGGTCCCAGTGGGCAGACAATGATATAAAACTATGTGAAACCATAAACTACCAGTTCCATAGAACGTTATGAGACCGGGACCAACAGAATGAAAGTTATGAACTAGGCTTAGAAGACTCCTCTAGATGGATTCAAATATACCTGAAATATTTATTGGATTAATTTTATTTGATTTATTATTTTATTTTATTTTATTTTATTGGATAGAGTTCTTAGTTTATTTTCATCACACTGTATCTCACTGAAGAAATAAGAAATAGACAAATAGATACAGTACGGATTATTAGATGGAGTACAGTCGTGGCCAAAAGTTTTGAGAATGATACGAATATTAATTTTCACAAAGTCTGCTGCCTCAGTGTCTTTAGATATTTCTGTCAGATGTTACTATGGAATACTGAAGTATAATTACAAGCATTTCATAAGTGTCAATGGCTTTTATTGACATGAAGTAGATGCAAAGAGTCAATATTTTCAGTGTTGACCCTTCTTTTTCAAGACCTCTGCGATCCGCCCTGGCATGCTGTCAATTAACTTCTGGGCCACATCCTGACTAATGACAGCCATTTCTTGCATAATTAATGCTTGGAGTTTGTCAGAATTTGTGGGGTTTTGTTTGTCCACCTGCCTCTTGAGGATTGACCACAAGTTCTCAATGGGATTAAGGTCTGGGGAGTTTCCTGGCCATGGACCCAAAATATCAATGTTTTGTTCCACGAGCCAATTAGTTATCACTTTTGCCTTATGGCAAGGTGCTCCATCATACTGGAAAATGCATTGTTCGTCACCAAACTGTTCCTGGATGGTTGGGAGAAGTTGCTCTCTGAGGATGTGTTGGTATCATTCTTTATTCATGGCTGTGTTCTTAGGCAAAATTGTGAGTGAGCCCACTCCCTTTGCTGAAAAGCAACCCCACACATGAATGGTCTCAGGATGCTTCACTATTGGCATGACACAGGACTGATGGTAGCGCTCACTTTGTCTTCTCCGGACAAGCTTTCTTCTGGATGCCCCAAACAATCGGAAAGGGAATTCATCAGAGAAAATGACTTTACTCCAGTCCTCAGCAGTCCAATCCCTGTACCTTTTGCAGAATATCAGTCTGTCCCTGATGTTTTTCCTGGAGAGAAGTGGCTTCTTTGCTTCCCTTTTTGACACCAGGCCATCCTCCAAAAGTATTTGCCTCACTGTGCGTGCAGATGCACTCACACCTGACCGCTGCCATTTCTGAGCAAGCTCTGTACTGGTGGTGCCCCTATCCCGCAGCTGAATCAACTTTAGGAGACGGTCCTGGCGCTTGCTGGACTTTCTTGGGTGCCCTGAAGCCTTCTTCAAAACAATTGAACCACTCTCCTTTAAGTTCTTGATGATCCGATAAATGGTTGATTTAGGTGCAATCTTACTGGCAGCAATATCCTTGCCTGTGAAGCGCTTTTTGTGCAAAGCAATGATGACGGCACGTGTTTCCTTGCAGGGAACCATGGTTGACAGAGGAAGAACAATGTTCCAAGCACCACCCTCCTTTTGAAGCTTCCAGTCTGTTATTCGAATTCAATCAGCATGACAGAGTGATCTCCAGCCTTGTCCTCGTCAACACCCACACCTGTGTTAACGAGAGAATCACTGACATGATGTCAGCTGCTCCTCTTGTGGCAGGGCTGAAATGTTTTGGGGGGGATCCAGTTAATTCGCATGGCAAAGAGGGACTTTGCAATTAATTTGAAATTCATCTGATCACTCTTCATAACATTCTGGAGTATATGCAAATTGCCATCATACAAACTGAGGCAGCAGACTTTGTGAAACTTAATATTTGTGTCATTCTCAAAACATTTGGCCACGACTGTACATGCTGTTTCTTGTCTCGCTGACAAGTGTCATCCATTGCCTTGAACAGGGAGGAACTCATGGAAGCCATGGTAAGAATGTCCCATATAATAGATTATCAATGAGAACTGCTGCAATTAATTATTTACTAAACAGCCTGGTCTGAGCTTTAGCCAACTCCTCTTTGTGTTTGTTTGTTGTCATGCCAAACATGTACCTACTAATAATGTTAATGTTAGCATGTCTGCCAGTGCCACATCTCCTTAGGTCTATTTAAGGAACTATGGCTACCTGCACATCCCACTGAATAATAGTATGAGCCAAGTTGATCAGACTTAGAAAATGACAGGGGCACTGAGGTAACCACCAAAAATCACAGTTCGTAGCATGTTCTCTCTTCTCTTGTGCTTTAGGCTGTCCTTCAGCTTGGCAGTCTTACATACTCAATATACTACATATGTGTTTAACTATAAGAACCTTTGGAACCTTCCAGAAGGCAACTAACTTAGCCGTCTCAGCAACACTTAATAAGGCCACATTGGCAATGATGACACAAACTTTGAGATCTCCTTCAATGACAAATCCCTTAAATATCAAGTCATGGGTGGGTCACTTTATTTATTCTCTTCCGGATTCATTGTTAGATATTCTTGACTTGGTGTGAGGCAAAAATATGCCCACACAATCAACTAAGGGCAAAAACAGCCTTGCCATAAATGTTTTAGCTCATTTCCAGAGGTTCTACTTGGTGTAAGATAATGCTGACCTACTGCATCTATAGCTACACCCCAGATATGGGCCTGGCAAAAACATGTGCGGCCCTGCGGTCTGTGTTTAGGTACTGAAGTAAGATGTCATCCCTGAATTTCTGGGAGGTGTTGTTTCTGTGAAGAGCAGACATCAGAATCGTGTTTCATAACAATGATCTTGTCCAGTACCATTTGACAGACCAGGTGAGTGTCAGAGTGCGCCATAGGCGTACAACTGTCACTGCAGTTTGGATGTGTGAAAGAAGGCTTTTCAGATCTCAACTGAAATGGCATGACATGAGTCTGATGTAGACGCTCTGCTGTATATGCATCTGAATGTGATATCATCTGTACTTTCACCTGTCTGTAACAATCCTCTGTCATTAAGGGGAGTCAGGCATTGTCGCAATTGTAAATGAGAACTTCTTCTCAACTTGCCTACCTGGTTAAATAAAGGTGAAATAAAAAATTGTGCATTTTGACAAAGACAAGTAGTGGACAGAGGGGAAGTCTTCTGGCCATGAACTGAGGATTGTAGCAACCCATGAGATTGGTCACGTCCTTGGCCTGGGTCACTCTCACAAGGCTCTAATGGGCCCCGTTTACCCTGGATACCATGCCAACTTCAAACTAAATCCTGATGTCATCTCTGGAATCCAAGCTCTCTGTGTTTAGGGCTGGATGATTATTTATTTTGTTAATACAGATTATGTGATCAATATCTGATAAAACATCAAATAATTCTGTAGTAAGACTTTGATTTCCTGTGGATGTTGTATGTACAGCTGAAGTTGGAAGTTTATATACATCTTAGCCAAATACATTTAAACTCAGTTTTTCACAATTCCTGACATTTAATCCTCGTAAAAATTCCCTGTTTTAGGTCATTTAGGATCACCACTTTATTTTAAGAATGTGAAATGTCAGTATAATAGTAGAGAGTGATGTATTTCAGCTTTTATTTCTTTCATCACATTCCCAGTGGGTCTGAAGTTTACATACACTCAATTAGTATTTTGTAGCATTGCCTTTAAATTGTTTAACTTGGGTCAAATGTTTTGGGTAGCCTTCCACAAGTTAACCACAATACGTTGGGTGAATTTTGGCAATTCCTCCTGACAGAGCTGGTGTAACTGAGTCAGGTTTGTAGGCCTCCTTGCTCGCACCCTATTTTTCAGTTCTGCCCACAAATTGACTATAGGATTGACATCAGGGCTTTGTGCTGGCCACTCCAATACCTTGACTTTGTTGTCCTTAAGCCATTTTGCCACAACATTTACATTTACATTTAAGTCATTTAGCAGACGCTCTTATCCAGAGCGACTTACAAACTTTGGAAGTATGCTTTTTGCCATGACCCATTTGCGACCAAGCTTTCACTTCCTGATTGATGTCTTGAGATGTTGCTTCAATATATCCACATAATTTTCCATCCTCAAGATTCCATCTATTTAGTGAAGTGCACCAGTCCCTCCTGCAGCAAGCACCCCCACAACATGATGCTGCCACCCCGGTGATTCACGATTGGGATGGTGTTCTTCAGCTTGCAAGCCTCACCCTTGTTCCTCCAAACATAACAATAGTCATTATGGCCAAACAGTTCTATGTTTGTTTCATCAGACCAGAGGACATTTCTCCAAATAGTACGATCTTTGTCCCCATGTGCAGTTGCAAACCGTAGTCTGGCTTTTTTATGGCGGATTTGGAGCAGTGGCTTCTTCCTTGCTGAGAGGCCTTTCAGGATATGTCGATATAGGACTCGGTTTACTGTGGATATAGATACTTTTGTACCTGTTTCCTCCAGCATCTTCACAAGTTCCTTTTCTGTTGTTCTGGGATTGATTTGCACCTTTTGCACCAAAGTATGTCCATCTCTAGGAGACAGAACACATCTCCTTCCTGAGCGGTATGATGGCTGTGTGGTCTCATCGTCTTGATACTTGTCTACTATTGTTTGTATTGTTTGTACTATTGTGGTGCCTTCAGACATTTGGAAATTGCTCCCAAGGATGAACTAGACTTGTGGAGGTCTACAATTTTCTTCTGAGGTCTTGGCTGATTTCTTTTGATTTTCCCATGATGTCAAGTAAAGAGGCACTGACTTTGAAGGTCGTCCTTGAAATACATCCGCAGGTACACCTCCAATTGACTCAAATGATGTCAATTAGCCTATCAGAAGCTTCTAAAGCCATGACATAATTTTCTGGAATTTTCCAAGCTGTTTAAAGGCCCAGTCAACTTAGTGTATGTAATCTTCTGACCCACTGAAATTGTGATACAGTGAGAAATCTGTTTGTAAACAATCTTTTGAAAAAATGATTGTTAGATGTCCTAAACGACTAGCCAAAACTATAGTTTGTTAACAAGAAATGTGTGGAGTGGTTTAAAAACAAGTGTTAGTGTAGATGATAAAGACCCGTTCAAGACGTTATGTGTTTGAAACCTTTGCCTTTTCTGTTCTTCTTTTGTGAAGCCAGCCAATTGTCCCACAGTATACAGAAAGCCAAATCATCCAATCCTAGAGGCAGGTCCACCACATTCTTACAAGGGTACTATGGATGCAATTATGTTAGGTAGGTACCGTAAAGATTTTATCCCCATGTCTGTCATACAAAACACAATGTAAACTATATGTGAAACTGCAAAATGGCACAGCGCTTTCCTTTGGATATACAGTATTTACAAGTGGCTATTTGTCTGATATTTATCCAACACCCAGGTCCTTTTTGCAAGACACACATCTTCAGCGGTTAGTATGTGTGGACAGTGTCTGACACTACTGGCTACAACACACCCATCCTGATCTCTGTGCTGTGGAAGGATCTACCAGGGAGCCTCAATGCAGCTGTTTACTCTTAGAGGACCAATAAGTCATACTTCCTAAAAAGTTTACCTTTTTGCCCTGACTCACACTATTCCTAGCCTGGTCCCAAATCAGTTTGTGCTGTCTTGCCAACTTCGTTGTCATTACCAACATTGTTCTACCTATACACAGGAGTCGTCAGTCAATTCAGTCTTGTACTTTAACTGGAATAACAAAGTGATATTCATTCCCGGGACCACCCGTACGTAGAATGTATGCACACATGACTGTAAGTCGCTTTGGATAAAAGCGTCTGCTAAATGGCATATATTATTATTATTATTATATTATTCAAGGTAAGGTGCAAATAAACAAACAATGTTTTGGGGATAATATGTGAACATGTAATATACCCTCTAGTCTAAACCATTTCAGAATGAGTGGACTGTAGCGACCAGATAATAGTTACCTTTCATTCTATTCCTTAGTGTTCTCAGTATTGGCAGTTGCTGGGGCAATGGACTCCAGCACGCATCCAAAACCCATCTCTTCTCTGGGGCATCCTACAACCCTGCCTTCACATGGACAAACAGCCATCTATAAGTTTTCGAAGGTAACGAGTACTGGCGCATCAACAATAACCCAAGTTATGGATAAGGGCTACTCTCTCAGAGAGAGAGAGTGTTTTATTTGTACAGTAAGACCTCAACCTCCAGAACCAGACACTATAGCCTAGCCAGTATATCACCTAACCCTATGAGGTGAAATATAGTAACATTTAAGGATGTGTATTTATTTTGACAACAGAAGAGTGACAAAAATGTTTTATATACTATCTCTTGTGCAAGGAATGTACAATGTACGTAATGTATCCCCCACATTGTATTTCACCCTCTTGTACACTGTGCATAAAACTGTTGGATTCTGGGTAAACTTTGAACATTGCTATACCAGATACATGATAGATCAGAAGTATGGTATCTGAGGGATGGTAGAGAATGTTTTTTTACATCAAAGTTAATGGTTATCTGTAGGAGTTAGATGGCTTTGGGAATGTTTAGAGGAGACAGGTGGAGACCTTAGAACCTAACAATTAACAATGTCACTGAGGGCAAAAAAGAAACACTCACTGTCAACTGCGTTTATTTTCAGCAAACTTAACATGTGTAAATATTTGTATGAACATAAGATTCAACAACTGAGACATAAACTGAACAAGTTCCACAGACATGTGACAAATGGAAATGGAGTAATATGTCCCTGAACAAAGGGTGGGTCAAAGTAAAAAGAGGCAGACAGTCAGTATCTGGTTTGGCCACCAGCTGCATTAAGTACAGCAGTGCACCTCCTCCTCATGGACTGCACTAGATTTGCCAGTTATTGCTGTGAAATGTCAACCCAATCTTCCACCAAGGCACCTGCAAGTTCCCGGACATTTCTGGGGGGAATGGCCCTAGCCCTCACCCTCCGATCCAACAGGTCCCAGACGTGCTCAATGGGATTGAGATCCGGGCTCTTCGCTGGCCATGGCGAAACACTGACATTCCTGTCTTGCAGGAAATCGCACAGAACGAGCAGTATGGCTGTTGGCAATGTCATGCTGGAGTGTAATGTCAGGATGAGCCTGCAGGAAGGGTACCACATGAGGGAGGAGGATGTCTTCCCTTTAACACACAGCGTTGAGATTGCCTGCAATGACAACAAGTTCAGTCCGATGATGCTGTGACACACTTCCCCAGATCATGACGGACCCTCCACCTCCAAATCGATCCCGCTCCAGAGGACAGGCCTCGGTGTAATGCTCATTCCTTCGATGATAAACGCGAATCCGACCATCACCCCTGATGAGACAAAACCGTGACTCGTCAGTGATGAGCACTTTTTGCCATACCTGTCTGGTCCTGCGACTGTGGGTTTGTGCCCATAGGCAATGTTGTTGCTGGTGATGTCTGGTGAGGACCTGACTTACAACAGGCCTACAAGCCCTCAGTCCAGCCTCTCTCAGCCTATTACGGACAGTCTGAGAACTGATGGAGGGATTGTGCGTTCCTGGTGTAACTCGGGCAGTTGTTCTTGCTCTCCTGTACCTGTCCCGCAGGGGTGATGTTCGGATGTAACGATCCTGTGCAGGTGTTGTTACACGTGTTCTGCCACTGCGAGGACAATCAGCTGTCCGACCTGTCTCCCTGTAGAGCTGTCTTAGCCGTCTCACAGTACGGACATTGCAATTTATTGTCCTGGCCACATTTGCCGTCCTCATGCCTCCTTGCAGCATGCATAAGGCATGTTCATGCAGATGAGCAGGGACCCTGAGCATCTTTCTTTTGGTGTTTTTCAGAGTCAGTAGAAATACCTCGTTAAGTGTCCTAGGTTTTCATAACTGTGACCTAACCCTAACCCTTGCCCACCATCTGTATGCTGTTAGTGTCTTAATGACCGTTCCACAGGTGTATGTTCATTAATTATTTATGGTTCATTGAACAAGCATGGGAAACAGTGTTTAAACCCTTTACAATGACGATCTGTGAAGTTATTTGGATTTTTACTCATTATCTATGAAAGCCAGGGTCCTGATAAGGAGACGTTTCTTTTTTTTGCTGAGTTTATAGCGTTTACATTGTGTCAGGATATGTTATTGTTAGGCATCAGGGATCCTCTGGGAGGAGAAGAGACACAGTCTGGTATCAATAACCATGACAGCCTTGAGTTGGGGAGGGGTGAGCACTGGGTAGAGGTGAGGTTAGATGAAGTGAGGAAGAACAGATATCACTAAGGTTCTGTCTAGCAACAGAGATGCGTTGGCTGTTCAGTTGTGGAGGAGACTCAGCCTAGGAGACAGGGTTAAATATTAGTACTTGTGTGAATTTTTTTGTTGCCTGAATTACAGCTGTAATGACCCTTTGGGAAGAATTAAACTTGGTTAAGCTTCTCTAGTGTCCGTGAGTTATTTACTCAAAATTGGAACCTAACAACTGTAACAATGGATATCTTCACAAAAATTATATTAGCAAACTGACCAAAATAAAGCAATTTGATTTATTTTAGTAATGATCAATGGTTATATTACGATTGACTGTCAGATACCTTTAGAAAGACAAAATAATAAACAAAACAACAAGGTGAATTAGTTGGCTGAATCTCTTGTCTCAAGAATCAGTCTTTTCTTTATACAGCAGTGTATGAATTGTCTGCTGGAGAGAGGTGTTGGGCATCTTAGTGGAACGGGGAGGTGATGCCTACTATTTGGTGTTCGTCCCTCAGACCCTGTAGACAAGGGAGGAGGCATTCAGGGGAACCATGAAGCCTGTCTCAAAGTCTAAGTCTATCGTGGTGTGGTTGACTGTGCTGTTGCTGATGATGCTGCTGCTAGAGGAGCCTGTACCCATCTGGCGGTCACGAAGGCTCTGGATGTAACTCTGGAAGGTAAAGTGGTAAAGAAAAAACATTATTGTTGCATTGATCCTCTGTCTATGATGATAGAAAAAAATGCAATATTTTAAAACATGACATGCAACTAATTGTCTATTAGCTACGTGCGTAACGTTTTTCAAAAAAGTGTCTGAATCAAGCTCATTCATGCCCATTAGGACATGCCCATTAGGAGTGAAGTAACTCACTGGGGCCAGGACGTCTCCAGCATAACGCTTTAGAATTGGAGGCTTGCGATGGCGGTAAGTGCCCAGCTGGGGTCGTCTCTGGGCATCTCTCTGTCTGATTCGCATCAGTTGGACCTGTCTTTGTCGTCCACTGGCAGGTACTGGAGGGCATTCAGAGTAAAATAGCATTAGACAGAAAAACAGAATTATGTTGTAACCGGTCAGTTTAACCTAAGTATCAAATGAAGTAGTAATGACAACGAGGAAGTAAGCGTTTCATATTTTTTCTGAAACTGTGCCACTCACCTTCTGTGTGTGACAGTCCTTTGGCAGTGAGCATCCATTGCACCATTACCCCCATCAGACTAAATAGAGGAAATACGCCTGTTATAACCCAGCTGTACCAGCAGAGGGGCCGAGGGGGAACCTGAGACAGGATGTCGTACGCATGGCCAGCCAGCAGAGACGTCTCTACAAAGTAGTCCACGCATGCCATCACCACAGCGGCTCCGACTGCAGCCGTGGCGAGCACAGTGAATAGTTTCTGCCACTGCAGTGTGAGAGTGGCACAAAAGGTGCTCGTGGCTAGGATTGCACCGAGAGGCACCCATAGTGGGGTAAGACTGTAAAACTGTCTGACAACCAGTAGGTTGGCAAGGGTGAGCAGAAACCCCAGCTCTAGGCCAGTAATGATGAGCCCCACAGTCTGTACCAGCATAGTTACCAGGGCACAGAGTACAGATACTCCTAGGAGGATACCTGCTTTGGTCTCCATAGTCAACTGGGTATCCAGCACAGGCTCCTTAAGGTACAACAGGCAGACTAGCGCAGAGCCAAACATGAAGCCTGACAGGAACATGACCATCTTAAAGCAGCGGTATCCTAAAGAAAGAGAGACAAGTGGAGAGATGTTAAGTAATAAGATGGAGAAGGAAACAAAATGTACTAAAGTGAACTAGGTTTATTAATCATTTTTATTTGACCCCTTTTTCTCCCCAATTTTGTGGTATCCAATTGTTTTAGTAGCTACTATCTTGTCTCATCACTACAACTCCCGTACGGGCTCGGGAGAGACGAAGGTTGAAAGTCATGCATCCTCCGATACACAACCCAACCAAGCCGCACTGCTTCTTAACACAGCGCGCATCCAACCCGGAAGCCAGCCGCACCAATGTGTCGGAGGAAACACTGTGCACCTGGCAACCTTGGATCGCACGCACTGCGACCAGCCTGCCACAGGAGTCGCTGGTGTGCGATGAGACAAGGTAAAGTGAACTAGGTTTGACTGAGTAGGGATTGTTTTTTATTAAAAATAGATGTCAGAGTTTGGTATACTGTACAGTTTACAGAATATTAGAGAGAAAGTTTACATCACATGATGCATAGTCTGCTTAAGAAAAACGAAGTGTTTCTTATATCAGACATCAACATTTAATGGATTTGGACCAGGCCAGAAAGCTGCCTGCATTATCCCAGGTGGCTGTTTTCTGACTCTCTCTCAGAGGAATGCAACAGAACCAGGTGACCCATCTACCTCTCTCCTAGCCTGGAGCTTATCCATTATAACCCTGGCTAGTCTAGGTCAAATACCTGGCCCTCCTGTTTTTACTATAAGGCTTAGGGTGAGCTGAGGAAATCACTTCAGTTAGTATGACGAGGTTAAATGTCAGCTGGGAATTAAATGTTGATGTATCTAGTGGAGCATTAGAGTGTTTTGTGAAAATACTGTAATTGAATTGCAGATATGCCTATCATGTCTTTAATGTGTAAGTCCTTGAGAGTACACATGTGGAAGTTCCAACTGTCCTCTATTACAGGTCAGGAACTTACCAAAAAAGCAGTAGATTAGGCCTAACAAAAGGCATACTGAGCAGACGATGGATGGGATGAGGTCATACTTCCTTGTGAACCCCAACTCACATGCATCCACTTCAGCCAAGCCAGAGAGGATATATTGATCAACTTCAGCCTGGCTCAGCACTGCCCCATCAGTGACCAAGAGTGAGCTGGGGTCTGCCATCTTGGAGCAGCCGTTCAACAGGTCTGGATAATTACTGTGCTTTTATTTAGCAATTAAGGCCATCTGTGTAACCATATTGTTTTCCTGGTTTAATCTCATTTGGGAGCATATGTCAACAGTCAACACCAAGCCAGTATATTGTCAGTATTCCATTAGGACAGGACTTTGCTTCATTAATTCAATGAAAGAATGTGACAAATGCTTCATGTTGTTAGAATGTAAGTGCTGAGGAAACAGGAAGCTCCTGTGAGATGTGTTTGAATCAGACCATTTCCTGCCCTGCACCTGTAACAAGAGGAGAGGAGAATCAAATACAGCCAGAGAAAATTATATGACATCTGTAATAGGCAGACTCTAAATGATCAAACTGGACTCTTCATATCTAGACTTCACATTTACATCTAAGGTAGATAATAGATTGCATGAATACGATGTATTTCAAGAAAAATCCCTCTGTACTCCATAACCCTATCCCTAGGAACCAGAAAAGGAAACTGAGATTTTATCTGGGTCACACTTTTTTTTTCTTGACCCTTTGTTAAAATAGAGGATGCAGATGAGGAAACGAGGGGTGGCTTGATGCCGACTGAGTCATTGGGCCTCTTTGTTTTGAACATATGGTAAAGATCTCCAGTCACAGAACAATGCTAAGAAAACAAACACCCCAACAGTAGGACATACCGTTCCAAAACTCCAAAAAGGCATTGTATATTTTTGAATACACAATGTCGCTTGCAGATGGGCTCAAAAGCTGGGGAAAAATATTGAAAACTATGTAACACAATTAAACAAAATCAAAAATCTGGACAAAAAAGCAATACCTTCAGCATTCAAACCATTACTTTAAATGTGCACATGTACCTTGTTGATCGCATACTTACTTCTGCACACAAGGATAAATTGGGTTGCGTTAATCAACAGAGTATACTCTATGTTATAAGCTTTTAGGCAGATCCCCAGATAATTGAATTAGAGGCCTATTAGTGGAGTCTAGTGAGGCTCATGTCCTTCTGTTCTGACATCTGCTTGTAAGTCACACAGAAAACACTATCACTTTCTATGGCACCAATCAAGTGATTTCCACTATTAGAATCTAATTAAGATATCAGGATGATAAACTTCGCATTTTTGATAGCGAATTAAAACTGGACACAGCCATTTTCCAAAAAGAGACTCCCTATATATTTATATAGTCAGACGCATGACCTCATTGTTTATTACTAAATAATTACTAAATATATGACTAAATAGTCATATACAACAGGCATTACATGAGTTGTATAGCAACTTCCACTTTGATAATTAATAGGTGGGATCACGTATTTTGATCAGACATAACAGACATATGCCTACCAGAGAGTATTTGTGATCATGAGTTTACAAATACTGTTTGCATGAATTGTTTTAAGAGTCTGAAAATAAGTAGTCTTACCGGACATGAGGCTTATCCAGAATTACAATCTGTGATGAGAAGAAATAAGACTGCTACTGATTTGTCACTTTGTATGGTATTCTAGGTGGAGGAGTTATATCTGTTCCCTCTGTCTTTGCTGTGTTGAGGACATCCTACTCATGCGTGCGTTCCTCTCATCTGTGGACACTGGACGGCTGACAGCATCAGTGCAAGAAGTGACCATCTGTCGCAAGCTTGTGCAGATTAGAGGTGAGGGAATACTGTTTTTGTCCACATGATGTCTCTCTAGTCATACAGATTTGCAACAGAGGAAAATGTAAGATTGGTTGAACCCATTGCCAGACATGTTTCGTCATGAGTCAGGCATGATGTAAGTTAACATGTTAGGGATGGAATATGGAAGTTTACGTTCTAGGAAAAGTGAGTGGTCCAGAAAAGAGATTCTGGATGTGATGAGTCAACAGCTCATCCATTAAATACACATTAAATAAACTCATGTAGTCTCATATCTCAGTGAATATTAAATATAAAAAAAATAAGATGTCAAAAATCGGACAAAGGAGCCTTGGGATTTATTCTGTAGGTTCAAGATTTTTTTACGGAATATGAATATACAGTCACATCCGAAATGTGTAACGGCGTTCTTCGTTTGTCGAGAGTCGGACCGGAATGCAGCGTAGTGGTTACTCATGTCTTTAATGAACAAAGATCGTGATACATGAAATAACTTATACAAAAACAACAAACGGAACATGAAACCTATTACAGCCTATCTGGTGAAACTACACAGAGACAGGAACAATAACCCACAAAATCCAAAGCGAAACCCAGGCTACCTAAATACGGTTCCCAATCAGAGACAACGAGAATCATCTGACTCCGATTGCGAACCGCCTCAGGCAGCCAAGCCTATACAACAACCCTACTCAGCCGTAATCCCAATAATACAAAAACCCCAATATGAAATACAACAACATAAACCCATGTCACACCCTGGCCTGACCAAATAATAAAGAAAACACAAAATACTAAGACCAAGGCGTGACAAAATGATTGTCAACCTTGAAAAAGATTAGCATAAAAGACTGTATAGAATGAATAATACAAATACGGAGCTAGGTTGTATGCTCAAATAATTATAATATTTTATAGGAATGAACATGCTCAGAGAAATATTTTGTTTAAAAATGTATATATATTGGCACCCCTTTTTTCAGTACTTAGTGCACCCTCCCATTTCGAGGATAACGGCACTTAGCCTTTTTTTCTATACTGTTTAATGAGTTTGAAGAACACATTAGGAAGGATCTCAGACCATTCCTCCATACAGAATCTTTTCAGATCCTTGATATCCTTCAGTCTGTGCTGATGGACTGCCCTCTTCAATTCAAACCACAGGTTTTAATTGGGGTTCAAGTCCTGAGACTGAATGTTGATTTTGTGGTTAATTAACCATTTCTTTGTGGATTTTTGTGTTTTACATTTACATTACATTTAAGTCATTTAGCAGACGCTCTTATCCAGAGCGACTTACAAATTGGTGCATTCACCTTATGACATCCAGTGGAACAGCCACTTTACAATAGTGCATCTAAATCTTTTAAGGGGGGGTGAGAAGGATTACTTTATCCTATCCTAGGTATTCCTTAAAGAGGTGGGGTTTCAGGTGTCTCCGGAAGGTGGTGATTGACTCCGCTGTCCTGGCGTCATGAGGGAGTTTGTTCCACCATTGGGGAGCCAGAGCAGCGAACAGTTTTGACTGGGCTGAGCGGGAACTGTACTTCCTCAGTGGTAGGGAGGCGAGCAGGCCAGAGGTGGATGAACGCAGTGCCCTTGTTTGGGTGTAGGGCCTGATCAGAGCCTGGAGGTACTGTTCCCCTCACAGCTCCGTAGGCAAGCACCATGGTCTTGTACATCACAAGGCAAGACCAACAGGCTCTAGTTTTATCATGATTATTGTCCAGTCATATGGTCAAGTGCTACAAAGAACGATCTAGTTAGGCTGCAGCTGGCCCAGAACAGAGCAGCACGCCTTGCTCTTCATGGTAATCAGAGGGCTGATATAAATACTAGGCATGCCAGTCTCTCTTGGCCGAGAGTTGAGGAAAGACTGATGGTTTCTTACAAAAACAAGAATTGACACCATGTTGGAAATTCCAAATAATTTGCATAATCAACTTACACACAGCACCGACACTAGGACTGGGGACGATCTGGCTTAAATATCATACCCCTATATTTTTCACATTTTTTTACAGTATTTAAAAAAAAAAAAGTTTTTTATTTCTTATATAAAGGATTACAACAAATGAATTCTAAGTGGGTTTTCATTAGCTTAATCCAATCTGACAGCATTAAACAACATTAAACAACACTCATTAGCTTAATCCAATCTGATTTTTGTTGTAACAGCATTAAACAACACTGACAGTAAATAACAGTAGTGCTATTGGTTAAACTTTTACTAAAAACACAGGAACACTAATAAATAACGTTGCAAAAAGAAAATAAAAACTGAATATATTCACAGTGAGACGGTTACGGTGAAGGAAAACAAGCCCGTCTACGGTCCATGGCTTCAGTACTTCGCGGTTGGGGTCATTGTCTTGCTGGAAGATCCACTTGCAGCCAAGTTTCAACCTCCTGGCAGAGGCAACCAGGTTTTAGGCTAAATTGTCCTGCATGATACTTGGTAGAGTTCATGATGCTGTTGACCTTAACAAGGGCCCCAGGACCAGTGGAAACAAAACAGCTTCATAACATCGAAGATCCGCCTCCATATTTTGCAGTAAGTATGATGTTCTTTTCTGCATATGCATCCTTCTTTCAAGGCCAAACCCATCACCCTTCTCTGTGGCCAAAGAGCTCTATTTTTGTCTCATCTAACCATAGCACCTGGTTCCAATCCAAGAGCCAATGCCGTTTAGCAAACTCCAGGCGTTTACTTTTGTTGGTTGCTCTCAATAAAGCTTTTTTATGGCAACTCTTCCAAATAGCCCATTGGTTTGGTGGCGTCTAATTGTAGATTTGGAGACTTGGTGACCCCAAGATGCGGCAAAGTTTTGTAATTCTCCATCTGTGGCTTCAATGCCATTTGTTAAACTGAGATAAACAAAAAAAGTTGAATGATAATACAATTTATAGCTGGGTGAATGATAATACAGATTAAAATAATCATTAGGTGTCAAAATGATTGGCACCCCTATCTTTTTGAGTAATAATAAACTATTAAATTAAATATTTCTCTCTGAGCAACTGAATGAGTATAAAATAATATATATATTTTTTAAATGTAGCATACAATATAGCTCGGTATTTATATTATTTATTTTATACAATATTTTTTGCTCATCTTTATCAAGGGTGTCAATAATTTGGATGTGACCGTACCAGTGGCAACCCCTCCCATTTGAAGATAGATAAAGCTAAAGTTATGATTCTAGACACTTCTTAAAGAGATGGAATCTTGATGCTCCTTAAAGAGAACAAAATAATTTAATTCCAAAACGCTAAAAATAGCGTTTTGTAATTAACTGTTGGGTTGTTTTTTTTAATGGGCAAGACAAAATATTGAAGTGCCTTTGGATGGGGTATGGTAGTAGGTGCCAGGCGCACCGGTTTGAGTGTCAAGAACTGCAACGTTGGTGGGTTTTTCACGCTCAACAGTTTCCCGTGTGTATCAAGAATGGTCCGCCACCCAAAGGACATCCAGCCAACTTGACACAATTGGGGGAAGCATTGCAGTTAACATGGGCCAGCATCCCTGTAGAACGCTTTCTACACCTTGTAGAGTCCATGCCCTGACAAATTGAGGCTGTTCTGAGGGGAAAAGGGGGGTGCAACTCAATATTAGGAACGTGTTCCAAATGTTTTGTTCAACTCAACAGATAAATAATTAGTACTACTAGGTTTTACACAGTCAAATATAACAAATAACTACATTTTTTATAAATAAATGTACAAATGATTCATTTGTGACATCAATATTTAAATAAATAATAATAATGCTATACAGTAATATGAGATCTGTATGTAAAACATTTACATTTGACATTTTAGTAATTTAGCAGATGCTCTTATCCAGAGCGACTTATAGTAAGGGCATTCATAAGATAGCTAGGTGAGACAACCACATATCACAGTCAGATATACAGTATACGAACAATCCATTCCAGCTAAACAATGGATATTTAACATTTTGCAAAATATATTAATCTATATTTTTAGAACAATCATATTTTACACACCATAAGCAATCATTTCTGATGGAAAAAAAGCAAATATGAAATTGGTAGACATAGCGTTTTGGAAATAAACTCTTTAAATCAAATCAAATTTATTTATATAGCCCTTCATACATCAGCTGATATCTCAAAGTGCTGTACAGAAACCCAGCCTAAAACCCCAAACAGCAAGCAATGCAGGTGTAGAAGCACGGTGGCTAGGAAAAACTCCCTAGAAAGGCCAAAACCTAGGAAGAAACCTTAGAGAGGAACCAGGCTATGTGGGGTGGCCAGTCCTCTTCTGGCTGTGCCGGGTGGAGATTATAACAGAACATGGACAAGATGTTCAAATGTTCATAAATGGCCAGCATGGTCAAATAATAATAAGGCATAACAGTTGAAACTGGAGCAGCAGCACGGCCAGGTGGACTGGGGACAGCAAGGAGTCATCATGTCAGGTAGTCCTGAGGCATGGTCCTAGGGCTCAGGTCCTCCGAGAGAGAGAAAGAGAGAATTAGAGAGAGCACACTTAAATTCACACAGGACACCGAATAGGACAGGAGAAGTACTCCAGATATAACAAACTGAACCTAGCCCCCCGACACAAACTACTGCAGCATAAATACTGGAGGCTGAGACAGGAGGGGTTTAAGGCCACCTGTTTAAGGCCACCATGACATTTATAAGACTCATATATATCCCTCAAAAGTAATGCCAGGATAAGAATATTGGGTTTAAAAGACAACAAATGGAAGTCTCCTCAGAGGGTTGACACTGTAGAGATGAATTTGACTGGATAATTCAAACCTGCTCTCAAAGGGGGAATCTCTGACTGTCCTTTTTGCACCCCTTGATATATAGTGGGTATTTATTTATTCTTTTGATTTAACTAGGCAAGTCAGTTAAGAACAAATTCTTATTTTCAATGACGTGGGTTAACTGCCTGTTCAGGGGCAGAACGACAGATTTGTACCTTGTCAGCTCAGGGATTTGAACTTGCAACCTTTGGGTTACTAGTCCAACGCTCTAACCACTAGGCTGGTATGTTTTACTACTCATTACAAATCACATATAGTGAGACCCCAACATGGAGGTATATGAGGGTTGTGGAGTATAAAGAAAACTAAGGCTGACACCACATTTTATTACGTTACAGCCTTCTTCTTAATTGGATTAAATAAATACAAAATCCTCAGCAATCTATACACAATACCCCATAATGACAAAGCGAAAACAGGTTCTTACATGTTTGCAAATTTATAAAAAACAGAAATACCTTATTTACATAAGTATTCAGACCCTTTGTTATGAGACTCGAAATTGAGCTCAGGTACATCCTGTTTCCATTGATCATCCTTGACAAGTATCTACAACTTGATTGGAGTCCACCTGTGGTATATTCAATTGATTGGACATGATTTGGAAAGGCACACACCTGTCCCACAGTTCACAGTGCATGTCCGAGAAAATAACAAGCAATGAGGTCGAAGGAATTGTTCGTGGAGCACCGAGACAGGATTGTGTCGAGGCACAGATCTGGGGAAGGGCACCAAAGCAGCATTGAAGGTCCCTAGGAACACAGTGGCCTCCATCATTCTTAAATGGAAGAAGTTTGAAACCACCAAGACTCTTCCTAGAGCTGGCCGCCCGGCTAAACTGAGCAATCGGGGGAGAAGGGCCTTGGTCATGGAGGTGAACCAAGAACCCGATGCTCAAATCTCCAAGAGGTTTCTAACTGAATGCAGTTTAATGAAGAGTCACCAGACTCACCACAGCTGAAGATGTTCATTTAAAAAACAAATTAACTGCCTTAATCCATATTGCACAGGGAAGAGGTGTCATAACCTCAGTAGAGAGTTATGAACAGGTGCCAAATTGCAGGATTGGATTTATGATAAAGATAGATTTGGATACATTATGCACTCTCTTTTATTGCTCAGTATTATAACTGAGTGCACAGTTTCTGCTTGTGTGGAATTACTCAGATCGGAGATCATGCCTATTTAACAAGGTGTAAAAATACTTTTTTTGCATGTTGAGATGACATCACCCTCTTGGCCTCTTCAAGCAGTTATACATAAGCAGATGTCCAAAATATTGAAAAGTACATTTAAATAGACACTTGGTATCCTTTGTAACACTGTTGGACTATGGATTTTATTAGTTGTCCCAATTGACTTTTTCTGCCACCTAGCCATGTCAAATATGACCACACCACACGTAGCAAAAGATTTTCCTCAACAGAGAAAAATAAGCAGAATATATTTTATACCTACGGGCACTGTTGCTCACTGACATATCAAACTGCAAGTTTAATTCTCAAGACCTTTCTACGTGGGATTCTTTATGGCACTGCTGATTGGAAAGAAGAGTGTATTGATTGAATGACCATTTCACCTCCATAAATGGAAGGTATTTTTCACTTCAATGGTCTAGTGGTACACCGTCCAGCCGAGGAACGGTGGCATCGACTCTATGAATATAAAATGGCTGTAGCATGGGCAAAGTCAATAAATAACAAATTCAGTCTGATGTTTCAGATGACTCATCTAGCCAAAGTTTGGGAAACTGATATAGAAATAGATTTAGTTGTATACACTCTAGGAGCAGAATTTTCACTATTTTTAAGACGGAACCTGCAGAGTGAAATCCCTAGAAGTACAGTACGCAGAAGATTTGAGGTGACAATTTTTATGGGCCGAACAGTTTTCATATAATACAGATTCTACAGTTTTCTTGTGAATATACTGTATGTCAAAGAGAGTATCGTAACTTGTTGACTATACTCTACCTTTGGGAAATCCATGAGAAAATCCATTGAGTTCCACTTGTTGCATCACTCGCAGTTTCAATAATGGCAAAGAAACAATGAGTGCTTTTCAATAAAGGCATTGTTTTTTTTCATGAGAATGAATTGAAGACAATAGAATGTTCAGTCCATAGGCCTGATCTAGAAAATAAATCAAATCAAATATTGTTGGTCACATACATATATTTAGCAGATGTTATTGTGGGTTTAACAAAATGCTTGTGTACCTAAATCCAACAGTACAGTAGTATCTAACAATTCACAACAATACACAAATCTAAAAGTAAAAGAATGGAATTAAGAAACACATAAATATTAGGCCAAGCAATGTCAGAGTGCTATTGACTAAAATACAGTGGAATAGAATACAGTATATACATATGAGATTTGTAAAGCAGAATGTAAACAATATTAAAGTGACGTGTCCCATTTATTAAAGTGACCAGTGATTCCATGTTTATGTATATAAGGCAGCAGCCTCTAAGGTGCAGGGTTGAGTAAGCAGGTGATAGCCGGCTAGTGATGGCTATTTAACAGTCTGATAGCCTTGAGATAGAAGCTGTTTTTCAGTCTCTCGGTCCCAGCTTTGATGCACCTGTAGTGACCTTGCCTTCTGGATGATAGCTGGGTGAACAGGCCGTGCCTCGGGTGGTTGATGTCCTTGATGTTCTTTTTGGGCTTCCTGTGACATCGGGTGCTGTAGGTTTCCTGGAGGGCAGGCAGTGTGCCCCCAGTGATGCGTTGGGCAGACCGCACCACACCGATATCTGGAGAGCCCTGCGGTTGTGGGCAGTGCATTTGCTGTACCAGACGGTGATACAGCCTGACAGGATGCTCTCAATTGTGCATCTATAAAAGTTTGTGAGGGTCTTTTAAAAAATTTTTTTATTATTTTTTATTTAAACTTTATTTAACCAGGTAGGCTAGTTGAGAACAAATTCTCATTTGCAACTGCGACCTGGCCAAGATAAAGCATAGCAGTGTGAACAGACAACACAGAGTTACACATGGAGTAAACAATTAACAAGTCAATAACACAGTAGAAAAAAGGGGAGTCTATATACATTGTGTGCAAAAGGCATGAGGATGTAGGCGAATAATTACAATTTTGCAGATTAACACTGGAGTGATAAATGATCAGATGGTCATGTACAGGTAGAGATATTGGTGTGCAAAAGAGCAGAAAAGTAAATAAATAAAAACAGTATGGGGATGAGGTAGGTAAAAATAGGTGGGCTATTTACCGATAGACTATGTACAGCTGCAGTGATCGGTTAGTTGCTCAGATAGCAGATGTTTGAAGTTGGTGAGGGAGATAAAAGTCTCCAACTTCAGCGATTTTTGCAATTCGTTCCAGTCAGAGGCAGCAGAGAACTGGAACGAAAGGTGGCCAAATGAGGTGTTGGCTTTAGGGATGATCAGTGAGATACACCTGCTGGAGCGTGTGCTACGGATGGGTGTTGCCATCGTGACCAGTGAACTGAGATAAGGTGGAGCTTTACCTAGCATGGACTTGTAGATGACCTGGAGCCAGTGGGTCTGGCGACGAATATGTAGCGAGGGCCAGCCGACTAGAGCATACAGGTCGCAGTGGTGGGTGGTATAAGGTGCTTTAGTGACAAAACAGATGGCACTGTGATAAACTGCATCCAGTTTGCTGAGTAGAGTGTTGGAAGCAATTTTGTAGATGACATCGCCGAAGTCGAGGATCTGTAGGATAGTCAGTTTTACTAGAGTAAGTTTGGCGGCGTGAGTGAAGGAGGCTTTGTTGCGGAATAGAAAGCCGACTCTAGATTTGATTTTCGATTGGAGATGTTTGATATGAGTCTGGAAGGAGAGTTTACAGTCTAGCCAGACACCTAGGTACTTATAGATGTCCACATATTCAAGGTCGGAACCATCCAGGGTGGTGATGCTGATCAGGCATGCGGGTGCAGGCAGCGAACGGTTGAAAAGCATGCATTTGGTTTTACTAGAGTTTAAGAGCAGTTGGAGGCCACGGAAGGAGTGTTGTATGGCATTGAAGCTCGTTTGGAGGTTAGATAGCACAGTGTCCAAGGACGGGCCGGAAGTATATAGAATGGTGTCGTCTGCGTAGAGGTAGATCAGGGAATCGCCTGCAGCAAGAACAACATCATTGATATTTACAGAGAAAAGAGTCGGCCCGAGGACTGAACCCTGTGGCACCCCCATAGAGACTGCCAGAGGACCGGACAGCATGCCCTCCGATTTGACACACTGAACTTTGTCTGCAAAGTAGTTGGTGAACCAGGCAAGGCAGTCATCCGAAAAACCGAGGCTACTGAGTCTGCCTATAAGAGTATGGTGATTGACAGAGTCGAAAGCCTTGGCAAGGTCGATGAAGACTGCTGCACAGTACTGTCTTTTATCGATGGCGGTTATGATATCGTTTAGTACCTTGAGCGTGGCTGAGGTGCACCTGTGACCGGCTCAGAAACCAGATTGCACAGCGGAGAAGGTACGGTGGGATTCGAGATGGTCAGTCACCTGTTTGTTGACTTGGCTTTCGAAGACCTTAGATAGGCAGGGCAGGATGGATATAGGTCTGTAACAGCTTGGGTCCAGGGTGTCTCCCCCTTTGAAGAGGGGGATGACTGCGGCAGCTTTCCAATCCTTGGGGATCTCAGACGAAATGATAGAGAGGTTGAACAGGCTGGTAATAGGGGTTGCGACAATGGCGGTGGATAGTTTCAGAAATAGAGGGTCCAGATTGTCAAGCCCAGCTGATTTGTACGGGTCCAGGTTTTGCAGCTCTTTCAGAACATCTGCTATCTGCATTTGGGTAAAGGAGAACCTGGAGAGGCTTGGGCGAGTAGCTGCAGGGGGGGGCGGAGCTGTTGGCGGAGGTTGGAGTAGCCAGGCGGAAGGCATGGCCAGCCGTTGAGAAATGCGTGTTGAAGTTTTCGATAATCATGGATTTATCGGTGGTGACCGTGTTACCTAGCCTCAGTGCAGTGGGCAGCTGGGAGGAGGTGCTCTTGTTCTCCATGGACTTCAGTATCCCAGAACTTTTTGGAGTTGGAGCTACAGGATGCAAATTTATGTCTGAAGAAGCTGGCCTTAGCTTTCCTGACTGACTGCGTGTATTGGTTCCTGACTTCCCTGAACAGTTGCATATCGCGGGGACTATTCGATGCTATTGCAGTCCGCCACAGGATGTTTTTGTGCTGGTCGAGGGCAGTCAGGTCTGGAGTGAACCAAGGGCTATATCTGTTCTTAGTTATGCATTTTTTGAACGGAGCATGCTTATCTAAAATGGTG
This sequence comes from Oncorhynchus gorbuscha, assembly GCF_021184085.1. NCBI lineage: Eukaryota > Metazoa > Chordata > Actinopteri > Salmoniformes > Salmonidae > Oncorhynchus > Oncorhynchus gorbuscha. The sequence continues at coordinate 87,610,015 of NC_060175.1, read as the reverse complement.
AGGAAGTTACTTTTAAAGAATGACCAGGCATCCTCAACTGAGGGGATGAGGTCAATGTCCTTCCAGGATACCCGGGCCAGGTCGATTAGAAAGGCCTGCTCACAGAAGTGTTTTAGGGAGCGTTTGACAGTGATGAGGGGTGGTCGTTTGACTGCGGCTCCGTAGCGGATACAGGCAATGAGGCAGTGATCGCTGAGATCTTAAGGGCCAAGACAAATGTCTTCAGCCTCCCGAGGTTGAAGAGGTGCTGTTGTGCCTTCTTCTCCACACTGACTGTGTGGGTGGACCATTTGAGTGTCCGTGATGTGTATGCCGAGGAACTTGAAGGTTTCTACCTTCTCCAATGCGGTCCTGTCGATGTGGATATGGGTATGCTCCCTCTGTTCTCTCACGTCACCCCGCTCCTCCGTTCTCTCCACTGGCTTCCAGTTGAAGCTCGCATCCGCTACAAGACCATGGTGCTTGCCTACGGAGCTGTGAGGGGAACGGCACCTCAGTACCTCCAGGCTCTGATCAGGCCCTACACCCAAACAAGGGCACTGCGTTCATCCACCTCTGGCCTGCTCGCCTCCCTACCACTGAGGAAGTACAGCTCCCGCTCAGCCCAGTCAAAACTGTTCTCTGCTCTGGCCCCCCAATGGTGGAACAAACTCCCTCACGACGCCAGGACAGCGGAGTCAATCACCACCTTCCGGAGACACCTGAAACCCCACCTCTTTAAGGAATACCTAGGATAGGATAAGTAATCCCTCACCTCATCTCACCCCCCCCCCTTTAAGATTTAGATGCACTATTGTAAAGTGACTGTTCCACTCGATGTCATAAGGTGAATGCACCAATTTGTAAGTCGCTCTGGATAAGAGCTGTCATGTTTTGTCTTATATTGTCTTGTCATTTTGCTTTTCCTTCTGTTCGTTTTCCCCCTGCTGGTCTTTTTAGGTTCGTTCCCCTTTTTCTCTCTCCCTTCCTCTCTCTCTCTTCTCTCTATCGTTCCGTTCCTGCTCCCAGCTGTTCCTATTCCCCTAATCAATCATTTAGTCTTCCCACACCTGTTCCCTATCTTTTCCCCTGATTAGAGTCCCTATTTCTTCCCTTGTTTTCCGTTCCTGTCCTGTCGGATCCTTGTCTATTGTTCACCGTGCTGTGTCTGTGTATCGCCCTGTCGTGTCGTGTTTCCCTCAGATGCTGCGTGGTGAGCAGGTGTCTGAGTCTGCTACGTTCAAGTGCCTTCCCGAGGCAACCTGCAGTTCATGATCGAGTCTCCAGTCTGTTCTCGTCATTACGAGTGGAATTGTGCTTTATGATTGTATATTTACTTTACTGGATTAAAGACTCTGTTTTCGCCAAGTCGCTTTTGGGTCCTCATTCACCTGCATAACAAGAGCGTCTGCTAAATGACTTAAATGTAAATGTAAATGTCTGCGGTTTCCTGAAGTCCACAATCAGCTCTTTTGTTTTGTTGAGGGAAAGGTTGTTTTCCTGACACCACTCTGCTAGGGCTCTCACCTTCTCCCTGTAGGCTGTCTCGACATTGTTGGTAATCAGGCCTACTATTGTTGTGTCGTCTGCAAACTTGATGACTGAGTTGAAGGTGTGCGTTGCCACGCATGGGTGAACAGAGAGTGAGCTTGGAGGGTACTATGGTGTTGAATGCTGAGTTATAGTCAATGAAAAGCATTTTTACGTAGGTATTCCTCTAGTCCAGATGGGATAGGGCAGTGTGCAGTGCGATGGCGATTGCATCGTCTGTGGATCTATTGGGGCAGTAAGCAAATTGAAGGGGGTCGAGGGTGTCAGGTAAGGTAGAGGTGATATGATCCTTAACTAGCCTCTCAAAGCACTTCATGCTGACAGAAGTGAGTGCTACGGGGCGATAGTCATTTAGTTCAGTTACCTTTGCTTTCTTGGGTACAGGAACAATGGTGGATATCTTGAAGCAAGTGGGGACAGCAGACTGGGATAGGGAGAGATTGAATGTCCGTAAACACTCCAGTCAGTCTTGTGACACTGTATATCAAATAGATTTCCACAACATCTACTAGGCCTACACCATACTACAGCCATTAGATGCCTGTGGACCATAAGTTATCATATCGCTGAATGGTTTAATGAAGTTTGAGATGTACTGTATATAGTTTGTTATGCAGCAGCAACCCAACAATAATCTTGGGTTCTCTGTAAGCTCCACTTCTATTGAAAAGAAATGGCCACAGAAATGACTAGTAAAATGGAAGTGTACTGATGTATTTCTTATGTGTCCAGCCTTTGCAGTCTGATGTAGTGTCCATTTCAGGACATCCTCTGTTTTCTTTTGAAAGTCTCTCATTCCTCCATCTGCCAAATATTTAGTCTATTCACATTTAAAATGTATTGGATGGATTGCAATTTCACGAAGTCTACAAAGTCTGCACTTGTAATTATACTTTGGTGGGAAACCTTGTTGATTCTTGTAGTGAATTACATTTACAGTGCCTTCAGAAAGTATTCACACCCCTCGACTTCATCCACATGTTTCTATGTGACGAAGTGGGATTCAAATGGATTGAATTTTTTAAAATTATTAACGATCTACACAAAATACTCTGTAATTTAAACTGCTTTAAATATTGGAAAATAAAAATTGAATATATTTTGATTAGATACAGTATCTATTCAGCCCACTGAGTCAATACATTATAGAATCACCTTTGGCACCAATTACAGCTGTGAGTCGTTCTGGGTAAGTCTCTAAGAGCTTGGAAAACCTGGATGTACAATATTTGACCATTAATCATTTTTAAATTCTTCATGCTCCATCAAGTTGGTTGTTGATCATTGCTAGATAGACATTTTCAAATCTTGTGTCATGTTTTGTCTTAGATTGTCTTGTCATTTTGCTTTTTCCCCTGCTGGTCTTTTTAGGTTCGTTCCCCTTTTTCTCTCTCCCTTCCTCTCTCTCTTCTCTCTATCGTTCCGTTCCTGCTCCCAGCTGTTCCTATTCCCCTAATCAATCATTTAGTCTTCCCACAACTGTTCCCGATCCTTTTCCCTGATTAGAGTCCCTATTTCTCTCCTTGTTTTCCGTTCCTGCCCTGTCGGATCCTTGTCTATTGTTCACCGTGCTGTGTTTGTGTATCGCCCTGTCGTGTCGTGTTTCCCTCAGATGCTGCATGGTGAGCAGGTGTCTGAGTCTGCTGAGTTCAAGTGCCTTCCCGAGGCAACCTGCAGTTCAAGATCGAGTCTCCAGTCGGTTCTCGTCATTACGAGTGGAAATTGTGTTTTTTGATTGTATTTTTATTTTACTGGATTAAAGACTCTGTTTTCGCCAAGTCGCTTTTGGGTCCTCATTCACCTGCATAACAAGGATCCGACCAAGAGAATGGATCCGACCAAGGAATGGCGACTACAGACGCTCGTAACACTGCCGTCGAGATCCAAGGAGCCATGCTCGGCAGACACGAGCAGGAATTGTCTGCTGCTCGCCATGCCGTGGAGAACCTGGCCGCTCAGGTTTCCGACCTCTCTGGACAGTTCCAGAGTCTTCGTCTCGTGCCACCTGTTACTTCCTGGCCTGCCGAGCCTCCAGAACCTAGGGTTAATAACCCACCTTGCTACTCCGGGCAGCCCACTGAGTGCCGCTCCTTTCTCACCCAGTGTGATATTGTGTTCTCTCTCCAACCCAACACATACTCTAGAGAGAGAGCTCGGGTTGCTTACGTCATTTCACTCCTTACTGGCCGGGCTCGAGAGTGGGGCACAGCTATCTGGGAGGCAAGGGCTGATTGCTCTAACAAGTACCAGAACTTTAAAGAGGAGATGATTCGGGTTTTTGACCGTTCAGATTTTGGTAGGGAGGCTTCTAGCTACTCCGGGCAGCCCACTGAGTGACGCTCTTTCCCTCTGCTGGTCTTGTTCGGCCGCACATACTCTTCGAGCTCGGGTACGTCATTTCCTCCTTACTCTCTAATGGGGCACAGCTTCTCAGGGTCTGATTGCTCCCTGAACTTTAAAGGGAGATGACTCGGGTTTTGACCGTTTCAGTTTTTGGTGAGGGAGGCTTCACAGGGCCCTAAGCTGGCTTCCCTATGCCAAGGTGATCGATCCATAACGGATTACTCTATTGAGTTTCGCACTCTTGCTGCCTCTAGTGAGTGGAACGAGCCGGCGCTGCTCGCTCGTTTTCTGGAGGGACTCCACGCAGTGGTTAAAGATGAGATTCTCTCCCGGGAGGTTCCTTCAGATGTGGACTCTTTGATTGCTCTCGCCATCCGCATAGAACGACGGGTAGATCTTCGTCACCAGGCTCGTGGAAGAGAGCTCGCATCAACGGTGTTTCCCTGCTCCGCATCGCAACCATCTCCCTCCTCTGGCTCAGAGACTGAGCCCATGCAGCTGGGAGGTATTCGCATCTCGACTAAGGAGAGGGAACGGAGGATCACCAACCGCCTGTGCCGCTATTGCGGACTTGCTGGACATTTTGTTAATTCATGTCCAGTAAAAGCCAGAGCTCATCAGTAAGCGGAGGGCTACAGGTGAGCGCTACTACTCAGGTCTCTCCATCTAGATCCTGTACTACATTGTCGGTCCATCTACGCTGGACCGGTTCGGGTGCTACATGCAGTGCCTTGATAGACTCTGGGGCTGAGGGTTGTTTCATGGACGAAGCATGGGTTCGGAAACATGACATTCCTTTCAGAGAGTTAGAGAAGCCTACGCCCATGTTCGCCTTAGATGGTAGTCATCTTCCCAGTATCAGATTTGAGACACTACCTTTAACCCTCACAGTATCTGGTAACCACAGTGAGACTATTTCTTTTTTGATTTTTCGTTCACCTTTTACACCTGTTGTTTTGGGTCATCCCTGGCTAGTATGTCATAATCCTTCTATTAATTGGTCTAGTAATTCTATCCTATCCTGGAACGTTTCTTGTCATGTGAAGTGTTTAATGTCTGCCATCCCTCCCATTTCTTCTGTCCCCACTTCTCAGGAGGAACCTGGCGATTTGACAGGAGTGCCGGAGGAATATCATGATCTGCGCACGGTCTTCAGTCGGTCCCGAGCCAACTCCCTTCCTCCTCACCGGTCGTATGATTGTAGTATTGATCTCCTTCCGGGGACCACTCCTCCTCGGGGTAGACTATACTCTCTGTCGGCTCCCGAACGTAAGGCTCTCGAGGATTATTTATCTGTGTCTCTTGACGCCGGTACCATAGTGCCTTCTTCCTCTCCGGCCGGGGCGGGGTTCTTTTTGTTAAGAAGAAGGACGGTACTCTGCGCCCCTGCGTGGATTATCGAGGGCTGAATGACATAACGGTTAAGAATCGTTATCCGCTTCCCCTTATGTCATCAGCCTTCGAGATTCTGCAGGGAGCCAGGTGCTTTACTAAGTTGGACCTTCGTAACGCTTACCATCTCGTGCGCATCAGAGAGGGGGACGAGTGGAAAACGGCGTTTAACACTCCGTTAGGGCATTTTGAGTACCGGGTTCTGCCGTTTGGTCTCGCCAATGCGCCAGCTGTTTTTCAGGCATTAGTTAATGATGTTCTGAGAGACATGCTGAACATCTTTGTTTTTGTCTATCTTGACGATATCCTGATTTTTTCACCGTCACTCGAGATTCATGTTCAGCACGTTCGACGTGTTCTACAGCGCCTTTTGGAGAATTGTCTCTACGTGAAGGCTGAGAAGTGCTCTTTCATGTCTCCTCCGTTACTTTTCTCGGTTCCGTTATTTCCGCTGAAGGCATTCAGATGGATTCCGCTAAGGTCCAAGCTGTCAGTGATTGGCCCGTTCCAAGGTCACGTGTCGAGTTGCAGCGCTTTTTAGGTTTCGCTAATTTCTATCGGCGTTTCATTCGTAATTTCGGTCAAGTTGCTGCCCCTCTCACAGCTCTTACTTCTGTCAAGACGTGTTTTAAGTGGTCCGGTTCCGCCCAGGGAGCTTTTGATCTTCTAAAAGAACGTTTTACGTCCGCTCCTATCCTCGTTACTCCTGACGTCACTAGACAATTCATTGTCGAGGTTGACGCTTCAGAGGTAGGCGTGGGAGCCATTCTATCCCAGCGCTTCCAGTCTGACGATAAGGTTCATCCTTGCGCTTATTTTTCTCATCGCCTGTCGCCATCTGAGCGCAACTATGATGTGGGTAACCGCGAACTGCTCGCCATCCGCTTAGCCCTAGGCGAATGGCGACAGTGGTTGGAGGGGGCGACCGTTCCTTTTGTCGTTTGGACAGACCATAAGAACCTTGAGTACATCCGTTCTGCCAAACGACTTAATGCCCGTCAAGCTCGTTGGGCGTTGTTTTTCGCTCGTTTCGAGTTTGTGATTTCTTACCGTCCGGGTAGCAAAAACACCAAGCCTGATGCCTTATCCCGTCTGTTTAGTTCTTCTGTGGCTTCTACTGATCCCGAGGGGATTCTTCCTTATGGGCGTGTTGTCGGGTTGACAGTCTGGGAATTGAAAGACAGGTTAAGCAAGCACTCACGCACACTGCGTCGCCGCGCGCTTGTCCTAGTAACCTCCTTTTCGTTCCTGTTTCCACTCGTCTGGCTGTTCTTCAGTGGGCTCACTCTGCCAAGTTAGCTGGTCATCCCGGTGTTCGAGGCACTCTTGCGTCTATTCGCCAGCGCTTTTGGTGGCCGACTCAGGAGCGTGACACGCGCCGTTTCGTGGCTGCTTGTTCGGACTGCGCGCAGACTAAGTCGGGTAACTCTCCTCCTGCCGGTCGTCTCAGACCGCTCCCCATTCCTTCTCGACCATGGTCTCACATCGCCCTAGACTTCATTACCGGTCTGCCTTTGTCTGCGGGGAAGACTGTGATTCTTACGGTTGTCGATAGGTTCTCTAAGGCGGCACATTTCATTCCCCTCGCTAAACTTCCTTCCGCTAAGGAGACGGCACAAATCATCATCGAGAATGTGTTCAGAATTCATGGCCTCCCGTTAGACGCCGTTTCAGACAGAGGCCCGCAATTCACGTCACAGTTTTGGAGGGAGTTCTGTCGTTTGATTGGTGCGTCCGTCAGTCTCTCTTCCGGGTTTCATCCCCAGTCTAACGGTCAAGCAGAGAGGGCCAATGCGCCAGCTGTTTCAGACGATTGGTCGCATACTACGCAGCCTTTCTTTCAGAAACCCTGCGTCTTGGGCAGAACAGCTCCCCTGGGCAGAATACGCTCACAACTCGCTTCCTTCGTCTGCTACCGGGTTATCTCCGTTTCAGAGTAGTCTGGGTTACCAGCCTCCTCTGTTCTCATCCCAGCTTGCCGAGTCCAGCGTTCCCTCCGCTCAAGTGTTTGTCCAACGTTGTGAGCGCACCTGGAGGAGGGTGAGGTCTGCACTTTGCCGTTACAGGGCACAGACTGTGAGAGCCGCCAATAAACGCAGGATTAAGAGTCCAAGGTATTGTTGCGGCCAGAGAGTGTGGCTTTCCACTCGCAACCTTCCTCTTACGACAGCTTCTCGTAAGTTGACTCTGCGGTTCATTGGTCCGTTCCGTGTCTCCCAGGTCGTCAATCCTGTCGCTGTGCGACTGCTTCTTCCGCGACATCTTCGTCGCGTCCATCCTGTCTTCCATGTCTCCTGTGTCAAGCCCTTTCTTCGCACCCCCGTTCGTCTTCCCTCCCCCCCTCCCGTCCTTGTCGAGAGCGCACCTATTTACAAGGTACGTAGGATCATGGACATGCGTTCTCGGGGACGGGGTCACCAATACTTAGTGGATTGGGAGGGTTACGGTCCTGAGGAGAGGAGTTGGGTTCCGTCTCGGGACGTGCTGGACCGTTCACTCATTGATGATTTCCTCCGTTGCCGCCAGGATTCCTCCTCGAGTGCGCCAGGAGGCGCTCGGTGAGTGGGGGGGTACTGTCATGTTTTGTCTTAGATTGTCTTGTCATTTTGCTTTTCCCCCTGCTGGTCTTTTTAGGTTCGTTCCCCTTTTTCTCTCTCCCTTCCTCTCTCTCTTCTCTCTATCGTTCCGTTCCTGCTCCCAGCTGTTCCTATTCCCCTAATCAATCATTTAGTCTTCCCACACCTGTTCCCGATCCTTTTCCCTGATTAGAGTCCCTATTTCTCTCCTTGTTTTCCGTTCCTGCCCTGTCGGATCCTTGTCTATTGTTCACCGTGCTGTGTTTGTGTATCGCCCTGTCGTGTCGTGTTTCCCTCAGATGCTGCGTGGTGAGCAGGTGTCTGAGTCTGCTGAGTTCAAGTGCCTTCCCGAGGCAACCTGCAGTTCAAGATCGAGTCTCCAGTCGGTTCTCGTCATTACGAGTGGAAATTGTGTTTTTTGATTGTATTTTTATTTTACTGGATTAAAGACTCTGTTTTCGCCAAGTCGCTTTTGGGTCCTCATTCACCTGCATAACATCTTGCCATTGATTTTCAAGACGATTTAAGTCAAACTGTAATTAGGCCACTCAGGAACATTAAACATTGTGTGGAAGGACCACTAGAGGACAGGCTGGGCTCATGGATAGTAGCCCAACAAAGCATGGGAGACAAGGTAACCAGAGTCAATTAAGCACAGCTGACGGTACTAATGACATACTCTCCTTCCCCTATAAAAGAGAGAATGGAACCAGCAGAAGAGGGGAAACTATCTCTGTAAGATGGCCACCGAGAGAGAGAAGCTGTGCTGAAAGAACCACTAATACGGTGACAAACCCGTGATTTATGTTTGTTGTAGTTTAAAGATTATCCCATTGTGTTCTTGTTTCATCTGGAGAAGAAGATGTGTGTTTTTCCTTGGAAGATTTTTCATTGATTATGTTAGAATGTTTTAGTTGACAAAATGCCCTCAATAGAGAACTGTGTTCAATCAAGAAAACCTACTCCTGACTCGTTTATTCCACCTTCCCGCTTTAGAGTGACGCCTAATTACTTGGTACGCTCACATTGGTGGAGGATGCAGGTATTAGGTGGACGAGTGACACAAGGATAAGTGAGTAAATCAATATTCTTCCAGTAGACCCGCAGGAACCATTCAAGAACGATGGATAACGCCCTACTACAACAATTGATCACGGCACAGCATACAACCATAGAACTCCTGCAACAACAGCTGAGTCGACGAGAAGAACGTAGAGTTAGGCCAAGAGCGGCTGCTCATGCCATCTTACCTTGTCTCTCCAAGGAGGATGATATTGAGGCCTTCCTCATGACCTTCGAAAGGACGGCCACCTTGGAAGAGTGGCCGCCCACAGAATGGGCTAGCGCATTAGCTCCTCTTTTGACCGGGGTGGCTCAGGAAGCCTATTTTGACCTGAATTCCCGCGAAGCTGCGGACTATAGGCGACTAAAAACTGAGATCCTGTCCCGGTACCAGCTGACTGCCAGAGATAGGGCTGTAAAGTTCCATCAATGGACCTATACAGCTGATCAACCCGTCCGTGCCCAGATCTTCGCCTTAATACGACTGAGGAAACAGTGGCTAGAACCTGGAAAGGGAGTAGGACATGTGATAGACTCTCTTAGTGGACAAGATATTGAGAGAATTACCCAGTGACTTAAAAAGGGTTGTGGGGCAAGCCAACCCGTTGTCAGCCGACGACATAGCCCAGGCGGTGGAAACATATAGGTCTACAGGGGAGTTGTTAAAAAGTGACAAGGAGGAACGGAAGGAGTCTTCCAATCCCGTACCACGACTCACCCCGGCGCGCCCGCCACCGAAACGTCCAAGCCCCCCCCGGAGGTGGGAGAAGTCAGCCACCACACAGCAGGGTCGGTGTTATAAACGTCAGTCTCCCAACCATTATGCCCCACAATGTCCTAGCAAGGATGAGCCCATGGTCACGGAGTCGTCACTGCCTACCCCCACACATCCCGTTTTGAGGGGGCAGGATCAACACTGTTGGTTAGCAGAGATAGCCCCAGCCTCAGAGATTCCGGTGCGAGTTGAAGGACAAGATGTGGTAGCTATTCTCGACTCGGGAAGTATGGTTACGTTAGCAGAGGAGCGGATGGTGACCTCCGCAACACTGCTACCAGACAAAGTAGCCGTATCCTGTATCCATGGAGACGCCCACTATTACCACACTGTGAATCTGCCTATTCTCACTCCAAAAGGAAGGTGTACAGTCAGGGCAGGGAAAGTGCCCCAGCTGAAGGTGCCATTATTGATCGGGAGAGACTGTCCCCTATATAAGGAGCTTCGGCAGATGACGTTATGCACGGGAAGAAGGGGGACAGGAAAGAAGAGAAACTCCAAGCCCGAGGTAGTAGTACTACAAGGAGACGTAGCCGCGTCCTCATCCTCTACAGAAGAGGAAGAAATAGCGACCCAACGTTTACGACAGATATTCCAGGAAACCACCGATGAAGACACCTGTGAAGGGTTAAACACAACGCAGGAAGGAAGGAGCAACCAGGCACTAAGGGATATATTTGAAGCTCCATCCGAGGAGGGAACCTGGAAGGGATTCTCCTCGGTCCCCCCTGATGGGGATGTGGAACAACCTCCACATCCCTCTACTGAGGTTGACCTGCCCCAGGAATTAAAGGGACAGTTCGGCACCTCGCAGCATAGAGACCCAGACCTAAGGGAGGCCATGAGGAAGGTGAAGGTGATCGACGGGAGGAACGTCGACGGATCAGGTGAGCCCCCTCTTCCTTACTATGCAATCAGGCGGGGTCTCTTATACTGGGTCGTACGACGAAGGGGGGAAAACCAGGAATTACTAATGGTGCCTAGACCATACAGGGATACAGTTCTACAGTTAGCCCATTCCCACGTCCTAGGAGGACACCTGGCACGAGACAAGACTATTGACAGAATCATGCAGAGATTCTATTGGCCCCGTGTCACCCGAGATGTGGCCAGGTATTGTAAGACGTGTGATCAATGTCAACGTACAGCCCCACGGCCACACCTACGTAACCCTTTGATTCCTCTCCCCATCATAGAGACTCTCTTTGAACGCATAGCTATGGACCTCGTAGGACCCCTCCCAAAATCCGCCAGAGGACACGAGTACATCCTAGTGGTTATAGATTACGCTACCAAGTTCCCGGAGGCCATACCCCTGCGTAACATGTCGTCAAAGGGAATTGCCAAGGAGTTATTCCTGATGTTCTCTCGTGTGGGCCTTCCCAAGACGATCTTAACCGATCAAGGAACCCCGTTCATGTCCCGGTTGATGAAGGACTTGTGTCGGTTATATCAGGTTCAACAGATATGTACAAGCATATTCCACCCTCAAACAGATGGGTTGTGTGAACGCTTGAACAAAACAATTAAAAGCATGTTGAGAAGAGTGGTGTCCCGAGACGGGAAAAACTGGGACATGCTTCTCCCACACTTAATGTTTGCCCTGCGAGAAGTACCCCAGGCATCCACTGGATTCTCTCCGTTTGAATTGCTCTATGGCAGACCCTGTCGAGGAATCCTCGACTTAGCCAAGGAGACCTGGGAGACCCAACCATGCCCCTTTCGATCCACAATAGAACACGTTACCCTGATGAGAGACCGCCTGTCTGCAGTGTGGCCCATAGTCAAGGAGCATATGGAGAAGGCCCAAAGGACCCAAGGCCGGGCCTATGATAAGTCCGCGACCCCCCCGTGAGTTCACCGTGGGAGAGAAAGTGATGGTGCTTGTGCCCACGGCCGAACATTGCTTGCTGGCGCAGTGGAGGGGGCCCTACGAGGTAATGAAAATGGTCTCACCGGTCAATTACCTCATCAAGCAACCTGACAGGAGGAAGAAGGTCCAACTCTATCCCATAAACCTGCTGAAGACGTACCATGGATGAGAGGAGGAGGTGGCTTTGATGGCCCTGGAGGACAAAGAAAAAAAAGAGGCTCTACTACAGGTGCGCCGTGGCCAAACTCTCCTACCGGAGCAGTCAAGACAGCTAGACAAGCTGATTATGAACTTTGGTCGAATATTCTCTCCATTCCCAGGACAAACAGATGTCCTGTTCCACCATATCCACACTGAACCCGGCAAGAAAGTGCATATCCGCCCTTACAGGATTCCTGAGGCTCGCCGAGTCATCGCTAAGAAAGAGGTGAGGGAGATGTTGAGGATGGGCGTGATCGAGCCCTCGACGAGCGAGTGGTCCAGTCCCATAGTCCTGGTCCCCAAAGCCGATGGTAGTATGAGACTCTGCAACGACTTTAGGGGCGTGAATGCCATCTCTACATTCGATGCGTACCCCATGCCCTGCGTGGATGAACTCTTGGAGCGCTTAGGAAAGGCCAAGTTCATCACTACCCTGGATTTGACGAAGGGATATTGGCAAGTGCCGGTGGCTCCTGAGGATCGCCCAAAGACTGCCTTCGCCACCCCAGAGGGGCTTTTCCAGTATGTGAGGATGCCCTTCGGACTGCATGGAGCCGCTGCAACCTTCCAACGCCTCATGGATGCCATTCTACGGCCCCATCAAGAGTATGCAGCAGCGTACATAGACAATGTGGTCATCCACAGCGAGGACTGGAATAGTCACCTCCTGTGATTACGGGCGGTGCTCGTGAGTTTGGAAGCCACAGGGTTGACAGCCAATCCAAATAAATGCTGCCTGGGCCTGTCCGAAGCGGATTACCTGGGGTATACCGTGGGGAATGGGAAAATACGCCCGCAGGCAGAGAAGACCAGGGCAATTCGTGACTGGCCTCGACCCTGGACCAAGCGAGACGTTCGGGCCTTCTTAGGGATAACAGGATATTATCGCCGTTTTATCCCGGGGTATGCAACCATTGCCAACCCCCTCACAAACCTCATCAGGAAAAACCTGCCAAACCAGGTAGAGTGGAAAGACGAGACGGAAGAGGCCTTTCAATTGCTAAAAGATGGCCTGTGTTCTGATCCCGTTCTACAGGCTCCGGACTTCTCACAAGAGTTCACCAAGTACAGGGAGTGAAGATTTAATGGGTAAATGGGCATGACAAAACAAGAACAGCATCTGGACAGGGGGAACAAAATTGCATTAATGCAGACAAAGGGATGAAACTGAGGAATTGACAGATATAGGGGAGGCAATCAATAAGGTAATAGAGTCCAGGTGAGTCCCATGAAGCGCTGATGCGCGTAACGATGGTGACAGGTGTGAGTAATGATGAGTCGCCTGGCGCCCTCGAGCGCCAGAGAGGGGGAGCGGGAGCAGACGTGACATGTGTGAGTAATGATGAGTCGCCTGGCGCCCTCGAGTGCCAGAGAGGAGGAGCGGGAGCAGACGTGACAGGTGTGAGTAATGATGAGTCGCCTGGCGCCCTTGTGTGCCAGAGAGGAGGAGCGGGAGCAGACGTGACAGGTGTGAGTAATGATGAGATGCCTGGTGCCCTCGAGCGCCAGAGAGGAGGAGCGGGAGCAGACGTGACAGGTGTGAGTAATGATGAGTCGCCTGGCGCCCCTCGTGTGCCAGAGAGGAGGAGCGGGAGCAGACGTGACAGGTGTGAGTAATGATGAGACGCCTGGCGCCCTCGAGCGCCAGAGAGGAGGAGTGGGAGCAGACGTGACAGGTGTGAAAACTGTATGAAGGCACAATATATACATTTTGCCATCTGGACAGTGTTGCTATGAATTGTATTGGTTCCATGATTTTGCTTCTTATGTCTTGAATATTTTGTAGTCATAAGCCATTCAAACTCTCTGTTAAGTATCCAAGAAAAGGGTAGATGTATGCATCTGTATTTATGAGATCACATTTCACAGTTGACCTATACATCCAGAACATTCATTTGTAGCCAGTGATGTTTTGATAAGACTTTAATGTGGAAAGAATCACAAAATGGAAATCACCAGTCAGACTTTTCTCCCAGGTAAATACAGCTATTTATTGTGTAGCACCGATGTGTGGTCAGGTTACTAATCAGGAAGGGAAAGAAAATACATGACCACTTTGGACAGAAATGCGGGCATGACTGATTTAGCTGTATTGTAAATGACTTTGTTGTACCCACTTACACATTCCTTTGCCTTCAGGCTCTTTGTGTCATGCAGGTGAAAGAGGACCCAAAAGCGACTTAACAGAAACAGAGTTTATTCAAGTCCAAACAGAAAACGACAAATCCTGAATCCTTAACAGGAAATGTCCAAACAGGGAATAACAGAAATCCTCTAGTCTGTAGAGGGGAATAACAGGAGAAGCGGCCACAGACTGCAGGTCGCTTCGGGTAGGCGCAGGCCGTAGCTGACAGAGACACCTGCTCACACGCAGCATCTGATGAAGGCAAAAACACGACAGGACAGGGCGATACACAATCACAGCACGGTGAATTCTAAACAAGGAACCGACAGGACAGGAACGGAACACAAAGGAAGAAATAGGGACTCTAATCAGGGGAAAGGATCGGGAACAGGTGTGGGAAGACTAAATGATGATTAGGGGAATAGGAACAGCTGGGAGCAGGAACGGAACGATAGAGAGAAGAGAGAGCGAGAGAGTGAGAGAGGGAGGGGGAGAGAGAGGGATAGAAAGAGGGAAAGAACCTAATAAGACCAGCAGAGGGAAACGAATAGAATGGGGAGCACAGGGACAAGACATGATAATAAATGACAAACATGACAGTACCCCCCACTCACCGAGCGCCTCCTGGCGCACTCGAGGAGGAATCCTGGCGGCAACGGAGGAAATCATCGATGAGTGAACGGTCCAGCACGTCCCGAGACGGAACCCAACTCCTCTCCTCAGGACCGTAACCCTCCCAATCCACTAAGTATTGGTGACCCCGTCCCGAGAACGCATGTCCATGATCTTATGTACCTTGTAAATAGGTGCGCTCTCGACAAGGACGGGAGGGGGGAGGGAAGACGAACGGGGTGCGAAGAAAGGGCTTAACACAGGAGACATGGAAGACAGGATGGACGCGACGAAGATGTCGCGGAAGAAGCAGTCGCACAGCGACAGGATTGACGACCTGGGAGACACGGAACGGACCAATGAACCGCGGAGTCAACTTACGAGAAGCTGTCGTAAGAGGAAGGTTGCGAGTGGAAAGCCACACTCTCTGGCCGCAACAATACCTTGGACTCTTAATCCTGCGTTTATTGGCGGCTCTCACCGTCTGTGCCCTGTAACGGCAAAGTGCAGACCTCACCCTCCTCCAGGTGCGCTCACAACGTTGGACAAACGCTTGAGCGGAGGGAACGCTGGACTCGGCAAGCTGGGATGAGAACAGAGGAGGCTGGTAACCCAGACTACTCTGAAACGGAGATAACCCGGTAGCAGACGAAGGAAGCGAATTGTGAGCGTATTCTGCCCAGGGGAGCTGTTCTGCCCAAGACGCAGGGTTTCTGAAAGAAAGGCTGCGTAGTATGCGACCAATCGTCTGATTGGCCCTCTCTGCTTGACCGTTAGACTGGGGATGAAACCCGGAAGAGAGACTGACGGACGCACCAATCAAACGACAGAACTCCCTCCAAAACTGTGACGTGAATTGCGGGCCTCTGTCTGAAACGGCGTCTAACGGGAGGCCATGAATTCTGAATACATTCTCAATAATGATTTGTGCCGTCTCCTTAGCGGAAGGAAGTTTAGCGAGGGGAATGAAATGTGCCGCCTTAGAGAACCTATCGACAACCGTAAGAATCACAGTCTTCCCCGCAGACAAAGGCAGACCGGTAATGAAGTCTAAGGCGATGTGAGACCATGGTCGAGAAGGAATGGGGGAGCGGTCTGAGACGACCGGCAGGAGGAGAGTTACCCGACTTAGTCTGCGCGCAGTCCGAACAAGCAGCCACGAAACGGCGCGTGTCACGCTCCTGAGTCGGCCACCAAAAGCGCTGGCGAATAGACGCAAGAGTGCCTCGAACACCGGGATGACCAGCTAACTTGGCAGAGTGAGCCCACTGAAGAACAGCCAGACGAGTGGAAACAGGAACGAAAAGGAGGTTACTAGGACAAGCGCGCGGCGACGCAGTGTGCGTGAGTGCTTGCTTAACCTGTCTTTCAATTCCCCAGACTGTTAACCCGACAACACGCCCATAAGGAAGAATCCCCTCGGGATCAGTAGAAGCCACAGAAGAACTAAACAGACGGGATAAGGCATCAGGCTTGGTGTTCTTGCTACCCGGACGGTAAGAAATCACAAACTCGAAACGAGCGAAAAACAACGCCCAACGAGCTTGACGGGCATTAAGTCGTTTGGCAGAACGGATGTACTCAAGGTTCTTATGGTCTGTCCAAACGACAAAAGGAACGGTCGCCCCCTCCAACCACTGTCGCCATTCGCCTAGGGCTAAGCGGATGGCGAGCAGTTCACGGTTACCCACATCATAGTTGCGCTCAGATGGCGACAGGCGATGAGAAAAATAAGCGCAAGGATGAACCTTATCGTCAGACTGGAAGCGCTGGGATAGAATGGCTCCCACGCCTACCTCTGAAGCGTCAACCTCGACAATGAATTGTCTAGTGACGTCAGGAGTAACGAGGATAGGAGCGGACGTAAAACGTTCTTTTAGAAGATCAAAAGCTCCCTGGGCGGAACCGGACCACTTAAAACACGTCTTGACAGAAGTAAGAGCTGTGAGAGGGGCAGCAACTTGACCGAAATTACGAATGAAACGCCGATAGAAATTAGCGAAACCTAAAAAGCGCTGCAACTCGACACGTGACCTTGGAACGGGCCAATCACTGACAGCTTGGACCTTAGCGGAATCCATCTGAATGCCTTCAGCGGAAATAACGGAACCGAGAAAAGTAACGGAGGAGACATGAAAAGAGCACTTCTCAGCCTTTACGTAGAGACAATTCTCTAAAAGGCGCTGTAGAACACGTCGAACGTGCTGAACATGAATCTCGAGTGACGGAGAAAAAATCAGGATATCGTCAAGATAGACAAAAACAAAGATGTTCAGCATGTCTCTCAGAACATCATTAACTAATGCCTGAAAAACAGCTGGCGCATTGGCGAGACCGAACGGCAGAACCCGGTACTCAAAATGCCCTAACGGAGTGTTAAACGCCGTTTTCCACTCGTCCCCCTCTCTGATGCGCACGAGATGGTAAGCGTTACGAAGGTCCAACTTAGTAAAGCACCTGGCTCCCTGCAGAATCTCGAAGGCTGATGACATAAGGGGAAGCGGATAACGATTCTTAACCGTTATGTCATTCAGCCCTCGATAATCCACGCAGGGGCGCAGAGTACCCTCCTTCTTCTTAACAAAAAGAACCCCGCCCCGGCCGGAGAGGAAGAAGGCACTATGGTACCGGCGTCAAGAGACACAGACAAATAATCCTCGAGAGCCTTACGTTCGGGAGCCGACAGAGAGTATAGTCTACCTCGAGGAGGAGTGGTCCCCGGAAGGAGATCAATACTACAATCATACGACCGGTGAGGAGGAAGGGAGTTGGCTCGGGACCGACTGAAGACCGTGCGCAGATCATGATATTCCTCCGGCACTCCTGTCAAATCGCCAGGTTCCTCCTGAGAAGTAGGGACAGAAGAAACGGGAGGGATGGCAGACATTAAACACTTCACATGACAAGAAACGTTCCAGGATAGGATAGAATTACTAGACCAATTAATAGAAGGATTATGACATACTAGCCAGGGATGACCCAAAACAACAGGTGTAAACGGTGAACGGAAAATCAAAAAAGAAATAGTCTCACTGTGGTTACCAGATACTGTGAGGGTTAAAGGTAGTGTCTCAAATCTGATACTGGGAAGATGACTACCATCTAAGGCGAACATGGGCGTAGGCTTCTCTAACTCTCTGAAAGGAATGTCATGTTTCCGAACCCATGCTTCGTCCATGAAACAACCCTCAGCCCCAGAGTCTATCAAGGCACTACATGTAGCACCCGAACCGGTCCAGCGTAGATGGACCGACAAAGTAGTACAGGATTTTGATGGAGAGACTTGAGTAGTTGCGCTCACCTGTAGCCCTCCGCTTACAGATGAGCTCTGGCTTTTACTGGACATGAATTAACAAAATGTCCAGCTACTCCGCAATAGAGGCACAGGCGGTTGGTGATCCTCCGTTCCCTCTCCTCAGTCGAGATGCGAATCCCTCCCAGCTGCATGGGCTCAGTCTCAAAGCCAGAGGAGGGAGATGGTTGCGATGCGGAGCAGGGAAACACCGTTGATGCGAACTCTCTTCCACGAGCCCGGTGACGAAGATCTACCCGTCGTTCTATGCGGATGGCGAGAGCAATCAAAGAGTCCACATCTGAAGGAACCTCCCGGGAGAGAATCTCATCCTTAACCACTGCGTGGAGTCCCTCCAGAAAACGAGCGAGCAGCGCCGGCTCGTTCCACTCACTAGAGGCAGCAAGAGTGCGAAACTCAATAGAATAATCCGTTATGGACCGTTCACCTTGGCATAAGGAAGCCAGGGCCCTAGAAGCCTCCCCACCAAAAACTGAACGGTCAAAAACCCGAATCATCTCCTCTTTAAAGTTCTGGAACTTGTTAGAGCAATCAGCCCTTGCCTCCCAGATAGCTGTGCCCCATTCTCGAGCCCGGCCAGTAAGGAGTGAAATGACGTAAGCAACCCGAGCTCTCTCTCTAGAGTATGTGTTGGGTTGGAGAGAGAACACAATCTCACACTGCGTGAGAAAGGAGCGGCACTCAGTGGGCTGCCCGGAGTAGCAAGGTGGGTTATTAACCCTAGGTTCTGGAGGCTCGGCAGGCCAGGAAGTAACAGGTGGCACGAGACGTAGACTCTGGAACTGTCCAGAGAGGTCGGAAACCTGAGCGGCCAGGTTCTCCACGGCATGGCGAGCAGCAGACAATTCCTGCTCGTGTCTGCCGAGCATGGCTCCTTGGATCTCGACGGCAGTGTAACGAGCGTCTGAAGTCGCTGGGTCCATTCCTTGGTCGGTTCCTTCTGTCATGCAGGTGAAAGAGGACCCAAAAGCGACTTAACAGAAACAGAGTTTATTCAAGTCCAAACAGAAAACGACAAATCCTGAATCCTTAACAGGAAATGTCCAAACAGGGAATAACAGAAATCCTCTAGTCTGTAGAGGGGAATAACAGGAGAAGCGGCCACAGACTGCAGGTCGCTTCGGGTAGGCGCAGGCCGTAGCTGACAGAGACACCTGCTCACACGCAGCATCTGATGAAGGCAAAAACACGACAGGACAGGGCGATACACAATCACAGCACGGTGAATTCTAAACAAGGAACCGACAGGACAGGAACGGAACACAAAGGAAGAAATAGGGACTCTAATCAGGGGAAAGGATCGGGAACAGGTGTGGGAAGACTAAATGATGATTAGGGGAATAGGAACAGCTGGGAGCAGGAACGGAACGATAGAGAGAAGAGAGAGCGAGAGAGTGAGAGAGGGAGGGGGAGAGAGAGGGATAGAAAGAGGGAAAGAACCTAATAAGACCAGCAGAGGGAAACGAATAGAATGGGGAGCACAGGGACAAGACATGATAATAAATGACAAACATGACACTTTGGCTGTGATAAGTGTTAGTGCTAGAATAAAGAATAGTGTAACATTGTATTTAGGACATTTTGTCATAACATATTTATATAGCAGTGTATAACTTTTATATCACCTATGCATATCACTGTGGTTGATCACTAACAATATTTATCGATACAAGGCAATGGGACTGTGCAATCCATTAAAGTAGTCACCTCAGTCTGAAGACATCTATCTTAATTTTGTCCCTGAGGATTTCAAAATATAAGTGCAAATTCCAGGCATACAGTACAACTTCTAAGGAATTTTTGTAAGCCTTGGCTGACAAGACTTCAGAGCCTCAGACGAGTGTCTGATTTCCAGAGGTAGAAAGTTAGAAATATCAGTCTGGAAATTGCTTGAAATCCATTGAAATCCACAGAACTGATGGAACTGATGGATTATTTTGTGAAATAGACAGATAGAAGGATGGATCATTATAGGAGATGAATCATAGAAATAGACAGAGCATCTACCGTTCGAAAGAACATGACTAACATCACTAACAACAAAACCAAACATGTAACCCTATGGAAAGGTCAGGGTACCTTGTGATGGCCACAAATCGATTGTCAATATTTGCTATAGGTTTATGACTTTGAGTTGAAGAATCAGACAGCCGTTATGGCATTTGCTCTTGTGCAAATGGACGTATTAAAGGATGACTCATGTTTTTATTCCATCTCCACATTGTGACTGACGGTGTCTATAATTGGCTTAACTGGGGTTTACGTAATGTGAATGCTGACAAAGGAAAACATAGTCATCCACCTCTAAAAACAACCATAGCCACTGATTGATTAACAAATCAATAATTGTGTTAACTCCAAAATGATAATTGTTTATTGTTTTTGCTTCCTCTGACAGGTGTCACACCATCCCCCCCAGTCACACTTAAAGGTAACAAAGCATCTACTAGACCAAGCTTAAAACAAGAACTGTGCAGCAAAAGGCTAGTATGTGTACTAGTATGTGTACTGTAGTTTACAAGGCAGTCATATAAAAATAGAAGTCCACAGGAAATTGTTTTTTTGCGGGAGACTTTCTTTGAGGCTCCAATCCCAGATGGTATAGTTCAACAGCACTTCACTGCAATATTCCTGGTGCTGGTGGTCTTTTACAAGACACTTGAAGTTGAATCTGTGAACACATTTAAGTTTGCAGTCCGCAGGCACCAAACATGCCTTGGTTAGTTTACACATTGTATGTTTACTTGTAATAGCTATATTATACATTGTAATAACAAAGGAAAAACATACAAATATCATGCAACAAAATTAACACTAACCCCAACATTTTATGAATTGTTCCTGTTTGATGTGCTGCTATGAAAGATGTTTTAGATGACGTCTTGATCCATTGCTGATTGAGTAGGCCTTCTTTCCTAGAAAAAGGCTTGTCACTTTCTGAGATCAAGAGGAAGTATCTGGATCTGGAAAAGGCATTCCAGCTTGGAGCGTGTTATGCTTCTGAAATATTTTCAACTCCCAAGAGGCTGAGCACAGCCTGAAGCTTGTGGTCTAGATTAATATGGTCAAACATCCACCCCGACACTGGCAGTGACAAAATGTGACTGGTGTTCAATAAATCTGGGTTGCAATGATAACACAGGATTGAAATATTAATAAGTTGGATGACAACCATTTTCGTCCAGAATTGGTATAAGATTTTCTCTGTCGATTGATAGAAAGAGGCAACCTCTGATCCATATGCTTAGGGAGAAAGGGTGGAACGGTAGGCAGATCACCCAAGCCACACGCACAGTTACTTTACTGGGTAGCAGGATAAAAGAAGAGGCCCAGCACTGTCAATATCAGGCTGTCTCATAACAACTCGTTTTACTCCCACATCAAATAAGCACTGTAATGCTAATAAACCCTAGAAAATAGGGTTGGTAATAGAAATATATCAACCTTGAGACACTGGAGAAGTAAAACACTGTTTCTACAGAGCTTAATTATAAATGCTACAGCTTGTTACACTCACACCATTGGCCATGATATCATACCAAAGCATACTACACTGTGTGTCTACCTTTTCAACTTGATTGTGCTTGTTGATGCTTTCAAATAACTCATCACGCACCAGCAACTCCTGTGGAGGGCCGGGCACAGTGCGCGCTAACCAAGGTTGCCAGGTGCACAGTGTTTCTGCCTTCACATTGGTGCAGCTGGCTTCCGGGTTGGATGCGCTGTGTTAAGAAGCAGTGCGGCTTGGTTGGGTTGTGTATCGGAGGATGCCTGACTTTCAACCTTCGTCTCTCCCGAGCCCGTACGGGAGTTGTAGCGATGAGACAAGACAATAGCTACTAAACAATTGGATACCACAAAAAAGGGGTAAAAAAAAAAATATATATATATATATATATATATTTTTTTTTTTTAAAGTATCCTATTCATGATCCAATGATTTGTCATTCTGCATCAACTGCTCTGGGCTTGAATAGGTTACCTGTCCTGGTCTCTGAGCCAGCCTTGTCTGAAAACCCATTCTATTATTCAATATATAACGGTTTGATTTGGCCAACTTGGCCAATATCTATTGACTTAGGCAAGTAATCACTGTTTGTTCCTCCTCAATGGCATTGAGGAGTACACCACCCAACTTATTGTGGGAAGCTTGTGGAAGGCTACCCGAAACATTTGATCCACGTTAAACAATTTGAGGGCAATGCTACCAAATACTAATTGAGTGTATGTAAACTTCTGACCCACTGGGAATGTGATGAAAGAAATAAAAGCTGAAATAAATCATTCTCTCTACTATTATTCTGACATTTCACATTCTTAAAATAAAGTGGTGATCCTAACTGACTGAAGACAGGGAATTTTTACAAGTATTAAATGTGAGGAATTGTGAATAATCTGTATTTGTCTAAGGTGTATGTATAAACTTCCGACTATCAACTGTATAAACTGTTTTTTTGTTGTTGTTTTTTAAACCAGGAAGGGCTCATTGAGATTTAAAAATCTCTTTTTCAAGAGCGTCCTGGCCAAGATAGGCAGCACCAAGTTATTACAAAAATTACAGAGAAACAACATGAAAAACTGCAAGTAATCTAGTAAAAACCATAGAATTCACAAGAGTATAACAAAATCAAAAACAGCTAATTAAAAACATTGACAGGTCAGGGAAGCAGTCTCAAGATCATTCATCAGTGATTTAAAAATACCAATCGATACAAGTTCTTCCAGTTTAAAAGTATTTTGTAAGGCCTTCCAAGACGATGGCGCAGATTTCATAAAAGCCCTTTTACCAAATTCAGTTGGGACATTTGGAACAGATAGCAGAATAAAGTCCAGCGAAGTCCACCACATTTCTGAACAATAAAAATGGCCAAATAAAAAGGTAGTAAACCCAAAATGGCTTTGTAAATAAAAGTACTGTATTCTATACTGTCTATTGCATCTTAGCCTATGCCGCTCTGACATTGCTCATCCATATATTTATATTTAGATATTCTTATTCCATTCCTTTACTTAGATTTGTCTGCATTTGGTATTTGTTGTGCAAGTGTTAGATATTACTTGTTAGATACTGCTGCACTGTCGGAACTAGAAGCACAAGCATGTTGCTATACTCGCAATTGTAACGGCGTTCGTCTGTTGAAAGAGAGTCGGACCAAAATGCGGCGTGGTGGTTACTCATGTTCTTTAATGAAAAATGAATGATACATGAAATAACTAAATATACAAAACAACAAACGAAACGAGAAAGGCTGTATAGGTTATCTTGTGACAACAAACACAGAGACAGGAACAATCACCCACAAACACACAGTGAAACCCAGGCTACCTAAATATGGTTCCCGATCAGAGACAACGAGAATCACCTGACTCTGATTGAGAACTGCCTCAGGCAGCCATAGACTATGCTCGACAACCCTACCCAACCACAATCCCAATACCTACTAAACCCCAATACAAAAACACACCACAAAATAAACCCATGTCACACCCTGGCCTGACCAAATAAATAACGAAAACACAAAATACTAAGACCAAGGCGTGACAGAACCCCCCCCCCCCCAAGGTGCGGACTCCCGGCCGCACACCTAAACCCATAGGGGAGGGTCCGGGTGGGCGTCTGTCCACGGTGGCGGCTCCAGCTCGGGACGTGGACCCCACTCCAACCAAGTCTTAGTCCCCCTGTAACGCGTCCTTTGATTGGCGACCCTCGCCGCCGACCTTGGCCTAATAACCCTCACCAAGGACCCACTGGACTGAGGGGCAGCTCGGCACTGAGGGGAAGCTCGGCACTGAGGTGGAAGCTCTGCACTGAGGTGGAAGCTCTGCACTGAGGTGGAAGCTCTGCACTGAGGTGGAAGCTTGGCACTGAGGGGAAGCTCGGCACTGAGGGGAAGCCCGGCACTGAGGGGAAGCCCGGCACTGAGGGGAAGCCCGGCACTGAGGGGAAGCCCGGCACTGAGAGGAAGCCCAGTACTGAGAGGAAGCTCAGGCAGGTAGTTGGATCCGGCAGATCCTGGCTGACTGGCGGATCTAGAAGAGTCTGGCTGACTGGCAGATCTGGAAGAGTCTGGCTGACTGGCAGATCTGGAAGAGTCTGGCTGACTGGCAGATCTGGAAGAGTCTGGCTGACTGGCAGATCTGGAAGATCATGGCTGACTGGCAGATCTGGAAGATCATGGCTGACTGGCAGATCTGGAAGAGTGTTCCCTCGTATCATCGGCTCCTCTCTCCGGCTGCCTCTGCTCTCCTAAGTGCCTCCACCTGTTCCCATGGGAGGCGATCTCTTCCAGCCAGTATCTCCTCCCAAGTGTAACAACCCTTGCCTTCCAAAACGTCTTCCCATGTCCATTCCTCCTTTCACTGCTTCTGCTGTCGCTGCCTGTTGACACGCCGCTTGGTCCGGGTGTGGTGGATGATTCAGTAACGGCGTTCGTCTGTTGAAAGGGAGTCGGACCAAAATGCGGCGTGGTGGTTACTCATGTTCTTTAATGAAAAATGAACGATACATGAAATAACTAAATATACAAAACAACAAACGAAACGAGAAAACCTATACAGCCTATCTTGTGACAACAAACACAGAGACAGGAACAATCACCCACAAACACACAGTGAAACCCAGGCTACCGATCAGAGACAACGAGAATCACCTGACTCTGATTGAGAACTGCCTCAGGCAGCCATAGACTATGCTCGACAACCCTACCCAACCACAATCCCAATACCTACTAAACCCCAATACAAAAACACACCACAAAATAAACCCATGTCACACCCTGGCCTGACCAAATAAATAACGAAAACACAAAATACTAAGACCAAGGTGTGACAGCAATAACATCTGCTAACTATGTGTATGTGACCAATAAAATTGTATTTTATTTAAAACCTTGAGGTAGGCATCTTGGTTTCTAAGAAAGCAGCTCATAGCACCAGGGGGATTAAAAGAGATAATGAACAGTAGAAATGAACGCTCTCTGGCTCTAAATGTAAAGCTTGATGAGAAAGAAGAAGGAAGATATTATATGGGAGATTGGAAGAAATCTCTTCAGCCCCTAATCCAGAATCCTATGAAAAAATATCTAAAGGCAGATTTGTATTTTATTTTTAGAAAACAGGATAGAGTGGATGTACTGTAACAAATATTCATTAGATTCAGCAGAACACAATGTAAATGAATGTTTGTTGTAGTGTGGATACACCTCCATTGTTTATGAATCACTATGATCATCACTGATGCCATGTGAGAAGACGGTGTGCTTGTAGTTGGACCTGTCACCTCATTGGCTGGCAAGCATCTGGAGCACTGTTGGGAGCGCAGCAGAGCTGACGGTATAAATATGCGATTTGACAGCTCCACTATTTACCAAGCACAGCATTACTGTCAAACTAACAGACTCTGATGAAGGGAAGGTGGGGCATCACAATGCAAACTAAAAGGGAATGTTTCTCTGATTAATGTATTATTTTCTAACACCATACCCAGCCAACACTAACTTGTTGTTGTTGTTTTTCTACAATAAATATTGGACAAAATCATGTTGGTTGGTCACCTTTAATTCAGTTAATTACTATAATTAATCACAAAAATCAAGTCCCCAAAGAGCTATGATTGTTATGACATTTCTAAACATTGTTACACACAGTATGAGAAAATGCAGTATTTGAAAATGCTAAAAGGTTATATGGAGTATATTTACAATACATTGCATCATAAACACTTTCACATTTTACACATAGATTTACATGCTTTATCATATACAGACCTAAACAGATACTGTACAGTGTGATGAGCACAATAGTTTCAGTGGTGTCAAGTGGCCAACAAGCCCATATCAAACGGACCCGCAATTTACATTGTTTTATGACAATATAAGTCATGTGACATTCAACCTGGCATTCAAGTCTATTATTTTCAGAAATTACTCTATAATAGCAGTCCATAACACAGAGACCGCAGTCTCTAGTGTTTCTCCTTAGTTCTTAATTGATCAATTATTGTTATTGTTTGACTAACCAGTCCATCCACCTGCTGTTCTTACACTGTAAAAAAATATAGTTGCTTCAACCAATTGTTATTAAGTAACTGGTTTCATTTTGGGGGGTTACTCAACTTACTCAACTATTCCAAGTGTTACCTGAACAGAAAAAAAGTACTTGGCCCAAACTTAGCTCCAACTTGAGAAAACGTAGGCAACAATTCTGTCATTCTAATACTGATTTGTTTGCTCAACTTGTCTCATATGCAGGGGTGTAAATATATTTAATTTATTCCTGGTACGGGACCTCCTATGTGTGCACACATCAAAATAAATGGATGGGCCTAATCATAGAATTACATATACAGTGCCTTCAGAAATATTCACTGACCTACACACAATACCCAATAATGTCAAAGTGGAATTATGTTTTTAGAAATGTTTACAAATGAATGAAAAATTAAAAGCTGAAATGTCTTGAGTCAATAAGTATTCAACCCCTTTGTTATGGCAAGCCTAAATAAGTTCAGGAGTAAAACATTTGCTTAACATGTCACATAATAAATTGCATGGACTAATTCTGTGTAAAATAATAGTGTTTAACATGCTTGTTTTATGACTACCTCATCTCTGTACCCCACACAGACAATTATCTGTAAGGTCCCTCAGTCAAGCAGTGAATTTCAAGT
Source organism: Oncorhynchus gorbuscha (assembly GCF_021184085.1). NCBI lineage: Eukaryota > Metazoa > Chordata > Actinopteri > Salmoniformes > Salmonidae > Oncorhynchus > Oncorhynchus gorbuscha. The sequence continues at coordinate 87,583,545 of NC_060175.1, read as the reverse complement.
ACAAATTCAATCACAAATATTAGGGAGGTTTTCCAATGCTTCGCAAAGATGAGCACCTACCTTGGTAGATGGGTAAGGAGCATTGTGAAGTTATTAATTACACTTTGGATGGTGTATCAAAACACACAGTCACTACAAAGATACAGGAGTCCTTCCTAACTCAGTTGCCAGGGATGAAGGAAACCGCTCAGGGATTTCACTATGAGGCCGATGGTGACTTTAAAACAGTTAGAGTTTAATGGCTATGATAGGAGAAAACTGAGGATGGATCAACAACATTGTAGTTACTCCACAATACTAACCTAAATGGCAGAGTGAAAAGAAGGAAGACTGTACAGAAACAAATATTCCCAAACATGCATCCTGTTTGCAATAAGGCACAAAAGTAATACTGGAAAAATGTGGCAAAGAAATGAACTTTTTGTCCTAAATACAGAGCATTATGTTTTGGGAAAATCCAACACATCACTGAGTACTACTCATCATATTTTCAAGCATTTTCAGTGTGGCTGCATCATGTTATGGGCATGCTTGTCATCGACAAGGACTACGGAGTTTATTAGGATAAAAAAAATGGAGTAGAGCTACAGTAAGCACAGGTAAAATCCTAGAGGAAAACCTGGTTCAGTCTGCTTTCCAACAGACACTAGTAGACAAATTCACCTTTCAGCAGGACAATAACCTAAAACACAAGGCCAAATATAAAATGGAGTTGCTTACCAAGATGACACTGAATGTTCCTGAGTGGCCTAGTTACAGTTTTGACTTAAATTGGATTGAAAATCCATTGGAAGACTTGTAAATGGCTGTCTAGCAATGATCAACAACCACCTTCACAGAGCTTGAAGAATTATTTTAAGAATAATGTGCAAATATTGTCCAATCCACGTGTGCAAAGCTCTTAGACTTACCCATAAAGACTCACAGCTGTACTCACTGCATAAGGTGATTCTAACATGTATTGACTCAGGGGTGTGAATGCTTATGGAAATGAGAGATTTCTGTATTTCATTTTCAAGGAATGTGCAACAATCTCTAAAAACATGTTTTCACTTTGTAATTATGGGGTATTTGTGTATATGGGTGAGCGAAACAAAATCAACAATTTAATACATTTTCAATTCAGTCTGTATGTAACACAACATGTGGAATAAATCAGGGGGTATTTGTACTTTCTGATGACACTATTAGAATCCCTATTAATTCAATAGGCTCTGTGTGGGCCTAGAAATAAAGATGTATCATTTTTTTATGTATGACCTTTTATTAAAGGCATTAATACAACCAGTCATAATGTTTTCCTCTGATTCTCAAACAGTCACTGCAAACGGCTCCTTTGCTAGGCTACCAGTGCACGTTCATCCACTCGCACCATATTTCCAGCCTCCAAACAGTGGTGAATAGAAAGAGACCAAACACCAAAAAGTGTGATGACATTTGGCGATTGTCATTAGGCCAGAATTGATGTGCCACTGCTGTCTGCGCAGGTCTCAGTTTCGGCCACTCTACTCAACGCAATTTGGAGTGCATGCTTCTTCTAAACCACCAGTTATCAAGTCCATTCGCTTATTATTCACATCACATTTTCGAGTGCAGGATGCTATACCACCAGTTTTCAAGTCCATTCGCTCATTATTCACATCACATTTTCGAGTGCAGGCTGCTATAACACCAGTTTTCAAGTCCATTCGCTTATTTGTCATGCCTCTGACATGTGGTAATGAAAAATAATGGTGTAATAGCTTACAGTTTTCTTTACATTTTGTTTTAATTATTGTGATAGGCACATATTTTACCAGTAAGGTGTGCCTCCACTATTTATTCAGCGGAGACGCCGTACCGGACCGTATCGCCTTACCTAAAAATGACTGTGAACTAGTTACACACACACAGTGCATTTAACATACAATGTTTTCAACTTACATATTTGATACACTTTGACATACATGATGTCATTGTGCATGTTCATTGATACAGTAATTCTTATTCAACATGTCCTCACCTGGGATTTGAACTCACAAGCAAACTCTTGGTTCATGGCATTCCGATCTTCCTCTTATACCACGAAGTCTGTGCAAATGATCAGTTTATCTGACTATTCTCTCATCGTTGGTTTGATTGACTTATTTCAGCAATTTTTTTTCTTCTGTATAGTTGTCTTATGCTGGTGAGGGATATTACTCTGTTTTAATGCTACTCCTTAATCACTATGATAAATACAATAGTTTTCCTTGAGTGTACTTAAAAGTACACAGAATTCAGATTTACTTTGAATTGCAAAGTGTAGCAATAGAGGTGAAATCAGTCATTGACACAGACATGGTTGTGACTACATAGCAGGAAGATAAGAATGCTGTGAAGCAAGATGTTATGAGTTCAAATCCCATGTTGAATATAAATTACAGCATAAATGAACATGCACAATGTAATCATGTATATCACAATGTAAAATATGCTAGTTGAAAACATTGTATGTTAAAAGCTCTGTTTGTTTGTCACAACTAGTTCCACAGCATTTCTTTTAGGTAAGATGACCTAACAATCATTTCTAGTTGACAGAATTTTTGCCTACGTTTTCTCAAGTTGGAGCTAAGTTTGGGTCAACACATTTTTAAATAGTAAAAGTTGAGTAAACAAAAATAAATTGTTTGCGGAAGCAGTTACTGAGTAAGAATGAGTTGAAACAATGTAGTATTGAAGTGTTTCTGATAAATGCAAAGATTAAACCCAGGATAGTCTCCAAGGAACAATCAAGGAGTTCTACAGCCAATCATTTACATTGTTTGGGTGACTTAATGTCTTTTAACAAGCAGGGTTTTTAATTGGAGATTCTGAGGTTTGGGCTGTGCTATAAGATTGCACAATATATTCCAACAGTAAATACAAGTAAACTACAAATCAGTATATGTAAAAAGAAAAAGTGGTAGTAGCCTACTGACTTTTGACACATGGCAAAATAGGCAAAATATTTACATCACATTCACTTTATAAAACCTCACTTTACACAAATAACCTATTTCTATTTTGTCCGTCTATCAGGCAACGCTGAACATAGTGCCGGTGTTCCCACACTTATCTGTGAAGTTGATCCTCTTTCCACCAGTGTCCCCATAGCTGCTGACATCCTCCTGCTCTGTCTGCTCAGGGCTCTCACGGGAAGAGTCCTTCATGACACTGTAATACACTGGCACATTGTACTTGGTAACCTTCTCTGGGTCTAGTCCATTGCCCTTGCAAAGCTTTTTGAAGGAGGCACGGAACTTCTGAGACATCAGGTTGTAAATGATAGGGTTGATGGCACTGTTGGTGTAGATGCATAAGCGACAGAAGAGCAGGAACCATGTGTTTAGGTAGGGTGGGTCCATGAAAGAGTTTACCACCACCAGCGTCCGGTACGGCATCCAGAGCAGGGAGAAAATAATCACCACCACTGCAAGCATCTTAGTAACCTAAATTATGGGGCACAGGGCAAACAAATTGAAAAATGCACGGTGCGATAATTGACTCAAATGCTGCTGGTCGTTTTTAAAATTATTATTATTATTATTTTAAAAATTTACTGATGAAAGGCACTTTATGCCCGCAAATCAAATTGCAAAAACAAAACAGTGTTTTTCTGGTGTAGTGTAGAACAGTCTAATGATGGTAAACAGAGGTGATAATAACAGATTTCCATGGACTTTGAAACCATTACTATGAGCCTGCTGTGATCTATCCTCCCTCTCTTGAATTACAATCCAAGTATTACGCCCACATGATTTGTCCAGTTAGGATTATTGTAATCCCATACTACATTGATAAACTGTCAAATGCTGTAGCCTAAATTATTACTGTGAACACATTTTGTACACTGTTGTCAATTTAGAAGCCTTTATGAAGCATGTATTACTATCCTCCTGATCTGATGAGCTTACCTGTTTTCTTGACGTCACTGCACCCTTGCTTGACTTGCCCAACACCTTGACTGTGCTGCTGGAGCGTCCCTGGTGTATAGAACCTTCACTATTGCCTTTGAGATTGGTTGGCAAGGGGCTCATGAATAAAATCCTTGCGATGAGACCGTACAGCACAACAGCCACAATCAGAGGGAGGACATAAAACAAAGATAAGTCTAGAAAGTAAATTGGCATGTAGAGGTTTCTTGAGACACGGTAGCCACAGCTGACCAACACCCCATCGGCGTAGACGGTTTCGTTCGTGTCCACTAAAAACAACCACATCATGCAGTAAAGCGAGGTGAAAATCCACACAAAAGAAATGATTCTCTTCGCCCGAGACACAGTGCAAATAAATTGCGCCTTGATGGAGTGGCAGATAGCAATGTAGCGCTCAATGGTGAAGGCTGTGATGGAGCAGGATGATACATTGATACCCAGGTATTGCAGGTATGTGATGCAAAGGCACCCAGCATAGCCGTATATCCAAGAGTCGACTACTTCAGAAATATTAGGTAAACCTGCCGCTAAAAGGACGACAAGGTCCGCAATAGCCAGACTGACAAGATAACAGTTAGTAGGGGTCATCATGTTTTTGGTGCGCAGCACAACCAACACCACCATTATATTCCCCGCTATCCCAACTCCGCATATTAGAAGTGTGAGAACAATTGTTATAACTTGTACTTCCATGGAGTTCTGTGGCATATTAATCAGAACTTCATTCTGTGTGAAATTGATGACATCTTGAGAGTTGTTATTAGTATTCTCCATGGTGTTTTACTTGGCACATTTCTTCTGCTTTAATTTGCCTTGAGGTGGAACAGAATTAAGATACAAATGATTCCAAGATTGCCCAGAATATATAAAAAGTTATAGTGAACCAATTATTTTGTTTCACAATAAGATACACATATCAGTCAATCATCATGTGAGATTACAAAGACATTTGAAATGAATGAAAGAGCTACTATATAACAATTACAATAATTGAAAATAGGCAGTTTAGCGACCATGGTTAGGAATGGTCTAAGCTTCATAACTCACCAAGTCCAGCTGATATCCACAGAGACAGTAGGGAAAGGACTGCTTTGTCTCTCAGTGATGCTGTACTACTCCCTCATCTCTGAACACTCACTCTCTCTCTCTCCCGCTCTCTCTCTATCACTCTATCTCTCTTTCCAGCTCCATTATTCAGCCACACATCAAATGGTGCAGTGTCCTTACTGCTGCTTTGGGCCATCTGATTTAGGTTTGTTCCTATGGGACGTTATCAACGTCTATGACTGTGACTGTGCGAGGTGATGATAACCCAGCAGTTAACCACAGTAAAATTATAGACTACAACTCAACCCTGTCTATCACTAGCAATGACAATATAATATTAATTACCCAACTATGGGGCGGCAGGGTAGCCTAGTGGTCATAGTAACCGGAAGGTTGCAAGTTCAAACCCCCGAGCCGACAAGGTACAAATCTGCCGTTCTACCCCTGAACAGGCAGTTAACCCACTGTTCCTAGGCTGTTATTGAAAATAAGAATTTGTTCTTAACTGACTTGCCTGGTTAAATAAAATTAAAAATTAAATATGAAGTGTGTACACAATGGTTGTGTAAATGCTGGAACTATGTCCCTTGTTTTTATCATGAAGATAAGCAGGGTTCTTTTTATGTCTTCTTTTGGGCAATTGAGACCAGCTAATATTGATGATGCACCCCCCCCCTAACTCCTAACCCTAACCTTAACCCTAACCTAACCCGTACCCCTAGCTCAGCTAAAGTTAGTTATTTGTAACATATCATACATTTTGCAAATTCCTAACACATTATACAAATTGTAATTCAAATAAAATCAAATGTATCTATATAGCCCTACGTACATCAGCTGATATCTGAAAGTGCTGTACAGAAACCCAGCCTAAAACCCCAAACAGCAAGCAATGCAGGTGTAGAAGCACGGTGGCTAGGAAAAACTCCCTAGAAAGGCCAAAACCTAGGAAGAAACCTAGAGAGGAAACAGGCTATGAGGGGTGGCCAGTCCTCTTCTGGCAGTGCCGGGTGGAGATTATAACAGAACATGGCCAAGATTTTCAAATGTTCATAAATGACCAGCATGGTCAAATAATAGGTCTGGGACAGGTAGCACGTCCGGTGAACAGGTCATGATTCCATAGCCACAGGCAGAACAGTTGAAACTGGAGCAGCAGCACGGCCAGGTGGACTGGGGACAGCACGGAGTCATCATGCCAGGTAGTCCTGAGGCATGGTCCTAGGGCTCAGGTCCTCCGAGAGAGAGAAAGAAAGAGAGAATTAGAGAGAGCATACTTAAATTCACACAGGACACCGGATAAGACAGGAGAAGTACTCCAGACATAACAAACTGACCCTAGCCCCCCGACACGTAAACTACTGCAGCATAAATACTGGAGGCTGAGACAGGAGGGGTCAGGAGACACTGTGGCCCTATCCGATGATACCCCCGGACAGGACCAAACAGGAAGGATATAACCCCACCCACTTTGCCAAAGCACAGCCCCCACACCACTAGAGGGATATCTTCAACCACCAACTTACCATCCTGAGACAAGGCCGAGTATAGCCCACAAAGATCTCCGCCATGGCACAACCCAAGGGGGGGGGGGGGGCGATAACCCAGACAGGAAGATCACATCAGTGACTCAACCCACTCAAGGGACGCACCCCTCCTAGGGACTCTATGAAAGAGCACCAGTAAGCCAGTGACTCAGCCCCTGTAATAGGGTTAGAGGCAGAGAATCCCAGCGGAAAGAGGGGAACCGGCCAGGCAGAGACAGCAAGGGCGGTTCGTTGCTCCAGAGACTTTCTGTTCACCTTCACACTCCTGGGCCAGACTACACTCAATCATATGACCCACTGAAGAGATGAGTCTTCGGTAAAGACTTAAAGGTTAAGACCGAGTTTGCGTCTCTCACACGGGTAGGCAGACCATTCCATAAAAATGGAGCTCTATAGGAGAAAGCCCTGCCTCCAGCTGTTTGCTTAGAAATTCTAGGGACAATTAGGAGGCCTGGGTCTTGTGACAGTAGCGTACATGTAGGTACAGTGTCTTGCGAAAGTATTCGGCCCCCTTGAACTTTGCGACCTTTTGCCACATTTCAGGCTTCAAACATAAAGATATAAAACTGTATTTTTTTATGAAGAATCAACAACAAGTGGGACACAATCATGAAGTGGAATGACATTTATTGGATATTTCAAACTTTTTTAACAAATCAAAAACTGAAAAATTGGGCAGCAAAAGGTGGCGCTACAAAGTATTAACTTAAGGGGGCTGAATAATTTTGCACGCCCAATTTTTCAGTTTTTGATTTGTTAAAGGCACTTGCCTTGACAGAAAGCTAATGTAGGGAGGCTAGCACTGGAGTAATATGATACATTTTTTTGGTTCTAGTCAGGATTCTAGCAGCCGTATTTAGCACTAACTGAAGTTTATTTAGTGCTTTATCAGGGTAGCCGAAAAGTAGAGCAATGCAGTAGTCTAACCTAGAAGTAACAAAAGAATGGATGAATTTTTCCGCATCATTTTTGGACAGAAAGTTTCAGATTTTTGCAATGTTACGTAGATGGAAAAAGGCTGTCCTTGAAAGAGTCTTGATATGTTCGTCAAAAGAGAGATCAGGGTCCAGAGTAACGCCGAGGTCTTTCACAGTTTTATTTGAGACAACTGTACAACCATTAAGATGAATTGTCAGATTCAACAGAAGATCTCTTTGTTTCTTGGGACCTAGAACAAGCATTTCTGTTTTGTCCGATTTTAAAAGTAGAAAGTTTGCAGCCATCCACTTCCTTATGTCTGGAACACAGGCTTTAGCGAGGGCAATTTTGGGGCTTCACCATGTTTCATTGAAATGTACAGCTGTGTGTCATCCGCATAGCAGTGAAAGTTAACATTATGTTTTCGAATGACATCCCCAAGAGGTAAAATATATAGTGAAAACAATAGTGGTCCTAAAACAGAACCTTGAGGAACACCAAAATTTACAGTTGATTTGTCAGAGGACAAACCATTCACAGAGACAAACTGATGTCTTTCCGACAGATAAGATCTAAACCAGGCCAGAACTTGTCTGTGTAGACCAATTTGGGTTTCCAATCTCTCCAAAAGAATGTGGTGAACGATGGTATCAAAAGCAGCACTAAGGTCTAGGAGCACGAGGACAGATGCAGAGCCTCGGTCTGATGCCATTAAAAGGTCATTTACCACCTTCACAATTGCAGTCTCAGTGCAATGATGGGGTCTAAAACTAGACTGAAGCATTTAGTATACATTGTTTGTCTTCAGGAAGGCAGTGAGTTGCTGCGCAACAGCCTTTTCTAAAGTTTGTGAGAGGAATGGAAGATTTGATTTAGGCCGATAGTTTTTTATATTTTCTGGGTCAAGGTTTGGCCTTTTCAAGAGAGGCTTTATTACTGCCACTTTTAGTGAGTTTGGTCCACATCCGGTGGATAGAGACCCGTTTATTATGTTCAACATAGGAGGGCCAAGCACAGGAAGCAACTCTTTCAGTAGTTTAGTTGGAATAGGGTCCAGTATGCAGCTTGAAGGTTTAGAGGCCATGATAATTCATAACAAATTAAATGGATGATGGACATCCACAAATTAATAGCATTTGAAACACAACATATCTTACTAGTTGAAGCCCCTCAGCACTCAGCCAACCTCTTCATCTAGCAGACCTCGTCTGGTTTTCTCTCAAACAAAGACAACACATAAGAGAGTAGGCTAGTCCAGCCCTACTCTGTCAGTGGGTGGACAGAGCTGTCCATGCTATAGCTAATTCTGATTGGTTGCTTTCTTTCAGTCAAAGATTGTTGCGTCCCTGTATTGTTAAATTAAGCTATGTAATGTACAAATACACTGCTCAGGCAGATCACTTTTGACCATGGGTCTCTCAAAATCACCCCATTTGACAAAGCTCATTTTACATTTCCCTGATGCTTAATTAGTGCCATTTTTCTTGTATGCTAGCTTGGATTAGAATCAATAGATAAAGTTACAGGCAAGATATTATACAATTGATTCACTTTATTTTCGTACAGACCCAACGATTTATGACAAGAGAAATTATAGAAATTATAAGTTTTTTCCAGGCCTCACAGCAACAAAGCATATTATCTTGACAAAGTCTTGATGGGGTAAACATGACAAAAAATGAAAAGGGACAAAATGGCTGGATTAAAAATAGATGAACAGGCATTATATTAATACACTGGCTAAAATAGCCTTCTGATGCCGTCTGGGAGTTGAAAGTAATGTGCTGATAAAAATGCAGAAGCCTTTTTAATATATGACAAATTAAAACAGTTCTTGTATTCCAACATAAATTCAAAAGTTACAGAAACAGTTTTTGCTCACAGAGAGACTTTAAATTAGTTTTATGTGTCATATGAAAATAAGTTTTACACAATCTAAACCATTATGGACCAGAAATAATAAACAGTAATACCAAATCACTAAAACAATAATCATGCTTGTTATATGTGGATTTTAAAGCATTATTTGATTTATTCATTTGTGCACATGAAATGTCATACTGTAAGACTGTGCCAAAATATTTTCCCTCTGAACATGAATCTGAGTTTAATAAATGTAATTGTAAAAATGGTTTATTGACAAAGATTTTCATTGAGTTTTATGATCATGTAAACAGTATAATGAGTGTTTTTCATAGCCTACTTGTGCCATAAAAGCATCTCAAATGCACTTAGTGACACCTAGTGAGGCTCTGTAGACATCAAACCAACTGTCGTCTGTGGATTGTGGAGTTCTTCCTTGCAGTAAGAAATAAAGTCATAAATGGTCCTATTCTTTAAAGCGTCAACCTTTTACAATATAAAAGATTGAGTGAAAACACTTGGGGTTGTATGTGATATGGTATTTATTTAGTCTAGAAACATGGTCACATGAGTGTATTGTTGAGAGGAGGCAGTCTGGGCATAAAGTGGTGCTCCACAACCAGGAGAAAGGTCATATTACTGTGACTCAATAACAGGATGCCCTGTCCTCAACAGGTGTAACGGCTGTTGGTGGAAGAAGGTAAGGACCAAGGTGCAGCGTGCTCATCATTATTTAATAGAACAGAACACTGAATGACAAAGAGAACAACCGAAACAGTTCTGTCTGGCGCAGACACAAAAACAGAAAGCAACTACCCACAAAACCCATATGGGCAAGAGCTACCTAAGTATGGTTCTCAATCAGAGACAACGACAGACAGCTGTCCCTGGGATAGCTGCTTGTGTCATTTTGGAGTTCATGTTTTTTCCAATCTATTTTGTATATTACAGAATCAGTTGAATTTGGAAATATTGAAAAATGTAATTGACAAATTCTCTCAGCTGACAGTTGTGGAGACTCAGAAGTTTTTTTTAGATTCTAAAATAATTCACAACTATTATAATGGCAAGAAATTAAAACAGGAGCAGGGAAAAGCATTAAAAGCAGTTCTTTAGTTCTACAGCAGAGGTCTCCCTAAACTACAAATAATAACAGTAAGTCAAGCTTCAAATCAAATTAATCACATTTTACACACATGCTTCGCAAGTAATCAGTGTAGACTAACGGTGAAATGCTTACTTACGGGCCCTTGCCAACAATCTAGAGAGACAAATAATAGAAACAATATAATGACACAAGGAATTAGTACACAATGAGTAACAATAACTTGGCTATATACACGGGTTACCAGTAAGGAGTCGATGTGCAGGGGTAGGAGGTAATTGAGGTATATATGTACATATAGGTAGGGGTAAAGTGATTGAGGTAACAGGATAGATAATAAACAGTAGCATACGTGATGAGTCAAAAGAGTATGTCCAAAAAGGTTCAATGCAGATAGTACGGATAGCTACTCGGTTAACTGTTTAGCAGTCTTATGGCTCGGGGGTAGAAGCTCTAAAGGGTCCTGTTGGTTCCACACTTGGTGCATCGTTACCGCTTGCTGTGCAGTAGCAGAGAGAACAGTCTATGACTTGGATGGCTGGAGTCTTAGTCAATTGTTTGACACCGCCTGGTATAGAAGTCCTGGATGGCAGGAAGCTCAGCCCCAGTGATCTACTAGGTCGTACGTACTTCCCTCTAGTCGGATGCCAATCAGTTACCATACGAAGAGGTGATGCAGCCAGTCAAGATGCTCTCAATAGTGCAGCTGTATAACTTTTTGAAGATCTGAGGGCCCATGCCAAATCTTTTCAGCCTTCTGAGGGGGAAGGGGCATTGTCGTGCCTTCTTCATGACTGTGTTGATGTGTGTGGACCATGTTAATTCCTTAGTGATCTGGACACAGAGAAACTTGAAGCTCTCTACCCGTTCCACATCACCCCCGCCAATGTGGATGGGGGTGTGCTCGGCCTTCCGTTTCCTGAAGTCCACAATCAGCTCCTTTCTCTTGCTGACGTTGAGGGAGAGGTTGTTGTCCTGGCACCGCTGCCAGGCAATTGATCTACTCCCTATAGGCTGTCTCATCGTTGTTGGTGATCAGGCCTGCCACTGTTGTGTTGTCAGCAAACTTAATGATGTTGGAGTCATATGCAGTCGTGGGTAAACAGAGAGTACAGGAGGGGACAAAGGGCACCCGTGTTGAGGGTCAGCGTGGCGGTTTTGTTGTTGCCTGTCCTCATCACCTGGGAGCGGCCCATTAGAAAGTCCAGGGTTCAGTTGCAGAGGGTGTTCAGTCTCAGGGTCCTGAGTTTAGTGATGAGCTTGGAGGGCACCATGGTGTTGAACACTGAGCTGTAGTTGATAAACCGCATTCTCACATAGGTGTTCCTCTCGTCCAGGTGGTAGACTGCAGTGTGGAGTGCAATGGAGATTGCGTCATCTGTGGATCTGTTGGTGTGGTATGCGAGTTGGAGTGGGTCCGTTGTCCATAGAAAGCATAAATTAAAAAGTGTTGTTGAAATTTTAGTCCTGTTTCACCTGTATTCTTCAATAAGAAATTCATTATCTTTTCCTACTGATTTTTGAAGGTTGCAGACACTTTCCTGAGGATGCTCCTGGTGTAGATCTCCAGAAACACCATGATGTATCCCACCAGACACAGTAGCGCCAATAAGACCCTCACTCTCAGGTCTGGTGCAGATGGCTCTACATCACAGCGTGATGCCTCTGGGCTGAATGTCCAGTCATACTGCTTGTGGAGGTTTGCCAGTTCTGTATCCCACAAATAGCTGGGATAATACATACTGTAGGCCTGGGAAGCGTAGCCAAACCTGTCAAAGAAAAGAGAATCCAGTCACCATTTGTCCAATGTGTTATTCAATTTCATATTATTATTGATCTCAAGGCTACACATTATGTAATGTCACATTATGTTCTGGGATGTGCCTGATAGCATTTTGAAAAGTATCAATATTGGCTTACCTTATATTTTCACAGCTATGCTGATAGATGCAGCTGGAACATCCAACAGCCAAGGCCCATTCACTGTAACTAGGTGGTACACAAAAATAACAATGAAATACAAAGTCACCAATACACTCTTAGAAAAAAAGTGCTATCTAGAACCTAAAAGGGGTCTTTGGCTGTCCCCATCGGAGAACTATTTGAACAAAAATGATTTTGGTTTCCAGGTAGAACCCTTTTGGTTCCAGGTAGAATCCTTTTGGGTTCCATGTAGAACCCTGTTCACAGAGGGTTCTACAAGGAATCCAAAAGTGTTCTACCTGGAACCTAAAAGGGTTCTCCAATGGGGCCAACCAAATAACCGTTTTAGAACCCTTTTTTCTAAGAGTGTACTATTGGAGCAAGACATCTGGTAAATTCCTGTTTTGTTATTTTACAACTTGTGGAACTAACCATATTTTTCAGGTTAGTTGGTTTAATTTGGATTCCATCATCAGATGACTTTTGCAACAACTGTCTTGTGATGTAAATATTGTCAAACTTAACTGAAATGACATGTGACTTCAGGTATCAGGCTGATTCAGCAATCAGATATATTGCAAAGTTAGCTGCCAGAATTCTGTTTGACAGAAGTGTATACTCCTCTAGCAGTTTCTTGACATTTAAAAAGTCACTCTCAATCTGCTTGCGTACTGTAATACACCTCTTTTTGATCTCTGACAAGTCAATGTAAGTAAATTGATCACATTTTCTCTGTCTGGTAACAATATTCAGTTCTTCCTGTTTTACTTTGATAGCTCATCTAACGAGATCTCGCTTTGCTTCTTGAAAAAGCTCAGATGAGTTTAAAAAAGAGCATGCAAAATCTTCAGTTGCACTTTCCCTTTCCCAGTACATGGGTAATGTCTTGCTCCCAGGCAGACTAAATAGCTTTTTTGCCCGCTTTGAGGACAATACAGTGCCACTGCCACGGCCTGCAACGGAAACATGCGGCCTCTCCTTCACTGCAGCCGAGGTGAGTAAGACATTTAAACGTGTTAACCCTCGCAAGGCTGCAGGCCCAGACGGCATCCCCAGCCGCGCCCTCAGAGCATGCGCAGACCAGCTGGCTGGTGTGTTTATGGACATATTCAATCAATCCCTATACCAGTCTGCTGTTCCTACATGCTTCAAGAGGGCCACCATTGTTCCTGTTCCCAAGAAAGCTAAGGTAACTGAGCTAAACGACTACCTCCCCGTAGCACTCACTTCCGTCATCATGAAGTGCTTTGAGAGACTAGTCAAGGACCATATCACCTCCACCCTACCTGACAACCTAGACCCACTCCAATTTGCTTACCGCCCAAATAGATCCACAGACGATGCAATCTGAACCACACTGCACACTGCCCTAACCCATCTGGACAAGAGGAATACCTATGTGAGAATGCTGTTCATCGACTACAGCTCGGCATTCAACACCATAGTACCCTCCAAGCTCGTCATCAAGCTCGAGATCCTGGGTCTCGACCCCGCCCTGTGCAACTGGGTACTGGACTTCCTGACGGGCCGCCCCCAGGTGGTGAGGGTAGGCAACAACATCTCCTCTCCGCTGATCCTCAACACTGGGGCCCCACAAGGGTGCGTTCTGAGCCCTCTCCTGTACTCCCTGTTCACCCACGACTGCGTGGCCACGCACGCCTCCAACTCAATCATCAACGGACGACACAACAGTGGTAGGCTTGATTACCAACAACGACGAGACGGCCTACAGGGAGGAGGTGAGGGCCCTCGGAGTGTGGTGTCAGGAAAATAACCTCACACTCAACGTCAACAAAACTAAGGAGATGATTGTGGACTTCAGGAAACAGCAGAGGGAGCACCCCCCTATCCACATCAATGGAACAGTAGTGGAGAGGGTAGCAAGTTTTAAGTTCCTCGGCATACACATCACAGACAAACTGAATTGGTCCACTCACACAGACAGCATCGTGAAGAAGTGCAGCAGCGCCTCTTCAACCTCAGGAGGCTGAAGAAATTCGGCTTGTCACCAAAAGCACTCACAAACTTCTACAGATGCACAATCGAGAGCATCCTGGCGGGCTGTATCACCGCCTGGTACGGCAACTGCTCCGCCCTCAACCGTAAGGCTCTCCAGAGGGTAGTGAGGTCTGCACAACGCATCACCGGGGGCAAACTACCTGCCCTCCAGGACACCTACACCACCCGATGTTACAGGAAGGCCATAAAGATCATCAAGGACATCAACCTCCCGAGTCACTGCCTGTTCACCCCGCTATCATCCAGAAGGCGAGGTCAGTACAGATGCATCAAAGCTGGGACCGAGAGACTGAAAAACAGCTTCTATCTCAAGGCCATCAGACTGTTAAACAGCCACCACTAACATTGAGTGGCTGCTGCCAACACACTGACACTGACTCAACTCCAGCCACTTTAGTAATGGGAATTGATGGGAAATTATGTAAATATATCACTAGCCACTTTAAACAATGCTACCTTATATAATGTTACTTACCCTACATTATTCATCTCATATGCATACGTATATACTGTACTCTATATCATCGACTGCATCCTTATGTAATACATGTATCACTAGCCACTTTAACTATGCCACTTTGTTTACATACTCATCTCATATGTATATACTATACTCGATACCATCTACTGTATCTTGCCTATGCTGCTCTGTACCATCACTCATTCATATATCCTTATGTACATATTCTTTATCCCCTTACACTGTGTATGAGACAGTAGTTTTGGAATTGTTAGTTAGATTACTTGTTGGTTATTACTGCATTGTCGGAACTAGAAGCACAAGCATTTCGCTACACTCGCATTAACATCTGCTAACCATGTGTATGTGACAAATAACATTTGATTTGATTTGAACTTTTGAAAAAGGAGCTTATTCACAGTCAATGTCACATAGATATGTGTAAGATTGTTCTCAAAGGGGATGAATCAAGTTATTGGGGAAAAGTGTGAGCTGAAAATTATGAAAGTTGTGAGCATGAGCATTAACATTCACTCACATGGACAGGAGTGACAAATCAACCCATGAATCAAGTTATTGGAGAAAAGTGTGAGCTGAAAATGATAAAAGTTGTTAAAATGCAATACTTGGTGAATAATAATTTAGGGAAGTATTGGAGATTTGAAAGGTACTACAGGATATGAGCAGTGTGGTACAGATGTAAGATCCTAATTGGATCACTCCTTTGTTGCTGAGAATTTTCCTGCTAAGCAGGAAATGCCAACTTGTAGTGTATTTGAGTATTTAAAAGGCTTCTAAAGTTTGTAATTTCCACTTTGAAATGTCAGACTTGATTTGCAACAAAAAATATATCAACCCCTACTAAATTATTCCATTAATTATAATCCACATAATAATTCACATTTCCTGTTGCGGCAAGATTATTTTCCTGCTATAGCAAACTGGCTTTAATGAAGATCCTATATCTGTGTCCTATTTATAGATCTAAACATAACCCTGTGGGAAGTCATATATACTTCTACTGACTAATAGGAGGAAGTATTTTTATTATCTGGGAATCAATGAGCATGTAGAGAACCTTCGACAAGTTGAAAAAGGAAAGGATCTAATCAACCCCTAATCAATTGTATGTGTCAGAGTCTTCCAAAACTAAATCTTCAGCTAGTTGAAATAATTTACTGTATATTTGATTGGTTGAGCATCAAGGTCTAGTAATTTCATGTATGGTACTACTTGTCAAACTTCCTTTTCCAACATTTCGTAGTAAGTTCTTCTATTTAATGTGTGTCCTGTGCTGCTGCGTTTCTTGTGTTCTGTTGTAGTTTGTCTTGTTTACTGGGGCCTCCCCCAATGACCCCTCTCTCACACTGAGTAACTAACTACCTTTGGGTTCTGCAGAGTTAACCATGTGCCAAACCTTGATTGCAGACACTTTACAACACCAAACAGACATTATAAGGAATTTACAGCCTTGCACTATTCTTGAGAGAAATAGGGGGCAAAATACTGTATGTCTGCTTGGTTTAAGACGCATATGTAAAAATTGTGTTCAAACCACATTTCAATGCAACGTTCTTTCAAATGTTGTTAGCCTCATTTGGCTTGTTGAGTATCTTGTTTGGTGCTGTCAGACACACAGCTGTTAAATAAGACCTGATTGCACTGTCTATTCTCCTTACTACATATTATGCTGTGTCACTTGGGTCAATGATTAAAATTACTATAGGCTTGACACCCTTCTGAATATTAACCCATGGTTTTAAGTTGTTGTGTTATATATAGTACTGTGTTGCATGTCTGTTGGTGCCTGCTCACTGACATCAGCTAAATATATACATTCCATGTATTGACGAAAAAAGACACTAACTCATTTGCCATTCAGTTTTATTTGGTAACGAGAAGTAATAAGAAAATAACAAATCTACAAAATGTGCATTGATAAAGCTAAACGTATTACACTAAATAAAAGCTATGGTAGAAAATAGTTCTTTCGATTTCCACACACCACATTTCTAATGATTATTTCAAATAAAATAAGATGAGAAAATCACGATTTAAAAGACACGATGAAAAGTAAAACTGACCTTCTGTGTGTAACTTACAAAAATATGTTTAAACACATGCAGCCAGTGACCCCCATGGCCTAGGTAAGTATGTTTTAGGAATAATTCACAAACTCCTGTTATGTGTCAAGACAGTCACAGTTTACACAGCTAAAGATCAATGGAGGATTGAGTTCAAGTGTCATTTACCAGTTGGTGGAGGACTTGGAGGATTGTCATGAAATGGATTGGGTTTATAATCATCAAGCAGACTGCTAACACCCTAATTAATTAGGATTACCATCACAAACACTATCCAGGGAATATTACAATGAGGTACAGTATGAGACGCTCACAGTGAACAGTGCAATGTGGCACAATGACCAGCAGATGTCACTAAGATGCAATTCATTTCAGCAAGCATAGCGAGAGATGAGACAAGACATCACCGGTGTCTGGACAAAAACTATGTCCGACATGACTTGTTGTATAACTGTGGAAGAGAACGCAACAACAGACAGACCAACCACTGTCTATTCTGTCGCCCCCCCGCCCTGCCCAAACAAATTATCTTCCAATGGAAACATGTCATAGTGATCTAAAACAAATCAAGGCAAAACACAGGACACATCTGGGGAGAGCAGGGGTTCGTGACAAACAAGAAAATGAGCTGATAAAACTTGGTATAATCTACATGACAGAGTACGTAGATCACAATGAGAGCCTGAACAAAATATAAACAGTTAAATCAAAACTCATATACAGTAGACTGATTGAAAAAGGACAGTACCTTAGCAACATGGTATAGCCATCACACCATAGGCTAAATTACTTAAAGTAACAGCTAATTCTCTCCAAGTCTATAGTTATTGACTTTGTACATATTCAGAAATTATGATCCAGTATTTACTATATAATGCAGTATAATAATTAAACTGGATAAGCTTCAGATCTACGGTAAACTAGTAAGGTTGAAAGGTGAGTCGGAGGGGAACTGTATATCTGTGACAGTACTGGACATGTTGACTGGACGAGCCCAGTCTGGATAAGTCTCCAAACTGAACATGGCACGACCCCAAGTGTTCATGGCCAGAGAAACCGATAAAATGCCCAAAATGTTCATCACAAAGCCTGTTTTCACCTGTAAATAGAGAAACCAAACAGACGTCTTGGATAGAATACAGTACCTTTAAGTTTTGGAACAGTCTGACATATGGTCATACAGTATATCGGCGTAAGGATCTTACCATGTCCTTCACCAAAAGATGGCCAGATGCAAAGGCAATGGAGTTGGGAGGGGTGGAGACTGGCAACATGAAGGCAAATGAACATCCTGTTGTCGCAGGTATCATAAAGTAAAGAGGGTTCACCTTGACAAACATAGCCTGTCAAGAGGAGACAAACACATTTGTTGCTATTCTTTTGACAAAATTGTATTACTGCAAAAATAATAACACTTTTAAACACTTTTCTTCAGACAAACACAAGGAGCATACACGTTAGTAAGGAGTGAGTGAATCCATCTCTCATTCAATAACTGGCAACAATATTCCAAATTGTTCGTAGTAATTTATTTGGCTTGGGAATTTTACTGAAGATAAGTAAAAGTAAGTATTGCGCACTTGTCGTGGTGATACTGGATGATACTGGGTGGGTGATACTATTGCTTCGATTGAATGATACTGCAGGACATTGTCACTTCCCGCCAAAGACAACTGGCTACTGATAACTGTAGTTAATGTCCAACAGACATACAAATAGACCCAACAGCCATGGTGCTACACTGACAGATCTGTTAACCCCATGGAAAACACTAAAAAGGTAAATTGCTGTGGGAGATTAGAGAAGAGAGCTCCTCCCCATCATCTTTTCCCATGGGGAACACTAATCCATGAATTAGTAATCCAATGTAGTTCAAGGCTTTTTGGTAGATAACAAGGGATATTCAAATACTAGACACAAAATACATGCCTTCCTTCAAAATGATTGCCTACTACAGTAGGCCTGTCCTTTTCATACCCACAGGGCACGTCAATCTCAATAATGGAAACATCGAACTAAACGTTGAATGTTGTGGTCATGTCATAGATGACAGCTCACCAGTTCAGCGATGACGGGCAGGAATATGATAATGGTGGCGGTGTTGCTGGCAAACTCTGTGAAACAGGCCAGGAAAGCTGTGATGAACATGACGGCCACAGCAGGGGGGACCTGGGCAATAGGCTGGAGGTAGGCTCCTATCCACGCCGCCAGTCCTGACTCCTATATTATACAACAGGGACAGAGCATCAACAGACAGCCCCCATCTCAGTAGTAGCAGAAATAGGTCAAAAGTATATATATCACCACACAATAGATATTTGAATGTGAGTTAAAGGGATTTCATATCTTTGTGCATCATTAAACATCAACAGGTTTTATCCATAGGGCAAATTGATTCTATATGTAAATTCTATGGTTTACCTCACATCCCTTGGCCATGGCAAAGCCTCCACCCAGCAACAGAATGATATTCCACGGGACACATTCCTGTGCTTTCTTCCATGATAGGAGAGGAACATATGGAGTATTTGATGCTGTGGAAAACATGACAAGGTATACAATCAACCTCGGCCCACCAGCCAAATCCAGGTCAACCACCGAAATATCAGAATATCTAACCTGCAAGGGGCCTTGAAAAGGAGTAATAAAGAAAAGGCTGAAGGTAGGGGTTAGGGGTTAAAATAAGGGTTATGGGTCAAAATATGGCCATGGCTGGTATTTTGTTTTTCTCTCAGATACCGCTGTGCCAGAAATATTTAAATCCCATAGAAAATTTGTGGCGAGAACTGAAAAAGCGTGTGTGAGCAAGGAGGCCTACAAACCTGACTCAGTTACACCAGCTTTGTCAGGAGGAATAGGCCAACTTATTGTGGGAAGCTTGTGGAAGGCTACCCGAAACGTTTGACCCAAGTTAAACAATTTAAAGGCAATGCTACCAAATACTAATTGAGTGTATGTAAACGTCTGACCCACTGGGAATGTGATGAAATAAATAAAAGCTGAAATAAATCATTCTCTCTGCTATTATTCTGACATTTCACATTCTTAAAATAAAGTGGTGATCCTAACTGACTTAAAACAGGGAATTTTTACTAGGATTAATTGTCAGGAATTGTGAAAAACTGAGTTTAAATGTCTTTGGCTAAGGTGTATGTAAACTTCCGACTTCAACTGTAGAGCAGAGTAAACAGAGCAAACCAAAGTGTGGCGACACACTTTTGAGAGATTAATAATAATCACACAAACAAAGGGGCTACAGTCTTACCTCACAACAGAATGCTGCTCAGACTAATCTGCATCATTAACATTCCTCAGGTGATTTACAGTACCTAACAACAGAGCCAATACAAGTTTTGCACTACAGAAATGGACTAATGAAAGAAAGAAAGAATATTCTACTTTGATAGTAGTCAATGATACAGATATAGGATCTTAATTGGAGCCAGTTTGCTACAGCAGTAGAATAATCCTGCAGCAACAGGAAATGTGAGTTAATATATGGATTATGATTAATTGTCATTTTTTGTAGAGGTTGATACATTTTTCATTATGGCAAATCAAGTCTGACATTTTAAAGTATAAATTACAAACTTTAAAAGCCTTTTTAAACCTTGAATACACTACAAGTTAGAATTTCCTGCTGTGCAGGAAAATTCCTGTGACAACAGCGTGATCAAATTAAGATCCGGCATCTGTACTGTAATTTATTTCTGGTGAGGCATGATGTAAGGGATAATCAACAAAGGCCTCTACATTCTATGGAAATGAATGAACGATGCAGAAGTTGTGTTCAACAACGTGCTGGCAGAGTGGAACTGACCTTCCAAGGAGTTTCTGTCATGTTTGTCATTTATTGTCATGTCTTGTCCCTGTGCTCCCCATGCTATTCGTTTCCCTCTGCTGGTCTTGTTTGGTTCTATCCCTCTCTCTCCCCCTCCCTCTCTCACTCTCTCGCTCTCTCTTCTCTCTGTCGTTCCGTTCCTGCTCCCAGCTGTTCCTATTCCCCTAATCATCATTTAGTCTTCCCACACCTGTTCCCGATCCTTTCCCCTGATTAGAGTCCCTATTTATTCCTTTGTGATCCGTTCCTGTTCCGTCGGTTCCTTGTATTGTATTCACCATGCTGTGATTGCGTTTCGCCCTGTCCTGTCGTGTTTTTGCCGTGATTGTGTATCACCCTGTCCTGTCGTGTTTTGTGCCTTCATCAGATGCTGCGTGTGAGCAGGTGTCTCAGTCGACTACGGCCTGCGCCTACCCGAAGCGACCTGCAGTCTGTGGCCGCTTCTCCAGTTGTTTTCCCCTCTACAAATCTAGAGGATTTCTGTTATTCCGTTTTGGACTTTAATAAACTCTGTTTCTGTTAAGTCGCGTTTGGGTCCTCTTTCACCTGCATGACAGAAGGAACCGACCAAGGAATGGACCCAGCGACTTCAGACGCTCGTTACACTGCCGTCGAGATCCAAGGTGCCATGCTCGGCAGACACGAGCAGGAATTGTCTGCTGCTCGCCATGCCGTGGAGAACCTGGCCGCTCAGGTTTCCGACCTCTCTGGACAGTTCCAGAGTCTACGTCTCGTGCCACCTGTTACTCCCTGGCCTGCCGAGCCTCCAGAACCCAGGGTTAATAACCCACCTTGCTACTCCGGGCAGCCCACTGAGTGCCGCTCCTTTCTCACGCAGTGTGAGATTGTGTTCTCTCTCCAACCCCACACATACTCTAGAGAGAGAGCTCGGGTTGCTTACGTCATTTCACTCCTTACTGGCCGGGCTCGAGAATGGGGCACAGCTATCTGGGAGGCAAGGGCTGATTGCTCTAACAGATTCCATAACTTTAAAGAGGAGATGATTCGGGTTTTTGACCGTTCAGTTTTTGGTGAGGAGGCTTCTAGGGCCCTGGCTTCCTTATGCCAAGGTGAACGGTCCATAACGGATTATTCCATTGAGTTTCGCACTCTTGCTGCCTCTAGTGAGTGGAACGAGCCGGCGCTGCTCGCTCGTTTTCTGGAGGGACTCCACGCAGTGGTTAAGGATGAGATTCTCTCCCGGGAGGTTCCATCAGATGTGGATTCTTTGATTGCTCTCGCCATCCGCATAGAACGACGGGTAGATCTTCGTCACCGGGCTCGTGGAAGAGAGCTCGCATCAACGGTGTTTCCCTGCTCCGCATCGCAACCATCTCCCTCCTCTGGCTTTGAGACTGAGCCCATGCAGCTGGGAGGGATTCGCATCTCGAATAAGGAGAGGGAACGGAGGATCACCAACCGCCTGTGCCTCTATTGCGGAGTTGCTGGACATTTTGTTAATTCATGTCCAGTAAGAGGCCAGAGTCCATCAGTAAGCGGAGGGCTACTGGTGAGCGCTACTACTCAGGTCCCTTCATCTAGATCTTGTACTACTATGTCGGTCCATCTACGCTGGACCGGTTCGGGTGCTACATGCAGTGCTTTGATTGACTCTGGGGCTGAGGGTTGTTTCATGGACGAAGCATGGGTTCGGAAACATAACATTCCTTTCAGACCGTTAGACAGGCCTACGCCCATGTTTGCCTTAGATGGTAGTCATCTTCCCAGTATCAAATTTGAGACACTACCTTTAACTCTCACAGTATCTGGTAACCACAGTGAGACTATTTCTTTTTGATTTTCCGTTCACCGTTTACACCTGTTGTTTTGGGTCATCCCTGGCTAGTATGTCATAATCCTTCTATTAATTGGTCTAGTAATTCTATCCTATCCTGGAACGTTTCTTGTCATGTGAAGTGTTTAATGTCTGCCATCCCTCCCGTTTCTTCTGTTCCTACTTCTCAGGAGGAACCTGGCGATTTGACAGGAGTGCCGGAGGAATATCATGATCTGCGCACGGTCTTCAGTCGGTCCCGAGCCAACTCCCTTCCTCCTCACCGGTCGTATGATTGTAGTATTGATCTCCTTCCGGGGACCACTCCTCCTCGAGGTAGACTATACTCTCTGTCGGCTCCCGAACGTAAGGCTCTCGAGGATTATTTGTCTGTGTCTCTTGACGCCGGTACCATAGTGCCTTCTTCTTCTCCGGCCGGGGCGGGGTTCTTTTTGTTAAAAAGAAGGACGGTACTCTGCGCCCCTGCGTGGATTATCGAGGGCTGAATGACATAACGGTTAAGAATCGTTATCCGCTTCCCCTTATGTCATCAGCCTTCGAGATTCTGCAGGGAGCCAGGTGCTTTACTAAGTTGGACCTTCGTAACGCTTACCATCTCGTGCGCATCAGAGAGGGGGACGAGTGGAAAACGGCGTTTAACACTCCGTTAGGGCATTTTGAGTACCGGGTTCTGCCGTTCGGTCTCGCCAATGCGCCAGCTGTTTTTCAGGCATTAGTTAATGATGTTCTGAGAGACATGCTGAACATTTTTGTTTTTGTCTATCTTGACGATATCCTGATTTTTTCTCCGTCACTCGAGATTCATGTTCAGCACGTTCGACGTGTTCTACAGCGCCTTTTAGAGAATTGTCTCTACGTAAAGGCTGAGAAGTGCTCTTTTCATGTCTCCTCCGTTACTTTTCTCGGTTCCGTAATTTCCGCTGAAGGCATTCAGATGGATTCCGCTAAGGTCCAAGCTGTCAGTGATTGGCCCGTTCCAAGGTCACGTGTCGAGTTGCAGCGCTTTTTAGGTTTCGCTAATTTCTATCGGCGTTTCATTCGTAATTTCGGTCAAGTTGCTGCCCCTCTCACAGCTCTTACTTCTGTTAAGACGTGTTTTAAGTGGTCCGGTTCCGCCCAGGGAGCTTTTGATCTTCTAAAAGAACGTTTTACGTCCGCTCCTATCCTCGTTACTCCTGACGTCACTAGACAATTCATTGTCGAGGTTGACGCTTCAGAGGTAGGCGTGGGAGCCATCCTATCCCAGCGCTTCCAGTCTGACGATAAGGTTCATCCTTGCGCTTATTTTTCTCATCGCCTGTCGCCATCTGAGCGCAACTACGATGTGGGTAACCGTGAACTGCTCGCCATCCGCTTAGCCCTAGGCGAATGGCGACAGTGGTTGGAGGGGGCGACCGTTCCTTTTGTCGTTTGGACAGACCATAAGAACCTTGAGTACATCCGTTCTGCCAAACGACTTAATGCCCGTCAAGCTCGTTGGGCGTTGTTTTTCGCTCGTTTCGAGTTTGTGATTTCTTACCGTCCGGGTAGCAAGAACACCAAGCCTGATGCCTTATCCCGTCTGTTTAGTTCTTCTGTGGCTTCTACTGATCCCGAGGGGATTCTTCCTTATGGGCGTGTTGTCGGGTTAACAGTCTGGGGAATTGAAAGACAGGTTAAGCAAGCACTCACGCACACTGCGCCGCCGCGCGCTTGTCCTAGTAACCTCCTTTTCGTTCCTGTTTCCACTCGTCTGGCTGTTCTTCAGTGGGCTCACTCTGCCAAGTTAGCTGGTCATCCCGGTGTTCGAGGCACTCTTGCGTCTATTCGCCAGCGCTTTTGGTGGCCGACTCAGGAGCGTGACACGCGCCGTTTCGTGGCTGCTTGTTCGGACTGCGCGCAGACTAAGTCGGGTAACTCTCCTCCTGCCGGTCGTCTCAGACCGCTCCCCATTCCTTCTCGACCATGGTCTCACATTGCCTTAGACTTCATTACCGGTCTGCCTTTGTCTGCGGGGAAGACTGTGATTCTGACGGTTGTCGATAGGTTCTCTAAGGCGGCACATTTCATTCCCTCGCTAAACTTCCTTCCGCTAAGGAGACGGCACAAATCATTATTGAGAATGTATTCAGAATTCATGGCCTCCCGTTAGACGCCGTTTCAGACAGAGGCCCGCAATTCACGTCACAGTTTTGGAGGGAGTTCTGTCGTTTGATTGGTGCGTCCGTCAGTCTCTCTTCCGGGTTTCATCCCCAGTCTAACGGTCAAGCAGAGAGGGCCAATCAGACGATTGGTCGCATACTACGCAGCCTTTCTTTCAGAAACCCTGCGTCTTGGGCAGAACAGCTCCCCTGGGCAGAATACGCTCACAATTCGCTTCCTTCGTCTGCTACCGGGTTATCTCCGTTTCAGAGTAGTCTGGGTTACCAGCCTCCTCTGTTCTCATCCCAGCTTGCCGAGTCCAGCGTTCCCTCCGCTCAAGCGTTTGTCCAACGTTGTGAGCGCACCTGGAGGAGGGTGAGGTCTGCACTTTGCCGTTACAGGGCACAGACGGTGAGAGCCGCCAATAAACGCAGGATTAAGAGTCCAAGGTATTGTTGCGGCCAGAGAGTGTGGCTTTCCACTCGCAACCTTCCTCTTACGACAGCTTCTCGTAAGTTGACTCCGCGGTTCATTGGTCCGTTCCGTGTCTCCCAGGTCGTCAATCCTGTCGCTGTGCGACTGCTTCTTCCGCGACATCTTCGTCGCGTCCATCCTGTCTTCCATGTCTCCTGTGTTAAGCCCTTTCTTCGCACCCCGTTCGTCTTCCCTCCCCCCTCCCGTCCTTGTCGAGAGCGCACCTATTTACAAGGTACATAAGATTATGGACATGCGTTCTCGGGGACGGGGTCACCAATACCTAGTGGATTGGGAGGGTTACGGTCCTGAGGAGAGGAGTTGGGTTCCGTCTCGGGACGTGCTGGACCGTTCGCTCATCGATGATTTCCTCCGTTGCCGCCAGGATTCCTCCTCGAGTGCGCCAGGAGGCGCTCGGTGAGTGGGGGTACTGTCATGTTTGTCATTTATTGTCATGTCTTGTCCCTGTGCTCCCCATGCTATTCGTTTCCCTCTGCTGGTCTTGTTTGGTTCTATCCCTCTCTCTCCCCCTCCCTCTCTCACTCTCTCGCTCTCTCTTCTCTCTGTCGTTCCGTTCCTGCTCCCAGCTGTTCCTATTCCCCTAATCATCATTTAGTCTTCCCACACCTGTTCCCGATCCTTTCCCCTGATTAGAGTCCCTATTTATTCCTTTGTGATCCGTTCCTGTTCCGTCGGTTCCTTGTATTGTATTCACCATGCTGTGATTGCGTTTCGCCCTGTCCTGTCGTGTTTTTGCCGTGATTGTGTATCACCCTGTCCTGTCGTGTTTTGTGCCTTCATCAGATGCTGCGTGTGAGCAGGTGTCTCAGTCGACTACGGCCTGCGCCTACCCGAAGCGACCTGCAGTCTGTGGCCGCTTCTCCAGTTGTTTTCCCCTCTACAAATCTAGAGGATTTCTGTTATTCCGTTTTGGACTTTAATAAACTCTGTTTCTGTTAAGTCGCGTTTGGGTCCTCTTTCACCTGCATGACAGTTTCTTTATTGTCCAGAGAATGCATAGAGCCCTAAGTTGATTATCCCTTTTATATCATGGCTATAATTTAAAGACGTGTTCATTTGCTGGTAGAATTGTGTTCAACATCCACGGAAGTAGCTAGCAAGTGCATTAGTAATTGCCGTGGTAACCAAACAGGCTCGCTAGTTTGGCTAATCAAACCATGAGTTCTAACTTGCCATTATGAAAATCGAATTCAACAATGCCAATAATGTTTTCAATTTGACTTTTGTTTTCAAAAGCAAATATAGAACATGGAATAATTAACTATAGCCATTGAATGAACTATAGCCAAATATACCATGCGTTATAGGGAAATAATGCACACTCTAGAATGCCCTTCAAGCCAATCAGGAACAAGTATTCAACAATGCCATGGTATAATTAATATTATAAACTGGGTGGTTCAAGCCCTGAATGCTGATTGGCTGACAACCGTGGTAAATCAGACCATATACCATGGATATGATTTTGATTTTGATTTTTTCTGCTCTAATTATGTTGGTAAACAGTTTATAATAGTAATAAGGCACCTTCTTGGGTTTGTGGTATATGGCCAATATACCACGGCTAAGGCCTGTATCCAGGCACTCTGCGTTGCGTTGTGCATAAGAACAGCCCTTAGCTGTGGAAAATTGGCCATATACCACAATCTTCGGGGCTTATTGCTTAAATAATGTGAGTTTAAAACCCTTGGTCGACAGTATATGCATACAGCTGCTTCACTCCATCTAATCTTTTGATTAAAAAACATCCCATGTGTCCTCTGTATCAGTACAGAAAGGTGATATGACTAGAGGCAGTGGTATTTTTTATCTACATATTCCGAAAACATATTTCTTATTATTTGGGACATGTCCTTTCAAGTACTGACCTCTAGAATCAAACCACCAGCTAAGAGAGGGCTTCTGGGAAGGGAAGAAAAATAGGATTGACACAATGATCACTCCAGTGGTCGCATCTGACACATACCTACAGTAGGAAGAGAATCAGAGAAGGGGAAGTCATGATGCAGCTGGTTTCCTCATGCCTCCGGTGAATTATACAGACATTTCCGAGGTAACGGGCAGTGCCTTGTTAGCTTGTAGCAAGCTTATCTGTCTTACCCTTTGTTGAAAAATGTGGACCATCCAGTTACAAATTTGGGATCTCTTGTGAACAGGAGAACGGCAAACAAAATGAAAAAGAATGCGATGGATCCTTCTGCAAAACTAAAATGGAAGATGGAAATTGTTGTCATTGAGGAATTCTACATAACTCCTGACTAAGTACAGAGGGTCTAGAACAGGGGTTATCCTTAGTCCTGGAGGGTTCTAGCAGGATTTTGTTCCATCCAACTGATTAAAATAAACAATCTAAAGCATGCAAACAATGTGGCCCTCCTGAACCAGAATTGGCCAACCCTGGTATAGGGCATGATTTAAGATTAGAGCATGTTGCCTGTGATTTAGTCTAGAGATAAGGCTAGAGTCCCTTACTTTATGGGGCCTAGTTTTCTGTAGTCTTCATCAATAACAGCCTCTGCTTTTTTCTCTGCTTGTGCTCTTTCGTCCTGTTTCTTCACACATAACCTGAACACAACAAATAGTATTAAAATAGTGTGAATGTATCTGACAGGTAGGAGAATGTATTACTTCATATTATTTTAAAAAGTGTACAGGCAGAAGTCCTAGAACTCTAGCACAGACTGCCTATGTGATCATCTATGGTCACGTTTTTATATTACACACGTTTGAGGAACTTAGATTTGATTTGACCACCATACCGCGTATTCAAGCCCCCGTAGAGGAAAGAAATCCACAGCCATGCCAAGATGAGGAAGAGCACCATGAGAGGAAAGGCGAATGCAAACCAAGAGCCAAAATTTATCAAGTCGCACTCTGGGAAGTAACTAGGACACAAATAAGCAACTGTCAAAAACTGTACAGCAAACATGAAAAAAGTAGTATTTTATGGTCTAAAATGTAACATTTTGCCAGTAAAATCCTAACTCAGGTTATCGGGTTGGTGTCATATGCCTTTAAAGGTCCTCAATATCATATCATTTCTGGGTAACAATTAAGTACCTTACTGTAATTTGTTTTCAATTAAAATGGTAAAAATAATAATAATAATAAATAGCCTCTTAGCAAGAACAATTTCTCAAGAAAGAATTTAGCTAGGACTGTCTGAGTGGGGAGGGGAAAACTGAAAACTAGCTGTTGGCAGAGAGGTTCAGAACTCTCTTTCTTATTGGTCTATTGACTAATTTACCGCCTGGTGTTGTCACCAAGCAGGCCAAAACTCCATCCCACCAAAACCGGCTGAAATTTCCAGCGGTCTTTTCAAACAGCTCTTATTCTAAAACTGCAATGCTGCTGAGTTTTTCACACTCAACAGTTTCCCGCATGTATCAAGAATGGTTCACCACCCAAACGACATCCAGCCAACTTGGAGGGGGCTGCAACTCAATATTAGGGAGGTGTTCCTAATGTTTGGTATACTCCGTGTATATATAAAGCACAGGAAAATCAAGTTTTTGACTGGGGCTTTCAGAGGGACTTTGCACTGGGGCTTTCAGAGGGACTTCTGAAGTCTGAAACAGAACAGTACTCATCTTTTTTCATAATGGTTAAAACCCTTTCATAGACCTTCTCAGGGATACCTTTTCTCCTTACATACCTTCATTGCTCTATCTGATGGGCCTGTGAGGTCTATGAGAGGGTATGTACAGATGCAGTAGCAGAAAGAGAGATCAGTCAAGTCCTGAACTTGGGTACCTCTTAAGTTGTCCAATGAGGATGAGGTTTGGCGCCGTGCCTGTCAGGGTGGCAGTCCCTCCGATACTGGCAGCGTATGGGATACAGATCAGGAAGCCTTTCCACACCTTCATCTGGTACTCAGACTCTGTCCTGATCTCCTGTGCAGTCCACCCATTTGACCGCACCATCCCATCAGTTCTTAAGATATAATATAGGGAAATGTAACCAGATTGTAACAATGCTAGTAAATAGCTACATGATAACCATGAATCCAACACGAGAGCTAAAATTGTTCAGTTTGTTTATGCTTCCTTTCTTACCCATCTATAGACAAGATCTGTTTTTCAGAGGGCAGTGAATGCAGCTTTACTTGTGATTGACCTGATGGATGTTGAAGTTAACAGGTTGTTAGAGTTATTCTCTCCATTGTTCACTGTGCAGTGACAAATGACAAAATATTTTTAAGGACAGGCTTAGACATAATAATCCCATATTGAATACCAATTTGAAGGAGATTAGGGGGTTATCTAAGTGTAACTGCCTCTACGGAGAATCAATACATTTCCCATAAACCAACTAGTTTGATGCTACGGTACACATAGCTATAGTATGAATGAGACAAGCTATAACAGAGATATTAACAATTCATATGTAATCAAAGCCTGTGAGTTCCAGTTTTCTAACTAGGTTGTCTGTAGACCTCTGTGATATTTAATAAATGACTTGAAAGGTGGCTACTATAATCAATAAATTACCATTTTAATATTGAATAACTTGACATGTCGTGCTCTGAAGGCAATATGATAGAAAAGGTACAGTAGTTGTACGAAGTTCACACCTTGAGTTACATATTACAGTTTTAATGTGGAAACATTAAAACTGTTTTAATGTGGAAAATTAAAGTATAGTTAGGAACTCCTCTCACTTGTTTGTATAGGTCTTAACTGGATACAAATTGAAAGGAAAACAATTAAATCAGCAGACACTTGTCCCTCCATGGATTGAGTTTGACACCCTGGAGTAAGCACTACAAACAATTTGCATTAATTCTACCCTTCAGTGTTGATAGACTAAATTTGTCCTGGCTTAGCTACTGTATAGGTCTTAATATTTTCGCTAGATGTATGTGGGACAGTTGGAGAAACCCTACACAGCAACTCACCCTCTGTCTCATCTTTCACCTTGCAGTTCTCCTTCAGAGTGGCCAGGTCCCCAAAGAGGCTCTCCAGGATGGCGTTAGCAATGGGAAGCATCATGGCCGTTGTTGCTGTGTTGCTGAGCCACATGGACAGGAAGGCAGATGTGATCATCATGCCCAAAATCAACCTGTATGGGGAAAGAGATGGGCACATGGTTCAGGTGTAAGTGGAGTGACAAATCAATACTATGATTATCAATAACATTTTTGATAACAACTGGCCTATGTAAAATGGTAGAGAATCAGCTCGAAGACGCTTGGACCTTCTTATTTGAAATTTTCAGTGGGATTGTTAACAAACACACCCCCATAAAGAAAATGAGAATTAAAAACAGATTTAGCCCCTGGTTCGACCGTGATCTTGTCGAGTTACTCCACCGTAAGA
Organism: Oncorhynchus gorbuscha; assembly: GCF_021184085.1. Taxonomy (NCBI): domain Eukaryota; kingdom Metazoa; phylum Chordata; class Actinopteri; order Salmoniformes; family Salmonidae; genus Oncorhynchus; species Oncorhynchus gorbuscha. Next base: position 87,553,074 of record NC_060175.1, on the reverse strand, counting down.
ATTGCATTTGGCGAAAGGCTCGGCACACGCATACTCAGGCTGACTGGCTGTCATTCAGGAAAATGAGAAATAAGTGCACTCAGGCTGTCTGGAAGGCCAAAGTTAGTTACTGTAAGGAGCAGTTCTCTCTCTGTGGGTCTAACCCCAAGAAGCTCTGGAAAACGGTTAATGACATGGAGAATAAACCCTCCTCCTCACAGCTACCCATGTCCCTTAATGTTGATGATGTGGTTGTTACTGACAAGAAGCACATGGCTGAGCTCTATAATCACCACTTCATTAAGTCAGGATTCCTATTTGACTCAGCCATGCCTGCTTGCCCATCCAACATTTCCTCATCTCCCACCCTTTCTAATGCGACTCTTGTGTTGTAGTTTGTATGTTTGCATGTGTTTATTTCAGGAAATGGCTTCCTGAAATCCATCAAGCAGCTGATTGGTCGACTCCAGGGCTAATTGGAGAGCTGACCCCGCCCCCTCGTCAGGATAAGAGCGTCTGCTAAATGACTTAAATGTAAATGTAAATGTAAGACGCAGCTGTCTCCAATTACCTATACCAGAAGCTATATAAAAGCCAGTGTTCTGTGCAGGAGGAGAGAATTTTGCTGGAAGTAGATTTGCTAGAGAGATTTTGCTGGAGGTAGATTTGTTAGAGGTAGATTTGCTAGAGAATTTTGTAGGAAAGAGATTTTGCTAGAGTTTTTGCTAGAGATTTTGCTGGGAGTTCATTGCTGAGTGATGGTATGTTTTGTGAGTTTGTTGCTCAGATAGAGCTTATTTGATGTCCTTTGTTTGTGAAATTGTTTAATATTCTGTTTCATTTGTTCCCAGGGGGGAAGGGGAAGGCACCTAGGGAGTACTTAGGCAAGAGGCCCGCGGGCATACATATACCCGTAGCATATTCGCTGTCTAGGCACACTAGGTAAGACCTGGGCGGACCACCCCCTGTATTTTGGTTAGGGCACCAGGTGGTGCTAAATTAGGTAAGTAGTGGGTAGGCAGGTAAGATAGGAGAGGGGGGTTGCTTTGAGATTTACTTTCTTTGCTTTGGTTCCGTCCAGCCCCTTTTCCCCATATTACCGTGTAAAGGAATAAAGTCCTTGTAAACGGTACCACATTCTGTCTGTTGTCATCCTTACTCGCACCTACAGTCCATACCTTTTTCACTTCACGGAGAGTTTAGTTGTAGCAGGGTGTTGCGTTCCCTCTTCATAGAGGCGTGCGTAACATAATGGGGGCTCATCCGGGATTTGAACCCGGGACCTCTCGCATACCCCCCCCCCATGTGTTAGGACACATCACTACACTCTTTACTCCTCTGTAAACTGGTCATCTCTGTATACCATTTGCAATGCTTATTTATAAAACCCTCTTAGGCCTCACTCCCCCCTATCTGAGATATCTACTGCAGCCCTCATCCTCCACATACAATACCCGTTCTGCCAGTCACATTCTGTTAAAGGTCCCCAAAGCACACACATCCCTGGGTCGCTTCTCTTTTCAGTTCACTGCAGCTAGCGACTGGAACGAGCTGCAACAAACACTCAAACTGGACAGTTTTATCTCAATATCTTCATTCAAAGACTCAATCATGGACACTCTTACTGACAGTTGTGGCTGCTTTGTGTCATTTTGTTATCTCTACCTTCTTGCTGTTGTCTGTGCCCAATAATTTTTGCCATGTTTTGTGCTGCTACGATGTTATGTTGTGTTGCTACCATGCTGTGTTGCTGCCTTGCTATGTTGTCGTCTTAGGTCTCTCTTTATGTAGTGTTGTCTCTCTTGTTGTGATGTGTGTTAAGTCCTATATTTATATCGTATTTATTTTACATTTTTAATCCCAGTCCCCCGTCCCTGCAGGACACATTTTGCCTTTTGGTAGGCCGTCATTAAATAAGAATTTGTTCTTAACTGACTTGCCTAGTTAAATAAAGGTTCAATAAAAATGTACATTTAAATAAAATAACATGATTATCTATGTTTTGCCATATGTAGTGGATTCATATTAGATAATGGAAAATAATCCCAAAATATAAATTCTGATAAATGTATTACTGTTGTATATATGGCGATATAGACTTCTCACCAGGCTGGTTTGACTCCAACAATCTTAAGAACTTTCAGAGCTATTCTGCGATGCAGACCCCATTCCTCGATAGCTGACGCCATCACAAGACCACTGAGAAAGAGAAAATTTGTATCGAGGAAGTACTGAGGGCAGACTTTTTTGGATGGAAGAATTCCCATGGTTGGAAAGAGGCAAACAGGTAGCATGGCAGTGACAGCTAAGGGAAGAGCCTCTGTGCACCAGAACACAGCCATTAGCAGCACCACGTACAGGCATTTCCCCTCCTGCAAAACATAACAGAAACATGTTGGTGAACATTAAGAGTAAATGCCAAAGGTGATCTATTTCATTAATGTTTGTATCACGCTGTGGAAAGACAAATGTATAAGGAATGTACTTTTTTCTGTGGCTGGAATTGCAAAATTAGGGGGGAATTGTAAATAAATAAGCCCATGAAGTTATTAATAGCTGTGTTAGGTCTCAGATTGGTTGGTTAGGTCTCCAATTGGGTTATGGCTATGATTAAGAGGGGTGAATGGAGTTAGGGTCAAGTTATTAATGTGAGGATTGATGTTTTAGCTATATTTATATATATATATATATATATATTTTAACCTTTATTTTACTAGGCAAGTCAGTTAAGAACAAATTCTTATTTTCAATGACGGCCTAGGAACAGTGGGTTAACTGCCTGTTCAGGGGCAGAACGACAGATTTGTACCTTGTCAGCTCGGTGATGAAGCGGGACCATGTCCTGTTCTAATGGCATGTTTAATGATCCTGATTCTAATTTCAGTGAAGTCTTATTCCAACAGATATTGGTTTAATGGGTGTTCAGATTTAAAGGCAGGTGTGGATATTATTAATCATATCAGTTTTAGGCTATGTGGCAATACTATATTTAACCATTGCCTGACTTTCAGTAGTAGGTCATGACAATTTGATGTAGTTCAGCAATTTGGCTTAGTTATATACAGTTATAAAACTAGTTTTTCTTGTGAGTTAGATAAATAAATGGTTAGTGTAGCAAGATTTGTGTTTCTTCCAATAACCACTTACCTTTTCCGGTAGACCAAAAATTAACGGGAGGAGAATAAGCGGAGTGAGGACTAGAATAAGTTGTTTCTTGACGCACCAAAGCTTCTTAGCGAACGTTGATATTCTTTCCATTTCCATGCCGAATATTATTTTATTGAAGTGCACCAACGCTTGGTATGTGATGCCGGAGTGCGGAATTTTGAAGCCTCAGTTTTATCACTTTGACTCCGTTGTTTTTGCACTCTTGGAGAAGATTAACTATTGGTTTACAGGTTAACTCATAACGCATTGTTCAAGTTATTAGGGATGCGCGCGCAAGCTGAGCTTGCTCTGTGGTTGCACAATTGGTATGTGATTTCTTGTGTTTTACTGATAATAACCAACATGTTAACAATTCCAGTAGTCTTGTCTTTCTGGTTCCTCCCTGCAAAAATGGATGCAAGCCATGTCAACAGTCATCAAAAACTGCTTCCATCATCATCCATGGTTGATCACACAGGGGGCCACATAGGTAAACCATGTAAACTTCATTTTAAGAGGATAGGGACTTGAACCACAGACATGTGCCATAAAGGTCCAAATTTAGAAGAAGTCATATGTTTGGAAACAAATGAAGACAAAATACATGGAGATTACAATGGTAATCTGTAACACGTGACTATACACAGTTTAAATAGGCAGCATTTACATCTGGAAGCCCAATTCTGTTATTTTTCTCACTAATTGGTCTTTTGACCAATCATATCAGATATTTTCACATCAGCTCTTATTCCGAGCTGATTTGATTGGTCAAAAGACCAATAACTGCAAAAAATATAAGAATTGGGCAGCCTGTGTAAATGCAGTCCTTAGGTTGTTTTTGGTAGATAATTGATAGATACATTATATTGTTTTAGTGGCTGGTTTAATAAAAAGGTGACTTCAGTTCACTGGTGATTTCAATGGTGGCTCCCGCCATTGCAGATGTTCCTTTAAGCAATAGGCCTAATCATAAATTCTCCATCTACAAATGTGAAGTGAGGACATAGGCTACTTTAAAAGACTTTGGTGTTAAAAGCAGGATAAAAACTTGGTAGCCAACTGTCTGATCTGGCAATACTCAATAGAAGGCAATGGCAGGTTTGTTTCTCTCCCACAGGAGTAGCTGCCTCTCTATTCAGCTTTCTAAAGCCATTTATGACTACCCTGGCCAGAAACAGTCTCTTCACTGCTGGCACGACTCTGGTGGCCTCTTAGAGGTCAGAGCCAACCCTCCATTGCTCTTGGTCACAGGAATAAGCAATACTTTCCACAGTTGAACTATTATCTGTGATGCAGAGGTGCCCTCTAGTGTCATAACTTGTGTCATACATACAAACTGGTTTGTGGTATGTGTGAAAAATACAGTATGTGTGTAAACCTATTAATATTAAAGTTTCTTAAATGAAGAAAGACCCCCCAGCAACGGTAATAACGAGTTTGTGATCTGCACAAGTGACGTTTTAATCATATAAATATATTATTTGGTATTCTTCCTGCTAAATAACATAATCAGAATAACAGGGTGCATGCAGTTTAGGTGAGGAGAAGGTTAAAGACAGACAGTCAGCCATAGCTACAGGCAATGGACTAACCATAACTGTTGTGTATTGGGGTTTTGCCGTAGAGCTTCATGGGAGTTGTATATGTTGAGATGCCAATAGCTTAACTGATTCCCGTCTCCCATCTCATCATTATTGAATTGTTATAAAGAATTGGTTATGAAAGCCATGAGTCATAACAATAACCTCATCCCCAGACTAACTTTGTCTATTGAACCAGATTAGGACATGACGTTGTGGTTTACGCTTAGCAAACAGTACAACTAAGCAACTATGCTCGTAGATGAAAAAAATGGCCCTGTTTACTTTTTACCTGCTATGACCCTGAATATTGGCATTTCCAGCTTGACTGCAAATCAACTGTCTTCCCACCTCATTTGTAAATATCACAACAACAACAACAACAACAACAACAACAACAACAACAACAACAACAACAACAGAAAAGTCTTAATCCATGCCAGTTGTGTAATGCTATCTTGGATGAAATGCAAACAGACAGAAAAGGTTAGACCTGTTCTTATGCTATATGTTCTGACAAGTCTCATAGAGAGAATAAGGACATATGTCTCAGGTTCTAGCTAGTAGCTACTATAAGAACTAAATGCTAAAATGCCATTTTTTTGTGTGCACAACCAAATCTCTTTGTTTTAAATAGTTTTGTGCAAAAGAGCTACTTTTGAAACAATGATTCTTCTCGATTTAGATTTTACATGCACCATCGGTCTTGTCAGTTGAATGAACTGTAAGTTTCTCAATTAGCTAGGTTATTTTTACTTTCAAGAAGGCAGTCAAATAGAATGAACCTTTTACTGCAGTGGGCTAGTTTCTTGGTAGTTTTAAACAAATCTACTTTGAAACAAAAGTATACACCTCACACACATGGTAAGGGACTTACAATAAAGAAGACTCCTGGACCATGTTAGATATTGAGTTGAAATGTATTCAATTTTGAGTTTGCATTCCAATATTACACTTTACATACATCACAAAAGACTGAAATATAACAAAATTGAAATAATGTTTATTAATTATGACATTTAGAAAAATATTGCTAACACTTTACTTGACAGCCATTGTCATAACACTTTATGACACAGTCATAACCATGTCATAAAATTTTATAACAACTGACATAACTTGTCATAACCTGTCATAATATCTCGTAACACTGTCATGACCCATATATTTACACCTGTTGTGACATATATTGCATTATTTTATGACTAGTTTTGACATGTACATAAGAAAATATTAATAACATTCCACCCCTGAGGCCACTAGGTCATTTGACTGCAGGAAAGGGCTACTGTCATCGATTAAGTATTATCAGGTCAAGTGAAAATTGCGTAACGTGAAACAACTTAGTCTATGTCAAACTACTGAATGTGTGTTTGCGCACAAGTGTCCTTATGTGTATGTGTGTGTATAAACAAACACCCATGTTCAGGCTGTCTGTGTGTTCATTGAATTGGACCGGGGGGGGGGGGGGGGCTTACAGTGCTCTCAGAGCTCAGGAGCAAAGCAGATAACCACAGTTCTCTCTAGCTCTGATCTCAGAGGAGGAGTAAAAACGTTCAGCAGCAGGGCTCCAGAAGAGGCTCTTAAGGGGCAGGTGGCTCACTCACTACCTTGTATCCCTGCATTCCTGCATCTCCCCCATTGAACTGTTGTCCAAATTCCCACCTGATGAACAACACTTATAGCCATCTGCTGCCGCTGGACCTTCAGCTCAATGAAACCACCAGGGAGTCTCTGGCTGGGGAGGACGAACAGGGGAACCTGACCGGCATCGAGCCTGGTCTGTGTGAGGCAGTCCACATCCAAGCTGAGGTGTTCCTGACACTGGGGATCGTCAGCCTTCTGGAGAATATCTTGGTGATCTTGGCAGTGGTGAAGAACAAGAACCTCCACTCACCCATGTACGTACTCCTGTGTAGTCTTGCTGCTGCTGACATGCTTGTGAGTGTCTCCAACTCACTAGAGACGGTGGTTATCGCTGCGCTGAACAGTCGGTTGATTGTGGCAGATGACCACTTTATTCAACTCATGGACAACTTCTTTGACTCCATCATCTGTATCTCCCTGGTGGCCTCAATCTGTAACCTTTTAGCTATCACCATTGACCGTTACGTGACCATCTTCTACGCCCTACGCTACCACAGCATCGTGACGATGCGGCGGGCTGTCCTGGCCATCGGTGGCATCTGGCTGACATGTGTGTTCTGTGGGATAGTCTTCATCGTCTACTCAGAGAGCAAGGCAGTCGTTGTGTGTCTGATCATCATCTTCTTCACCATGCTGGTGCTCATGGCCACTCTGTATGTTCACATGTTCCTGCTGGCGAGGCTTCACATCAAGCGCATCGCTGTTCTTCCCGCGGAGGGTGTGGTGCCCCAGAGGACCTGCATGAAGGGAGCCATCACCATCACCATCCTCCTAGGGGTGTTCGTATGCTGCTGGGCACCTTTCTTCCTTCACCTCATCCTCCTCATCACCTGTCCCAAGAACCAGCTCTGTGTCTGCTACATGTCCCACTTTACCACCTACCTGGTGCTCATCATGTGTAACTCTGTCATAGACCCCGTTATCTATGCCTTCCGCAGTCTCGAGATGCGCAAAACCTTCAAGGAGATCCTCTGTTGTTTCAGTGGCACTTGTAGTATTTTCCACTGTAAATACTGAAGTGTTGTAGTTGTTGGTCATTTTTAAAAAGGCACAGAAAAGGCTTTCAATGTGGTTGTTCAATGCGCTGTGTATATGGATACTGTGTTTATGGATATTGTTATATGGACACTGTGTATATGGACATTGTTATATGGACACTGTGTATATGGACATTGTTATATGGACACTGTGTATATGGACATTGTTATATGGACACTGTGTATATGGACATTGTTATATGGACACTGTGTATATGGACATTGTTATATGGACACTGTGTATATGGACATTGTTATATGGACACTGTGTATATGGACATTGTTATATGGACACTGTGGACACTGTGTATATGGACATTGTTATATGGACACTGTGTATATGGACATTGTTATATGGACACTGTGTATATGGACATTGTTATATGGACACTGTGTATATGGACATTGTTATATGGACACTGTGTATATGGACATTGTTATATGGACACTGTGTATATGGACATTGTTATATGGACACTGTGTATATGGACATTGTTATATGGACACTGTGTATATGGACATTGTTATATGGACACTGTGTATATGGACATTGTTATATGGACACTGTGTATATGGACATTGTTATATGGACACTGTGTATATGGACATTGGACACTGTGTATATGGACATTGTTATATGGACACTGTGTATATGGACATTGTTATATGGACACTGTGTATATGGACATTGTTATATGGACACTGTGTATATGGACATTGTTATATGGACACTGTGTATATGGACATTGTTATATGGACACTGTGTATATGGACATTGTTATATGGACACTGTGTATATGGACATTGTTATATGGACACTGTGTATATGGACATTGTTATATGGACACTGTGTATATGGACATTGTTATATGGACACTGTGTATATGGACATTGTTATATGGACACTGTGTATATGGACATTGTTATATGGACACTGTGTATATGGACATTGTTATATGGACACTGTGTATATGGACATTGTTATATGGACACTGTGTATATGGACATTGTTATATGGACACTGTGTATATGGACATTGTTATATATATGGACATTGTTATATGGACACTGTGTATATGGACATTGTTATATGGACACTGTGTATATGGACATTGTTATATGGACACTGTGTATATGGACATTGTTATATGGACACTGTGTATATGGACATTGTTATATGGATACTGTGTATATGGACATTGTTATATGGACACTGTGTATATGGACATTGTTATATGGACACTGTGTATATGGACATTGTTGTGACATGCAGGTTTGGCTTAGTGGCTTTGCTATTGGGAAGATGTTTTCATGTGTACATAGTGTTTGTGAAAATGTGAGAAGCAAACAGTAAAAATTGAAAGATTAAAAGTGACCATGAGTGACTAATTTTATGAATTAGAAATATTCATATTCTTACCTTGACTGCAAGGAAGACACATTAGCAGAATGTGAATATAGATAGATTAATAAAAAACATCAATAAACAAACAATAGGGTGATTTACAGTGCCTTGCAAAAGTATTCATTCCCCCTGGATTTCTTCACATTCTATTGTGTTACAAAGTGGGATTAAAATGGATTTCATTGTTAACATTTTTTTACAATCTACACAAAATGCTCTTGTAATGTCAAAGTCAAAGACATTTTTAAAAGATTCATAAAAATTAAACAAATCTAATTTTTTCATTGCATATGTATTCAGCTCCCTGAGTCAATCAATACATGTTAGAAACACTTTAGTCATTAATTACAGCTGTGAGTCTTTCTGGGTAAGTCTCTAACAGCTTTGCACACCTGGATTGTGCAACATTTGCCCATTATTCTTTAAAACATTCTTCAAGCTCTGTCAAGATGTCGGGAATGTTGGCTGCTAGACAGCAATTTTCAAGTATTACTATAGATTTTCAAGTAGATTTGAGTAAAAACTGTAACTTGGCCACTCAGTAACATTCACTGTCTTCTTGGTAAGCAACTCCAGAGTAGATTTGGACTCATGTTGTAGGTTATTATCCAGCTGAAAGGTGAATTCCTCTCCCAGTCTCTCGTGTAAATCAACTGGTTTTCCTCTAGGATTTTGTCTGTGCTTAGATCCATCCTGTTTATTTTTATTGTGAAAAACTTCATAGTAATTGCCTATTTCAAGCATACCCATACCATGATGCAGCTACTTCCATGCTTGAAAATAAGGAGGCAGTTACTCAGCAATGTGTTGTGTTGGATTTTCCCTAAACATAAGGCTTTGCATTTAGGCCAAAAAGTGTATTCTTTTGCTGTGTTTTGTTGAAGTATAGTGTCTTATTGCATACAAGATGCAAGTTGTGGAATATTTGTATTCTTCTTTTCACCCTGTCATTTAGGTCATTATTGTGGAGTCACTACAGTGTTGTTGATCCATCCTCAGTTTTCTGCCATCACAGACATTGAACTCTGTAGCTGTTTTAAAATCACCAATGGCCTCATGGTTACATCCCTGAGCTGTTCTGCAGCTCAGTTCAGAAGGAGGACTGTACCTTTGATGTGTCAGGGTGGTTTAATATATAATCCACAGCATAATTATTAACTTGCCCATACATAAAGACATTTTCAATGTCTGATTTGTTATTGTTACTCATCTACATATCACTACCCTTCTTTAAGAGGCTTTCGAAAAGCTACTTAGTCTTTGTAGTTGAGTCTGTGCTTGAAATTCAATACCTGACTAAGGGGTCTTACAGATGTTGTTTGTATGTGTGACATAGGAAGGGTTAGTCATTCAAAAATCATGTCAACGCCTATTCTGTAACACAGAGGGAGTCCTATGTCATTTATAATGTGATTTGTTAAGCTACATTTGACTCCTGAACTCATTTAGGCCGGCCTAAACAAAGGGGCTGAATACTTATGCAATGAAATTTTTTTTTATCTCCACTTTGACATTACAGAATATTTTGTGTAGATTGTTGACAGAAAATTACAATTAAATCCATTTAAATCCCACTTTGTAACACAATAAAATGTGAAGAAATCCAAGGGGTCTGAATACTTTAGCACTGAGCTGTATATAATCTGGTCTGCTGTAGCCTGTCTGTATCAAGTCAGGGATAATGAATCTCATTGCATGTATTTAAGAAAAAGGGATTCATAAAAGCTCAACATGTGTGTGCACTGCACGATTTGCCATCTACCAACGAATAGTACTATGAACCTATATGATTTTTCACATGATAAATATTTATCATGTGAAAAATCATGTTGAGCCTTTATGAATCACTTTTTCTTAAATACATGCAATGAGATTCATATATATATATATATATATATATAAAATGTGATATCCAAATGGTTTGCGTCACAGCTCTGGTTGTTGAAAAAAAAATCACCAACAGGTGGAGTACTCATTTTTTCACAGTCTATTTATTTGTGTAGTCTATGTGCCTAGTCTAATTCAATCGACCCTCAATGAAGCACTCACAAACTTCTACAGATGCACAATCGAGAGCATCCTGGCGGGCTGTATCACCGCCTGGTACGGCAACTGCTCCGCCCTCAACCGTAAGGCACTCCAGAGGGTAGTGAGGACTGCACAACGCATCACCGGGGGCAAACTACCTGCCCTCCAGGACACCTACACCACCCGTTGTTACAGGAAGGCCATAAAGATCATCAAGGACATCAACCACCCGAACCACTGCCTGTTCACCCCGCTATCATCCAGAAGGCGAGGTCAGTACAGGTGCATCAAAGCTGGGACCGAGAGACTGAAAAACAGCTTCTATCTCAAGGCCATCAGACTGTTAAATAGCCACCACTAACATTGAGTGGCTGCTGCCAACACACTGTCATTGACACTGACCCAACTCCAGCCATTTTAATAATGGGAATTGATGGAAATGATGTAAATATATCACTAGCCACTTTAAACAATGCTACCTTATATAATGTTACTTACCCTACATTATTCATCTCATATGCATATGTATATACTGTACTCTACAACATCGACTGCATCCTTATGTAACACATGTATCACTAGCCACTTTAACTATGCCACTTTGTTTACTTTGTCTACACACTCATCTCATATGTATATACTGTACTCGATACCATCTACTGTATGCTGCTCTGTACCATCACTCATTCATATATCCTTATGTACATGTTCCTTATCCCCTTACACTGTGTATAAGACAGTAGTTTTTTTTGGAATTGTTAGTTAGATTACTTGTTGGTTATCACTGCATTGTCGGAACTAGAAGCACAAGCATTTCGCTACACTCGCATTAACATCTGCTAACCATGTGTATGTGACAAATAAAATTTGATTTGATTTGATTTTGATTTGAATGAGAAGACACACCTCTGTACATTTCAATGATATGTATGTGATCCATAGAGTATGTTCCGTTAATCTGATTCTACCAGACAGTGTAATCCCTTTACGCCAAATCAGGGTTAGCCTCTGTCTACTCAGTAGATGTTGTCAGCCAATGCACCTAGCAGGACACCCCCCCCCCCCACCCCACCCCCACAAACACACACACACAGGTTAAGGCCAATACAGGCTGGAGAACAATAAGGAGAGGGTGATTTATAGCTCTTTAATTTTGCCTTTAATTTTTAGGTAAGAAAGCAGGGACAGGAACTGAAACAGCAACAACCTTTTATGGGCAGTAGGAGGATTATCAATGATGAAACAAAGAATCATTTTCTTAGTTGTTGGTTACACATACATTCTTGATGGGTTGTTTTTAAACAGGGAAACATAGCACAGACAAACAGACAGACAGAGATACGACAGAGGTTTAAATGCAAGCTGATCACTCTGTTGTTGCTAAGAATTTTCCTCCAACGCAGGTGTTACATAAATTCACTAACATAGGTTATATTAACAGTGCTATATATTAAAAATGTAGCTTTTCTGAGTCATCTCAATCACTGGGTGTGAACACCTCCCTCTGCAACTGAATCCTGGATTTCCTGACAGGGTAGGCGACCACACCTCTGCCACACTGACTCTCAACGCGGGGGCCCCCCAGGGGTGTGTGCTCAGTACCCTCCTGTATTCTCTGTTCACCCATTACTGCGTGGTCACGCACAACTCCAACACCATAATTACGTTTGCTGACGACACGATACTGGTAGGCCTGATCCCCGACAGCGACAAGACAGCCTTCAGGGAGGAGGTTGGAGCCCTGGCAGAGTGGTGCCAGCATAACAACCTCTGCCGGTGTCTGAGGAAGGCCTGGATGATCATCACAGACTCCAGGCAACCGAGCCACAGACTGTTCACTCAGTTACGATCTAGATTTTTTTATTCTACTTTTTATTACTACTTGTTATTTTGGGACTTTTGTATTTGGCATTTGATTCTTGATTAACATTGTTATTGATTCTTGATTAACATTGTTATTGTACTGCATTGTTGAGTTGAGTTAGCAAGCAAGCATTTCACTGTATCGTGTGCATGTGACCAATTGAGTAGATTTGATGTTAATGGGGACGGTAATACATTGAACAAATTTGTAGGTGTTTCTTGTGCGAACAAAAGTGCAAACTGGTAAAATCCCTTCACTACCTGAATAAGCCTAGATACTAAAATGAGAATTAGATTAAAAACAACAACAAAACACAAGGCACAATACAATTGAATACAGAAAACACCTTAGCCTTCTAAGAATTTAATATTCTGGCCTACATAGTTAATAACATGAAAGTACAATAACAATAGAAATCCCCACTGCCTGACCCTAACACAGAACCCAAACCGGCTGCGCGCGTGCACCATCGTGCGCCATCGTGCTTAAATGTATTTTGTCCCCCCACACTAAACGCGATCACGACACGCAGGTTAAAATATCAAAACAAACTCTGAACCAATTACATTAATTTGGGGACAGGTCGAAAAGCATTAAACACATATGGCAATTTAGCTAGCTAGCTTGCACTTGCTAGCTAATTTGTCCTATTTGGCTAGCTTGCTGTTGCTAGCTAATTTGTCCTGGAATATAAACAATGAGTTGTTATTTTACCTGAAATGCACAAGGTCCTCTACACCGACAATTAATCCACACAAAACGGTCAACCGAATTGTTTCTAGTTATCTCTCCTCCTTCCAGGCTTTTTCATCTTTGAACTTATATGGTGATTGGCATCTAAACTTTCATAGTATTACCACGACGACCAGCAACAAAGTTCATCTTTCAATCACCCACGTGGGTATAACCAATGAAGAGATTGCACGTGGGTACCTGCTCCTATAAACCAATGAGTAGATGGGAGAGGCAGGACTGGCAGCGCAATCTGCGTCAGAAATAGAAATGACTTCTATTTTTCTACGCAGACGCTCATTGACGCGCACAAACCATTTCTGTATAGACCTCACTTTGTGCACAGGGGCAATGTCATGCTGAAACAGGAATGGGCATTCCCCAAACTGTTGCCATAAATTTGGAAGCACAGAATCATCAAGAGTGTCATTGTATGCTGTATCATTAAGATTTCCCTTCACTGGAACTAAGGGGCCTAGCCAGAACAATGAAAACAGCCCCAGACTATTATTCCTCCTCCACAAAACTTTACAGTTGGCACTATGCATTCGGGCAGGTAGAGCTCTCCTGGCATCCACCAAACCCAGATTTGTCTGTAAGACTGGCAGATGGTGAAGCGTGATTCATAACTCCAGATAATGCATTTCCACTGCTCCAGAGTCCTATGAGAGCTTTACACCACTCCAGCCAACTTTTTGCATTGCGCATGGTGATCTTAGGCTTGTGTGCGGTTGCTCGGCCATGGAAACCCCGTTCTTAAAGCTCCCGAAGAACAGTTCTTGCGCTGACATTGCTTCCAGAGGCAGTTTGGAACACGGTAGTTAGTATTAGAACCAAGGACAGACGATTTTTACGCAATACGCGCTTCAGCACTCGGCGGTCCCGTTCTGTGAGCTTGTGTGGCCTACCACTTCATGGGTGAGCTTTTGTAGCTCCAAGACCTTTCCACTTCACAGTAACAGCACTTACAGTTGGCCGGGGCAGCTCTAGCAGCGCAGAAATTAGACAAACTGACTTGTTGGAGAGGTGAAATCCTATAACGTTGGCACGTTGAATGTCACTGAGCTCTTCAGTAAGGCCAATTGCCAATTTTTGTCTATGAAATTGCATGGCTGTGTGCTCGATTTTATACACCTGTCAGCAACGGGGGTGGCTGAAATAACCAAATCCACTAATTTGAAGGGGTGTCCACATACTTTTGTGTATATAGTGTATATTATAATATCTTCTTTGTATCACAAAATCATTGAAATGTGCTTAACCTTAAAAACCTAAATTAAAATTATTCAATTCTAACGATCAAATTGAGCCAGAGAGTGCCCTTAGACCATGGGAAAGGCCACACTTGAATAATTCCAAAGGTGAATGGCTAGGCCCACTATGCTGTGAAACCACACACTATAGCAGAGACTTTGATATTACCGGCTGCAATGAATATGGTGAAAACAATGTGTGGGGAGGCAGAGGCAGAGGCACAGAAACACACATCAATACCATTGTCAAAGATAACACTGTTAAATTAAGAAGTTATGCTATTGCTAGCAATCAAGAGGAAACTCTGACTGAACTGTGAGGGCTGAGTTGCCCACGCATTGACTTTTGTTCGCTATACATTTCGGGGGATGCTATTCACGAGGACATATTGTTCTTTCTCACGATTCCAGAGCATGAAATGGAATAGAGGATGTTCAGTGTTCTGCATGGCTGTATTGATGAAAACAGATTCCATATGGGATTGAATGGTGGGCTTTTGCAAAGATGGGGCTCCATCTACGTTGGGACGGCATGCAGGCCTCTAAACTCTAGTTATGAATGGATCTCCCTCTGCCATATGGACCATTGTATGATACACTGAGAGCAACTGGCGGCAAAAGAGCTGAGCACAGAATTTACTGCAGCAGGTAACTTTGATTGTAAACTACATCAAACCAGATCCTTGTACTTGTACACCTGTTCGCAAAACTACATGAAGTTATTGGATCAGAGCATGACAATGTTCCGAGGCTTGGTGTACCGAGGCTTGGTGGTTATTGAGGGGGAATTTTGGAGAAAAAAAATCATATTAAGAGAGGTACTGTCATTCACAATGGATCTAAAGAATACAGACTTGGTTGACTTTCTGTGTAATTAAAAGAAAATAACAGAAAACAGCATCAGTAAGTGTCCCATACGAGTGATGACTGCTTACCTCCAACGCTTTGAAGAGCACTTTGGGACCTACTGTATTTCCCAATTCGTTTGACTGTGACCCTGGCTCAGTTGTCATGCTGGTAAGTGAAATTGAACCGCTGATGAACTGTCATGTGACCGAATGCTGAAGACAATGCATTCAAGTTCACTACAGAGGAGTTTTGGTTCCTGACTCAAAGGGAATTTCCCTGCCGTCTCCCTCTGAGCATTAATGGTCAAGTTCAAAACAACTGGGAACTAGGAACTGGGAACTCGGAAATCTCAGACTTCAGTGCGTTGAAGACAACTAGGAACTTGGAAAGAAAAGTGCTCCAACGGGGAATTCCAATTTTCTAGAACTCCAACTTTCCGACCTAACAATCACTGACGTCATGATTTGACCTCGTACTTTTCTGAGTTCCCAGTTGTCTTGAAAGCACCATAAAACTCATGGTAGGCTACTCTTCGCCACCTAATATGTGTGTGAAGCTGGTTTCAGTGCTCTCGCCTGCATTAAAACCAAATATTGATCCAGGTTGGATGTGACAGCAGAGATGAGGTGTACGCTGTTGACCACGTCCCCTGACTTTGAGAAGCTCCGACTCGACATGCATCAAACACATCCATCTCATTAGTGGTGGTGAGATAAGATACATTATGTCAGACTAACTTGCAATTGACTGTCATTAGCCCCACATTAAAAGTATGTGATGGTGAGTTGAGAAGACAATCAGAAATACTGTAACGGCGTTCTTCGTTTGTAGAATGAGATTCAGACCGAAATGCAGCGTAGTGGTTACTCATGTCTTTAATGAACAAAGATCGTGATACATGAAATAACTCATACATATACAAAAACAACAAACGGAACGTGAAACCTATTACAGCCTATCTGGTGAAACTACACAGAGACAGGAACAATCACCCACGAAATACACAGTGAAACCCAGGCTACCTAAATACGGTTCCCCATCAGAGACAACAAGAATCACCTGACTCTGATTGAGAACCGCCTCAGGCAGCCAAGCCTAAACTAGACACACCCCTAATCAACCACAATCCCAATGCCTACAAAGCACCCCAATA
This sequence comes from Oncorhynchus gorbuscha, assembly GCF_021184085.1. NCBI lineage: Eukaryota > Metazoa > Chordata > Actinopteri > Salmoniformes > Salmonidae > Oncorhynchus > Oncorhynchus gorbuscha. The sequence goes on along the minus strand of NC_060175.1, from coordinate 87,536,400 downwards.
AGACAATACAATAACCCCATGTCACACCCTGGCCTGAACAAATAATTAAAGAAAACACAAAATACTAAGACCAAGGCGTGACAAATACTGTTAGAATGTTATTCAATTGACTGCCAGAGCAAAGTCAAAAAGTCAAAAAGTAAACATTGGCTGTTAATTACATAATTTTACATATTTTTTCACATGATTGGGGTTGCAAGAATTTTCAGATATGAAAATTAGGTTGTGGGCTAAAGAAGTTTGAGAACCCCTGCCCTAAGTTGTCCTCACAGCATCCTGCTGTTTGAACAGCGTTGAGTTTACTCAATAAGGCACAATCAGCAGGGGCTACTGGCTATTCTGGACATGAATCATACCTCATCAGCATCAAAGTTTTCACAAAGTGGTTGGAAGGAAAATCAAAACAATGCATCTTCACTCATCAACTCTGGTATTGGCAGAATAAAATCGATACGGTAGTCTGTGATAAGTAGGGTCTACAATAAGTATACAGAACTGCATTTGCTGGAAAGCTGCTCAGGGTATTACTGCAAGATTTTAGCAAAACAAAGCAGAAATATATTTGAAGCAGATATTTACACCTTTCATTACATTGTTTGGTTTTACTTTAAGTGATTACATCTGTCACAAATGTAAAATTTTATCCAGGTGACATAGTGAACTCTCTAGGGCTGTGTTTACACAGGTAGCCCAATTCTGATATTTTTGACCAATTCAATCAGTGCTGAAAAATATCTGATGTGAAAAGATCTGATGTGATCGGGGAAAAAAATCAGAATTGGTCTGCATGTGTTAACGCAGCTTAACAAATGTGTCCAGAGACCTAACAATCCAGCAGTTCTTGAGACCGCTGCGCTCAGAACGTGGGTTTGTGACAAGCTTTTCTTTACCACTGTTGTTGTTTTTTTCTCCTGCTATGACTCCTCTTGATGTTTCGAACAACCTGTTGAGAAAAAAAATATGTGAATACAATGTTCGCACTTTGGAGAAAAAACAAGAGGATGTGGTGGCAGCTGCTGAGAGGTCCCGCTTTGAGAGTAAATGTCACCTCACAGAGTGGATCTCCTGTCGATTGAATCATCTCACCTACAATATTAAAGACCCAAAGACCCAATACTTATTTTCCACCATAATTTGCAAATAAATTCATTAAAAATCCTACAATGTGATTTTCTGGATTTGTTTTCTCATTTTGTCTGTCATAGTTGAAGTGTACCTATGATGAAAATTACAGGCCTCTCTCATCTTTTTAAGTGGGAGAACTTGCACAATTAGTGGCTGACTAAATACTTTTTTGCCCCACTGTATATATTCTACTACCATGAAACCAAATAGCCTATACAGAAAATATATTTGGATGTGAAGAATATTGATTTACCCCCATAGAGATGAGACACAGAGCGATTTTGACAAGGCCCAGAATCAAGAATCCACATGAAGTCCATATGACAGAGACCTCAACCAATTGTATGGGACACATTGGGGTAGTGTATGTCACGTTCTGCCATGCTGTCACTGCCACTGTAGTATGGATCACACAATCTGTGGATATATGATAAGAGTTAAGAAGACCAGGAAATATACAGTATGCTCACTTTCATAAGTTATTCTCTGGCCTGTACTGTCCCATGCAACCTGGATTTTTGCCTGGCCCAGTGGCTTTTATGGTGATTAAAGCAATGTATCCAAACAATCAATGAATCAACCCTCATTGTAACCTAGGTTATAGTACTATCAATTTCCATATTCTACTCTATGTCAAACCAAAATAGTGAGTAACAGTTTACCTGTAGATACATTGAGGGTGACCTTTGAATCTCTGTTAGTCTGTCCTATGTTGGCCCTGAGGAGACACTGATATGTCCCTGCATCCTCGGCCTGACTCTGGGAAGAACTAGACTGTCCATTGGTCCAAACCCAGCAGGTCGGGGAAATCTAAAGGGATATGGCTTCTCACCGTTACTTCTTCTGATAATACCAGTCTGGTTGTTCAGCTAAATATAGAGAAAAAAAATAATGTATTTATATTGATCTATTCTGTTATTGTATCAGAGGAATGGATCCAAATTACCCACGGGGCAAAAACTGGTTCAATCAACGTTGTTTCCACGTCATTTCAACACATTTTTTATTGATTTCAAGTTGAATTCATGTTAGTTGACAGCTCAACCAAGTGTAAATCAAAACTAAAAGTGGAACTGACATCTGTGACCAATGGGTAGATTTAATGTCTCATACAGGAGGGAGTTGTTTAAGCCTTCTCTCACTGAATATAAATGCTCTAACCTAATAACAATACTGTATTTAATATGTAATATGTCAAAACGAATACAAAAATAATATTTGCCATTACAGTACAAAATTGTATACATGTTTTTATTTAAAAGATGAACTAATAACCTGCTCACATCATCAATGAATACCCAAATGAATGTCTCTGAAATAGAGATATTCACTGATGATAAGCTAATAATACAGTACCTATCATGGAATACTGTAGCCTACCTTATACCATGTAACAGATCGGTAGCTCTTATCCTGGACAGCTTCACACTTCATAGAGACATCTTCATTGCATTCTGCTTGGATTATTAGTAGACTATCGGATAGGGCTAAACTGGCCATCACATACACTGCTGTAACAAACAAATCAAATAAAAAACACATAGAAGACAACTTTTAAATCCGAGTGAGAAGCAAGTGAGTTTGTTTTGAACTGTAACATTTTTATTTCACAATTATGTCCCACGTGAAAATTCTATTTATTTGTACATTCTGACACAAATAACCTTCCAACCATCTAGGCCTGCGTTTAATGAGGGCATTGTCAAAACCATCGATATGATAATAATGTAGCAAATTCACACTTACCCCAACCCAAATCAGCATAGTGATATCTCTTATGCATCTTCAGTAGAAGTTATGATTTGAAGACCTGCTCTACAGTAGCAGGTAATCATACAATTGCAAAAAGTTAGTGGGAAGTTGTGAGAGGTAGGCTAAGGTTAGGCCTATATATTTTTTTTTCCAAAGAGCTGTTTAAATCGAAAGAATAGCTTCCTCTTCTCTAAAATGTCACAGATGCCCATACATGCGCACACACACACACACACACACACACACACACACACACACACACACACACACACACACACACACACACACACACACACACACACACACACACACACACACACACACACACACACACACACACACACACACACACACACACACACAAAAACACAAAAACACGCAAAGACAGAGCCAAAGAGAAAAGTGGCTATATCATGCCATCATGTGGCAGTTATGTGTAAATGGTGTTTGATTCAATTAAATCCTTTTTACAATAGTTAAAATACAGACTATGGATTTATTACTTGCTTTGATAAACCAGCAAGAAAGAAAGCTAAGCAACCCAACTCCCTCCACTCAGGAGTTATCATGATACAGAGCAGTCAACAGGCTCACTTCAAACACATACAGTAAGAGACTGTCTCATCCTGTTGTTTTCATCCAGAGGACCTCCCCATTGTCTCTCCTTTTTGGTATGTGTCACTCTTGTTGATGAAAGAGGTAGTGAGATATATGAGTTATTATTAGGCAACTGACTTTATGGAAAAGGGAAGAGTGAGGTCTTTGGATTCCAACCATCTGGATTAAACAATGCCTTCTTCAGGAGATGCTGACACAATGAGCAACAGGGAGGGAGGGAGGTGTAGCAAGCTGCTGCTGAGGACCAAATAAGATCAACGGAAGCTTGGCCGCTTCCTATTGAAAGCTGGTCATGGCAGCTGTGAGTGTTTATACATTTGTAAGAAGTGGTGATCTTGGAGATAATTGCTTAATGCTGGATAGGTTCATTTGGATTTTTAGGCTCATTCCTACTAGACATCAGCATGTGTAAAAGGAATGTAAACTTTTCTCTTTATGCATATTCTGACCTTGAATTTAAGCATGAGAATAGCATGCTATTCACCCACAATTCGTTATAGGTGGAGATGGAATAAATGAAGGTGTGGAGGAGGTGTGTCTACTGATACACCGTATTCTGACCATTACTTATTTCCCTAATAATTCCACCACCTTTACATGCGAGGAAACCATTAATAAGGTGTAGCGAACCTTCCGGTTCCAAGTGGAAAAAGTATGTACTTATTATTTTTCTATACACATCACATCACATTTTCTATTCTCCATGCACTGTAATTTACCACTTGGTAAGAGTTATTGATAAGAAGTAGGTAAATTAGTAATCTGTAACAATTTGAACCCGACACATGCCGCAATACTTGGTTGTGTCATCACACAGTTCTATGGTTAGTACGGGAAATAGACATGGGTATAGCCTACTATTGTAAACTATTCTCCCTATTATAAATGTAAATACACTAATCTTCCAACATTACCATGGGTTAAAGAACTGAATGTGGCAATTTTCAGAATGATGATTCATGAATACCATCCTAACCCTAACTGCTATTCATTTCCATATTAGACCTCCTGTGTATCATAGTTTTTGGCTGTTCACACTAACAATGTTTTTTTAACCTATTCCCTGACTGTACTTTTGCCTATCAGATTTCCTGTCATTAACCCCTTGCCTGATCTCCCAGACTACGTTATTAGCTTTTTCCCTGCCTGTACTTGTCAGGACCCGGTTACGAACCCGGGTCTCCGGAGTGAGAAACAGTCACTTAACCAACTGAGCCACGAATAGTCGGCAGAACCCAGAAGATGAGGCAGACACGGCAGTACTTGAGACGGTGTATTTAATGAAGTAAAAAGTGAAGTTCTTCAGGAAAACATGTAACTCCACAACCTCAAAAGGAATTCCACAAGAACAAAGGTAATCCTCCAAGACAAAAAGGTAAATCCACAAGGTGGAAGGTAAAGCACAAAAAGCCTCAAAAGATACTCAAAAACAAACAAACAAGAACAAAAAAACAGAATTCCACAAGAGAGTCCACCGGGATCAACAAGAGTTCACAGAGTACTAGGGCTGGGTGCTAACATACAAACACAGAGCAAAGAACTGAGGAAAACAAAGGGTTTAAATACAATCAGGGGAAACGAGGCACAGGTGCAAATAATAATGGGGATCAAGGGAAAAGAAAAGGTCAAAAGGCACAATGGGGGCATCTAGTGACCAAAAACCGGAACAACCCTGGCCAAATCCTGACAGTACTGTTACCTTTTTGGATTCCCTGTGTATGACCTTCTGCCTATCCCTGGACCCTGCTACCTGCCTTCTCCTGTGGTCCTTCACTAAATAAACACCTGTTGCACCCTGCGCTTGAAACCAGCACTCTGTCTCCCATCATACTCATTACATTAACCTACCAATTGGTGCTTAAACAGAGACAATATGCATATATTTAGATGGATTTCTTTCATTGATACCTAATATTCTGAACCCGTTCTCTCAATAAATTATATTGAGTCTGTCAACAAAATTCTAAAACTTAAAGGTACAACATATTGACTTAAGATAAATGTATTGAAAACCCTATTGAATGAAAACTTTATGAGTCTCATGGCCAGGAAGTGGGAGGGATTTCAGAGGTTGAATTACATTACAATGACATATTCAGCGTGCACAAGGGAACCGTACCTGCAAAGCCCTTTACGCACCTTCATAAGGTAAGTCTGAATACCAACTACTGAGAAGTGCGTAGGAAAGGCGTGCACAAGGGAACCGTACCTGCAAAGCCCTTTACGCACCTTCATAAGGTAAGTATGAATACCAACTACCGAGAAGTGCGTAGGAAAGGCGTGCATAAGAAAGGCATCATTTCCTGATTCAGAATTGGGCTCTTTGTGATTTAAGTCATTTAAAAGTTATGTCATATTATAATTGCTTTCATATTGCTCAATGCCTTGAGAAGATGTACTGCTATAAAGTAGAAAGGAATATTCCAATCCACTTGGTCTAACAAATATGTTCCCAATTATTTTGATGATGAGGCTAGTAACACTGTCAAAATAATCTTTCCCTCGTTGGACCATGCCAACGTCCAGGTGTTCTGATGTTATGGTCAGTAGGAAGCATCTTATTCAAGTGCTGTGGAATGTGCTGCAACTGATACAATATTTCAGTGTGTGCAAAACAGAGGACATCCTCTCAACTGCTGCAAAGGAGAATTCCCAAAGATTTTTAAAATATCGATGTAGTAAATTGCATATACTGTAGTCTAAAAACAGTCATTGCTAAATTTCCAGAAGGAGTGACTGTGTCTGTGTTTTTTTGGGGGTGGAAAGTTTTAACCTGATCCTCCATATTCTGTACTGTACTACTTCCAGAGTGTTGCAAACTACAGTTAATCCCCAAGGTTGTTAGGGTGCCCAGCTGCAAGTGTAGGGCTCCATGTTTCTGTCAACGAGGTTGTTCATTGCTCACTCTCTGGCCCCTGATTGAGGATATCCTCTGAGTGTTTGCCTTTGTGCTGCAATGAAATAAGCCAATGGTTCCTCTCTAGGTCTCCAGCAGGCCTAGCACCTAACACAGCTGGGACACTTTCCCATGTGACACACACACACACCATCCTGGTCTCACAAGACATGTAAACATTGTCTGACACACATTTCTTGCAGCTCATACAAAACTTTTACTACATTTTCACATTAGAAGATACAAATTGTTTCATGAAATACTCCAACCATGTTACTTGCGTGGCAGACAGTATGACATCATCATCTTGGTCTAAGCCAAGTTCTACTCCCAACTCACCGACTCATCATTTCGCTGACATGGAAAAGAAACAGCCTCTTTCATAATAGTTCATCATTTCATTTGATGAGGATTAAATTGCTTCATATTTTGAACAGGTCAGTGTGAGCACACACAAGCCTGTCTCACATTGCATGATTGTTTTTACAAGAAAGCATTGTCTTGGAGTGGCTGTTGCCAACTTCTCACCTCTGCCTCTGGGCCTGGATACAGAGGGTGGGTCACAGCAACCCGTGCCAGAGTAAAGCAACACTAGGATAGCCTGTATTGTTCCGCAATAACCTTCTCTGGGAATTCCTCTGCTTTTCCCCTCCACCCCCTCAACACACACACACACACACGCACGCACACACACACACACACACACACACACACACACACACACACACACACACACACACACACACACACACACACACACACACACACACACACACACACACACACACACACACACACACACACACACACACACACACACACACACACACACACACACACACACACACTACAACCCCACCTGCCAAGCTCAGCAGCAAATGAAAACAATGATTCCTGTGTAAATATGCTCATGGGAGGGTACTGCTACAGACATGACCTGTTATTCAGGCAGCCCATCTCCTGCAAAACCTCATCTGCATGGTCAGACAGAATTCCTCCTTCTTCTCCGGAAAAGTTTGTCGTGAAAGATTAGAAGTGAAGGGGGTACATCCAAATCTCTGAATGGGAGAGCCAAAACGCATGTCTGACAGCCATGAATATCTCTGACATGCAGGTTGAGCAAAGGGACATCTCCCCTGTCAATGGGTATTTTAAATATTGTGAAATAGTGTTTATTTCACACTGCGGGCCTGCTTGGAAAGGATGTGATTAAAATATTAGCTCTGCTCACTGTTTATTCAGCTAGAGCTCTTTAGCAAGGCCCTCTGGATTACACATGTCTGGAGGTAAGCACATGGCAGGGAATTGGGGCAAAGCTCCCTTATGGTGTTGAAATAACCCTGCACTTCCTACCCTTTTCTGGATCAAATGTTTTCGTTTTTCTTGTGGGGGAGATGATTATATATCAAAGTGGTCCATACACAAAAAGTTATTTTTGTTTTTAATATACTGGACTCCTACAGATCTTAATTTGATCACTCTGATGTTGCTGAGAATTTTCCTGATTAGCAGGAAATGCAAATGTTTGTGTATTCAAGGTAAAGTTTTAGAAGCCTTTAAAAAGCCTTCTAAACTTCATAATTTCCATGTCAGACTTGATTTGCTTTAACGTAAAATGTATCAACCCTTACAAAAAAATTACCATGAATTATAATCCACATAATAATTCACATTTCCTGTTGCTACAGGATTATTTTACTGCTGTAGCAAACTGGCTCAAATTAAGATCCTACATCTGGATTATGGTATTCACGAGAACTGATAACACACCATTGTTTGGGGGGTAACTCTCTTTATCCACCTGATTGTGCATCCTTATGATAATAGTAGCTGATTGCATGCTCTGTATTCCGATGTCCTCCTCAATTCTCCTTCAGTCCTTCAGTCCTAGTTCAGAAGTATGATGAAAATTGCTCTCTTCATAAGTGTTAGGTAAAAGCTCTCCATTCCAGCCCTATGATGTGTGCCAACCATACAATTCTGTCCCTTTTCACTAAACTGCTGCCATATTAACTTTCATAGAAAGGTTGATTAACTGACGATCATATGACACGCTTGAACCCAAGCTACACCAATAGGAGAAAGCTGTGTCTGGTTTTAGTCAAGTTTTCTGTGCCCCTTGCTTTTGTGGAGATTCCACTGTAGTTATGCATGATGAGTAAAGTGTTTGAGTTGACATAAGTTATATCTATACAAATCAACTGCAAAAAGAATCATTTCTTACAGTAAAATCACTGAAAAAGATGTTGCTGAAAGTGACTGAGTGCTTTTCTACAGTTTTTTCCCCTCTCCTTCACAAACAATAGAACACATATGCAGGCCATTTTTCATCTCAGTTGTCAAAGTGAGAGGAGGTGGAAGTGCTGTCTAGCTCCATTTCACCCCTGCTGAAAGTCTTCCTGTAGGAAATCTTTTTTTTGGGGGGGGGGGGGCAGTGGAGAGATACAAGTATCTGAGGCCCCAACACAAAATAAAATATAAAACTTCCTCTGTAGGTCCCCAAGGCAGGTACATCCTTGCCCGTTTTTCATACAAATTAAACCACACCCACAGTGGACTTTCTTATTCTGCTGCTTATGTTTTTCTCCTGTTATCATCAATTTCTCCCTGTCATCCCTGGAAAAGCCTGCAGAATTTGTTGGTTTGAAAACACACTTTTTCGTTCATTCAGGCATTACCGCAGGGAGCCGTACATCTGGGTCCCACTGCCGGATGATGTCAAGACTGCTGCTGACCCAAGGCCTGCCGCACAGAGAGTAGTTCCAAGAGGTCAGCTGTGCGTGTTTTTTCTTCCTGTGCCTCTGTGACATCTTCCTGCCGGAGGGAGTCTCAGGGGAGCCATTTGGGGAGGCCTGGGCCCAGAGCACGAGGGGCTGAGCACAGCAAATTCTAATTAGTCACTGACAGGGCAGGTGGGGGGAGGAGGAGAGGAGATGGACTTGGACCCAGACCCCCAACCTGCCTGGACCGTTTACTGGCTAGAAATATACTTTCCATGTACCCTGTCTAACACCAGGGATCCTTCCTTAACCATAGGAGGATCTGCTGCACTCTGATCCATCTGCAATCTCATTCAAAGTGATCCTAGATAGGAGCAAGTGTGAGCACTGAGTTTGTGTGTTAATGTGTCTAGTCTCTGCCTGCTGAAACCAACATATGGAACCGTCCTTGGAAATATCTCTCTTGATAACCTAAAGTTTAGAGCTCATGCAAAGATAGAGAGATGCGGAACAGATTCAAACTTAACCAGGGCATGGCATTAGGGTACAATATCCCAATACCATGTGAAGACTATTCCTATATTTCAACAGCATGGCCCGAACTGTGACTTCAAATCAACAAGGTCTCCTTCCACTTCTTTAGCCTCTTGCTCCACAAAGACCTCCAACCTCTTAACCTCCCTCCTCCTCCATTGGGTTCACTGCAGTAATTTATACCTCTGACATCCCAACAGCTGTGCCAGTGTCTCGGAGCAGAGTGCAGGCTACTATTTGTCGTGACTAATTGATAGCAGACTTCAAATAAAGCAACCGTGAGATTTGCAAGAACACACCAGTCAATGACACAAGAAACCCTGATCCTTAGCTAAGGCTCTGCAGAATTCACAAACAACTTCTTGGAAAAGCTATTGCAAACAATGGAATGAGAATCACGAGAGAGAGAGAGAGAGAGAGAGAGAGAGAGAGAGAGAGAGAGAGAGAGAGAGAGAGAGAGAGAGAGAGAGAGAGAGAGAGAAAGAGAAGAGAGAGAGAGAGAGAGAGAGAGAGAGAGAAGAGAGACAGAGAGAAGAGAGAAAGAGACAGAGAGAGAGAAAGAGAGAGAAAGAGACAGAGAGAGAGAAAGAGAAAGAGAAAGAGAAAGAGAAAGAGAGAGAAAAGAAAGAGAAAGAGAAAGAGAAAGAGAAAGAGAAAGAGAGAAATAATTTTTAGATTGAGTCCCTGATTTTTAAGCTCTCTTTATACTTGCCGCTAACATGCGTCCTTAATACTGATCTTGTCTGTTTACACTTAAAAGATCTGATCAAAATCAGTTCACAATATGTATTTTAATCGTCTACACCTGTCTGAAAATGTGGGCACAATCAGAAAGTTGACATGATCAGGACACAAGACGCGTGTCAACCAGGTCATAGACTATTCTCTCTGCTACCGCAAGGCAAGCTTTACCGGAGTGTCAAGTCTAGGACCAACAGGCTCCTTTAACAGCTTCTACCCTCAAACCATAAGACTGCTGAACAATTAATCATATGGCCACCCGGACCCCTCCCTTTGTTTTGACACTGCTGCCACTCACTGTTTATTATCGCTTTACCCCTACCTACATGTACAAAATAACTCGACAAACCTGGACCACCGCACATTGACTCGGTATCGGTAACCCCTGTACATAGCCTCGTCATTGTTACTTTTATTTTGTTACTTTCATTTTAATTTGACTATTTTTACTTTAGTTTATTTAGTATATATTTCCTTAACTCTTTCTTGAACCTTTATTGTTGGTTAAGGGCTTGTAAGTAAGCATTTAACGGTAAGGTATCTGTTGTATTCGGAGCATGTGACAAATAAAATTTGAGTTGATGTTAGCACAAGGTATAAACAGGGCTTACGACTAAGACTGAAATACAACTTGGATTAAAATCTTATTAAGGATATCCAGATAAAACTTCACTGTATGTCTGTATGTTATGACACTTTCATATACCGTAGGTACTTTAGAGTAAATACATTTTGAGAGGTTTATCCATGATCTTGTTTTTTAAGATATAGATGGCTCCTTTCTCCTTCTCTTTCTTGTTTAACTGTCAAGACAACATAAACCTGCCATTTGAAGTATTCATTGGCATGCCTCTTGGACATGCATCCAGCTTGAAAACCATGTCTCCCAGCTTCATCCTCTTGAGTATATTTAAATGTATTTTGTACTCTCAAACTTTTGGACAGTTTTTCCAATTGTTTTGTTTTGAATGCAGTAAATGCTCTTGGACAATACAGTACACACACATACATGCATTTTCCTTATATGGTTACTTTTACTCTTACAACATTTGCACACACTGTATATAGATTGTTCTATTGTGTTATTGACCATACGTTTGTTTATCCTATGTGTAACTGTGTTGTTTGTGCTATTGCTTTATCTTGGCCAAGTCGCAGTTGTAAATGGGAACTTGTTCTCAACTGGCCAACCTGGTTAAATAAAGGTGAAATAAAAATAAATACAAATACAGATGTAGGATCTTAATTTGATCACCCTGTTGCAGGAGAACTTTCCTGCAATGCAGCAAATGTAAGACTTGTAGTGTAGTTGAGGTTTAATTAACAAGACTTCTGAAGTTGATTTTTCCTTACGAAAAATGTGTCAACCCCTGCAAAAATGTAAATTCATTGTAATCCACATAATATTTCACATTTCCTGTTGCTGAAGGATAATTGTCCTGCTGTAGCAAACTGGCTCAAATGAAGATGCTACATCTGTACTACCTCCAAAGGTTTTATATTGTAGTTTAACATATATCTTTTTTTGTTTGCAATCAATACGCTACCCAACATGCTTTAATTGTAAATGTTGTTTTAGTCAAGTAACATTTTCTTATAACATTTTAGCTGACTGACTGCCTGACTGCCTATTCCCTGCTCTGACACAGAGGTTGCCATGAGAAAATCCTTAGCGATAGAAATAAGAAGCACTGAAAAATCCTCCAATCTGTCTCTAATCTCTAATCCTTTCTTTCTGTGGCTGGCAATGAACTAGACAAGGAATCAACTGATTTGGTATGCCATATGATTGAGTGTCTTTTAATTCACTTTTGATTGAAAAGAGACAAAACTGTAACGATAGAGAAGAAATCGACATACATGAAGTTCAAAGGAAAGAAAACTAATGCTTAGAAGGGGAAATTTAATTTAGATAAAAAATATATTTTATTTCAAAATGTAATACATGTACAACACAAATATCACACAGATATAAAAATCTATAAATTCTCTATCAATAAATGCACTGCATTTTTTAAAGGCTTCACATATTAGGCCTTGTTTTGTTCCATTGCCTTTCCCTCAAGTATAAATAGTCTCTGGTAAAATATTCTCCAGGATGATGAATATGGTTCTGTTATGACCGGCTTTCAGTGTTCCCTGAGTTGTGGTTCTGGTTGCTGTGGTTTATTGTCTGGTCTTCTATCTGCGGCTCATCCTCAGTGAACCAATACCCCGCATCTCTTTACCATCATTAATCTGGAAAAAATAAAGAACATTTTAGGGGACAACGGAGAAGTGAACAATTTCCACTTGGCACTGTATATCAGTACAACTCCAAGCAGCAGCAGCAACAACCGCAACAACAACAATATTATAATGTATAAAGTATATGACAATAATAATAATAATAATAATGATGATGATGATGATGATGATGATGATGATGATGATGATGATGATGATGATGATGATGATGATGACGATGACGATACAGTACAAGCTACAATAACTTTGTTTATAACTAGTACATTACATAAATGTAATAATAATCTGTAATAAAGGTGTATTGAATACTGCATTAGACATACATTTACATCCACTTAAAAACATGCAAACAATGAATGTTTTCTTTTTCAAAATAATAGACCATCCTATATTCTAAATATTTTATTCTTCAAAAAGGATATTACTTGAAACATTAGCAGTGGAAGAAGCAGGCGTCATTTTAGCACACTGAATAACACATGTAATTAAAATACATTGTAAAAAATAAATTACTATAACTTGTGGCCCCTCAATTTGAAATGCATCAATGCGCTCCTGAGAAAATGTGCATAAAAATGTCCTTTTATCCGCGCGCTACGAGCACATCTCGAAACAGAATATATAGCACATAATATTTATTCCTTTGACTTCAGAATGACATTCAAAACAAATAATTGCAAAATAAGACAACAGTGCAATAGTCGTGTGCCTAGAGACACTAATTGACCGCGTATTTGGCTCACTTTTGTTGTTTTCAAACTATAATTTTCTACGCTGACCTAAACTTTTTTCACTTTTTTCGCAGAATAGGATTTAAGAAACGCATAAAATTACCCGCTTTCTTTGGTTGCTCAAACAGAACGTACAGATGGTGCGAGGCTGCTTTCGACCGCTTTCTCCTTGCACGTAAACCGCGCCAAGACAAGGTTGTCCATCTCCATTCCCGTCTCCGAGCAGAAGGGTGTTGGCGAGGTGGGAGATATAGCTGGATGCCAAGTGAAGTGTCTCAATCTTGGAGAGCTTTCTGTCCACCGGCTCAGTGGGTATAAGAGTCCGGAGTGCAGTAAATGCCGAGTTGACGCTTTGTGTACGGTCGCGCTCCCTGGCATTGGCTGCGTTCCGCTGTTTCACTATTACAACACCGCTGCCTCCCGATTGTCTGGAAATCCTCCGACGTTTGTCAGCGGAGACGCAGCATCCATAGCTCTGATCCGAGCTACCGTCGCTCTCACTGCGGTTATCCTCGGCCTCGGACATCATACCCAGGTCTGGGTAGCTGATCATATGAGTCGCCATTGGCCGCAGCATGGCAAAGGTCATCATCGAAATGTTTTGGTTCTGGGCCTCTAAAACGATGGCCCAAGAAAAAGAGGAGAAACCCCAAACGAGGGACTGTTCTATGCATGCATTTTGGTGACCTAATGTAGACGAGCCCTATGTCTCTAATGTGTAGGCCTAATTATAGTTTCAAGGAGTTGTTGCTTTTGAAATGTCTCGTTTTCGTCAGACCACGTGTTTGTTCAATGTCTTGAGCATCTCTCCATAGTGTTCTGACCCACCGAGCTCTTATAGCTGGATGGGAGGAGTTGTTCAAGCCATACAATGTTCAGCCTCCAATCGAGATGTAGGCTGCAGCCTAGGCTATACAGTAAAAGCGAATATTGCTTAATACATTTTGTAATTGCCTGTACTTTTTCTTACTATTTAATTGTATTGAAAGTATTTTAGTTGTATATTGAAATAAAACATAACAGGCCTAGTAATGGTAATAACGAGAGGCTATTATTGTTTGTGAAAAATAAAGTATTCATATTATTATATCATAAGATCCTCATGTTAATTATTATTAAGCTATTACATGTTATTATTGCAAATGCATATCACATTTTACAGTTCGTTTATTTTTACAATGTTTTACTTTACATGATCACTAATGGGGCTGGAGAAGGGTTTACAAGGAGTTCAGACAGTAAATCTCTGAAACCAAGAACTAAAATCTCCCCTCATTATGTTAAGTGTGTCTGTCCACGAAAGATTAATAGACAGTAAGGTATATGCTAAATGTGTGATCATGTTGTTGCTTGCCAAATAGTGAATGTATAACATGATAAATCATTGTTTATTTATATTTATTGATTCATTGCTTATCTCCAGAATTGATTACAAACAGAATTTTGGAGGCTTAGTATTTTGAGAGAGTAGACCTACTGTTTCTCTCAGTGGCACAAATAGCTTCTGTTAGCCGATTGGATACTGGATCTGTAGTCCATAAAGGTGGAGAGCTTTTACTAAACACTGCATCGCCTAAATGCCAATGTGCAACCACCCTTCAAATTTGAGTAAAACAATTAGCTAACATTGCTGACACACAATAGGCATATAATTTCATAAAATAATATAGGCTTAACAATAATATAATATATAATTAACAATTCATCATTTTTTAAATGAATAATGAACATAAATATGTACTGTATAAGCTGTCAGATGAGCTATGCCCTAGTATATCAAGTACAGAAATACAATTTTTACGCTTTTTTGGTCAAATGAAAATTCTCAATGTGATTGGGTCTACACCTATTCATAAACAACATCACCCTCAGTAGCTAACCTACTCTCGCCCCATGCTGAGAGGGTTTTCTTGGGGGGGGGAGAAAGTGAAGTGTTGAGTAAATAAACGTTGAGCAGATGTCCATGGGTGAACCAGGGACACTCGTCCACTTTCTGGGTCCAGCTTTGACAGTCACCCAAGGGCAGCTTTCACAAACGTCTCCACCACCCCCTGCCTGCCAACCAACACATCAAACCAGCACTATATGCCTCAGCTGCATCAACAATGCTAACCCACCAGACCAGACATCCAAGCCCACTTTATAAACTCTTAGGAAAAAAAGGTACTATCTAGAACCTAAAATGGTTCTTCAGCTGTCCCCATAGAACCTTTTGAATAACGCTTTGGGTTCCATGAAGTACTCTTTCCACAGAGGTTTCTATATTGAACCAAAAAGGGTTTTACCCAAAACCAAAATGAGTTGTACCTGGAACCAAAAATAGTTATCTTATGGGGAAAGCCGGGGAACCATTTTGGAACCCTTTTTTTCTGCGAGTGTAATGAAGTACTGACTGAGACCCTTTGAGGAGTTATTAGGAGGACAGGGCATGACAAGGACAATGACCCCAAATACTTTCTTACTTTAGTAAGGCCTTATCATGCCAAGTGGTGTCCTCTGTTGACCCACAATAAGTACATCTTATGTTTAAAGTTGATGTAAATTACACCAGAAATGTCATATGCTGTATACAAGTCTGTAAATACAGACTCTTCTCCCTACGGACATTTGAAGCAGGGAACTGTACAGGGAGAACTAATTAATGGAGTAATTTAATCTCTGTGGGAAGAAATCTGTGGTAATAAATCAATATATTTTAAATATGCCGTAATTGTCAGTATGTGCAAACCAAACTAGTGTGTCACTAGCGTTACAATCTTACAGAGCCATATGGTGAAAAACCACTTGATGGTTTCATTTCAGAGAGATAAAAACAAAGAGAGTTGCACACTCCACATGTATAACCTCCTAGTAATTTATTGGATTTAAAAAACACCAATGTTTCAGCATCACTGTGCCTTCATCAGGGTCATTTAAATGACAAAAATGCTATATATCCACCTCACTCTCAGAGAAATAAGAAGTACTGCTAGGATTTACACAGTCAAATGTAAAAAATAACCACATTTTTAATTAAGAAAACTACAAATGATACATGTGACATTACTATTAAAAATAATAATAATGCAATTCAGTAAAATGAGATCTGTATATGAAATATTTACATTTTTAATTTTTGTCATTTAGCTGATGTTCTTATCCAGAGCGACTTACAGTAAGTGCATTCATCTTAAGATAGCGAGGTGAGACAAATATACAAATATACTGTATGCAAACATCGATTTCCAGCTATGAAATGGAAATATAGTGTTGCAAAAAAAAATCATTTTCATACACATCTAAAATCTATTAATAAAACATATGAGAAGAGTAATATTTTACACACAATCATTTTTGATGAAATGTTAAGCCATGCTTATGAACAACACAAATTTTTCACACAATTTCTCAAGACTCTTAATGTCCATCCGGAGGAAGTGTTGACATTTATCCATGGTGGTGAGCTCATTGGTTTCACCCCCTGCAGAGGCCCCTGTTATTCAGCCTGCGGATAACATTGGAACTGAAAATAAGCTTAGTGTCAGAGAAGAGAGAACTTCAAACTGTCTTTATCCATGCTGACCAACATACATATTTTAGAGAGCATCCCTCACTGAGTCTCACTGAACCCTGTAGAAAGGGTCAGGCATAGGAACATACTAAAGATGGACAAAAAGCACATTCATGTGTAGTGTGGATGTTTTCCCATGACTATGTTGTTGTTGTTGCAGATAAGGCAAGACTATTTGACACGTATATCATGCTCAAAATAATATGGCATGGGCTTAGCAATTTAAGTATTTAACTACAGTAGACTAGATGAAAAATCTGTAGATGTTCCCTTGAGCAAGTGACTTAACTTCTTATGGCTGCAGGGTCAGTATTGAGTAGCTTGGATGAATAAGGTGCCCAGAGTAAACGGCCTGCTCCTCAGTCCCAGTAATATATGCATATTATTAGTACATTTGGATAGAAAACACTCTGAAGTTTCTAAAAATGTTTGAATGATGTCTGTGAGTATAACATAACTCATATGGCAGGCAAAAACCTGAGAAAAAATCAAAACAGGAAGTGGGAAATCTGAGGTTTGTAGTTTTTTAACTCAGTCCTATCGAATACACAGTGGGATATTGGTTATGTTGCACTTCCTAGGGTTTCCACTAGATGTCAACCATCTTTAGAAACTTGAATGAGGCTTCTACTGTGATGTGGGGCCGGATGAGAGCTCTTTGAGTCAGTGGTCTGGCAGAGAGCCAGGTCCTGGTCATGCGCATTTCACATGAGAGCGACCTGCGTTCCATGGCTTTCTACAGACAATGGAATTCTCCGGTTGGAACGT
Source organism: Oncorhynchus gorbuscha (assembly GCF_021184085.1). NCBI lineage: Eukaryota > Metazoa > Chordata > Actinopteri > Salmoniformes > Salmonidae > Oncorhynchus > Oncorhynchus gorbuscha. The sequence goes on along the minus strand of NC_060175.1, from coordinate 87,518,718 downwards.
TATTGAAGATTTATGATGAAAACATCCTAAAGATTGATTCTATACTTAGTTTGAAATGTTTTTACGACCTGTAATATAACTTTTTGACCTTTTCGTCCGACGTTCAGCTGGACCTGCACGAGCATTTGGATTTGTGTACTAAACGCCCTAACAAAAGTAGCTACTTGGACATAAATAATGGACATAATCGAACAAATCAAACATTTGTTGTGGAACTAGGATTCATGGGAGTGCATTCTGATGAAGATCATCAAAGGTAAGGGAATATTTATAATGTTATTTCTGATTTATTTATTTATTTTCTGAGCGCCGTTCTCAGATTATTGCATGGTTTGCTTTTTCCGTTAAAAAAAATGTGAAATCTGACAGCGGTTGCATTAAGGAGACACTTGTATTTTCATCAACATTTATGATGAGTATTTCTGTAAAATTGATGTGGCTATGCAAAATCACTGGATGTTTTTGGAACTAGTGAACATAACGTGCCAATATAAACTCAGATTTTTTTATATAAATATGAACTTTATCATTGTATTGTATTGTGTAACATGAAGTCCCATGAGTGTCATTTGATGAAGATCATCAAAGGTTAGTGATTAATGTTATCTTTATTTGTGCTTTTTGTGACTCCTATCTTTGGCTGGGAAAATGGCTGTGTTTTTCTGTGGCTTGGTGGTGACCTAACATAATTGTTTGTGGTGCTTTCGCTGTAAACGCCTATTTGAAATCGGACACTGAGGTGGGATTAACAACAAGATTACCTTTAAAACGGTATAAGATACATGTATGTTTGAGGAATTTTAATTATGAGATTTCTGTTGTTTTGAATTTGGCGCCCTGCACTTTCACTGGCTGTTGTCATATCGATCCCGTTAACCGGATTGCAGCCGTAAATTAACCCTAATTGCCCCTGTAAAAATCTCTGGATAAAACTGTCTGCTAATTTACTATCCCTTTGAAATGCAAGACAGAGAAGTGACTTATCTTGCACATTTTGCACAATTTTCTGGCTTCAAATTAAATTTAAAAAAAGCTTGGTTAGGAAGGATTGATGGACAGATTCTGAATAAGAGTCTACTCTTAGGGCAAGAACTCATAGGGCAACATATTGTAGATCCATTATATTTGTCAAAATTGCTCAAGCTCAGTACATTTGGTTGGGAATCATTGATGGACAGCAATATTCAAATCTGGGCTATGATTTTCAAGCAAATTTAAGCCAGGACTGAGACTGGACCATTCAGGAACACTCAACACCTATTGGAAAGCCATTCTGGTGTGCCTTTGGCATTCCATTTGTAATTGTCCTGCTGAAAATGTTAACTATATCCCAGGGTTAGCTATTCAGAAGACTGAGGCAGGCTATCCTCTAACTTTTCATCTGGGCTTTGATACTTTCATATTTATTTTGATCCTGCAAACTCCCCAGTCCCTTCCAGTAACAAGCATGCCATCACAATACTTGAAAATACAGAGGATCAACAACTTTGCATTCACTCCACATGACTAGCCTGTATGAGAAAGTGAAAAGAAGGAAGCTTGTGTTAAAGTAACTGTCAATTGTTTCCAGATTTGTATGAAACATGATCTGTAATAATTATAATATGAGTGAAATATTTGTTCTTATTATGTACAGTACCAGTCAAAAGTTTGGACACACCTACTCATTCAAGGGTTTTTCTTTATGTTTACTATTTTCTACATTGTATAATAATAGTGAATACATCAACACTATGAAATAACACATATGGAATAATGTAGTAACCAAGTAACCAAATCAAAATATATTTTATATTTGAGATTCTTCACCATTTTCCTTGATGACAGCTTTGAACACTGTTGGCATTCTCTCAGCCAGCTTCATGGGGAAAGCTTTTCCAACAGTCTTGAAGGAGTTCCAACATATGCTGAGCCCTTGTTGGCTGCTTTTCCTTCACGCTGCGGTCCAACTCATCACAAACCATCTCAATTGGGTTGAGGTCCGGTGATTAAGGAGGCCAGGTAATCTGATGCAGCACTCCATCACTCTCCTTCTTGGTCAAATAGCCCATACACAGCTTGGAGGTGTGATTTGGGTCATTGTCTTGTTGAAAAACAAATGACAGTTCCACTAAGCGCAAACCAGATGGGATGGCGTATCACTGCAGAATGCTGTGGTAGCCATGCTGGTTAAGTGTGCCTTAAATTCTAAATGAATCAGAGACTGTCAACAGAAAAGCACCTCCTCCTCCATGCTTCACGGTGGGAACCACACATGCGGAGATCATGCGTTCACCTACTCTGCATCTCGTAAAGACACAGCGGTTGAAACCAAAAATCTAAAATTTGGACTCATCAGACCAAAGGACAGATTTCCACTGGTCTAATGTCCATTGGTTGTGTTTCTTGGCCTAAGCAAGTCTCTTCTTCATATAGGAGTCCTTTAGTGGGTGTTTCTTTGCAGAAATTCGACCATGAAGGCCTGATTTACGCAATCTCCTCTGAACAGTTGATGTTGAGACGTGTCTGTTACTTGAACTCTGTGAAGTATTTATTTGGGCTGCAATCTGAGGTGCAGTTAACTCTAACTTAACTCTGGGTGTTCCTTTCCTGTGGCGGTCCTCATGACAGCCAGTTTCATCATAATGCTAGATGGTTTTTGCAATTACACTTGAAGAAAGGTTCAAAGTTCTTGACATTTTCCGAATTGACTTACCTTCATGTATTAAAGTAATGATAGACTGTCATCTCTCTTTCTTTATTTGATCTGTTCTTGCCATAATATGGACTTTGTCTTTTACCAAATAGGGCTATCTTCTGTATACAACCCCTACCTTGTCAAAATACCACTGATTGGCTCAAACGCATTACGGAAATAAATTCCACAAATGAATTTTTAACAAAGCACATGTTTTAATTTAAATGCATTCCAGGTGACTATCTCATGAAGCTAGTAGAGAGAATGCCAAGCGTGTGCAAAGCTGTTATCAGGGACTGAGGAGATTGTCAGCATCAAAAGAAATACCAAAGCCCAGGTAAAAAGTGAGAGGAAACCCTGCCTCAGTCTTCCGAATACCTGACCCTGGGATAGAGTTGTATTTTCCAGCGGGACACTACCACTATGCTGCTGTTCATTGATTATTGATTGCCATTACCATTAGTATCTAACTATTCATCCTGCTACTGCTCACTAATTACTCCTGTTTACATGTATATAATGACTTTGTGATTTTGCTATTGTAAATGTTTGTAGGCTTATGTAGCCAAATTGTATCTATTATCGTACACTATGCATTTGTGTTTTTTATATGCTATTTTAATATGAGAATTAACCAATGATATGAAGCCATACCCGGCCATGATTAGACACCTGTGTATCTTTTGACATTATATAAATGAGTCTTCCCGCAGTGTTTGTCATTATTCCCTGATGAAGACAGCTTGTCTGTCGGAACGCTGGACATACATATTTTTGTATCTGAGCTCCTAGAGTGTGCGGCTCTCCTTTATTTTTTGACATTTATATATTACCATAAATATTTAAATATTCCTGCTACCAGTTACTTTTCAGCCCTGTTTACATGTATATCCACCTATCACTTCTAAATTAACACCCTAGCACACACACCCACCCACCACTTATTCTACTGTCCTACTGTTAAATATATTATTATTATTTATCCCGCTACCAGTCACTTTCTCCTAAATCTCTGCCTACATGTACATCTCTACTTCATATACTCCAGTATAACAACATATTGTACATTTGGTACTGGCACTAACAATGTATATAGCTTCCTCTCTTATTTCTCGTGTTTAAAAATATATGTATTAGTTCTAATATTTTGATATTGAATTCTGCACTGTTGGGTAGGGCTTGCATGTTAAGAATTTCACTGTAATTGTGCATGTGACAAATTACACAAATTGTAATGCCAAAGACACACCAGAATGGCTTTCCAAGAGGTGTTGAGTGCTCCTGACTGGTCCATTTGCTTGAAAATCAGATATGTTTTGAATATTTCTGTCCATCAATGATTCCCAACCAAATTTACTGAGCTTGAGCAATTTTGACAAACACAATGGATCTACATTATGTTGCCCTAAGAGTAGAATCTTATTCAAAATGATTCACAGCTGTAACGGCTCCCAAAGGTTCTTCCAGTATTAACTCTGGGGTGTGAAGACATACACAATCAATAGATCTTTGTTTATAAAATTAGTATTAATTGGGATTAAAAAACAAACAAATTAATTCACTTGAAAGAACAGTAGAACAAATATAATTAAAGACTCCTGTTTGGAGTTGGGTACTGGGAGGAAAATATAAATGATATAGGGTTCTTAGGCTGCGTTTTCACATGGAGCCCAAATCTGATATTTTGCCCCAAACTGGTCTGACCAATCAGATCAAATCTTTTGGGCAAAAGATAAGAATTGAGGTGGCTGTGAGGTCATATTTTTATTTCACAACTGGACTGAATCATGTTGCGGACTCACCAGTGATGAAGAAGAGCCAGACATAAACATAGAACACATTTCTTTGGATATCTCTCTGCATACTATGTTTTCATTCCAAATGAACTGTTAGCTATTCAGTAGCAGCAACATACAGCAAGAATGTGATCATTATGCAACTTTGTCTCCAAATAAAACACGTCCTACAATTCCACCCCCACCCCCCATTAACCCCCTAAAGTAACAGGTGCAATCTCCAACACACAAAAAAAATAGAACAAAATAATGAATATGGATTTTGTGTGTCAAAATACTGTGAGAATGTGGTTACTTCCAGACAGTGAGCAACAGGAAATCGCTTCACATGCAACGATTCTTTGGAGGAATGTACAGTCCTTTAGGGCTACTCAGCAAAGGCTGCCACCAGTCTCCCTTCACTTCCTCCATGGCCGCAGAGGGATGGGAAGAGGCAGGTCTGCGCTCACAAAGACTAAAGATATGGATAGGCGGAGACCCTTATCTTGTTGTAGTGATCTACAATGGACTGATCTTTAATCACCATATCCATTTTTTATGGCTACCTTCCTTTAGATCAGAGGCTTTACTTGAGAACTTACTGTAGACGGGAGCCATAATAATCAGAGCATTTTGTCTGTCACCCTAAGTGATCTAACAGCAACACTCATCAAGCAAGGCCACATTCAACGCAAGGTCATTTTTTTGTGACATCAATACATATACCTTTGAACTTACATAAAGCTATACATACCAATGCGATGCACTTCTTTGTCATTGAAGACAATATACTGTCATTTTGCCCCTGGAGATGTACAGAACTATTGCCCCTAAATGGACAGAAATAATATCCAGAAATTACTTCAAAGGGTTTTCATGTCAAACACTTATCTGAAGGTCAAAGACAAAATGGAAAACAGGCCTGGAGGAAGAATTTTCTTCCTTATGAATTCACCTTTGGACCTGCATCCCCTGAGAAAGTCTATAGCACCTCTTCATACCTGACCCTCTATTGGCAAACACAACCTGGAGGAGGTTAGGAAGTTAAGAGGCATGTTTTTTACAAACTGAGGCTGACTGGGTAAGACCAATGGCACACAGAGGAAAGGGGGCATGCATGCCTCATCTCAGAATAGCGTGGAGTGAATTAACCGTTTAACTATTTTTACAGTCAGTCTGGTCTGGAGTGTGGAGGCACTCTGTTCGCCATGACACCTGGCCGTTTTTTGTACAACATCCTGTCCATCAGCTCATATCACATACTTTGTTTGCGTACCTCTTGTGCAGCGACGGCTTTTTTGAGAGAAAGTCATTTTTCGATATCACTGGTTGTGAAGACGGTACAAACAGAAGTTCTTTGGTTTGGAGGTCTAGCACAACTGTACTTTGACTGTGGTTAGCATGGCAGGTGCTAGCGGTAGTGAAATTGATTGTGATAATGAGAATTCCAGTGAGGATCAACCTGTTACATCTGTTGTAAGTAGGAAGAACAGAAACAAAAATGTATTCTAATGAGGGCTGAATACTGCTGGGGAACTGAGTGCTGCTGAAAGTAAAGGCCTGCTATAAAACATAGGACTACACTTGAAAAGGAGAATGTACAGTAGAAGAGAGCTACAAAGTATGGTTATTTTCCAGGAACCATCAAACAAAAGCACCGTCATCCTATTCAGTTGACCAAAGAAATTCAGCTAGAGAAAGGGATGTTTAAGGCTTCCAAAGTTTTGGGATTTGGCAAAGTATTGATTTATGCAAACTGAAAAATGCAGCAGGAGACCATTTGAAGTTAGAATCACTTAATGAGGGTCGGGTGAAATGCCATATCCCTGGGGCTAAGGCTAAACTCGGGAGGCTAGGATACCACTGTCAATAACCATGGAAGAAGTTATGACTTCTTTGTATGGTGGGAAAGTAACCGAACACAAAAGGATGTAAAGCAAAAAGAGGCATTCAAGTGGACACAACAGTACTGCTAAACTTAGAAGAGAAATTGCCAACCAGAGTACAGCTAGGAATGCTAAGCTATCATGTTAGAGAATATGTGCGACCTCCAGTTCTGTGATTTAAGTGCCAAAGGATGGGGCATGTTGCTAATGTGTTCAAAGGTAAAATTAGATGTGCAAGGTGTGGTGGGGACCAAATGTACAGTAAGGATGTAAATGTACAGCGGGGATGCTGTAATATGTTTTACAGTAAGGAAAAATCATACTGTAAACTATATTACAGCATCACTGCTGTAAAGCAAAATTACAGTATTAAACTGGCAACTGTGGTGCCAGTATAATGCTGTAAATTTACAGGGAAATACCTACAGTAATATACAATTATTTTACAGTACTAAGCAGCATTGCAGGTTGGCTTAAGACAGCTCCCTGAATTGTAATATTGTAAGAAAAACAATATGTGTACAAATATATATACTTATTCAAATTCATAACATGAATTGCACTTTAACCACAAAAACAACATTTGAAAAGAGCAACATTACAACTCCAGATAGTAGGGGAGAGAAAGAGACAGAGATACAGTGATAAGAACATTGACAAATACTGGCCAATAATGTACTTCACCATACACAAACCAAGACATCAGAATAGGTCATTCTTGAAAATACAGGATTATGTAAAAAGAAAAGAAAAAGAGAATAATAATCTAAACAGATCATTGAAAAATAGGAAAACAGTTTAGTTTTCACAAAAAACTAAAACAAGAACTGCTTGCCTGTGAGAGAGAGAGAGAGAGAGAGAGAGAGAGAGAGAGAGAGAGAGAGAGAGAGAGAGAGAGATCGAGAGGGAAAGGGGCTGAGAGAGAAGGATGATAGAGAGGAGCGAGCAGGGCTTGACTGGAGCCAGAGAAGCACGCTACTGCAAGCCAACACAGGCTCCAGGATGGCGCAAGAAGATCATTTGCTGACCCAAACCGCATGGCAGGATTTCTGAAAGAATGAGAGATGCAAACAACTCTTGAATAAATCTCGGTGGCGTGCACCCCAACCTTTGAAACTCTGGTCCTCCTTAGCTCTGATACGTCAACTAGGAGAAACATGGAAATTGAAAGAATAGAAGGAGAGATTGCTATCACTACTATTACTCACTGGGTAAAAAGGCAGATGACAACTGACAAATAAAGTTTGTGTTCATCAGGTGTGTGTGTACTTACCATGTTGGAGTTTTTCCACTCAAACTCCTTCAGGTCTGCGAGAAAGCACTTAATAATTAACATGTGGGTCAATTGGCAATGGCTTCCTCTGAACGACCTTTCCGGTTTTGCGGCTCACTCCTGCTTTCGCTGTGCATTTGGTTCCTTCAACATAAATGATTTTAATATATTCTGAGGCATTGAAAAAAAAATGTATATATCATTGCAATGTAACTAACAAATGCTAAATGTAACATCAATGAATGTTCAATGCTTACCTCTGTATCAGCTCCAAGGTTGCAGAGACTGACTCCTGGTATTCTATGTTAAATTCATAGAAAGTGCTGAAGAGCACAGAGGGCAGCAACAAAGTTGGACTCACTGTCCATAACACAGACCACTCTCCCCTCGATCGACACCATCCATTTTGAGGAACCCAATAGAGTATTTCCTGAAATACACAAAAGGCTGTTAGTGTATACTTACTAGACATCTCTAGATAGGTACCACAATACTATATATTTCTGTTCCACCTTAAATCAAATCAATGTATTACCAAGCATGATCAGCCTTGGTGTGTCTGGCAAAGGAATTTGCGCCTCGACGTCAACCCGAGTTGCAGTGACCTAAAATCACAAAACATATTAAAAAAATATTAAAATCATGTGTAAAAATAGTACAGTATAAACACAATTAATCATATAAACTTTATAAGTATAAAAACACTATTCCTTACATCTGCCAAGAGGAAGAGAGTCTAACATCAGTGGCTGTTAGATTGTCATTGCCTTTGATGTAACCGTCGATTTCATTCAGCAGGCACTAGATCCCTCTTCTCAACTTGATCTTTTGGCATTTTAAAAAGTTGACAATTCTCTTACCCTTGTTCAGGAGAGCTTGAGTCAGGCGACTGTCAATCACGATGCCAGTGAGGGTATTGAAGTAGTCGCATAGTCATAACTTGGTGAAAAGCAAAGGCCACTGTTATTAGAGGTCACTGATGTTTGGAGGAGGACAAGTGTACTATCCATTGTTACAGATCCTATCCATTCTTAATTTTCATGGGTTTTTTTAATACAAAGAAAAAAAACTGTTAGGCTATGCGCTGCACTCCATACCAGCACAAGAGGACAAACAATTAACAGAAACATTTGTATATTTTTGTACTTATGTATTTTTGTCATTTCCATACCTTTTATTGCATATGCCTCGCTCCATTATAGCATAATCCATTGATTTTGAGGTCAAACAAACTAACTATTTACAGAACCTTTTTAACCTTGTGTGTGAATTTGCACTCTTAGAAAAAAGGACTCCGAATGGGTTCTTTAGCTTTCCCCATAGGAGAACCCTTTTTGGTTCCAGGTAGAACCCTCTGTGGAAAGTTTTTTTTACATAGAACCCATAAGACTTCTATCTGGAACCAAAATGGTTATACATATACATGGGATTTTAAAAAAGGGATCTTCAAAGGGTTCTCTTACGGGGACAGCCAAATATCTAGAACCTAAAATGGTTACCTCCTTTTTTCATAACAATAAAATAAATGTGTTACATTTATGAATCATGATCTCACCTCTTTGGTTGAAGGACTGAAGCAATTCCAGGCACTATATTGGCATCAAATGGTATTTTATGTCCTCCGGCTGAACATATTCAAGGTTGTTAATATTCTCCACTCCAAAATTTGCCCTCAGATGCTCCGACAAAGATCTCCCCATCTCGGTCTCCAACTCGGGCAATTGGTGTTTAATTGCATCTTGAAGACCCTCCATGCCTAAACTGGTTTAAGGAGAACAAACTGAGTGATGCAGAGAAACCTGACACTTTATAAATTGGTGGTGGGTAATAATTACTCAGATTATCTTCATTTTAACACACACATTATTAAATCAGAGGATCTGGTATAAAATAAACCCGAGATCAACCACTGACAGACGGATACACCCCAACAATTAAATGGACCTATGATTCTGTGACCAGAATCAGTGAGATCTTTTCTAATGTGTATCCGTCATCATTTTCAAACATTACAATAAGGCCTTTAGTGCATGTTGTTACTTTGTATACAATTTTAGACACCTCTGCAGTGCTTTGAGAACCATTTTGACTGTCCAGCTCCATGAATGGCGTTTTTACATAACTGCTCCTCAAATTAATTCATGACACCAACAACGTCAATGCTATGTGGAAACAATTGGCCGCTGTATAAGTAAGATTGGAGTAACTGTTGGCAAGACAAGTTCTGGCACACTCCTTGAAGTAGGAGTGCTTGCTCTCAAACCTCAGTGTCCACAAAAGAATGAGTAGCCCAAATTGCAGGATGAGGTCGGGGTAGGATAACAAGTAGTGATGCTTTGGTGCAAGGGCACTCTACCCCACAAGCAAAACTGTAGTTCGCAACATTTCTATGTTTTTTTTACGAGTAATGAAATATTTAATATTTAGGAAACCGAAATGGCAGGATTTACACCTGTACATTCCCAATATAAAGTTACGTCCACTTCCAGCCAGCCTGCAATATGAAAATTAACTACCCCCAGCCACCAAATTGCATGAACACACCAAAAGAGCCATCAAGCTATATGTTACTATGCAACTCATGCCAACCACACAATCTAAAAAAAAAATTATAGACTACAAGGCTAAATAAAATATTAGTCTGTGCCTGATGCTGAATTTATTAATTTAATGGACTTATTAGTCCATTAACAAAAGCATAGGGGGAATATCCTACTACACTTTCGCTAAATCACACGTCCCTCCAGACTGAATAGAGCTACCGTTAACCAGAGGTATTTAGAGAAAGGTCTCCAAAGGAGTTCGCCATCTCTGAGCTGTAGCTAACGTTAGCAAGCACCTTTCATCTGAGAGCTTCCGTTCCCCTCATTCCAACTACAGAATCACCCCAAAAGTATACATCCCAAGACAAAATGGCAGTCCGTGCCTGCTGACAAACTAAAGATGTTTTCGAAATAGCTAAACTCTCGCTCCCTGTCTAGAAGAAATGTATTTGTCCGGTGAAGCCTACGACCACTTTGCCACTAATAGCGTTAACACCATGTTAAGCATCCACAGGTTAAGTAGCCTATCCAAAGAAACACACATACGGATTTCTGCACGTTGTTAATACTGAAATGATTCGCTCTATAGCTACATTATCACTGATTATTTTACCCACAAGAAAGATGAACGCAACAGACCGACATGTCAATTTGGATATAGTATACGGTTAGCTAACCCAATCCAAACGAATTAACGTTAAACTAACTAGATAACGTTAGTAGCTTAGTTAAGAAAACCTGCAGTAGGTATATGGAATTAGTACATACCTAGCAGCTGCTCAAACGTATTTAGGCGACTTTTCCACGAAAATGCTAAATAAAATAGCTCGAGTAGAACAGAAAGCTAATTTCCTCTTGAGTCATCCCTCACAGACCGTTTGGCCCGGAGCATCGCATAGTGGAAAATTAAGTCTGTTCTCAGGGCAGGCATTGTTGTACATAGATACCAGTCGCATCGGGGACATTGTTAGCATTTTACCTTTACCTAATTATCCTAACCTGCTAAGAAAACTAACTTCTGCTAGTTAAAACCGGCAGACCTGCCCTGAGAAAAGTATTGGTTTCAACTATGAGATACAACTCACTTTCTCTCTCACACTCACACGCCACAAACCGTTTGGCGCCGCCCACTACAGCACTGTTCGGGTACTACTGTAACGAAATACAGTAAGTTAGAGTACTTTTTAGAGGAGACTTTACAATTACAGTTAATAACAGTATTTTTCAGCATTTTACCCATAATGCAGAGCAATCTACAGCATTAATGCTGTAAAACACATTTAAGGTATTTACTGTGCATTCTACAGTGTTTTACTGTTGAAATTACAGAAAAGTCTTAGTGTAGTTGTATTATGGTTTTTATCATTCTTCAATGGAATGCTAGAAGCCTTATTGTCAATGGTCTAGAGTTTAAGAAATGTTTAATTAATTTGAGATGAAACCTGATGTGATATGTGTTCAAGAAACGTGGCTTAAATCCCATCTTGATTATACTATTCCTGGTTATTGTTCATACAGATCTGATAGAACAACTGGTCAGGGTGGAGGATGCGCTACATTCATAAAGGAAGGTTTTTCATATCTTAAAATATCTGTTCAACTTGAATCTGAATGTGTGATGGTTGAAATCTACTTTACATGTGGTAATATTAAGCTGTTAATTTTCTATAGTCCTTGTTGATAACCATCTGGTAGCGATGTTTGATGAAATATCAAGATACTTGGGGACTTTGCCTCCTGAAATTCTACTTAAATTTCCAAAGGAAGAGAGCTTTGGCGTGTAGGGTCGTTAAGTCTGCCAAGAGAAATGCATGGAGACAGTTATTTTCTACAATAGGCCGGGGTACTGGACTGGAAGATGTTTGGTCCAAGTGGAAGAAGCAGGACTCTATTTCCGGTTTTGGTTGATGGTATGAACTGTAGCTCAGTAAAATCTATAAAATTGTTGCATGTTACGTTTATATTTTTGTTCAGTATACATAGTGGGGTTACATTGAACGAAGTGTACAAGAAATGCAAGCGTGAGATTTTAAATGCTCATACTAACGTGCATAAGAAAATTGATATTATTGACTCTTCCTTGGATGCTGATTTTACATTGCCTGAGATGCAATTGGCCCTAAGAGGCTGTGGATATACAGCCCTGGGTCATGATAAATGGTCTTATCTAATGTTAAGCATCCTCCCGATGAGGTCATAAATATTCACATGGAATTATTTAATAAGATCTGGAGAGAAAGGGTTATTTATACATTCTGGATGGAAAGTTCTATTAACTTTTGTAACGCCTGGGAAGTATCCTTCATCCTTCAAGTATCCTTCACCAAAAATTCTGAAATCTCCATCCCTAACTACAACATTTTCAGACAAGATAGAATGGCCAAAGGGGGCGGTGTTGCAATCTATTGTAAAGATAGTCCTACTATCCAGGTCTGTACCCAAACAATTTGAACTTCTACTTTTAAAAATCCACCTCTCTAAAAACAAGTCTCTCACCGTTGCCGCCTGCTATAGACCACCCTCTGCCCTCAGCTGTGCTCTGGACACCATATGTGAACTAATTGCCCCCCCATTTATCTTCAGAGCTCGTGCTGCTAGGCGACCTAAACTGGAACATGCTTAACACCCCAGCCACCATACAATCTAAGCTTGATGCCCTCAATCTCACACAAAAGATCAATGAACCTACCAGGTACCACCCCAAAGCAATAAACATGGGCAGCCTCATAGATATCATCCTAACCAACTTGCCCTCTAAATACACCTCTGCTGTTTTCAACCAAGATCTCAGCGATCACTGCCTCATCGCCTGCATCCGTAATGGGTCAGCGGTCAAACGACCTCCACTCATCATTGTCAAACGCTCCCTGAAACACCTCAGCGAGCAGGCCATTTTAACCGACCTGGCCGGGGTATCCTGGAAGGATATTGATTTCATCCCGTCAGTAGAGGATGCCTGGTTATTTTTTTTAAATGCCTTCCTCACCATCTTAAATAAGCATGCCGCATTCAAGCCATTTAGAACCAGGAACAGATATAGCCCTTGGTTCTCTCCAGACCTGACTGCCTTTAACCAACACAAAAACATCCTATGGCATTCTGCATTAGCATCGAACAGCCCCCGTGATATGCAACTTTTCAGGGAAGCTAGAAACCAACATACACAGGCAGTTAGAAAAGCCATGGCTAGCTTTTTAAAGCAGAAATTAGCTTCCTGCAACACAAACTAAAAAAAGTCCTGGGACACTATAAAGTCCATGGAGAATAAGAACACCTCCCAGCTGCCCACTGCACTGAGGATATGAAACACGGTCACCACCAATAAATCCACTTTAATTGAGAATTTCAATAAGCATTTTTCTATGCTTTCCACCTGGCTACCCCTATCCCAGTCAACAACACTGCACCCCCCACAGCAACTCGCCCAAGCCTTCCCCATTTCTCCTTCTCCCAAATCCAGTCAATTGATGTTCTGAAAGAGCTGCATAATCTGGACCCCTACAAATCAGCCGGTCTAGACAATCTGGACACTTTCTCAACCCCTATTACTAGCCTCTTCAACCTCTCTTTCGTGTCATCTGAGATTCCCAAAGATTGGAAAGCAGCTGTGGTCATCCCCCACTTCAAAGGGGGAGACACTCTAGACCAAAACTGCTACAAACCTACAGTATATCTATCCTACCCTGCCTTTCTAAGGTCTTCGAAAGGCAAGTCAACAAACAGATTACCGACCATTTTGAATCCCACCATACCTTCTCCACTATGCAATCTGGTTTCAGAGCTGGTCACGGGTGCACCTCAGCCACGCTCAAGGTCCTAAACGATATCTTAAACGCCATCGATAAGAAACAATACTGTGCAGCCGTATTCATTGACCTGGCCAAGGCTTTCGACTCTGTCAATCACCACATCTTCATCGGCAGACTCGATAGCCTTGGTTTCTCAAATGATTGCCTCGCCTGGTTCACCAACTACATCTCTGATAGAATTCAGTGTGTAAAATCGGAGGGCCTGTTGTCCGGGCCTCTGGCAGTCTCTATGGGGGTGCCACAGGGTTAAATTCTTGGACCGACTCTCTTCTCTGTATACATCAATAATGTCGCTCTCGCTGCTGTTGAGTCTCTGATCCACCTCTACGCAGACAACACCATTCTGGATACTTCTGACCCTTCTTTGGACACTGTGTTAACTAACCTCCAGACGAGCTTCAATGCCATACAACTCTCCTTCCATGGCCTCCAATTGCTCTTCAATACAAGTAAAACTAAATGCATGCTCTTCAACCGATCGCTGCCTGCACCTGCCTGCCCGTCCAACATCACTACTCTTGATGGTTCTGACTTAGAATATGTGGACTACTACAGATACCTAGGTGTCTGGTTAGACTGTAAACTCTCCTTCCAGACTCACATCAAACATCTCCAATCCAAAGTTAAATATAGAATTGGCTTCCTATTTTGAAACAAAGCATCCTTCACTCATGCTGCCAAACATACCCTTGTAAAACTGACCATCCTACCGATCCTTGACTTCGGCGATGTCATTTACAAAATAGCCTCCAATATCCTACTCAATAAATTGGATGCAGTCTATCACAGTGCCATCCGTTTTGTCACCAAAGCCCCATATACTACCCACCACTGTGACCTGTACGCTCTCGTTGGCTGGCCCTCTCTTCACACTCATCGCCAAACCCACTGGCTCCAGGTCATTTACAAGACCTTGGTAGGTAAAGTCCCCCCTTATCTCAGCTCGCTGGTCACCATAGCAGCACCCACCTGTAGCACGCGCTCCAGCAGGTATATCTCTGATCTCACTAGCTCGTGCTTGGCTCTGCCCAGCTCCTTGCTTGTTCTGCCCACTATGAGTAATTTGCTCCCATTGGAAACGACAGGCTCTGATCTAACTTTTTGACATTGTTAGACATATGTCTGTTCCTCATAAAGCCAGACTGTGTTTCATCAATGATCAGGCTCTGGTCTAACTTGGGTTAGTTATAAAGATCTTTGACGTAGGGCTATATTCTGACTTTAGTTCCGTGTGGTTAACTCAAGTTTGTGTGCAAATCTGACGTCAATAAATTACTTTAGACTTTTACACAGTCTTTTGTTGTAGCATTATCATTTCACTTAAAATAACTATTAGCGCTTCCAATTATGTTAGTAAAAAATGTATACATCTCTTAAAGATGCGCTATGCAGAAATCGCTCCACCATTTCCTGGTTGCTAAAATTCAAATATTCCATTTATGTGACAAAACAAGCAAGCGTATAGAATCATTGTACCATCTAAATCGCTATGAAATATATTTTCTATAACCAAAAATATTGCATTTCAAGCTTTTTGAAGCTGGTGTACAAAACCAAAAGTAAAAGCGAAAACAAAACTTAAGAACAGGAAGCATAGAAATAACGCACATCTACTGCTTCTTAGACTTGCTTTCAATGAAAATGGCAGATCTTTAACACACATTTCTATATGCATTTTGTCAGGTTGCACAAAAAAGTTACATATTTCAGCTTTAAGGAATCTTACTTTATTTCTGATATGCAATTGGGGTTATTTGCATTTGGAAATATTACACAATGCTCCAACTTTCAGCATCAAATGTGATACAGGAGGGGAAATACATGGTATAACATGATATAAAACAGAGTTACATCTCCACCTACTTGTCAGTACTTGCACTGCACAAATAAAGTTGAAAACACTGATTCACATGGAGTATAACATGGCTCTACAGTCCTCAATTAATCAAATTCCACTGTAGGTCTGGGGTTGAGGCACCCAAGTAAGTGTGCAGGTCTGCAACATTTGATTTGAAGAATGTTTTCTGGAATGTTTTTCATTTCCAACCATTTGTTTGCCTCAAACCGGTGACAGCCTCCAAAGTAGTAGTAATTTCCTCCTTCCCTTCCCTTAATCCAGAGTATATCAATGGGAGGAACAGTGCAGATGTTTGTGGATTCCTATGAGGAAAAATACTGTATTTGGTAAGTTTTTCTATTTCAGAGGTCATTTATCACACAGAACAGGGAAATACGCGTTTGATACATTCAATAAACATGGCAAAAATGTGTCATTTACACTAGAGGTTTATCAGTCTATTACAGTAGCCTAGTTTCTCAATTAAGAAGATAATCTTCACTATTTTTTCTGTATTTATACCACCACCACTTAACAACCAACTCTGTTATGGTTTGATCTAGGCAGAACTAGGCCACATTTTTACCGGTATTGTACCAAGGCTATGCTCTTGTATTTTACAGGGGGGATGATAACTTCAATTGGCACGTTATGAATTTACTCGACGTTGTCCGAATGAATAGACCTATTTTCGTTGTTTTTATTAATGTCCATTATATTAGGCTATGAGAGATGCTCAACTGTTAAATAAAAATGTGTGGTTTCCATCGCTCCCATTCTTCAAAGATCGAAACGTTTTAGTTAGAGCAGAGATATTTTTTTAAATGAGGAGATAGGAAGCCCATCGTGCATAGACGTATAACGTCTCACCAAGCAGACTGCCGAAAAATCGCGTTCATGTTGTCATGCTGAGTCATGCGGTTGCTACGCTAATCGTCACGCAGTCCCTTCTCAAAGTCAGGGTATGAGTCGAGAAACCTGCCTATTTCACCGAAAGTGCGTAATGTCACGATTCCAAAGCTATACTATATTACAGAGAACAAGTGAATAATCTCGGAAACTATTTGTAATGTTGTACTACTTATTGACTAAATCCATGCTAATGTTGGGTTTTAGAGCTAATGCAACTTGAAAGAGTGCACGCCTTGTCCCATAATTGCCCAGAATGCCCTGCGCGGCCCATTGACGACGCATGGGCAACGTACATAATGGTCGCTAACACGAGTCCAATGGACTTCCTCATCTGCTCGAAAGTAACTCTGATTATAGAGTCTTTTAAAAATATATTATTGTATTTTATTAACAACAAATCAATACATAAAGCACATGAGGGAACACAAGCATACATAGATTACAAACAAAAGACAATCGAGCTAGGGGTACAATATCACATTACAATTACACAAGGACATGGATATACTTACAATTCTAACAGCTTTGTTGTTAGTAGAGCATTTAACCGTCTTAAAACACAGTTCAATTTCTTTTTGTAGGGTACGAAAATGTGGTTTTCTGTTTGTAAATTTACATTTGTGTATATGGAATTTGGCCAAAAGAATAATGAAATTAATTACATAAAAATGTTTCCGCTTATTTCTATTGTATGTAAAGAATCCAAACAGTACATCTCTCCACAATAGTGTAAAATCTTCATAAATGTGTTCAATTATAAACCTACTGATGTCTTGCCACAGTTTTCTTACATGCATACAATGCCAAAAAAGATGCAAAACTGTTTCTGGGTGGTCATTACAAAAGGAGCTATTTGAGTTGATGTTTTCCTTAAACTTCTTCATATAGTGGTTGGCAGGATAATATTTATGAATAATTTTAAAGGAAACTTCCTTAATTTGGTATGTGTGTGGCAACATCCAAACTTTTTCCAACAGATATTATCAATAAATCCATTCCAATAAGGCATGACATAAGGTATAGATACAACATCCTGTTGAAACAAGGATCGTATCGCTCTGTTGTTGAATGGAAACTCTGATTAGAGTCGTACTAGCTTTAAGCGCGGAAGTGTCATATTTAATTTTCTTCTTCTATGGTGTTTATGGCGATCTGCAAACAACATTAAAGGTGCATGCCGCCTACTACTGAATGGGGTGAAAACAAACTTCAACGAAAAATAATTGTCATAAGGGAAGGGCGAAAAATATATATACTTATAATATTCTAAAGTAAACAAAACAATTAAAACTGTACTCCTTTTGTCGGATTCAAATATATATTCAGATCAAATCAAATTTGATTGGTCTCAGACACATACAGTATTAGCAGGTGCTATTGCGGGTGTTTGCGAAATGCTTGTGTTCCTAGCTCTAACAGTACAGTAATATTTAACAATACACAACAATACACACAAATCTAAAAAGTAAAAGAATGGAATTAATAAATACAGAAATAATAGCATGAGCAATGTCGGTGTACGGAGGTGACGTGTGTATATATATATATATATATATATATATATATATATGTCATGTTTTGTCATTAATTATCATGTCTTGTCCCTGTGCTTCCCCTTCTATTCGTTTCCCTCTGCTGGTCTTATTAGGTTCTTTCCCTCTTTCTATCCCTCTCTCTCCCCCTCCCTCTCTCACTCTCTCGCTCTCTCTTCTCTCTATCGTTCCGTTCCTGCTCCCAGCTGTTCCTATTCCCCTAATCAATCATTTAGTCTTCCCACACCTGTTCCCGATCCTTTTCCCTGATTAGAGTCCCTATTTCTCTCCTTGTTTTCCGTTCCTGCCCCGTCGGATCCTTATCTATAATTCACCGTGCTGTGTCTATGTTTTTGCCCTGTCGTGTCGTGTTTCCCTCAGATGCTGCGTGGTGAGCAGGTGTCTGAGTCTGCTAGGTTCAAGTGCCTTCCCGAGGCAACCTGCAGTTCTCGATCAAGTCTCCAGTCTGTTCTCGTCTTTATGAGTAGTATTATGCTTTTTGTTTTGTAAAGTTTCTTACTGGATTAAAACTCTGTTTTCGCCAAGTCGCTTTTGGGTCCTCATTCACCTGCATGACAGAAGGATCCGACCAAGGAATGGACCCAGCAACTTCAGACGCTCGTAACACTGCCGTCGAGATCCAAGGAGCCATGCTCGGCAGACACGAGCAGGAATTGTCTGCTGCTCGCCATGCCGTGGAGAACCTGGCCGCTCAGGTTTCCGACCTCTCTGGACAGTTCCAGAGTCTTCGTCTCGTGCCACCTGTTACTTCCTGGCCTGCCGAGCCTCCAGAACCTAGGGTTAATAACCCACCTTGCTACTCCGGGCAGCCCACTGAGTGCCGCTCCTTTCTCACCCAGTGTGAGATTGTGTTCTCTCTCCAACCCAACACATACTCTAGAGAGAGAGCTCGGGTTGCTTACGTCATTTCACTCCTTACTGGCCGGGCTCGAGATTGGGGCACAGCTATCTGGGAGGCAAGGGCTGATTGCTCTAACAAATACCAGAACTTTAAAGAGGAGATGATTCGGGTTTTTGACCGTTCAGTTTTTGGTAGGGAGGCTTCTAGGGCCCTGGCTTCCCTATGCCAAGGTGATCGATCCATAACGGATTACTCTATAGAGTTTCGTACTCTTGCTGCCTCTAGTGACTGGAACGAGCCGGCGCTGCTCGCTCGTTTTCTGGAGGGACTCCACACAGTGGTCAAAGATGAGATTCTCTCTCGGGAGGTTCCTTCCAGTGTGGACTCTTTGATTGCTCTCGCCATCCGCATAGAACGACGGGTAGATCTTCGTCACCAGGCTCGTGGAAGAGAGCTCGCATCAACGGTGTTTCCCTGCTCCGCATCGCAACCATCTCCCTCCTCTGGCTCTGAGACTGAGCCCATGCAGCTGGGAGGGATTCGCATCTCGACTAAGGAGAGGGAACGGAGGATCACCAACCGCCTGTGCCTCTATTGCGGATTTGATGGACATTTTGTTAATTCATGTCCAGTAAGAGGCCAGAGCTCATCAGTAAGCGGAGGGCTACTGGTGAGCGCTACTACTCAGGTCTCTTCATCTAGATCCTGTACTACTATGTCGGTCCATCTACGCTGGACCGGTTCGGGTGCTACATGCAGTGCCTTGATTGACTCTGGGGCTGAGGGTTGTTTCATGGACGAAGCATGGGTTCGGAAACATAACATTCCTTTCAGACAGTTAGACAAGCCTACGCCCATGTTTGCCTTAGATGGTAGTCATCTTCCCAGTATCAGATTTGAGACACTACCTTTAACTCTCACAGTATCTGGTAACCACAGTGAGACTATTTCTTTTTTGATTTTTCGTTCACCTTTTACACCTGTTGTTTTGGGTCATCCCTGGCTAGTATGTCATAATCCTTCTATTAATTGGTCTTGTAATTCTATCCTATCCTGGGACGTATCTTGTCATGTGAAGTGCTTAATGTCTGCCATCCCTCCCATTTCTTCTGTCCCCACTTCTCAGGAGGAACCTGGCGATTTGACAGGAGTGCCGGAGGAATATCATGATCTGCGCACGGTCTTCAGTCGGTCCCGAGCCAACTCCCTTCCTCCTCACCGGTCGTATGATTGTAGTATTGATCTCCTTCCGGGGACCACTCCTCCTCGGGGTAGACTATACTCTCTGTCGGCTCCCGAACGTAAGGCTCTCGAGGATTATTTATCTGTGTCTCTTGACGCCGGTACCATAGTGCCTTCTTCCTCTCCGGCCGGGGCGGGGTTCTTTTTGTTAAGAAGAAGGACGGTACTCTGCGCCCCTGCGTGGATTATCGAGGGCTGAATGACATAACGGTTAAGAATCGTTATCCGCTTCCCCTTATGTCATCAGCCTTCGAGATTCTGCAGGGAGCCAGGTGCTTTACTAAGTTGGACCTTCGTAACGCTTACCATCTCGTGCGCATCAGAGAGGGGGACGAGTGGAAAACGGCGTTTAACACTCCGTTAGGGCATTTTGAGTACCGGGTTCTGCCGTTTGGTCTCGCCAATGCGCCAGCTGTTTTTCAGGCATTAGTTAATGATGTTCTGAGAGACATGCTGAACATCTTTGTTTTTGTCTATCTTGACGATATCCTGATTTTTTCACCGTCACTCGAGATTCATGTTCAGCACGTTCGACATGTTCTACAGCGCCTTTTAGAGAATTGTCTCTACGTAAGGGCTGAGAAGTGCTCTTTTCATGTCTCCTCCGTTACTTTTCTCGGTTCCGTTATTTCCGCTGAAGGCATTCAGATGGATTCCGCTAAGGTCCAAGCTGTCAGTGATTGGCCCGTTCCAAGGTCACGTGTCGAGTTGCAGCGCTTTTAGGTTTCGCTAATTTCTATCGGCGTTTCATTCGTAATTTCGGTCAAGTTGCTGCCCCTCTCACAGCTCTTACTTCTGTCAAGACGTGTTTTAAGTGGTCCGGTTCCGCCCAGGGAGCTTTTGATCTTCTAAAAGAACGTTTTACGTCCGCTCCTATCCTCGTTACTCCTGACGTCACTAGACAATTCATTGTCGAGGTTGACGCTTCAGAGGTAGGCGTGGGAGCCATTCTATCCCAGCGCTTCCAGTCTGACGATAAGGTTCATCCTTGCGCTTATTTTTCTCATCGCCTGTCGCCATCTGAGCGCAACTATGATGTGGGTAACCGTGAACTGCTCGCCATCCGCTTAGCCCTAGGCGAATGGCGACAGTGGTTGGAGGGGGCGACCGTTCCTTTTGTCGTTTGGACAGACCATAAGAACCTTGAGTACATCCGTTCTGCCAAACGACTTAATGCCCGTCAAGCTCGTTGGGCGTTGTTTTTCGCTCGTTTCGAGTTTGTGATTTCTTACCGTCCGGGTAGCAAGAACACCAAGCCTGATGCCTTATCCCGTCTGTTTAGTTCTTCTGTGGCTTCTACTGATCCCGAGGGGATTCTTCCTTATGGGCATGTTGTCGGGTTGACAGTCTGGGGAATTGAAAGACAGGTTAAGCAAGCACTCACGCACACTGCGTCGCCGCGCGCTTGTCCTAGTAACCTCCTTTTCGTTCCTGTTTCCACTCGTCTGGCTGTTCTTCAGTGGGCTCACTCTGCCAAGTTAGCTGGTCATCCCGGTGTTCGAGGCACTCTTGCGTCTATTCGCCAGCGCTTTTGGTGGCCGACTCAGGAGCGTGACACGCGCCGTTTCGTGGCTGCTTGTTCGGACTGCGCGCAGACTAAGTCGGGTAACTCTCCTCCTGCCGGTCGTCTCAGACCGCTCCCCATTCCTTCTCGACCATGGTCTCACATCGCCCTAGACTTCATTACCGGTCTGCCTTTGTCTGCGGGGAAGACTGTGATTCTTACGGTTGTCGATAGGTTCTCTAAGGCGGCACATTTCATTCCCCTCGCTAAACTTCCTTCCGCTAAGGAGACGGCACAAATCATTATCGAGAATGTGTTCAGAATTCATGGCCTCCCGTTAGACGCCGTTTCAGACAGAGGCCCGCAATTCACGTCACAGTTTTGGAGGGAGTTCTGTCGTTTGATTGGTGCGTCCGTCAGTCTCTCTTCCGGGTTTCATCCCCAGTCTAACGGTCAAGCAGAGAGGGCCAATCAGACGATTGGTCGCATACTACGCAGCCTTTCTTTCAGAAACCCTGCGTCTTGGGCAGAACAGCTCCCCTGGGCAGAATACGCTCACAACTCGCTTCCTTCGTCTGCTACCGGGTTATCTCCGTTTCAGAGTAGTCTGGGTTACCAGCCTCCTCTGTTCTCATCCCAGCTTGGCGAGTCCAGCGTTCCCTCCGCTCAAGCGTTTGTCCAACGTTGTGAGCGCACCTGGAGGAGGGTGAGGTCTGCACTTTGCCGCTACAGGGCACAGACTGTGAGAGCTGCCAATAAACGCAGGATTAAGAGTCCAAGGTATTGTTGCGGCCAGAGAGTGTGGCTTTCCACTCGCAACCTTCCTCTTACGACAGCTTCTCGTAAGTTGACTCCGCGGTTCATTGGTCCGTTCCGTGTCTCCCAGGTCGTCAATCCTGTCGCTGTGCGACTGCTTCTTCCGCGACATCTTCGTCGCGTCCATCCTGTCTTCCATGTCTCCTGTGTCAAGCCCTTTCTTCGCACCCCGTTCGTCTTCCCTCCCCCTCCCGTCCTTGTCGAGAGCGCACCTATTTACAAGGTACGTAAGATCATGGACATGCGTTCTCGGGACGGGGTCACCAATACTTAGTGGATTGGGAGGGTTACGGTCCTGAGGAGAGGAGTTGGGTTCCGTCTCGGGACGTGCTGGACCGTTCGCTTATTGATGATTTCCTCCGTTGCCGCCAGGGTTCCTCCTCGAGTGCGCCAGGAGGCGCTCGGTGAGTGGGGGTACTGTCATGTTTTGTCATTAATTATCATGTCTTGTCCCTGTGCTTCCCCTTCTATTCGTTTCCCTCTGCTGGTCTTATTAGGTTCTTTCCCTCTTTCTATCCCTCTCTCTCCCCCTCCCTCTCTCACTCTCTCGCTCTCTCTTCTCTCTATCGTTCCGTTCCTGCTCCCAGCTGTTCCTATTCCCCTAATCAATCATTTAGTCTTCCCACACCTGTTCCCGATCCTTTTCCCTGATTAGAGTCCCTATTTCTCTCCTTGTTTTCCGTTCCTGCCCCGTCGGATCCTTATCTATAATTCACCGTGCTGTGTCTATGTTTTTGCCCTGTCGTGTCGTGTTTCCCTCAGATGCTGCGTGGTGAGCAGGTGTCTGAGTCTGCTAGGTTCAAGTGCCTTCCCGAGGCAACCTGCAGTTCTCGATCAAGTCTCCAGTCTGTTCTCGTCTTTACGAGTAGTATTATGCTTTTTGTTTTGTAAAGTTTCTTACTGGATTAAAACTCTGTTTTCGCCAAGTCGCTTTTGGGTCCTCATTCACCTGCATGACAATATATATATATATTGTTTTTTTAATTAGGCAAAATTAGGCAAGTATATTTATTAATATTTAATTTGGCAAGTCAGATAAGAACAAATTCTTATTTACAATGACGGCCTACTGGGGAACAGTAGAACTGCCTCGTTCAGGGGCAGAACAACAGATTTTTACCTTGTCAGCTTGGGGATTCCTTTATGACTAACAGCTAAGGGCTGCTCTTACGCACAATGCACAAGGCACAATGCAATGCAGAGTCAGCCATATACCACAAACCCACAAGGAGCCTTATTGCTTTTATAAATAGAGGTGAGCATTAAAAAATAAATGTTTTGTCACACCCGTGGTATACAGTCTGATATACCACAATTGTCAGCCAACCAGCATTTTACCTATATACTAGGCAAGTCAGTTAAGAACAAATTCTTATTTTCAATGACAGCCTAGGAACAGGGGGTTAACTGCCTTGTTCAGGGGCAGAATGACAGATTTATACCTGGTCAGCTCAGGAATTTGAACTTACAACCTTTCACTAGTCCAATGCTCTAACCACTAGGCTACGCTGCCGCCCCAGCATTCAGTGCCTGAACCACCCAGTTCAGGGATCGAACCAGCCTTCACTTTTTCCACATGTTGTTTTACGTTACAGCCTTATTCTAAAATGGATGAAATGTTTTTTTTCCCTCATCAATCTACACACGATACCCTATAATGACAAAGCAAAAACAGGTTTTTAGATTCTTTTGCAAATTTATAAAAAAACAAAACTGAAATATTACATTTACATAAGTATTCAGACACTTTACTCAGTACTTTGTTGAAGCACATTTGGAAGCAATTACAGCCTCATGTCTTCTTGGGTATGGCGCTACAAGGTTGGCACACCTGTATTGGGGAGTTTCTCCCATTCCTCTCTGTAGATCCTCTCAAGCTCTGTCAGAATGGATAAGGAGCGTCACTGCGCAGCTATTTTCAGGTCTCTCCAGAGATGTTCGATCGGATTCAAGTCCGGGCTCTGGCTGGGCCACTCAAGAACATTCAGAGGCTTGTCCCGAAGCCACTTCTGCATTGTCTTGGCTGTGTGCTTAGGGTTCATTGTTCTGTTGGAAGGTGAACCTTCTCCCCAGTCTGAGGTCCTGAGCACTCTGGAGCAGGTTTTCATCAAGGATCTTTCTGTACTTTGCTCCGTTCATCTTTCCCTCAATCCTGACTAGTCTCCCAGTCCCTGCCGCTGAAAAACATCCCCACAGCATGATGCTGCCATCACCATGCTTCACCAGAGGGATTGTGCCAGGTATCCACCAGACGTGACGCTTGGCATTAATGCCAAAGAGTTTAATCTACATTTCATCAGACCAGATAATTTTGTTTCTCATGGTCTGAGAGTCCTTTAGGTGCCTTTTGGCAAACTCCAAGCGGGCTGTCATGCCTTTTACTGAGGAGTGGCTTCCGTCTCACCACTACCATAAAGGCCTGATTGGTGAAGTGCTGCAGAGATGGTTCTCCTTCTGGAAGGGTCTCCCATCTCCACAGAGGAACTCTGGAGATCTGTCAGAGTGACCATGTGTTCTTGGTCACCTCCCTGACCAAGGCCCTTCTCCCTGATTGCTCAGTTTGGCTGGGCGGCCAAACTACTTTCATTTAAGAATGATGGAGACCACTGTGTTCAAGGGGACCTTCAATGCTGCAGACATTTTTTGGTACCATTCCCCAGATCTGTGCCTTGACACAATCATGTTTCCAAGCTCTATGGACAATTCCTTTGACTTAATTGCTTGGTTTTTGCTCTGACATGCACTGTCAACTGTGGGACCTTGTATAGATAGGTGTGTTCCTTTCCAAATCATGTCAAATTAAATTAATTTACCACAGGTGGACTCCAATCAAGTTGTAGAAACATGTCAAGGATGATCAATGGAAAGGATGCACCTGAGCTCAATTTCACATCCCATAGCAAAGGGTTTGAGTACTTTTATACTTTTAAAAAATTTGTAATAAATTTGCAAAAAATTCTAAAAACATGTTTTCACTTTGTCATTATGGGGTATTATGTGTAGATTGACGAGGACATTTTTTGATTTAATCAATTTTTGAATAAGGCTGTCAGGTAACAAAATGTGGAAAAGGGGAAGAGGTCTGAATATTTTCAGATTGTACTGTATGTATATATATTTATATATAATGGGATGTATAGACATTTTGGACAGTATATGGATAGAATATGTACTATATCTGAAGAATACGTAGGATTGAACAGAACATGTACAGAAATAGTCAACTAGAATAGAATATTCCCAGTCACCTTGCCGTGGTTAAATGCAATGGTTTGTGCATTCAATTTTGCACGAATGCTGCCATCCAAGTTTTTTTGATTTGGATAGGTTTTAATTGTCCTGGTGGGAACAACATCCCCTATGCACTTCAAGAAGCAAGGAAATGCTCATCCAGAAACAGCGCTCCTAGTGACCGGGGACTTTAATGCAGGCAAACTTAAATCTGTTTTCCCTGATTTCTACCAGCATGCAACCAGAGGATATTTTTTTTAGACCACCTTGACTCCACACACAGAGACACGTACAAAGCCGCTTGACCCACTCCCCTCCTCCCTTCTCCAGGCCATCTCTGGAGACCTTCTCCCATTCCTCACTTAACTCATCCCTTTTAAAAGAATGTTACCTTTATTTTACTAGGCAAGTCAGTTAAGAACAAATTCTTATTTTCAATGACGGCCTAGGAACAGTGGGTTAACTGCTTGTTCAGGGGCAGAATGACAGATTTGTACCTTGTCAGCTCGGGGATTTGAACTTGCAACCTTTCAGTTACTAGTCCAACGCTCTAACCACTAGGCTACCCTGCCGCCCCTGACCACTGGCTGCGTCCCCTCTGACTTCAAAATGCCCCGAGTTACTCCCCTCCTCAAGAAACCAACAATTGACTCATCTGACGTCAAAAACTATAGACCTGTATCCCTTCTTTCTTTTCTTTGCAAAACACTTGCGTCTGCTGTCTCTGATCAAGTTTCTCATTATCTCTCTCAGAACGATCTTCTTGACCCCAAGACGGGTCACTCAACTGAGATTGCTCTTCTCTGTGTCACGGAGACTCTCCGCACTGCCAAATCTGACTCTCTCTCCTTTGTATCCACTGCCTTTGACACCGTGAACCATCAGATCCTCCTCTCCACCCTTTCAGGGCTGGGCGTCTCAGGCTATGCACACTCTTGGATTGCATCCTATCCGGCAGGCCACTCCTACCAGGCGACATGGAGAGGATCTGCGTCTGCACCATGTACTCTTACTACTGGTGTCCCCCAGGGCTCGGTTCTAGGTCTGGTTCTAGGTCTTCTCCTCTTCTGTCTGTACACCAAGTCACTCGGCTCTGTCATATCCTCACATGGTCTCTCCTATCATTGCTATGTGGATAACACTCACATTACCTCAACTACCTCGTACGCCTGCACATTAACTGTGTACCGGTATTGTTATTTTATTGTGTTACTATTTCCCTATTTTTCATATTTTTGCTATTTGTTTATATTTTTCTTACTTTGGAACTGCATTGTTGGGAAAGGACTCGTAAATAAGCATTTTACGATAAACACCTGTTACATTCAGCGCATATGGCAAATAACATTTTACTTTTAGGTTCTAGATAGCACCTTGGATTCACTAGATTCCACGACCACTTTACAACTCTTATTTCCTTTTTTGTTCACCACTGTAATCCATTTCTTCTCATTCTCATTTCAACTCGATGTTCCATCAGTTTCAAACAAAACATCTGCTTCTGCCATCTTCCTGACCATGCAGCCAGATTCCACCCTATTCTAAATCAAATCAAATCAAATCAAATTTTATTTGTCACATACACATGGTTAGCAGATGTTAATGCGAGTGTAGCGAAATGCTTGTGCTTCTAGTTCCGACAATGCAGTGATAACCAACAAGTAATCTAACTAACAATTCCAAAAAAAACTACTGTCTTATACACAGTGTAAGGGGATAAGGAACATGTACATAAGGATATATGAATGAGTGATGGTACAGAGCAGCATACAGTAGATGGTATCGAGTACAGTATATACATATGAGATGAGTGTGTAGACAAAGTAAACAAAGTGGCATAGTTAAAGTGGCTAGTGATACATGTGTTACATAAGGATGCAGTCGATGTTGTAGAGTACAGTATATACATATGCATATGAGATGAATAATGTAGGGTAAGTAACATTATATAAGGTAGCATTGTTTAAAGTGGCTAGTGATATATTTACATAATTTCCATCAATTCCCATTATTAAAATGGCTGGAGTTGGGTCAGTGTCAATGACAGTGTGTTGGCAGCAGCCACTCAATGTTAGTGGTGGCTATTTAACAGTCTGATGGCCTTGAGATAGAAGCTGTTTTTCAGTCTCTCGGTCCCAGCTTTGATGCACCTGTACTGACCTCGCCTTCTGGATGATAGCGGGGTGAACAGGCAGTGGTTCGGGTGGTTGATGTCCTTGATGATCTTTATGGCCTTCCTGTAACAACGGGTGGTGTAGGTGTCCTGGAGGGCAGGTAGTTTGCCCCCGGTGATGCGTTGTGCAGTCCTCACTACCCTCTGGAGAGCCTTACGGTTGAGGGCGGAGCAGTTGCCGTACCAGGCGGTGATACAGCCCGCCAGGATGCTCTCGATTGTGCATCTGTAGAAGTTTGTGAGTGCTTTTGGTGACAAGCCGAATTTTTTCAGCCTCCTGAGGTTGAATAGGCGCTGCTGCGCCTTCTTCACGACGCTGTCAGTGTGAGTGGACCAATTCAGTTTGTCTGTGATGTGTATGCCGAGGAACTTAAAACTAGCTACCCTCTCCACTACTGTTCCATCGATGTGGATAGGGGGTGTTCCCTCTGCTGTTTCCTGAAGTCCACAATCATCTCCTTAGTTTTGTTGACGTTGAGTGTGAGGTTATTTTCCTGACACCACACTCCAAGGGCCCTCACCTCCTCCCTGTAGGCCGTCTCGTCGTTGTTGGTAATCAAGCCTACCACTGTTGTGTCGTCCGCAAACTTGATGATTGAGTTGGAGGCGTGCGTGGCCACGCAGTCGTGGGTGAACAGGGAGTACAGGAGAGGGCTCAGAACGCACCCTTGTGGGGCCCCCGTGTTGAGGATCAGCGGGGAGGAGATGTTGTTGCCTACCCTCACCACCTGGGGCGGCCCGTCAGGAAGTCCAGTACCCAGTTGCACAGGGCGGGGTCGAGACCCAGGGTCTCGAGCTTGATGACGAGCTTGGAGGGTACTATGGTGTTGAATGCCGAGCTGTAGTCGATGAACAGCATTCTCACATAGGTATTCCTCTTGTCCAGGTGGGTTAGGGCAGTGTGCAGTGTGGTTGAGATTGCATCGTCTGTGGACCTATTTGGGCGGTAAGCAAATTGGAGTGGGTCTAGGGTGTCAGGTAGGGTGGAGGTGATATGGTCCTTGACTAGTCTCTCAAAGCACTTCATGATGACGGAAGTGAGTGCTACGGGGCGGTAGTCGTTTAGCTCAGTTACCTTAGCTTTCTTGGGAACAGGAACAATGGTGGCCCTCTTGAAGCATGTGGGAACAGCAGACTGGTATAGGGATTGATTGAATATGTCCGTAAACACACCGGCCAGCTGGTCTGCGCATGCTCGGAGGGCGCGGCTGGGGATGCCGTCTGGGCCTGCAGCCTTGCGAGGGTTAACACGTTTAAATGTCTTACTCACCTCAGCTGCAGTGAAGGAGAGACTGCATGTTTCCGTTGCAGGCCGTGTCAGTGGCACTGTATTGTCCTCAAAGCGGGCAAAAAGTGATTTAGTCTGCCTGGGAGCAAGACATCCTGGTCCGTGACTGGGCTGGATTTCATCTTGTAGTCCGTGATTGACTGTAGACCCTGCCACATGCCTCTTGTGTCTGAGCCATTGAATTGAGATTCCACTTTGTCTCTGTACTGACGCTTAGCTTGTTTGATAGCCTTACGGAGTGAATAGCTGCACTGTTTGTATTCAGTCATGTTGCCAGACACCTTGCCCTGATTAAAAGCAGTGGTTCGCGCTTTCAGTTTCACGCGAATGCTGCCATCAATCCACGGTTTCTGGTTAGGGAATGTTTTTATCGTTGCTATGGGAACGACATCTTCGACGCACGTTCTAATGAACTCGCACACCGAATCAGCGTATTCGTCAATATTCCCATCTGACGCAATACGAAACATGTCCCAGTCCACGTGATGGAAGCAGTCTTGGAGTGTAGAGTCAGCTTGTTCTGACCAGCGTTGGACAGACCTCAGCGTGGGAGCCTCTTGTTTTAATTTCTGTCTGTAGGCAGGGATCAGCAAAATGGAGTCGTGGTCAGCTTTTCCGAAAGGGGGCGGGGCAGGGCCTTATATGCGTCGCGGAAGTTAGAGTAACAATGATCCAAGGTTTTACCACCCCTGGTTGCGCAATCGATATGCTGATAAAATTTAGGAGTCTTGTTTTCAGATTGGCTTTGTTAAAATCCCCAGCTACAATGAATGCAGCCTCCGGATAAATGTTTTCCAGTTTGCAAAGAGTTAAATAAAGTTCGTTCAGAGCCATCGATGTGTCTGCTTGGGGGGGATATATACGGCTGTGATTATAATCGAAGAGAATTCTCTTGGAAGATAATGCGGTCTACATTTGATTGTGAGGAATTCTAAATCAGGTGAACAGAAGGATTTGAGTTCCTGTATGTTTTCTTCATCACACCATGTCCCGTTAGTCATGAGGCATACGCCCCCTCCACTCTTCTTACCAGAGAGATGTTTGTTTCTGTCGGCGCGATGCGTGGAGAAACCCGTTGGCTGCACCGCCCTGGATAGCGTTTTCCCAGTAAGCCATGTCTCCGTAAAGCAGAGAACGTTGCAGACTCTGATGTCCCTCTGGAATGCCACCCTTGCTCGGATTTCATCAACCTTGTTGTCGAGAGACTGGACATTGGCAAGAAGAATACTGGGAAGTGGTGCGCGATGTGCCCTTTTCCGGAGTCTGACCAGAACACCGCCGCGTTTCCCTCTTTTTCGGAGTCGTTTCCTTGGGTCGCTGCATGCGATCCATTCCGTTGTCCTGTTTGTAAGGCAGAACACAGGATCCGCGTCGCGGAAAACATATTCTTGGTCGTACTGATGGTGAGTTGACGCTGATCTTATATTCAGTAGTTCTTCTCGACTGTATGTAATGAAACCTAAGATGACCTGGGGTACTAATGTAAGAAATAACACGTAAAAAAACAAAAAACTGCATAGTTTCCTAGGAACGCGAAGCGAGGCGGCCATCTCAGTCGGCGCCGGAAGTAGCCTGCTGATCATGCCAATTGTGTATTGTGCCATAAGTCTGCCATATTTATCTGATATGTTAAATGGGAAAGCCAAAACTATAGGGTTGGACTATTATACATTAATGCATTATTATTATACAATCTTAAAACATGAAGTTGATGTGAATCAAAATAATACCGTATTTCCCCAAAGTTGTGTTGTATCCCATCATGATGGAGAGAAATGACAAAGGAATATTTAAAAGTGCTGCTATATCTCCCTATGTATCCTAGGGAGTGTGGTTCAGCAAATGATTAAAGTTCACAGGAACTTTTGTAATATTCTGCTTCTGATGATAAGACATTTTAATCAGAACCTGCAGTATTCTCTACAGTATGTGAGACAAAATACTATTTACTAACATCCCAGCCAAACTGAATCTCATAAACATGTATCCTAGCAATTAGTCATGCAGTTGAAAATAATAAATAAACCAAATGAATAAGCAAACAGACTCTTTAGGTGACAAACTTTTTATAATGAGGTTCGCACTTCGTTTTGAAGTGTTAGAACCTGATATTATGCCTTTTCCTTCAAAGAACACTTGGATGATTATGTGCAGATAAAAATGCTATTTTTGTAGGGATTTCAAAGAGTGAGCCAGGTTGCTGTGGTAACTAAAAGGACGTCTGGGCTTGGTGCTTTGCCCAGGTATTACTGGAAAGCTTCAAAGTAAGGAAGAACAATTGATGGTTTCTCCAACCCACAGTCAGGCTCTCCCACTAATGAGACAATTAAAAATGAATTATTGGACAGGAGAAGCAGGTTACTGCATTAAATCATAACAAATTCTTTGAACTTCAATAGGATTGAATATTATTAATTGGTCACAAGGGTTATTAGCTGTAATCTAAAGCCCATTGGTAAAGAGGGTAAAAAACACCTGTCCTAAAAGTCAACAATGGAATAGAATAACGAGTTTGGCAAAGTAGGGTGTACAATCTCAGACAAACCAAATGGCATATAGTATACAGGATATGCTCTGTGCTGAAAGCATTAGCCTTCTATACTGAGGAATTTATTGTATCAGATGTTATTGAATTAAAACAACACTGTACTCTCCCTAGCATGAGCCGTAGATGTTGCCATCCTCACTTATCAACGGACAGTGCAGTTATTTTATATAAATATTTGCATGTGTGTTGGTTTTCATCTGAGCTGCAAATATACATATTATCTGAAGTTACAAATCTAAGTAACACATCTCTCCACTGTCAGCACATCAGTTTCTTTATATATGCAATGCCACATCCAAGTCACTACTGCTTTGCTGTCAATCGCACAAACTGTGAAAATCACACATCAGATCATCTGATATACTATCAATCACACACCAGGTCATTACAGGAGAGGAAGAAAGTCTTGTCACTCACATCCAACAAACATGTAAATTACCCCTACAATATGTACTGTATTTCCAGAAGTCCCACTGCTCTTTCTATAGCCCATAACTGTCACAGCAGCACTACTTCCCAGTACAGTAGCTAACATATCTAAATAACCTAGATTGAGTTAGTCATACAGGTACAGCGTCAGGTCACGCAAGATTAGTTCTCACATAATGATTTGCAGTTAATATTAGATTTCAGCCCCCATGGGATTGTCGCGCTGGAGCTCCTCAAGAAAATTACCTGCCAACTCTCCGACAGCAGAGCTATGAGCTATTTTTTATTTATTACACAGTGACATGCTTTTAAATTCAGAATTATTCTTACAGTGATGATCAGTTTGTGTTTATACACTGTGTTGAACATGCATAAATATACAAACAAACACATATGTGGACCATTCAGCCAAAACAGGAAATAAAGGCGAGGAGTTGGGCTGTGCCTAATTCAAGCAGTGCTTTTAAAAATGTTTTGCCTGAACATTGATTAAAAAAAAGTGAAACTCAGATGATTTAAATGCACAAAAATCTTATTTTGACATTACTTCAAAAGAGAAGCATAAGGAAGAGGTAGCCTCTCTGCCAAGAGAGAGATGAGCAAACAGATGGGTTTTACATAAACAGCACAAACATCAAGAACACTGAGCTAAAGAGCTTGGCAGTCTCAGCTGATGAAGCAGACCAGGGAGGAATCGAGAGGCTTTAATGAGCAATATACCCACTGTTCTTTGGGGTCTAATAAAATAATGAATAAAAAGTTCATCACATCATAATCGCTCCTCATGGCCGGGTGGCTGGATCAGTTAGTGGAGGAAGGAGATGGCAGAAGCCTGTCAGGCACCAGAGAGACATGAGGATGTGTCCCAAATGACACCCCGTTCCCTATAGTACGCTGCTTTTGACCAGGGTCCATTTCAGACGGTGCCATGATGTGAGGAGGACGTCCACCGAGCCATGACTGTCGTCTCAATCATCTCTCTCAGCATTCAAAGTCTGATCATTTTACAGTCGAGGCGCGACCGGCCAGCCAGCCGCGACCTTGAAACCCATGAGGCGCTGCACAATTGGCCCAGCGTCGTCTGGGATAGAGGAGGATTTGGCCGGCTGGGATGTCCTTGTCCCATCTTACTCTAGTGACTCCTTGTGGAGTCCGGGCACATGAAAGCTGACTTCGGTCGCCAGCTGTACAGCTGTTTCCTCCGACACATTGGTTCCGGCTGGATTCTGGGTTAAGCGGGCAGTGTGTCAAGAAACAGTGCGGCTTGGCGGGTCGTGTTTCGGAAGATGCATGGCTCTCGACCTTCGCCTCTCCCAAGTCCGTATGAGAGTTGCAGCGATGGGACAAGACTAACTAACGTATGCTAACCCCATTCCATACAAATGTGAGCAACTGCGACATTCAAACGAGGCTGCAAAGAAAACAAATGGGACTGTAGCGACTGATTTTTGTTGACATCAAAATCTGGGGTGTGAACTGCGTTTCTATTCAAGCGTTCATTGACATGGTAATGGCTCTATAGTATTGGAGAAAAGTTGAAAAAACGGACCCCTCCGACGCTGTATGTTACATCGTGACGTGTCATGGCGTAACGTACAGCACGCATAAAGCAACTAATTCTGTCTTACAGCCTCTCTCCACCAGGTGTAGCACTTCTCTCACCGTTTAAAAACAAGGGACAGGGTAAGGGGGGATACCTAGTCATTTTTTGCATCATCACTGCAAGCTATCATGACCCTCAAAAGCCACTGTTTACTACTGAAGATCACTCTAGCACCGCCCTAAAACCCGATTGAATTTTGACACAAACCTTCAAATACAAACACATTATATAAACTATTTATAGTGTTTTATTAAAATTTTAGAGGCTATAAGGTGATAAGTTGGATAGATCGAGTGAAAAAAGCCATTTCCCCAAACTACATCTCTCCTTCTCACAATCACGCAGTAGGTTTCGCTTCCCCACCCACCATTTTTAATACCCGACGGAGCTCATTGCCTTCTTGAATCATGCAGAGATGGGCATCATGAAGGTCTCGTCGTTGATTTTGTTGGAAAGGGGAGAAATTGTGCTTTACAATGGTATTGATATTGCAGTTGATCACAGTTGATCTGTGTTTTGGGCGCTAAAATAAGGTCAATTGTGAGTTAGTTTACATTACCAATTGGATATCACGAAATTGGGGAGAAAAAGGAGTAATTGGACTCATGGGTGTGTGGTTTGTTTGTATGACATCAAAGTGGTATTTATCATTCCCAATGTCTCATCTTTCATTACACATAGACTCCTCTCGATTTCCAGCATTTCCCTCACTCCCTCACTCCCTCACTCCCTCACTCCCTCACTCCCTCACTCCCTCACTCCCTCACTCGGACAACAAATGTGCAAAAGTACCCCAATTAGCGGGAAGGATGGGGGCCTCTTCTTGTCGAGTGTGGTACTGTAATGATTTTCCTCCTCTTCGTCTGAAGAGGAGAGGCGAGAAGGATCGGAGGACCAATATGCGTCGTGGTAAGTGTCCATGGTTGTTTATTAAACACAAACGGAACACTCTATACAAAACAATAAACGTACCGTGAATAACGAAAACCGAAAACAGTACCGTGTGGTGTAAAACACAGACACGGAAACAATCACCCATAAAACAACAGTGAAACCCAGGCTACCCAAGTATGATTCTCACTCAGAGACAACTAACGACACCTGCCTCTGATTGAGAACCATACTAGGCCAAACACAGAAAAACAACCTAGACACACAAAACATAGAATGCCCACCCAACTCACGTCCTGACCCACTAAAACAAACAATTAACACAATAACTAGGGTCAGAATGTGACAGGTACTCAAGTTTATAAAGTCTGTCAGTCAAAACCCATAAAGCGCTGCAAACCGGAGAACCTGAGCTCTGACGTCCTGTATAGCATGTTACTGTCCGGCCACAGGGTTCCAATTTAGGTGCTTATCAATGACAAAATCTGCCATTTTCAACCTATATACGGGATGACAGATGGAGAGACATTTTTGCAGTTTTAAAGCTAATTTCCTGCAATTCTACACATTTTTCCATGACTTATGATTAAGAGTGACTAAATCTATGGGGAACCCCTGGAGGTCAGGGCCCCGGGGCACTTGCCCTGTAATTCGACCATGATTACTACAAGTTTAGATAGCTAGCTAGATTAACTTACCAGTCAACATTTTAGCTGACATGGGTTAATTGAGAGACTGTCAGTGACTGACATAAGAGAGACTGTTGATGGACAACCAAATTTCAAAATTAGACCCTGTGTATTCTACTATCCGAATGCTCAACAGTAAGCCCTAAGCGACCGTTTATGTCGCTTCTTCCCAGGGCTGGCCCTGCCCAGGCTGCACATCCAGGGGGAAGTTATGGTAATGTAATGGGATTCCATGGGTCCTCACTTTACTGACACATAATGAAATTACCTGTTTATTGTCATTGTTAAATCTGGCCTGGGACAAAATCTTGTCATGCGGAGCGGAACAGGTGAACCCAAGAGCAGACTCAGACGAGGAGACTGGGATGAGGTAACCAAGGTATTTATTGAAACACGGGGGGGAAGATTGAGTGCAGGCCAGGGGAAGCTCGGGCGGGTTGCCGGAAACCGGGTGCGGAGGCTGAGGCTGGAGCGAGAGCTGTTGGGATAGGGTAAGCAGGTCCGGAGGGGAATCCAAGGGAGTGTAGAGTGGGAAATCCAGGACAGAGTAGCAGGACTGACGAGAAGTCGGACCTGAGTCAGAGCGGGCAGAACTGTAGCGGAGAGGAAAACAGGTTCAGGCAAGGGAAAACAGGCACAACAGGAAGAAATGGCTAGAAACATGGACTGATTGAGCATAGATTACGATCTAGCAGTGTGGAAGTGGCAGCACTCAGTATTTGTATAGGTCTTGATTATGGAACAGGTTACAGCTGGTGGGGATCTGCTCTGACTCCAGCACACCTGTCTCTACACACACATAGCACAGGGGGAGTGGTGGCAGGTCAAGGAGACAGGGTGAGCACTAGAGGGCGTGGCAGGAGCAGATGTGACAGTACCCTCTACGGGCGGCACCTGTTGCCAATGCACGGTATAGGCAGGATGGTCATCGATGAGCCGAGGGGGTGAAGGAGCTGCTGCAGGAGACACGGGACTGGAGCAGAAAGGTTTAAATCAGGGATGCATGGAAGGTTGGGTGGATCTTAAGAGTCCGGGAGTTTCAGGTGCACAGCAGAGGGGTTAATGACACAATCAATCTCAAAAGGACCAATGAATCAGGGGGTAAGTTTCCTGGAAACCACTTTCAAAGTCAAGTCATTCGACGAGAGCCATACCCTTTGGCCTGGAGTGTTGACTGGAGCTGAGGCACAGTGACGGTTAGCTTGGGATTGGGTTCTGGCGGAGGCACAGTGAAGGGCAGCCTGGTCCTCCTCCAGATGGGATGACTACGGCGCATGTGGTCATGGACTAAGGGCACCGCTACCTCAACTTCTTGGGCAGGGAACAGGGGGGGGGGTTGATAGCCTAGAGCACACTCGAAGGGTGACATACCTGACGAGGCATTGATGAGGGTGTTGTGGGTATATTCCACCAAGGATAGCTGAGCACTCCAAGAGGAAGGGTTAGCCGAAATCACACAGAGTAGGGCAGTCTCCATCTACTGGTTGGCCTGTTCGGTCTGGCCGTTGGTCTGGAGATGATATCCAGAAGTAAACGGCCTATTTCTCAGGACCAGATGCTAGAATATGCATATAATTGACAGCTTAGATTAGAAAACTAGTTTCCAAAACTGTAAAAATATTGTCTGTGAGTATAACAGAACTGATATTGCAGGCGAAAGCCTGAGGGAAATCCAATCAGGAAGTGACTCTTATTTTGAAAGCTCTGTGTTCCTATGCATCCCTATTGACCATTGAAAGGGATATCAACCAGATTCCTTTTTATGTGGCTTCCCTAAGGTGTCTACAGCCTTTAGACGTAGTTTCAGGCCTTTATTTTGAAGAATGACGTCCTCATTGAGTAAGTGGTCAGTAGTTGGCTCTCAGTGTTTTTGCGCAAAACAGAGAGGTAGCCATTTTTCCTCCCGGTCTTAGTGAAAAGCCAACTGTCCCGGTTGATATATTATCGAATAGATATTTGAAAAACACCTTGAGGATTGATTATAAAACATGTTTGCCATGTTTCTGTCGATATTATGGATATAATTTGAAATTTTTGTCTGCGTTGTCATGACCACTATTTCCGGTGGATTCCTGGGCATAACGCATCAAACTAAC
This sequence comes from Oncorhynchus gorbuscha, assembly GCF_021184085.1. NCBI lineage: Eukaryota > Metazoa > Chordata > Actinopteri > Salmoniformes > Salmonidae > Oncorhynchus > Oncorhynchus gorbuscha. Next base: position 87,481,102 of record NC_060175.1, on the reverse strand, counting down.
GGAGGTATTTGGATATAAAAAATATCATTATGGAACAAAAGGAACATTTGCTGTCTCACTGGGAGTCTCGTGAGTGAAAACATCCGAAGATCAAAGGTAAACGATTAATTTGATTGCTTTTCTGATTTTCGGAACCAAGTTACCTGCCCCTAGGTGTACATAATGTTTTGTTGGTATATCGATAAACTTACAAACGCTTGTATTGTTTTCGCTGTGAAGCATAATTTAAAAATCTGAGATGACAGGGTGATTAACAAAGGCTAAGATGTGTTTCGCTATATTTCACTTGTGATTTCATGAATATGAATATTTTCTAGTAAGATTATTTGACCGTTGCGCTATGCTATTTAGTGTAGTTGATGACAATTATCCCGGATCCAGGATGGGTGGTTCCAAGAGGTTATTAATTAATACCAAGTGCTGAACAGAAGGCTTTCCATACCTGGGATGGGGTCCCCTGTCGGAAACAATGTCAGTGGGAATGCCATGCATCCGAAACACATGGGATACCAGCAGGTCCGAAGTCTCCTTGGAGGATGGAAGCTTGGAGGGGAATGAAGTGAGCCGCTTTGGAAAATCTGTCAATAATGGTGAGGATGACTGAGTTACCGTGAGATGCGGGAAGGCCAGTGACGAAGTCCAGAGCTATGTGTAACCAGGGGCGACTGGGTATAGGAAGAGGGTGAAGTAGACCGGACGTGGGTTTGGTGGAGGTTTTGTTCTGGGCACAGACCGAGCAGGCTGAGACGAACTCCCGGACGTCTCTCCCCATGGTGGGACACCAAAAGCGCTGATGCAGGAAGGTGACAGTTTGGTTCATGCCAGGGTGACAGGTGAGGTGAGTAGAATGGGCCCACTGAAGAATTTCAGAGCGAACTGAATCTGGAACAAACAGAGCCTTTCTAGGACCGTTACCTGGGTCAGGCTGGTTCTGTTGAGCCTGGCGAATGCGGGACTCGATCTGCCAGGAGACAGCGACAAGGATGCAGGTGGATGGCATAATGGTCTCTGGCTCGGAACCTGTGTTGTCGGCGGGGGAACTGATGGGAGTGGGCGTCAGGCTTGGTATAGGCTTGGTATTCTTAGATCCGGGTCGATAAGTGAGTGTGAAGTTGAATCTTCCAAACAACAAAGCCCACATGGCCTGCCGTGAGTTCAGACGTTTGGCGGTCTGGATGTAGGACAGGTATTTGTAGTCCGTCCACACAATGAAGGGAAGAACCGAGACGTCCAACCAGTGACACCACTCAAGAGCCAGCTTCACAGCCAGAAGTTACCTATGTCGAAATTTCTTTCTGCAGGTGAGAGCTTGCGGGACAAGAAAGCACATGGGGGACCTTGTGGGGGACATGGGGGACCTTGACCTTTTGATCAGAGGGGGAACATTGAGACAGAACAGCACCTACACCGGTGTCGGAGGCATCCACCTCGATGGCAAACTGGTTCTGGGTCTGTCTGGGTGAGGATCGGAGAGGAAGTGAAGCGGCACTTGAGTTTCCGGAATGCTGCCTCTGCCTCAGGGGACCAGTGGAACGGAGTGGAGGTGGTGGTGACAGGGGCTGCCAAACGGCTGTAGTTACGGATGAAACGTCTGTAAAAATGGTTAAACCCCAGGAAACGCTGCAGCTACTTCAGATTTGAGGGCACAGACCACTGTGACTGCCCTGACCTTGACAGGTTCCATCCGTAACTGTCCTTGTGCAATAATGTAACCCAGGAAGGACACAGAGGAAGCATGCAACTCACATTTCTCAGCCTTAACAAAAAGCTTATTCTCCAACAGCCATTGGAGAACTTGGTGACATGTTGCTGGTGAGCCTCAAGGTCCTTCAAATTTTTTTGAATGTCACGATACTATTCAGCCCATCTGAAGTCTATGCACGGTCTTAGTGACCCATCTTTTTTCTTGACAAAGAAAACACCAGCCCCTTCCCAGAGAGGAAGAAGGCCTGACATGTACTGCAGCCAGGGAATCCTGGATGTACCCCTCCATAGCCTCTTGCGCAGGGCAAGAGGGGTTTTACAACCGGCTACAGGGGAGAGGAGCTCCAGGCTGGAGGTCAATAGCACAGTCGTATGGCTGCTGAAGTAGCAGAGACAGGGTGTGGTGCTTGCTGAGCACAGGAGTTAGATTGTGATACTCTGGAGGAACTGATGACAGGTCCGGGGATTCTGGAATGGACTGGGCAACAGACAAGGCAAGGGGAAGGGCAGAATGTAGGCAATTAGTGTGACAAAATGTGCTCCAAGCGGTTACCCATCCAGCGGTCCAGTCGATCTGTGGGTTGTGCAGCTTTAGCCTGTTAATCGTACCCCCTACTTTTTCTAACATTCTGTTAAAAATCGCGCATCATTTTAGCGCCCTGCTACTCATGTCAGGAATATAGTATATGCATATGATTAGTATGTGTGGATAGAAAACACTCAGACATTTATAAAACTGGTTAAATCACGGCTGTGACTATAACAGAACGTGTGTTTCATCGAAAAGCGCAGGAAAATCTGATCACTGAAAATGGAAATATATATCCATGCGCGACTTGAACCCATTGATAAAGGTGAACCACATTTAATGGGGCTGAGGCTGCAATACCTACAGCTTCCACACGTTGTCTAGAGTCTTGTCATTTGCTTAGGCTTTGTTTCTTGGTCAAACAGACGCAAGGCAACGCATTTCCTCCGGTCTCCGACCGGATATTTTGGTTGAGAATTACACGGACATTTTTTCCAGACGGACAGCTAAAGAATATACTTCGCCTCGTGATCAATTTGATCGCTTATTAACGTTTAATAATACCTAAAGTTGCATTACAAAAGTATTTCGAAGTGTTTTGTGAAAGTTTATCGCCAACTTTTAATTTAAAAAAATGACGTTACGTTATAAGACGCTATTTTTTTCCGTTTATCACACAGTCTTCATAGATCGATATCTAGGCTATATATGGACCGATTTAATCTGAAAAAAGACCCAATAGTGATTATGGGACATCTAGGAGTGCCAACAAAGAAGATGGTCAAAGGTAATGAATGTTATATATTTTATTTGTGAGGTTTGTGTAGCGACGACTATGCTAATTATTTTGTTTACGTCCCCTGCGGGTCTTTTGGGGTGTTACATGCTATCAGATAATAGCTTCTCATGCTTTCGCCGAAAAGCATTTTAAAAATCTGACTTGTTGCCTGGATTCACAATGAGTGTAGCTTTAATTCAATACCCTGCATGTGTATTTTAATGAACGTTTGAGGTTTAGAGTTCCAGATGTCTAGATGGGACGCCTGCGTGCCAGGAAGGACCAAGAGGTTAACCAAAAATGGCAAAGAATCAGTGGAGAGCGAGGGCAGTCGATTATGTGGAGACTGATCCTTTCCTGGTGATTCCCAGAGAGACGCAGGATGACCGGCACAGTTCTCTCACTGACACTTACGAGAAGCTGTCCATTGAGAGTGTTGGGAGAGCAAAACAGTGTCAGGCAAGGGAAAACAGGCACAACCGACTAAAAACATGGACTAATTGAGCAGAGATTACAATCTGGCAGTGTTGAAGTGGCAGGACTGAGTATTTGTAGAGGTCTTGATTATGAAACAAGTTGCAGCTGGTGGGGATCTGCTCTGACTCCAGCACACCTGTCTCCGCCCACACAATCACACACAGAGAGAGAGGAAGAGAGCACTGGGGGAGTGGCGGCAGGTCAAGTGAAACAGGATGAGCACTAGAGGGCATAGCAGGAGCAGATGTGACGCATCTTTGTATGTGTTGGATTCTCATTACTTTAGAAATCAGGGCTTCTGTCAGTTTTTTGGATGTGTCAATGTTTTCAGTTAAGAACAAATTCTTATTTACAATGACGGCCTAGGAACAGTGGGCTAACTGCCTTATTCAGGGGCAGAACAACAGATTTTTACCTTTTCAGCTCGGGGATTCGATCTAGCAACCTGTCGGTTACCAGCTCAAGGCTACCTGCCGCACCTAGATAAATAAATGTTGAATTTAGAAACACTTAGAGCTTGATTTTTTACTGAGAACAGCACATAAAAGCACATAAATATGTAAACAAGTACATAATTTCCTTTCTGAAGTATTGTTAATGAGGGGCTACAGTTTACTGCTGTCGCAGCATACACCTTTACATATGATGCATCGTCCCAGTTGTCCCTTGAGTGGAGAAAGATTCCTCTGAATGAATGTACTACAAAGCATCTGTCCACCTCCCGTTCCCTACCCAGCCCACTGTTCTGTCTGTCTCATTATACTGTTTCATTGCTGCTGTAGGACACTGAAGGACACCACCACCGCCACCAATTCAAGTGTGTATATTCCCTGGAAACCAATCAAGAAAAACCCAGAAAAATAATCCCCATTCTCTGCCATGATTCATTTTTATTTTGTTCCATATTTTTCTCTCTGGCTTTTGAGTCACTGGTGAAGGAGGAGCTCCGGCATAAAATCAATGTTCCATTAAAATGTTATGATCAAGAATGGCTTAATAGCTCTAGCACAGATGCTTTTGCTTTTAATATTACCCTATATTTCGGTAACTCTTACACAGAAATGTATTGCTATCAACAGGGCTTCTATATTGGTCCTGTTTTCTCTGTCAGTTGATATGGGCACTAGAATTGAATAATGGTCATATTTCTCATAATAAAAATTTAACCGATTTTGATAGATACTGTATGTTTGCAGCATTGCAGGCCTCTAAATAAATTGGACAAAAATTCTGTTTAACACCAGTGATTTGATGTGGACATGGTGGATCAGTCTGAAATAATTTGTTGAAACAAATGATGTGCCATATCTGTTATTGATATTATAGCGTAATTCAAATGAGTCAGTATTACAGAAGATGCAGCAATATACAGCTTGTTGAAAGAATGTATGAAATGAATATAAGCTCACAGAGACCTTATCAAGGAAATAAAAACAGAGCTGTAGATGACTTGTGCTATTGTTTTTATTATCTTTAACACCATTATTGTTATCATCCTTATTAATTGTAGCAGAATAAAATCAACCAAAACATCCCTCAGAAATCATGGCTTACATTTCTTCACACTTCGCTGAAAATAGTAAAGACAAAAAAAAGAGAGTTTGAAATAAAGTGGTAATACTGAATCATTGTTTTGAGGAACATATGGAAGGTTTCAAGCGACCCATCATATGTTGAAGGCTTTTGTTATGGAATCATACTTTTTGGCACTTTTCATCATTGCGCAGCCAAGCCGGGCACATCAATAACATTTTAATAAATATTAAAGAATTAGAACATGGACAAATCTCCCAGTCAGAGTGCACAGAGAAGTGGAGTGTTGTTAGTAACCTATGACAGATAGCTTTTAATTAGGACTTTTCCTGATTCACATTCCAACTCACACTGTAGTTGGTACCTGTATTTGTCTTCTTTACAAAAGACAACATAAGCAAAGAGAGCAAACAAGTAAATGTCCACATGCATTGTCATATTATTGCTGTGATATACAGTATATACAAATATATTTACAAAATCGTCAAAGAGGAACAATGTTTTCCCTTCTCAAACTCAGAACAACCGTTTCAGAACAAATTTTCACTTACTTTTCTGCATTTAGTGTTTCTATTCATTTTGGGACAATATGACTGCGTTTACACAGGCAGCCCAATTCTGATATTTCTTCCACAAATTGGTCTTTTGACCAATCACAACAGATATTTTCACATCAGCTCTTTTTCAGATCTATTGAAAAAAAAAGATCAGAATTGTGCTGCCTGTTTAAACTCAGCCTATAAGTTTGATTTTGCAATCAAATCCATATCTGTATTGGACATACAGTACAGTTTGGTTGTCATGTTGCTCAGAACAAACATGGATCCCTCCATCAAGTAGGAGGATAAGCTACAAAATAATTTTTGGAAAAAACACCCAGTTCCTTCTGAACTCAAAATACCTGTAGGCTACACAAATATTCCACAAGTTGTCCACAAATATTCCACAAGAAAGCAGGCAGAATCTATTTATTCCCTACAGGTTTTTAAAGGAGAACTCACCATTACTGTGATTGTGTCATCCATTTGGAATATGCAAATAGCTGACAGTGCATTTGTCTGCTGGTGCTCGACCTTCCCCTTGGAGGTCGCTCACCAACTCAATTACTCTCCCTATCTGCAGTCTGTCTGCAAACACCTGTTATCCTCCCACACGCCACAGCCTCTACCAATCCCAGTCGAACCATCTCACACACCACTACACCACACATCTCATCAAAACCAGTTAGAGAGGGAGAGGATGGTGTATTATTATTTTACAACAATAACATCATGTGTCATGACGAGATTTACATGAATAAAGGATTTTGTATAAAGCCTTCTCTTGTCAATTGATGGAAGAACATCAATTTTATTGACACATTAATTATAATGACATATTTTTCATAGATATCATTATCTTTCCGATAGACACCCCATAATTTCAAACCTCTAATCCTAAAAAACACATGGATTCAACATAGAGCAATCTGCCAAACAGATTCATTTTGGAAGCAACTGTGACTGTAAAACAAAATCCCTATCATGACAGATGTCCTAAATGGAAAGCAGTCTGTATCACACTGACTAACACCGGTTGTTTTCAGCCTTCCAACCAAGTGGCAATTTTCTGTTATGGGAAGTGTTGTTTTAATTTCTTGTGCAATTACTGTTTCCTATATATTGTGGGAGGTTTTGGAAAACATTCACATTTTCCTTTAACTTCTAAGGTCTTTTCAGTGCATATTCCCCTTTCACTGTTAAACCAGGCTACATAAACCTTTCCAAAGCTCTCTTAGTGTACATTATAAGGAAAACACTGTCTTACAGATAAATCTGCCAATCTCTTGATTCCCAACTTTTCCCTTTTACAGGGCTTTAATGGCTTGCAGCAAAGCTCTGGCAGGGTAATCGGGAGAGCAATTGCTGTCGACACTGTTTTATAATTACTGCATTGCTATTATTACAGCCTGGCTAATCCACCTGGGAAAAAAGCCTTCCCATTGCCATTATCTCCTCTGGCATGATGATTGGGGCCCCTCAGTCCTCCTTCCAACTAACTCAACCTGTCAGGATTCTGGAATACAGATATGTGAGTTGTGGAAGACAAGCCAGCTGGTAGAATAGAATGTGTATCTGTTTGAAAATAACTGATTCCCCCTATCTTATTCAGAAGGTTGAATAAGGAAGTGTTTGATGTTCTATGTGGAAAATGTTAGATTTCATTGGTTTTCTAATAAAGCATAATAGTAAGGTTTGCTATCTTTGGACAGCATTGCATGACATGATCATCAACCCTTCAAGGGTCAATCTTCAGCCAATATGTGGAGGGAGGCAGTTGGGTGGACTCTACCTTTGGGAAACAACAAGATGGAGGATTTATTAACATTTCTTCTTCATCTGTTTCATTTTATTGCCCTAAATCGACTGCAAACAGGACAGTTTTGATTATTATTATACATGTCAATTGCTGTACCAGTGAAGTTATTATTGCTGTGAAACAAATATAATCTGCATTCATCATTTGTTTGAAGTTATGGCTGATACTAGTCATTGTTCCTCTTTAAAAAACTAAGTCCCATGGACTCTCTACAGTTTCATGCATATACACATTTTCTTTGAAGATCAGCAGCATCTTACAAGGTCAATGGAAAGTCATATTTCAACACGTGAATAGACAAGTACTGTAATGGCATAAATTAATAAATTAATAGATGAATACATTTAGAAAGAAATATAACAAATACATTAATAAATTGACAAATAAATACTTACATAAATAGATCAATAAATACACAATTTACAAGGTAGTAGGATGCTATACATCTAATGGTAGAAAGAGCTTTCAGCAACATATATAAAATAAAATAAAACATTCCTTTGTAACTGAGGGCGCATGTCATGAGCTCATATATTTTCCTTTTTGAGGTAATACCAGTAAAAGAAGAGGGAGAGCACCTCAGAGAGTGTAATGAACATTGCTTATTACGACTGAGGGAAACACCACAGAGTGGCAAAGTTCATGCAAGCCACCGTGGTGGAGGAAGAACAGGGATGGTTTCCAATGCTATAGACAGGTTACTGCACAATGCACATGGCACCTATAACAACGATCGGTAGATTTGGTTGTTATTGTTAAACTGTAGTTACCAGTATGATGAAGAGAGTGTACTTTGAGTGCCGCCGGTGTCTTGTGATTCCACAACCTGTTCAACAGGTCTCCATAAGAACTCAAAACAACTTCTCTGATGGAACTGACAATGACCCTGGTTTATGATCCTATTGTACTCAGCTGATGTAGTTTGCCTTTAGGTTTGTTCAATGAGTTTTGCTGGAAGTTTTCTGAATACCCACAGTTACAAAGATGCTTTGCTTTCAAAAATCAAGGAGGAATTGGCACCAAAATGTATAACAAATTCAGTCGGACAATAGAAAAATAACACCCATTGAATTAAAAACATATGTGTGACAAAAAGGGTACTTTTAAAACTTTAAAATGATTTCCCTTTTATGCAAATACTGTCATAGTACTCATTTTCATAAAAAGTGAATGTTGGCAGTTGCAAAAGAATTAAATTCTTAGCAAATAAAAAGCAGCATAAAAATACAAGAGGTCATTTTTGTCTCTAAAAAACAAAAGAAAACTGTTACAGTCCTTTTTTATGTTTTTTTCTTCTTCTTCATTTTCCCTGTACTATTTTCTATAAAATATCAGGAATCTAAATAGTATTACTATTGATATCAATATCATTATAGTCATTGATAAAAAAAATCACATGCCAGGCCTCATATATAATTGTGTGAGCGTGTGTGCACATGGGTGTGTGTGTGTTTGTGTGTGAGCTAAAAACTAGAGTATTTATTTGGAGAATTGTTGTTTTGATTGTAAGTATCTGTGGATGATTAGCTACTGTGCGGGGTGGGGTGGGGGGGGGTCCAGCATCTTTTGAAATTGTCTTTGCCATAATCATAACAGTTTTCTTCACGTAATCTCAGTGAAAATATTGCTTTCTAAAAAAAGGAAGAAAAAGGCATGGAGGGCAGAGTGAAGGGGGTTATTGGTTGTAGAACCTACAGTATAGGATTCCAAATTCTGCTTCCGTCCTTCTGGTTCCGGCAACTAGTTCTCAGAGCAGGACTCGTCATCATCTTCGTCCCCGGAACCCTTGAAGCAGGCTGATTCATAGTGCTTGTTCAGGTAGGACTTGAGGGCGAAGGTCTTATTGCAGCGCTTGCATCGGTAGTGCTTGAAGGCAGAGTGGGTTTGCATGTGGGCACGGAGGTTTGAGCGGTCAGCAAAGGCTTTGCCGCAGTGGGCGCAGGCGAACGGTTTCTCCCCGGTGTGCGAGCGCATGTGGCCCTGCAGGAGCCAGGGCCGGCTGAAAGCCTTGTTGCACACGTCACACTTGTGCTTTAGGTTGTGGGTGAGGATGTGCATGGCCAGTGCTGGCATGGACACATACACTTTGTCGCAGGTGGGACACTGGCGCGCCATCTTGCTATCCAGGCTACGGTGTGTCTGTTTGTGCCTGCTGAGATTGGACGAGGTGGCATACGTCTTGCCGCACTCGTTGCAAGTGTGACGGGCTGTCCCGGTGGCCCCTGCCTCCCTCTCCTCTGTGGCATCAGCATTGGAAGCACCAGAAAGACCTCCCTTACGGCCATCACCGTCTCCCTTCCGCCGTGAGCGCCCGTCGGAGATGAAGAAGGCATCCATGGTGTAGCCCTCGGTCAGGGCCTCCGCCTCGCCACTGTAGAATCCGCTGGCCGTCATGCCGGACTGGGGGCTGTCAGGGTGCTCCAGGTCAGGGTCACAGTACTCCTCACCCCTGCTGCTCACCTGGGTGTACAGAGGGTCAGAGACGGGCAACGCCATCTTGAGCTCCATCTTCGTCTCCCCCTGATATACAGATGGTGTGATGTAATCCTGGATGTAGCCTGTAGAAAACACACAATAATAGTTACATTAAGGCAAAACACACACACACACAGACAGTGATAGTGACAGTTAGTCTACAGAGTGTTGTGGTGGTGGATAAGTGCATTGTGACGTGATTATATGATTATCATGGATGGTTGCCTCTTGTAAATTATTAAACAATAGAATACACACATAGAAAACAAATTGCTCCCCAAATCACACAGCATTTACCACAGGACAGCGATGCTGCAGAACACTATCCACATCATTCACCTTTATTACACAGTTACAGCACAGACAAGTGGTGGCTGCTAAACGCAGATAACTACTCATTAAAGACACCTATGAAAGAAGGCCCCTCTTATTACTTGAAGTGGTCTCATTGATTAGTCACCATTTCTTTCTCCCAGTGACTTGCTCACTCCAAGGTACTGTTTGTCAATCATCTGTGACTGAAGGTCTATATCTTTGTTTTGTTTGCCCAATTAAGCCTGAACATGCTGGGCACAACATGCAGAACACACTGTCTATGGTCTGGGGTGACTGTCCAGGGGACTACAGTATTTGGGGATGATAAATCATCAGGAGAAGCCATTAAAACTGAAAAACACTTTTTTTAAATTCTAGAAAGCACTTGAATTGTTTTTGGAGTTCTTTATTCTTTCTAGTAGCTTGGCTACCACCCTAAATATTAATTTCTCTCAAAAGAGTAGCACTTCCAGGATATTTCCAATTTGTCTCACTGGATTATTGACTGATGTTATACTACATTTTATTGTCTAGGCAATCTGTAATGTTGTGAGGCAGCCAAGTGGAGCTAAACGGTTTCCTGGCATGCAGTTGTAAAGAGCTAAACAACACTGAATATTTACCAACATTAGCCCAGTACATCTACACATGTTCCACTTTAACAGCTTACTAACATGTGGGACAAACATATGATTCCAATTCTAATATGTGTTGTGAATCCTGAAGAAGAAGAAAAGGCAGATTCCTATGCACTGTGTGCAGCAAGTGGTGGAAATTAACTATTGACTGGTTTTTAATGAAATTCAAAGTTTCTTGCTGATCAATAGGCCTTCATCTGTAAAATAGTATAGCTGTTGGAACACACTGCGTGTGGGGAAATAAGACAGAAATAATGCAGGGCAAGGAGTAAAGTGACTGGAGAAGACTATACAACCATAGCCTACTAGACACGGTTCAGTGATGGAAAGGTTAAGCTGAAACGTGATACACAGGATTACCAGCAGAACAAAGTGGCTATAGTGTTAAGCTTGCTGAAGTGCCTTTAGGAATCAGGTCATTAGAAAATCAATTTTTAAGTGCTCTCTTAGAATGCTGTCTCCATTCCCAAGGGTTCCCACTCAGAGACCATTCCTTGTCAAAGACATTACCATAATACTGTAGGACTGGGAGACTGGAATCTTATTGGAAGGCAAGGGTGCTATTTGGTCAAAAGCACCACCCCTGTGTTGACTAGCCTATATAGCTAACAACTCATGATATATCTTCCTCTCCTGATATAACTTCTGAAGGTAATGGTAATTCTTACTTCATAGGCTATTTCAAGTCTAATAGCACCCCCTTGTTTATTTTTCTTTGAACATTGAATATATAGTACCGTAAAGAGAGCACAGGAAAACAGCCAAACATACTGTATACAGCAGCAGATTGTTATTGAAACATATGAACATCTTGATTTTTATTCCCCTGATTCATTACACATGTGTAATAGGTTTTAATTACTTAAGGTCAGACAGAGTTCATTATTTGTGGCTGAACTAATGCTGTATTAACCTTTGCTGTATAGCGACTCATTCCTCTAATGCAAAGCGAGCATGTTATTAATGGACTCCCTCTCCCACCCTCCTTCTTTGTTGTTCGACAGACACTTCAAGTCAAATGTCTCCACAATGGGGAAAGCGCTGACGCCAGGCATTTCAACAATGTTGGGATTTCTTTGGGATTTCATTGAAAAGACAAGAAGGGTTATTTTGTCTGCATACAATGGTAATCGTTGGTACTAATGCAGTAATCCATAATATATATTTATTTTTTCCCATCAAAATGCATATTTCTTTCTCAACAGAAGTGGAGTAGTGTTTACCAATAACAGAACAGTAGAGACTGAGACTAACAGCTTTATTAACGATTGAAATTTCAACCACATGATTTATTCAAAGAAGTTCTTTGACTCATTTTTTTTGCAATGAATCTGGTTCCATAACTTTATCGTAACCGTTTGCATTTGTTTTTATAAAATCTAAATAAAAATAAGTTCATTTACACTCATACTCTATCATAAAAAAAATATATTTAGTGAAACTGATCATTCACTGCAGACAAAATTTGTTAAGAACAACTGCACTGTTCAAACATGTACTTTTGTTCTCAGTTGCTGCTGCTCCTAATCTAAAATCACTGGATAATAGTATTATGTGATGTGGTTGAATAACAAGTGAGCATTTTATGTTCACAGGTTGATCTGAACGGTAAAACTATCTGCTTATTGCCAAGACAAAATAACAAAGAGAGACAGACAGACATCTGGCATCCTAAATATGGCCACAAAATGGGAGCGAGCTTAAACCTGCCAGACTCAAAGTGAAGGACGTCTCTCTCTAGCTCTGACTGGACTGGGGCTTAGCATGCTGCCTAGTCCTAATGTTGCCCACTGTGCCGCTATGGGCCCTTTCATCTATGTTTACTGTATACCCCTAGTCACGTGGCCCCACGTCAATGCTGCCCGAAGCATTTTTTACTCCTTTTTCTCCTTCTTTCTCTCCTTCTCACTCCCCCTCTACCCCAGCTAACCCCCCTCGACCGGCAGTACTGTACATTACGTTGGTATCTCTTGTGACGGCGATAGGCCTGCATGGATGAAACTCCACCCCTGCTAGTTTTCAAACGCCCGGAAGGAGGAGAAAGATGCAGCGGAGGGATGGGGGTGGGGAGACTGTGCATGCATGCTCCGGTTGGGTGGGAAGAGAGGCGGGCAGAGGGGGGCGTTGACTGTGATGGAAACTCAAGGACAATAACAGCTAAGGACAAATGTATCATCCAGCACTTATCTTTCATTTTCATATATTTCTCAGATCGCACAAAGACTGGAGAGTGACAGCCTCCATGTTTCAGGCACACCGTAATTTGTGCACGCAATACAAATTCAGAGATGCACATCTACAGGCGAGAAGCACGTTTTGCTCCACCATTTGCATAAGCTGATCCTCTGCTGTGACCTGAATTGTGTCTTCCTCTCATCAGAGTCAAAAGACAAAAGTCTGGGAGCACGATGGGGGTGGGCTGGTGGTGCTGGGGAGAATTATTTGGGATACGGGAGCAAAATCTAATGGCTTTATGTAACATATGTTATTAATTCCCAGACAGCATGCAGACAACAGGCATCTCAAGTGCTGAAGAACCACTTACAAATACAGAATCAAAAGATAATTCCAACTGTGTTTACTGTATAGATGTCATGGGGCATTCTTATTCTGGAATCAACAACTAAACCAAAGAGAGCAGTGGTGCTACAGTAGCACACCCTAGACAACGGCAGGCAGAACATGTGTGTGCTGTGTGCTGTGTGCTGTGTGCTGTGTGCTGTGTGCTGTGTGCTGTGTGCTGTGTGCTGTGCAGAGGCATGCAAACTCACCATTCTCACTGAGACGAACGCCCAAGCTGGTCACAGAGTCAGTGATGGAGCGTGTGAAAGGAGTGAACGAGTCGTCCAGGTGGTGATGGTGATTAGAGAAATCATCAAGCTTGATTTTCTTCACCAAAAACGAACGGGGCATGTTTCAAAGAATAAAAAACACACAGAACTGAGAATCACACATGAAGAGAAAAGATAATACCCCCAAAGAAATCAGCAAACAGGCAGAGCTGGAGCCGGCTGTCAGTAGAAGTAATCCTTATGTTAAAGGAAAATGCAACCTCTAAAAGACATAATAGAAGGAATGAAAATGGAAATCAGTGGAGAACAAGTCAGATGACAATGCTGTGTGTTTCTCTATGGCACCCCCAGCTTTCCAAAAAATACAATTAAAATATTTGGTTCAGCACTGGATAGCTCCTGTGATGCAGCAGGCTTAAAGGACCAGAGAGAAAGAGAAGAGAGAGAGAAAGAGAGACAGAGAGAGAGCGTGGAGGAGGGAGGAGAGAGTGAGAGTGAGAGGCAAGAGAGAGAGAGAGAGAGAGAGAGAGAGAGAGAGAGACAGAGAGAGAGAGAGAGAGAGAGAGAGACTGTCAGACTAGCTGAGATCAGCTCTCTCTCCAGCCTTTATATGGGGCACAGGCAGTGGAAGATCAGGTGGTGCTGCGAAATGGAGCTGCTTAGCTTTAATCCATCAAATGTCCCCGGGGACACACATCAAATTACCACTGAACCGTCTGTGCATTCGTTCGCACACAGACAGAGGAGAAAGAACACACCCATTCCCCCCCCCCCCAACACACACATACACACTGCCCCCACTACTACCACTGCCCCTCTCCCCTCCCTCTCTCCCCCACTCTTTCACTCCCACTTATGCTCCATGCTCAAAGAAGGAGTACAAGAGGTGGATTGAGACAATGGAGACGTGGACGAGAGCACATTTAGTGTCCTGTCGCCTATTGTTTTCAGATGAAGTGGCACAGTTTATCTTTTCCATGTTACAGGAACTGCCTTGCTCCTCATCATCCTGTCCTCTCTGTTACCTCAGACTACCCCTCACTATTCAAAACTCTCCCTGGCTGGGACAAAAGCAGACATATCTTACTATACTAAACACACTGCACACACACACAGTTGTAGGATCTTAATTTGAGGCAGTTTGCTATAGCATGAAAATAATTCTGAAGCAACAGGAAATGTGAATTATTATGTATATCAAGTCTGAAATTTCAAAGTGGAAATTACAAACCTCAGAAGCCTTTTTAAACCACAAATACACTACAAGGCCTCTTGCAACAGGATGATTAATATTACGATCCTACATCTATACTGTACAATTAAAATATTTTTCTATGATTCTCTATGAGAAAATGATTGAATTGAAAATGGAATTTGAGTTTACTTATTGAATTGGCAGAAATTAAATGGAATTGACCCCAACCCTGACACATACACACTGTAGAGTTTCATAACAGGGATTTCAGCACTGTTTATCTGCTTATCCATGGACGCAATAGGAGCGTTTTGGCAAACTCTCTAGCATCTCCCTGACGGTGTGGCACA
This sequence comes from Oncorhynchus gorbuscha, assembly GCF_021184085.1. NCBI lineage: Eukaryota > Metazoa > Chordata > Actinopteri > Salmoniformes > Salmonidae > Oncorhynchus > Oncorhynchus gorbuscha. The sequence continues at coordinate 87,465,958 of NC_060175.1, read as the reverse complement.
GATGTGTCCTGCTATGCAGGAAAATTAATTGCCTGTTAAATTAATTACATATTTTTTATTAGAATTAAATGTAAAATTAGACTCACATTTGCAAATTAGTCAAGTCATTTCTAGATTGATTTGGGTTGATAACATTAAAGCATAGCAGGCAGCAAATGCTCCAATGTTTACATATTCTGTAATATTTGTTATTTAGAAATACTGAACAGATGTACATGTCAGAATTCTGCCAGAAGGTGTCAATGTATCTGACAAATACACATCGGAGACTGTAGGAATCTTACATAACAAGACTTGATTGCTGACTTGTAGGACACTGAGATGTAGTTTATTGTATGTCAGTCAGGCCTATGAACTCTCATCATTCTCAATAATCAATCAGGGAAAACCATGGACAACAATGCTGTGGTATTGCTGGATTTTACAGCAAAAAAATATGTCATGCTGCGGTGGTACAGTAGCAAGGCTACGGATGAATTTCATACTAAATTGACAGTCATAAATTGGAGGTGACAATTTTACAAGGGTGCTGAAGCGTGCTTCAAGAATTTGGACATGCTCTAAGAAACTTGTTTACAGCCAAGTTCGGTCATCTAGTCTAGAAAGGATCAGAAATGGAGAAAGATGGAGAAAACACTGTGCATCATGCTATTAATGATTTCCTAAAGGTTTTTTAAAGTGAACTTTGTTTTGTTTTGTATACCCATTCTCTAGTTTGCCTCTGCTGTCTGAACTGAGCTCAACCTTGGGCAGAAGACCTCCTCATCCTTCTGCTTTCTGTATAGTGCAGTGGAGCACAACCAGGTCACACCTCTCTGCTTCAGACATGGCACGCAGACATTAATATTTCAAAAATATAAAGATGACACTCAGAAGAAACATGGAGGCACAGATAGAAACTCAACTTGGTAGAGGAAGGAAACCATCATTGAGAAATAAGCATCGTCAGCACCTACTGTGTCACTCCCAGTGCTATTGCCCTACATTTAAGTGGTTTTACAGTGTTATATTTGTTTTATTCATATGGTTGTGGGGTAGCTTTTTTTGTCTTAGCGTTTGCGTAATTGACTAAATATTTTGACAAAATACACAGTATTCAACCCATAGTAATTCTACAATTTACTGTGTTCCATTTAATTATATGATTCAACAATTCACTATTCCACATACGTGATTAATTAATTATCCTGATTTGAGACCAACAAGTGATAGTTACAGGTGACAAGTTACAGGTTGCCCCTCCCTCACCCCTCTCCCCTGCCCTGAGCTCCAGCCCCCTCAGACTCACTCTGACATCTGGTCACTGCCTTGGGACGGGTGTTGCCATGGTGACATCCCCTCTGGGCTAGCGGGAGTAGGATGGCTCTACCCTCCCTGGTAGTAGGGGCAGGGGCTTGGGCTGTATCTACCGTCTGGTCATTAACATACTGTACGGCCTCAGAGGGTTGTGGAAAGTTGGCCAGCTGAATGGAGGTAAATGTTTTGGGTTTCTTATTCTTTGAGGTAATTCCTCCGCTAGGCATGCTGTGCAAACTACAAAAGGAGGATGTAAGGCCGTTCCGCAGGTTCCAACACCTCTATTTCTACTGCCTCAATTTACAAACATGTTATGCAATTAAATCACTTAATTTACCTTCAAGCTAATTCATCTTGGTAATTTCTGTAGAAATGTATGTTGAATGGAGAGAAAATATATCTCTTAATTTATCTGAAACCGCTATTCATTTGTAACGGTAGTGGTGCCTAATGAGTCCAGGACACAGCCCATAGCGCCACTTATGATTCTACCATGAGTGTTTGGAGCAAGGTAGTGAGTCCATTAGGCACAGCCATTTATAATTCACCTCTATTTTCCTTACTGGGTTAGTGGTGCAACAAGCCATCCTCCCCTCATACTGTTTTATTATATTGGCTCTGTCATGTACTGTATCACATTGTTTTATAATAAACATTCTATACTCTACAGTGCAATCACTACATATGTAGGATCTTAATTTCAGACAGTTTGTTACAGCAGGAAAATAATCCTGCCAAATAGGAAATGTGAATTATTATGTGGATAATTATAATTTATGGACATTTTTTGTAGGGGTTGCAACATTTTTTATTAGGGAAAATCAAGGCTGACATTTTAAAGTGGAATTTACAAACTTTAGAAGCCTTTTTAAACTTATAATACACTACAAGTTTGCATTTCCTGCAGTGCAGGAAACTTCTCAGCAACAAAAGATCCTACATCTGTATATGGGCACAAAAATAAGTGACTTAATAAATAGTTGATAAGTGACTCACCAGTGTATGGGACAAGTTGGATCAGAATTACAGTTTATCCAACAAAATCACACACAGAGAGAATGATGGATGATGTTGTCTCGGGTGGTGTGAAAATAAATAAATAAAACCAAACTACAACAAACAAATAAATAATTGTTATATATATAACACTCTCCAATGCCATACAAACCCTTTCATCTGCTGTCAACAGAAACTGATCAGCCCTAGCACAGAGATGAAGGTTGAGGAGACAATATTTCTTACTTTATTGAGGACTCCCGGCTCAACATTAAAGGAGTGAATGAGCTTTAACAGCTTCCACTGCCACTCTATATCAAATGCAAGTTGGCAGATAGTTCACTATATCACTCATGCCCTATTTGGCTTGTGTCTGCCTGTTGTGTGTGTGTCTCGGTGCGTGTGCTCGATTTTGTTGTCCACAGGCAACGAACTGTACAATAAGTGGGGCAATTAAGTGAGAAAGGCAGAAAGAAGCTAATATGTTCGTATCTCTCTTTGACGGATTAGATAATTTATGCTAATAACATCTCCACCAGCTCCAGACTGCCTAAAGATGATAGCAGACCCATCGTTCTCCCTCTGAAAAATCCTTTTCATACTGTTTCTCAACAAATTGCAAGAAGACAGCTGCATGGAAATGAATGAATATCTCTCAGACAGAGCACAGACAGAATTGTCTGTTCCTCACCTATCAATATATAATGGTAACTCTTACTTACACTCACTCATACTGTGAGCCCCTTTTGTAGTTTGGAAAGGACGGAGTACTTAATGGATGTATAAACATGAATAACAACACATACCCAGTGATATTTTGAAGATTAGAAACATTTTGGAAATAAATTATACAACAAACACAATTCTACATAGCCCAAGGTGTGATCAAACTTAGATGGAAAGCAATTGTTTTGCAGTGGAAAAAATATCCACCTCCATCCTATTGTCTCTGAGAAATTGCTCCTCATCAAATCAAATCAAATAATATAGCCTGATGCATGCTTACAACCTAGCTGCATGCTTACAACCTAGCTACATGCTTACAACCTAGCTGCATGGTTACAACCTAGCTGCATGCTTACAACCTAGCTGCATGCTTACAACCTAGCTACATGCTTACAACCTAGCTACAACCTAGCTACATGCTTACAACCTAGCTACATGCTTACAACCTAGCTACATGCTTACAACCTAGCTGCATGGTTACAACCTAGCTGCATGGTTACAACCTAGCTACATGCTTACAACCTCTTTCTCCCTCTTCCTCTCTTTCTTCTGCTCTCTCTCTCCCTCCCCACTCTCGCTCTTTCTCTCTCCCCCTCCCCCGTTCTCTCTCCCCCTCTCCCCCTCTCCCCTCTCACTCTCTCCCTCCCGCTCGACCCCCCTCTCTCTCCCTCCTCCCCTCTCTATCCCCCCATCCCCCTTCTCTCTCCCTCCCCCTCTCCTCCTGTCTCTCATCCCACACTCACAGTCTGTTCTTTTACCCCAACAGCCTCTATCAGAGAGAACACAACCCAGGAACATATGAGAATATTAAATATGATGAAAGACTGATGTTTCTTAATACCATTCAAGCTGAAGCTCAGTACACAGTTCTAGTGGGATAAATTCCTTTATGGTATTGTGGATGAGGAGGGAATAACTGGCTGTGCAGAGCAGGGTTCTTCCATGATGGCAGATCAATAAATAACACTGGTGACAGTAGGACCAATAAAGAATATGCAATCTCCAACATATGGGAGGTAGCTTGCTGCCCACAACCACGCACAGTAAGGAACTCTGTTATTGTCATCCACTGAGACAAATGTGCTATTAACTTCCAAGGACAAGGTCACTTTATTGTCTTAAAGAGTACTGGGGAAAAAGAATGGAAAGCGTGATGAAAAACTAATTTTCTTAATGTCATCTTTTCAAAGAGCTGTAATTGTGAATGGAGAGATGCTTGGATTGGACTTAATATAATAGATCTGATTGTTCGTCTCCATCCCAAATAAGTCACTATTATTCATAAACATTTCCTTAAAGACAAACCTAATTAACCCAGCACTTTCCAAAGGAATGATGCAGAAGCACCCTGGTGCCATTAAAAACATCTAAAGATCTAAATTTGTATTCTGCTTCCCTTTCTATAGTGATAATTAAATATGAATTATAATAGTCATCATTGCACCTTGCTCTAAGTTATCTCTAAATGATTGTTCCAGTAATCTTACTCTAAATTAATTGGGTTAATTAATCATGAACAGTCCCTCCCCCACTTCCCCTCCTCCATCCCCAAAAAGGCATTTCATATTATGTTCCATGGAAACGGTCATACCACTGGATAATAGACTGTCACTTTCAATTTGTACCCCGACCCCAAAATAGGAGCAACTGCATTAATGTGATGCTATCAGTCTGATTGAAATTAGACAACAAATGAGAATATTTGCATATAACCAGCATGGATGAAGTGGATTGGCCCAATAGACTAAACACAGACCCCTAAATGTTTATTGTGTCGTCCCCAAAAAGTGTTAATTCCAGTTGCTCATTTGTCTGTGTGAGCAACACCTGTTTGCTTTAGGAGATTAACAAAGACACGTGGCCCTTGTTGCTAAAAACGGAGCCCTTTCATGAATAAAATGAAGGAATCTGCAACCAAGCAAAAAAAAATCATCGGGCAACATTGAAGCAGGCGTCTTTTTTCTACTCTTATGTGTTTCCCTTCCCACCTGCTTGTCAGAAAGGTGACGATCAATTTCCCAAGGATTAGGCGGCCTGTGGAAAATGATTGCTTTTTCTAATACTTAGCAAAAAACATGATATTTCCTGTGGTCTTTGTTACTCTCAACATTTTCTCAAATGAGCAAAACACAGACGAGCAGCATTGATGCCTTTGCGAACTTCACCTTGGGACCAGTCGTCATTTGCATATATATTGAGAGCATACGTTTTTGGTTTATAATAGTCACCATTCTGGGGTAGGGGTGGAAGGTGGGGGCGGGTGGCAGGCATTCTGTTATGAGGCCCCCCACTGGGCACAGAAGTCATTTCAATGTCTAGTTTTGATTTACATTTGGTTGAGTTGTCAACTAACGTGAATTCAATGTGAATTTTTACATTTTTATGTCAACATGTCATTTGATTTTGGATAAAATCTGTGTGAAAAAAAGACGAAATTCCGTTAAATTGATGATTTTTTATTTATTTTTTATATCCAATCAGTTTTCCATGTTGATTCAACATCATCACATGTAATTGTTTGATGAAATAACACGGAAACAATGTTGATCCAACCAGTTTTTGCCTAGTGTGCTTGTCCGCAAACAAAACTGCGAGATACCAGGCGATAATAACGGTGCTAGGAAATCCTGACACTCTCTGGTGTTGCTCTTTTGCTGCACACTCTCTTCAATCCCAACAGATAGGCTAAGCAGAGCTCTGTATATAATGATGAGGTGCTTCCCAACAGGCACACACTGGTTGAATCAACGTTGTTTCCACGTCGTTTTCATTAAATTACGTTGAACCAACGTGGAATCGATGTTAAATTGTCATCTGTGCCTAGTGGTTTGTGTCTCCGCCTTAACAATGGGATTCGTTGTCCACAGAGCGGAACAGCGGTTGTTATTTGAATATATTTTTTAATATTTAATGAGGGGTTTTGACTTGTATTCAATGGAGAGAGAGTGAGATGCTAGCCTCATGAATATGCATAGTTTGTCTCAAATTTCAACAGGGACAACTCCGATGTAAATGTTTTTTTCTCAACTTGCCAGGATGTCACTTGAATCACACTTATATCAATACACTCATAGCAACCTACGCATTATGAAACTTCTCTTAGATCAAATAAGCCTAACGTATCAAAATAGCAATTAATTTTCATCTTGACTAAATTTGACACTCATTCTCGCCCATAAAAATACTCCTCACTTGCTTAAAAAGTAATGATCTGCTTAACATAAATTTGTGGGATTTTGTTTTGGTACTGTGCTGTTTAGCCCTACTATACTTTACGTTTTATTTGTATTTGTTGTTTTTTCTGTGTTCTCTGAATAAAGTAAGATGTACCTATCACGCTGCACCTTGGTACGATCCTTCCATCGACGAGCGTAACACCTATGTTAAAAGTGTTTTAAAAAGTATGAAATGTTTCTTAGGTATTTCGTCTGTGTTAAAAGATGCTTAGAATGTTTAAAATACCAAAAAGTGATTGTGATTGTGTTGAATTGTGATTGGAAAATAGAGATAAACATGGTTTTAAAAAGGTAGTGGCAATACTGTATTTAATTCAGTACAGAAATGTGTAGGTTTAACTTACCCTGTCCCATGGCTGAACCTACCCTGTCCCATGGCTGAACTTACCCTGTCCCATGGCTGAACTTACCCTGTCCCATGGCTGAACCTACTCTGTCCCATGGCTGAACTTACCCTGTCCCATGGCTGAACTTACCCTGTCCCATGGCTGAACTTACCCTGTCCCATGGCTGAACCTACATTGTCCCATGGCTGAACTTACCCTGTCCCATGGCTGAACTTACCCTGTCCCATGGCTGAACTTACCCTGTCCCATGGCTGAACTTACCCTGTCCCATGGCTGAACCTACATTGTCCCATGGCTGAACTTACCCTGTCCCATGGCTGAACTTACCCTGTCCCATGGCTGAACTTACCCTGTCCCATGGCTGAACTTACCCTGTCCCATGGCTGAACTTACCCTGTCCCATGGCTGAACTTACCCTGTCCCATGGCTGAACTTACCCTGTCCCATGGCTGAACTTACCCCATTCCCAGTGTAAGTTGTGTCAAGAGACCACTTTTTTATGTCAAGCTTTGTTTTCAAAACTGTAATGTTTATGTGAATTCTGATTATTTACAGGGATACAGAACATCCTGAAATACAGGTATATGTAGATATATTTGTTAGGAAGAAAACAATATTTCCCTTGATGGAGTGATGCTGAATATAAAACAACTTACACCACTCTCCCCTATCCCTGAAAGGGTAGATTTGGCCAGAAAATATATTTATAGTTATATTCATGTAACCACATTGCATTAAAAGTCATACCATTGTGTGATGTATATTCATGGTTTATTTGTGTACCTGTAGACTACTGTACATAACATTATACATTACAAATAAAAGTATGTTCTTTACTTTGAGATTTGGGCAACCATACATGTTTTGCAGTGCACATCGGTGTGCGTGTAAGTGTGTGTGGGCATTCATAGGCCTACATTTGTGTGTTTGTGTTAAGGCTCTCGTTTGTGGAATGACCGGACCAAGGTGCAGCCTTCCGTTCTTTTTGTTGATGACACCAAAAGAAAAATAACAACGACAAAAACGAAAGCACACAGTTCTGTAAGGCAAAATAAACTATACAGAAAACAAGATCCCACAAAATCCAAAAGGAAAATGACAACCTATATATGAGACAATGATAGACAGCTGCCTCTGATTGGGAACCATACTCAGCCAAAAACACAAAGAAATAGATAACATAGATTTTCCCACCCGAATCACACCCTGACCTCACCAAACATAGAGAATAATAAGGATCTCTAAGGTCAGGGCGTGACAGTTTGAGCCCATTTCAAAGGGCATGCAGCTTTTCTGCAGACACACACCGACGATGCAGCTGGCAGTCAGAGTCGAGGGATGGCTGTGTTCACTGTGTTGCTACCTGGAATTATGTCCAAGTTGGAAATCTTACAGAAGGCAGTGGATTCTAGGTCACCCTTTATGCATAAAAGCTGCCTCCCTCCCGTCTGCTATCTGCTCCATCCAGAATGGCTGTAGAGCACAGACTGAACAACACAAGAAACAATATGTAGGTGTTCAGTCTCCATTAATCACATTTTATAACTTTCCTCTTGTAGTGGGAAAGTGGTGTAGAAGATTTCCTTGAATTCTTCCTTCCTTCCAAAAAATATTTGTGATGCATTTTCATATTCCCTCAACACACTCCACTCCACTGTTGGATTTGTTATTCTAGAATCTGACCAACCAACACCAATGGCTGCCCAAATGAGGAATGACAACAGTCCTGTATAATTGCCTGATACATTAATCAGATAAGGCACCTGTCAAAACAGGCGACATTCTCTGTTGAACCACCTCCCTCCCAATGGGCCTGTTCTGAAGGACTGAGTTGCTATCGGTAATGACAACTCCGTAAGCCGTAAGTCTGTCCCCTCTGGGTTAGGGATGAGAGAGAGCCCCATACATCTAGTCCTCTTCTCCAATCCATCCCTATTAAGATAATGCATCAAACAGACATTTTAATTTGAAGTTCATTTTCTCCTCAAGGGTTTGTAAATGTCTGTGAGAGATGAAACAGCTAACCTATCATTTGCAACACTGAATGGCCATTGGTATTATATTTTTGGTTCATTCTGACGTACATCATTTCACTCAGGCATTGTTTATGCCTTTTAGATAGACGCTTTATAACTTAATTTAAATACTGCCGCCAATAATGGTTCTCTCCATTTGGACTCATGGGTGAACGGCGGGAATTTGTTGTTCAATGGTAACCTCCTCAATAATTAGGACACAAAACCACTAGATCACAACCTCTTTGGACATAAGAGTTTTTGTAAGGCTATAGCCAAGTTGTTTTAGAATTTCTATCTTATGTACAGATGTAGGATTTTAATTTGATCACGCTTTTGTTGCTGAGAATTTTCCTGGACGGCAGGAAATGCAAACTGCAAGTAATTTCCACTTTAAAATGTCAGACTTGATTTACCCTAATGAAAAATGTATCAACCCAGACAAAAATTTTATTAATTATAATCCACATAATTCTACACATTTCCTGTTGCTGCAGGATTATTTTCCTGCTGTAGACTGCTGTAGACTGGCTCAAATTAAGATTCTACATCTGTATGATTGCACAGAAGTGGCCATAAGTTTAGGTCTGGGTTCAATCAGATCAAGCTTTAACTGGCGATAGTCGACACCCACATAGCTGATGCATTGTTTGTGTCGGTGGTGAAACTGCGTTGGAGCTGTCAAATCGTTGAGCAGCTGCTCTTGTGATCTTTGTCTCGAAGCCACACTCACGTTAGAAGTTCTGAAATTAGAAAGTGTAGGCTATATAGAATTAATGACACTCAAATTTAAGGCTGCATGGGATTTCTCTTAATGTGACTCCTTGCAGCCAATTGCAATGTCCGCTTTAGGTATACTGCCGGGAGCCGCTTGTGTATTTGACAGCTCTAATGCAGTTCCACCTCCGACACCGTCAAAAAATCTGCTATGCGGATTTCGGGTAAAGTGACTCTGATTGAATCGGGCCCTTAGTTAAACCAGATATTCTCACCAAAAACAAACAATGATGATTCATTGATATTTCACAAAGAAACCAATTATACAGAATAATGGAAACTCCCTCCCTGACTATAACAAGACCTCATCTCTCAGCTGTTATAGGGTACAGGGCACCCAGAGACCTCTGTTACCAACAGCTTGGGTGACGTTAACGTGTGTGAAATGAACACACATGCCTGCCAGCGGTGCCTTGGTGCACACTGGGCTCAACACCTGCCCGTGTTCAGCTGCTACCGCCACAGTCCACTGCATGTACAGTTGAAGTCGGAAGTTTACATACACCTTAGCAAAATACATTTAAACTCAGATTATCACAATTGCTGCCATTTAATCCTAGTAAAAATTCCCTGTTTTAGGTCCGTTAGGATCACCACTTTATTTTAAGAATGTGAAATGTCAGAATAATAGTAGAGAGAATTATTTATTTCAGCTTTTATTTCTTTTATCACATTCCCAGTGGGTCAGAAGTTTACACAGACACAATTTGAATTTGGTAGCATTGCCTTTAAATAGTTTAACTTTGGTCAAACATTTTGGGTAGCCTTCCACAAGCTTCCCACAAGAAGTTGGGTGAATTTTGCCCCATTCCTCCCAACGGAGCTGGTGTAACTGAGTCAGGTTTGTAGGCCTCCTTGCTCGCACATGCTTTTTCAGTTCTGCCCACAAATTCTCTATAGGATTGAGGTCAGGACTTTGTGATGGCCACTCCAATACCTTGACTTTGTTGTCCTTAAGCCATTTTTCCACAACTTTGGAAGTATGCCTGGGGTCTGTCAGGATTTGGCCAGGGTTGTTCCGGTTTTTGGTCACTAGATGCCCCCATTGTGCCTTTTGACCTTTTCTTTTCCCTTGATCCCCATTATTATTTGCACCTGTGCCTCGTTTCCCCTGATTGTATTTAAACCCTTTGTTTTACTCAGTTCTTTGCTCTGTGTTTGTATGTTAGCACCCAGCCCTAGTACTCTGTGTACTCTTGTTGATCCCGGTGGACTCTCTTGTGGAATTTTGTTCTTGTTTGTTTGTTTTTGAGTATCTTTTGAGGCTTTTTTGTGCTATACCTTCCACCTTGTGGATTTACCTTTTTGTCTTGGAGGATTACCTTTGTTCTTGTGGAATTCCTTTTGAGGTTGTGGAGTTAAATGTTTTCCTGAAGAACTTCACTTTTTACTTCATTAAATACACTGTCTCAAGTACTGCTGTGTCTGCCTCATCTTCTGGGTTCTGCTGACTATTCGTGGCTCAGTTGGTTTAGTGACTGTTTCTCACTCCGGAGACCTGGGTTCGTAACCGGGTCCTGACAGGGTCATTGTCCATTTGGAAGACCCATTTGCGACCAAGCTTTCACTTCCTGAATGATGTCTTGAGATGTTGCTTCAATACTTCCATATAATTTTCCATCCTCATGATGCCATCTATTTTGTGAAGTGTACCAGTCCCTCCTGCTGCAAAGCACCCCCACAACATGATGCTGCCACCCCCGTGCTTCATGGTTGGGATGGTGTTCTTTGGCTTGCAAGCCTCCCCCTTTGTCCTCCAAACATAACAATGGTCATTATGGCCAAACAGTTCAATTTTTGTTTCATCAGACCAGAGGACATTCCTCCAAAAAGTACGATCTTTGTCCCCATGTACCTGTTTCCTCCAGCATCTTCACAAGGTCCTTTGCTGTTCTGGGATTGATTTGCACTTTTCGCATCAAAGTACGTTCATCTCTAGGAGGCAAAACGCGTCTCCTTCCTGAGAGGTATGACGGTTGCGTTCTCCCATGGTGTTCATTCTTGCGTACTATTGTTTGTACAGATGAATGTGGTACCTTAAAGTGTTTGGCAATTGCTCCCAAGGATGAACCAGACTTGTGAAGGTCTACAATTTCTTTTCTGAGGTCTTGGCTGATTTCTTTGATTTTCCCATGATGTCAAGCAAAGAGGCACCGATTTTGAAGGAAGACCTTGAAATACATCCACAGGTACACCTCCAATTCACTCAAATGATGTCAATTAGCCTATCAGAAGCTTTTAAAGACATGACATAATTTTCTGGAATTTTCCAAGCTGTTTAAAGGCACAGTCAACTTAGTGTATGTTAACTTCTGACCCATTGGACTTGTGAATACAGTGAATTATAAGTGAAATAATCTGTCTGTAAACAATTGTTGGAAAAAATAATTTTATCATGCACAAAGTAGATGTCCCAACCGACTTGCCAAAACTGTCGTTTGTTAACAAGAAATGTGTGAAGTGTTTGAAAATCGAGTTTTAATGACTCCAACCTTCCGTGTATATAAACTTCCGACTTCAACTGTATATAATAAACAGACCCGTCCTTATCACTGGATCCCCATTAGAGGGGACTACAGTCATCTGAATCCAGACTACCTGGGACCAGGGACAAAGGAGGGTATTATAAAGGCAAATGGTAATGGTTTTTACTATATTAACTGACTGCACACTGAGGTTCTGAATTAGACCAAGGGCCTGATGTTATTACGTCCCCTGGAGGGCCAAGAGCTTGTCTCTCTCCTTCATGATGACTACAGTGGAAAACCAGGTCAGTGCTCAAATCGTCAGGCTCTTTGCCCTCATCACTCTGATCCTATCTATACGCTCCATTCAGACTGCAGAGGAACAAAGGCCTGCAGCAGGTTGGTACCTCAGTCACATCTTGGTCAGGATTCGACACTGGAGAGATGATTGTTATAGTCTCATATAGGCGAGAATATCTTGCAATGCTAACCCATACTTTCACTGTATAGGGGTGGATATTTATTTAGCACATTTTCCCATATTGTCCTACTAAAGCACTGCTCCTGCAGTAGCCTGCAGCAACAATCACACTCTACTACAGTGTTCAGCCGAACCAACAGGCTACAGGGAGTAAGTAAGGGGGGTGTTTTTAATCAGTGAACCCTGGCTGCATCCCTCTTTGTCAATACATCCTGCCCTCTCAGGGATCCTTGAGTTCACAGACCAGACCAGGCCCGGAGGGAAGAGCTCAAGACAAAGACAACACTATTTCCCACAGGCCTAAAAGACTGAGGAGATGCCATTGGGGGCCCGTTGATAAATTACTCTCGTCTGTCCGCATGAGAAAACAGGGATTCTCAGTAATTGCATATTTCCCAGAATTCCCACTAATTGCAGTTGTCACATGTGGGGTCTGCGGTGCAGTGAGCCAGCCTGGTCTCTGGGCCTTGGTTGTCAGTGATGTGTTAAACTAAACAGCTGAACTCTCACCTGCCCCCTGAGTAGGGGAGTGGAGGATGTGCAGAGAGAGGCCTGTAGTAGAGGAGGCTAATAAATTGCACAGTGGCACAAAACATCAGCAGGGCAGCCATGGAGTCAGAGGCGCAGAGTGCCCAGTGTATCCTGCCAGACAGACAGACACATGCAGCAGACCCATTAAGGCCTCTGAAATGGGCATGGAGAGAATGTCTTGGTGACACTGATTAAGGACAGCCAGAAGCTATTGCATGTCCCCCCCTATCCATGATTGGATGTATACTGAACTCTACAGTATAGATGTAACCCGTTATTATATTGTGGCAAATTGTGTTTTAAGGTCTCTCACACAGAATTAAATAGAATATAGGATCTCTAGCGTCTCTCACATGAGATCTGTGGGTGGTGTAGGCATTACTTCCAACACATTACTCATCCTTCTTTCACACTAATTACATTTTCATAATAAAATATAATTCCCTTCGCTCTGCTACGTGCATACTGGCCCCTTTATATGTACATTTTTTTTTAAATCTATCTATTAGGATACCGAAAACATACTGTAATGTGTGCAGTTGCACTGAGAGCACCAGAGGTTAGATTATGGAACATGTTAGAGTATGGGGTGGCAGGGTAGCCTAGTGGTTAGAGCGTTGGACTAGTAACCGGAAGGTTGCAAATTCAAATCCCCGAGCTGACAAGGTACATCTGTCGATCTGCCCCTGAACAGGCAGTTAACCCACTGTTCCTAGGCTGTCATTGAAAATAAGAATTTGTTCTTAACTGACTTGCCTAGTAAAATGGAACGTGTACATGCTACATCTTAAAAAATATGGTGATCATGATGTGGGATCTGTTGAAAACAGGTTTCTCAACAGAGTGTTGTCTTGGTTCACCAATATAATGGGGGGGATCAGTGATGGAGGAAGGCAGATCTCATCAGGACTTCTGGCACACTGCGATACCATGGGGTGGCCTGCTGAATTATACAGAGGGGTTGTACAACTACATTTTAATCCACTCATGTTTCAGGCCTGATAAAAGGATTCTCTCCATCTCTTTCTGTTTAATTCACACTATCATCAATCAAATGTGTCCCTCCTCCTCCTCCCCTGGGTTTGAGGGCCTACTGTGGATAGGCTGGGGGTCCCCTGAGGGGGTTAGGGACTGGGGCATGACGGACTGGTCACAGATGCTACAGAAATTAAAATGCAAAAGTCTGTATCCATGTGCAAAGTGCTCAGTGTCTCAGACGAGCTCATTTACAAGAAGCACAACATAGGGCATTTAGGACGCTTTTGTTTGTATAAAATCTCTCAGACAGCTATGATTTAAGGAATTAGTAGATTTATGAAATATGAATCAGATAATAAAGCAATAGAACAATAATAAAAATGTTTAGCTTGGCTACAAGTGTGTGAGATCTCCTGTATAGAAAATATACTGGTTTTGTTTTATAACAATTGTCAGGAATGCATACTGATAGCAGCAGCCAGAGGCTACAGTAGGTCAGCAGGTCAGCGTCTGAACAAAAATAGAAAATAAAGGATAAACATAATACCTTTATAGCCTACATAGGTATACTCCCACACAACAACAAAGCATTGCAGAAACCAACCACATTTAATCCTCATTGGATCTTAAACCACGTCAATATGATAATGTATTTTTTCCCCTCATCTTTAATGCAAACTAAAGTTATTGTATGATTTCCTAGTTCTGGTTATTAGTTTACGGGATAATAACATGAATGTTTGATGGGCAGTAAATAATTCAGTACCTTTGTGTTCGTCTGTGGTTCACTACCAGTGCTGATTGAGTCACTTCAAGGCGTCTTTTGTGGATGGAGGGTCCTTCCGCCTAAATGACACTTGGCCAATAACACATAAGTACCTGCTCAATATTTTAACAGGCTGGCCATGAAAGAAGGCTTGGGAATGGAATGGCATGGCTGGTGGATTGTATCTTTGTTAAGCCACAGCAACTGTAGAGTAGAGCACCATTCATGTCATTTAGAGTCTCTGGGCTGACCTATCACTCAACAACACGCATCACTGTCCAGGCACTATGGTTTAAACTCCATGCTCACACCAGGTACAGTTACTTAAGTTTGACACAATGATGAAAAAAATATATTGTGAAATTGTACCACAAAAACATGGGTCATTCTGACCTTGTAAAAGCCTCTTTTGGAGAAAGAAATGATATATCCATGTGACATGTGGTTTGAATAGTATTTTTCTCTTCATTTGTTTTATCTACTCTATTTTCATATACGTAATTAAGAATTGAATTGATAGGTTCACACCTGTTTCATTTTCTGTTGTTGATTGTTCTTGGGTTGAAGTTGTATGTGTTTTTATACTTGGATTATTTTCATCTTGACACAACTTCTCAAATACTGTATTAGAAATGGTAACATCAGAATATACAAATCACAGATTTAATGAAAATATCAAAAACCAGATTGTGAGTTGCTGCACCAATTTGAGTAATCAAATCGGTCAAAATTGTGTTTTCAAAATCATTCCCAATTGGGTGTGGAGACTGCTATTGTAGAGTATTTGATGAACGTTCCGTTGATGAGAAAATTAACTTATGTACACTTCATTATAAACCCAGCAGACCTCAAGGACCCAGTCTTTATGAATCCAGGACCAGATGTCAGCCAGCCACAGCCCCAATTAATCTCCACGTCTTGTAACACACCCCTAGAAGAAACAAAACAAAAAAATCATTGGGTCCATATGAGTAGGAGGACAGAGAGTCAGAGACAGTGAGTGGGAAGCGAGGGTGAGAGATGCTATCCAGGGAGCACGGGGTCTGGCTGGCGAGCCTGCACAAGGGGAGATAAGAAGGGGGGTGGCTGGGCTGTGGTGGAGCCTGGGTCAAAGAGGGGAGGCTGGGGTTATTCATGGCCTTGCCGTGAAAGCTTGAGAAGATTACCCAGGGCCTGGCTGGCAGTGATACTGAGGGAGCGGACAGGCAGAGTAGAGGGGGGCCTCATCTCACCCCCTTTGTTCCCATCCATCTGCTTGGATCTCACAATGGCTCATAGGGACAGGGGAATGGAGGGGTAGAAGGGGGCAGAGGGGGGGTGGGGTGGAAGAGATAGGGGAGAACGAATGAGGACTCAAGCACACGGCTTGTTGAGATTGAATGAATAGTGCTGCAGCTGACAAGCTCTGACATACTACATTGAGAGAGGCGATGGAGGCGGGTGTTTACATTGTCTTTTTCCGGGCCAGTAATGGGCCGGCAGCTCCTCTTCACTCTGTATAATCAGTACTTTGGATAGACTCAGACGCCTCTTCAAACCATGATAAATAAACCACTCCAAAACCTTTGCGACCATGAGGACAGCATTTGTCTGTGATTGTGTTGACCGCCGCATTCATCTTGTTGAGTAATGATCAGATGATAAAGGTGTTGTGTCCTATGAAATGTTGTCCAGACAGACTATACCTATGTACACAACAAAAGGGTTTTGTCCTTTGATTATGTTCCACTTGTAGAATAGCAGACAGGTTTAAAGAGGAAAGCATTAATGTTAGGGAGTTTATAGTTGTCACGTTGCACTGACAATGGGATGGAATATGAATTTGGTAATATCTCATGACTAAGTTCATTAGTTATGAAATATGGGAATGTAATTACTGCTGTGGTCTATGGCTGGATGGTTGCCAAGAGGAATGTGCATGTATATGTGTGTATAGGTATTAATGCCTTTGTGGTGAGCTTGTTTTTTGCTCTTACAACCCTTCAGAACTTTAATGTAATCATTTTAAGGAGATGATGACTCATCATGAGCTGCCACCGTACTTTACTTCATGACTCACTGAATATATTTGTATTTGTATGTATTTATTTAACCTTTATTTAACTAGGCAAGTCAGTTAAGAACAAATTCTTATTTACAATGACAACCTACCAAAAAGCAAAAGGCCCCCTGCAGGGACGGGGACTGGGATTAAAAATAAATAATAATAATAATATGGGACTAAACACACATCACAACAAGAGAGACTACACAATGCTACATGAAGAGAGACCAAAGACAACAACATAGCAAGGCAGCAACACATGACAACACAGCATGGTAGCAGCATAACATGACAACAACATGGTAGCAACACAACATGGCAGCAGCACAACATGGTAGCAGCACAAAACCTAGTACAAACATTATTGGGCACCTACAACAACACAAAGGGCAAAAAAGGTAGAGACAACAATGGAATCATCACGCAAAGCAGCCACAACTGTCAGTAAGACTGTGCATGATTGAGTCTTTGATCGAAAAGTGCAGAGATGTTCTATTGCTGAGGATAACGACATCGTCCTTATTAAAAGTGTGATCTCTGATAAAAGGTTATATTGCTGTTACAGTCTAATCTTATTGTTATTAAAATAATCTAATCTTACATTATTAAAATATATAATTCAAATCAATTCCCATTGTCTCATTTTAAATAACTGTATTTGTAATAAAGTGTGTTTCCCAAATTGAAGGAGAAATGTGTATTTTGGAACATTAAAGGGTAGTTATCTCTACAAGGGAACTAGAGACTATTGGCTATTCAAAACCCCAAAACACAGGATGCTTGTCCCACACAACCTTTCTGAAAAAGTTCTGACATTAAGGTCAACACATCTTTTGATTGTCCTCAGTGTAACTGTGTGAATGTACAGTACCAGTCAAAAGTTTGTACACACCTACTAATTCAAGGGTTTTTCTTTATTTTTTTTACTATTTTCTACATTGTAGAATAATAGTGAAGACATCAAACTACGAAATAACACATATGGAATCATTTAGTAACCAAAAAAGTATTAAACAAATATATTTTATTTAAAAATATATGTATTTTAGATTCTTCAAATTAGCCACCCTTTGCCTTGACAGCAGCTTTGCATACTCTTGGCATTCTCTCAACCAGCTTCACCTGGAATGATTTTCCAACAGCCTTGAAGGAGTTCCCACATATGTTGAACACTTGTTGGCTGCTTTTCCTTCACTATGCAGTCCAACTCATCCCAAACCATCTCAATTGGGTTGAGGTTGGGTGATTGTGGAGGCCAGGACATCTGATGTTGCACTCCATCACTTTTCTTCTTGGTCAAATAGCCCTTACACAGCCTGGAGGTGGGTTGGGTCATTGTCCTGTTGAAAAACAAATGATTGTCCCACTAAGCGCAAACCAGATGGGATGGCGTATCACTGCAGAATGCTGTGGTAGCCATGCTGGTTAAGTGTACCTTGAATTCTAAATGAATCACCGACAGTGTCACCAGCAAAACACCCCCACACCCCCACACCATCACTCCTCCTCCATGCTTCACGGTGGGAACTACACATATGGAGATCATCCGTTCCCCTACTCTGTGTCGGGCTGCAATTTCTGAGGCTGGTGACTCTAATGAACTTATCCTAATGAACTTTACTTACGTGGCAGTTCTCATGAGAGACAGTGTCATCATAGCACTTGATGGTTTTTGCAACTGCACTTGAGGAGACTCTAAAAGTTCTTAAAATGTCTTAAAATAATGATGGACTGTCATTTCTATTTACTTATTTGATCTGTTCTTGCCATGACATGGACATGGTCTTTTAACACAGGGCTATCTTCTGTATACAACCCCTACCTTGTCACAACACAACTGGTTGGCTCAAATGCATTAAGAAGTAAAGAAATTCCACAAATTAACCTTTAACAAGGCACACCTGTTAATTGAAATGCATTCCAGGTGACTACCTCATGAAGCTGGTTGAGAGAATTCCAAGAGTTTGCAAAACTGTCATCAAGGCAAAGGGTGGCTATTTTGAAGAATTTAAAATCTAAAATATATTTGTTTTACCCTTTTTTGGTTACTACATAATTCCATATGTGTTATTTCATAGTTTTGATGTCTTCACTATTATTATACACTGTAGGAAATAGCAAAACTAAAGAAAAACCCTTGAATGGTTACGTGTGTCCAAACTTTTGACTGGTACTGTATGCATAGCCCTTGGCCAATATATTGCTGAAATATGAATAGCAGTTCAATTACTTGGGCCCACATGGAGGTAGGTGCTCCTAGAATAATGGCCTCTCCTTGTGTAACACCTATCATGTGCCTGTGTGTGCACCTCCCAGCAATCCTTCTCAAAGCATATTCTATTCTCTCAGCAGTGAATAGGTACAGATGTAGGATCTTAATTTGAGACAGTTTGCTACAAGCAGGAAGATAATCCTACAGCAACAGGAAATGTGAATTATTATGTGGATAATAATTAATCATAATTGTAGGGGTTGATACATTTTTAGAAAGAAAAATCAAGAAATTACAAACTTCAGAAGCCTTTTTTAACCTCAAATACACAAAAAATGTTAAATGTCCTGCATTGCAGGAAAGTTCTCCTGCGGCAGGGTGATCAAATTAAGATCCTAGATCTGTATTGAGGGGACAAGTGGCAGGCTAATGAGACAATGTGAAATTATGTGTTGTTGTTAAATGATATCCTTACATATTTTGTTATGCAGGTGAGTGAGGACCCAAAAGCGACTTAACAGAAACTGAGTTTATTTAAGTCCAAACAGAAATAACATAATCCTCAATCCTTTACAGGAAATGTCCAAACGGGGATAACAGAAATCCTCTAGTTGTAGAGGGGAATGCAGGATAAGCGGCAACAGACTGCAGGTCCCTTCGGGTAGGCGCGGGCCGTAGCTGACAGAGACACCTGCTCACACGCAGCATCTGATGATAAGGCAAAACACGACAGGACGGAACAAGAACACAGCAAACAGCAAACAAGAATCCGACAAGGACAGAAGCAGAAACAGAGAGAGAAATAGAGACTTAGTCAGAGGGCAAAATAGGGGACAGGTGTGAAAGAGTAAACGAGGTCGTTAGGAGAATGAGGAACAGCTGGGAGCAGGAATGGAACGATAGAGAGAGAGAGGGATAGAGAGAGGGAAAGAAACCTAATAAGACCAGCAGGGGGAAACGAATAGAAGAGAAAGCACAGGGACAAGACATGACAATATATGACAATACATGACATATTTTGACAGATATGACATTGTGCCGTTCATTATTGAACTCAATCAAAATATATTTTCAAGATTCATTGTCATGTACATCGTAAGGATTGCTAACAAATAAACACATTACATAAATCATTTCACATTAATTGTAATTACTGAGAAGTTGAGTCAGAGTGAGGAAAAGTCAATATTCCAAAAATGTGGCAAAATATTAGTATTGGGCTGCCTGTGTAAACACAGCCACGGTGTTGGAGAAACATCTCTCTGTCCCAGAAGAGTGTTCACTGAGATGTTCCCAAAAGAATCCCTCCCATCAGAAACCACCGGTGTGACTGCCTGTGCCTGGCACTGACAGATAAACAGTAGACATATGGCCAGTTTCCCATCATCTGCTCTGCTATTTACAGCCCAGTAGTCTGTCACTTATGACGCCTCCAAGGAGACAGGATGACACCTGTTTGAATTCTCAATCAAAGGACGTATCTCCTCTTACACAGATTTATGAAGTCGGATAGTTGGAGTAGATTTTCTAATACAGTAATGCTGTCTTGTAAAGTAGTATTTATCTGTTTTGCAGTGCACCCATAGGGCTGGCTTGTTAACCCAATTACCCACAATAATTTTATCAAAAATATGAATCTGTTGAGTTTATTGAGTGGGTCCTCAACCCTGACTTTTTATTTTGGTTTGGATTCTCCTTCATTCTTATCCTGCACTGTGATCCTTCCACTTCAAAGGATCAAACATATGTTTTGTTTAGGCTTGAGTCTGTGGCCTATAGGAGAAGATGCCATATAGCAGCATGGCCTGGATGTGGAATGCTCGTTTGTAAGTGTTCTGAAATTCCTTCCCACTCCAAAGGCTATAAGATAAGAGTGGCAGGTAGCCACAATGAAAGAACATAGAGTAGAAAGACAGTAACAAGGGAATGGGGGTATATCGTGGATCAGAGGGATTAGTTGTTAAGAGGGAGAAGGAGGAATAAAGGGAGAGGGAGAGATGGAGGGAGAGGAAGAGGGAGAGGAAGGGGAGAGGGGGAAAGAAACAGGGAGAAGGAGAGGAAGAGAGGGAGAGAGGGAGAAGAAGGGGGAGAGGAAGGGAGAAGGAGAGGGAGAGAGGGAGAGGGAAGGGGAGAGGCAGGGAGAAGGAGAGGGGGAGAGGGAGAAGAAGGGGAAGAGGCAGGGAGAAGAGGGAGAGAGGAGTAGAGGCAGGGAGAAGGAGAGGGAGAGAGGGTGAGTGAGGGGAGAGGCAGGGAGAAGAAAAGGGAGATAGGGAGGGGAGAGGCAGGGAGAAGGAGAGGAAGAGAGGGAGGGCAAAGGCAGGGATAATGAGGGGGAGAGATGGAGAGGAAGGGGGAGAGGCAGGAAGAAGGTGAAGGAGAGAGGGAGAGGGAGGTGAGAGGCAGTGAGAATGAGAGGGAGAGAGTGTGAAAAGAAGAGTGTTCTCTGTCTGACCTAAAGGTCATAGTGACAACAGGTTTAATATGATTAATCAGGTCAGGCTAACACACAGCACTTACAGTAATTTGACAGGGCCACACAAACGCAACTGTAATCATCGATTTAGTGTTAAAATTACTTACCCTTGTCCGGGTCATGATCTTAATCATTAGTATAGATAAAGTTCCTTAGCATCATTGTTGTGATAATAATCAACTGACTTTTCCACCAGTTTCACTCAGTTTTAAAGACATTCAACAAGACTTGGCTAAGCATTTCACTGTAAGGTCTACTACACCTGTTGTATTCGGCGAATGTGACAAATCAAGTGTAATTCGATTTTGATTTTAATCCACACAAGAGTAATCTTGTTTTATGCCTGAAGACCGGAGCTAACGTCTAGGCTTTAGCTCAGCAGGCAAACACTGTTTTGTGGCACACCAGAGACCCAGGTTTGAATACAGTCCAGTCAGTCACATCAGCACAGTATGAGTTAAAAACCTGTGAGAAACTAAGTAGAACCCATCTCTCAGGTTTAGAGTGTCCCCCTCAGGCCACAGTGTGCTGAGTCAGATGCCAGTGACAAGGTCTTCCAGCCCTCCCTACCTTCACCTCTCTCTGACAACTGAATTATTCATAAAGGCCAGAAAGACGTTGTTAGGGGCCTGGCTGCTAATTTCTCAATGGGGTTGTTGGCTGTCCTCACGGTATTTGCCAGAATGCATATTTGGGAGGCTCGGATTCAAATGACTTGTCAAGATCTCCCCCGATGCTTTTTATTATCTATCCATCATCATACACATAGTTCAAAATGTGGTCTATACATGCTGTGGAAGAAAACTGTCATATTTGTCATTTATTATCATGTCTTGTCCCTGTGCTCCCCATTCTATTCGTTTCCCTCTGCTGGTCTTATTTGGTTCTTTCCCTCCTTCTATCCCTCTCTCTCCCCCTCCCTCTCTCACTCTCTCGCTCTCTCTTCTCTCTATCGTTCCGTTCCTGCTCCCAGCTGTTCCTATTCCCCTAATCATCATTTAGTCTTCCCACACCTGTTCCCGATCCTTTCCCCTGATTAGAGTCCCTATTTATTCCTTTGCGTTCCTGTCCCGTCGGTTCCTTGTTTAGTATTCACCATGCTGTGATTGCGTTTCGCCCTGTCCTGTCGTGTTTTTGCTGTGATTGTGTATCGCCCTGTCCTGTCGTGTTTTTTTGCCTTCATCAGATGCTGCGTGTGAGCAGGTGTCTCTGTCAACTACGGCCTGCGCCTACCCGGCGACCTGCAGTCTGTGGCCGCTTCTCCAGTTATTCCCTCTACAGACTAGAGGATTTCTGTTATTCCCTGTTTGGACTTAAATAAACTCTGTTTCTGTTAAGTCGCTTTTTGGGTCCTCTTTCACCTGCATGACAGAAGGAACCGACCAAGGAATGGACCCAGCGACTTCAGACGCTCGTTACACTGCCGTCGAGATCCAAGGATCGGCAGACACGAGCAGGAATTGTCTGCTGCTCGCCATGCCGTGGAGAACCTGGCCGCTCAGGTTTCCGACCTCTCTGGACAGTTCCAGAGTCTACGTCTCGTGCCACCTGTTACTTCCTGGCCTGCCGAGCCTCCAGAACCTAGGGTTAATAACCCACCTTGCTACTCCGGGCAGCCCACTGAGTGCCGCTCCTTTCTCACGCAGTGTGAGATTGTGTTCTCTCTCCAACCCAACACATACTCTAGAGAGAGAGCTCGGGTTGCTTACGTCATTTCACTCCTTACTGGCCGGGCTCGAGAATGGGGCACAGCTATCTGGGAGGCAAGGGCTGATTGCTCTAACAAGTTCCAGAACTTTAAAGAGGAGATGATTCGGGTTTTTGACCGTTCAGTTTTTGGTAGGGAGGCTTCTAGGGCCCTGGCTTCCTTATGCCAAGGTGAACGGTCCATAACGGATTATTCTATTGAGTTTCGCACTCTTGCTGCCTCTAGTGAGTGGAAAGCCGGCGCTGCTCGCTCGTTTTCTGGAGGGACTCCACGCAGTGGTTAAGGATGAGATTCTCTCCCGGGAGGTTCCTTCAGATGTGGACTCTTTGATTGCTCTCGCCATCCGCATAGAACGACGGGTAGATCTTCGTCACCGGGCTCGTGGAAGAGAGCTCGCATCAACGGTGTTTCCCTGCTCCGCATCGCAACCATCTCCCTCCTCTGGCTCAGAGTCTGAGCCCAAGACTAAGGAGAGGGAACGGAGGATCACCAACCGCCTGTGCCTCTATTGCGGAGTTGCTGGACATTTTGTTAATTCATTTAAAAGCCAGAGCTCATCTGTAAGCGGAGGGCTACAGGTGAGCGCAACTACTCAAGTCTCTCCATCAAAATCCTGTACTTTTTGTCGGTCCATCTACGCTGGACCGGTTCGGGTGCTACATGTAGTGCCTTGATAGACTCTGGGGCTGAGGGTTGTTTCATGGACGAAGCATGGGTTGAAACATGACATTCCTTTCAGAGAGTTAGATAAGCCTACGCCCAGCCTTAGATGGTAGTCATCTTCCCAGTATCAGATTTGAGACACTACCTTTAACTCTCACAGTATCTGGTAACCACAGTGAGACTATTTCTTTTTTGATTTTTCGTCACCGTTTACACCTGTTGTTTTGGGTCATCCCTGGCTAGTATGTCATAATCCTTCTATTAATTGGTCTAGTAATTCTATCCTATCCTGGAACGTTTCTTGTCATGTGAAGTGTTTAATGTCTGCCATCCCTCCCGTTTCTTCTGTCCCTACTTCTCAGGAGGAAGATTTGACAGGACCCGGAGGAATATCATGATCTGCGCACGGTCTCAGTCGGTCCCGAGCCAACTCCCTTCCTCCTCACCGGTCGTATGATTGTAGTATTGATCTCCTTCCGGGGACCACTCCTCCTCGAGGTAGACTATACTCTCTGTCGGCTCCCGAACGTAAGGCTCTCGAGGATTATTTGTCTGTGTCTCTTGACGCCGGTACCATAGTGCCTT
Organism: Oncorhynchus gorbuscha; assembly: GCF_021184085.1. Classification (NCBI taxonomy): domain Eukaryota; kingdom Metazoa; phylum Chordata; class Actinopteri; order Salmoniformes; family Salmonidae; genus Oncorhynchus; species Oncorhynchus gorbuscha. Next base: position 87,441,659 of record NC_060175.1, on the reverse strand, counting down.
CTTCTTCTCCGGCCGGGCGGGGTTCTTTTTGTTAAGAAGAAGGACGGTACTCTGCGCCCCTGCGTGGATTATCGAGGGCTGAATGACATAACGGTTAAGAAGTTATCCGCTTCCCCTTATGTCATCAGCCTTCGAGATTCTGCAGGGAGCCAGGTGCTTTACTAAGTTGGACCTTCGTAACGCTTACCATCTGCGCATCAGAGAGGGGGACGAGTGGAACGGCGTTTAACATCCGTTAGGGCATTTTGAACCGGGTTCTGCCGTTCGGTCTCGCCAATGCGCCAGCTGTTTTTCAGGCATTAGTTAATGATGTTCTGAGAGACATGCTGAACATTTTTTGTTTTTGTCTATCTTGACGATATCCTGATTTTTTCTCCGTCACTCGAGATTCATGTTGGCGTGTTCTACAGCGCCTTTTAGAGAATTGTCTCTACGTAAAGGCTGAGAAGTGCTCTTTTCATGTCTCCTCCGTTACTTTTCTCGGTTCCGTTATTTCCGCTGAAGGCATTCAGATGGATTCCGCTAAGGTCCAAGCTGTCAGTGATTGGCCCGTTCCAAGGTCACGTGTCGAGTTGCAGCGCTTTTTAGGTTTCGCTAATTTCTATCGGCGTTTCACGTAATATCGGTCAAGTTGCTGCCCCTCTCACAGCTCTTACTTCTGTCAAGACGTGTTTTAAGTGGTCCGGTTCCGCCCAGGGGAGCTTTTGATCTTCTAAAAGAACGTTTTACGTCCGCTCCTATCCTCGTTACTCCACGTCACTAGACAATTCATTGTCGACAGAGGTAGGCGTGGGAGCCATTCTATCCCAGCGCTTCCAGTCTGATAAGGTTCATCCTTGCGCTTATTTTTCTCATCGCCTGTCGCCATCTGAGCGCAACTATGATGTGGGTAACCGTGAACTGCTCGCCATCCGCTTAGCCCTAGGCGAATGGCGACAGTGGTTGGAGGGGGCGACCGTTCCTTTTGTCGTTTGGACAGACCATAAGAACCTTGAGTACATCCGTTCTGCCAAACGACTTAATGCCCGTCAAGCTCGTTGGGCGTTGTTTTTCGCTCGTTTCGAGTTTGTGATTTCTTACCGTCCGGGTAGCAAGAACACCAAGCCTGATGCCTTATCCCGTCTGTTTAGTTCTTCTGTGGCTTCCTGATCCCGAGGGGATTCTTCCTTATGGGCGTGTTGTCGGGTTAACAGTCTGGGAATTGAAAGACAGGTTAAGCAAGCACTCACGCACACTGTCGCCGCGCGCTTGTCCTAGTAACCTCCTTTTCGTTCCTGTTTCCACTGTCTGGCTGTTCTTCAGTGGGCTCACTCTGCCAAAGCTGGTCATCCCGGTGTTCGAGGCACTCTTGCGTCTATTCGCCAGCGCTTTTGGTGGCCGACTCAGGAGCGTGACACGCGCCGTTTCGTGGCTGCTTGTTCGGACTGCGCGCAGACTAAGTCGGGTAACTCTCCTCCTGCCGGTCGTCTCAGACCGCTCCCCATTCCTTCTCGACCATGGTCTCACATTGCCTTAGACTTCATTACCGGTCTGCCTTTGTCTGCGGGGAAGACTGTGATTCTGACGGTTGTCGATAGGTTCTCTAAGGCGGCACATTTCATTCCCTCGCTAAACTTCCTTCCGCTAAGGAGACGGCACAAATCATTATTGAGAATGTATTCAGAATTCATGGCCTCCGTTAGACGCCGTTTCAGACAGAGGCCCGCAATTCACGTCACAGTTTTGGAGGAGTTCTGTCGTTTGATTGGTCGTCCGTCAGTCTCTCTTCCGGGTTTCATCCCCAGTCTAACGGTCAAGCAGAGAGGGCCAATCAGACGATTGGGTACTACGCAGCCTTTCTTTCAGAAACCCTGCGTCTTGGGCAGAACAGCTCCCCTGGGCAGAATACGCTCACAATTCGCTTCCTTCGTCTGCTACCGGGTTATCTCCGTTTCAGAGTAGTCTGGGTTACCAGCCTCCTCTGTTCTCATCCCAGCTTGCCGAGTCCAGCGTTCCCTCCGCTCAAGCGTTTGTCCAACGTTGTGAGCGCACCTGGAGGAGGGTGAGGTCTGCACTTTGCCGTTACAGGGCACAGACGGTGAGAGCCGCCAATAAACGCAGGATTAAGAGTCCAAGGTATTGTTGCGGCCAGAGAGTGTGGCTTTCCACTCGCAACCTTCCTCTTACGACAGCTTCTCGTAAGTTGACTCCGCGGTTCATTGGTCCGTTCCGTGTCTCCCAGGTCGTCAATCCTGTCGCTGTGCGACTGCTTCTTCCGCGACATCTTCGTCGCGTCCATCCTGTCTTCCATGTCTCCTGTGTTAAGCCCTTTCTTCGCACCCCCGTTCGTCTTCCTCCCCCCTCCCGTCCTTGTCGAGAGCGCACCTATTTACAAGGTACATAAGATCATGGACATGCGTTCTCGGGGACGGGGTCACCAATACTTAGTGGATTGGGAGGGTTACGGTCCTGAGGAGAGGAGTTGGGTTCCGTCTCGGGACGTGCTGGACCGTTCACTCATCGATGATTTCCTCCGTTGCCGCCAGGATTCCTCCTCGAGTGCGCCAGGAGGCGCTCGGTGAGTGGGGGTACTGTCATATTTGTCATTTATTATCATGTCTTGTCCCTGTGCTCCCCATTCTATTCGTTTCCCTCTGCTGGTCTTATTTGGTTCTTTCCCTCCTTCTATCCCTCTCTCTCCCCCTCCCTCTCTCACTCTCTCGCTCTCTCTTCTCTCTATCGTTCCGTTCCTGCTCCCAGCTGTTCCTATTCCCCTAATCATCATTTAGTCTTCCCACACCTGTTCCCGATCCTTTTCCCTGATTAGAGTCCCTATTTATTCCTTTGTGTTCCGTTCCTGTCCCGTCGGTTCCTTGTTTAGTATTCACCACATTTCGCCCTGTCCTGTCGTGTTTTTGCTGTGATTGTGTATCGCCCTGTCCTGTCGTGTTTTTTGCCTTCATCAGATGCTGCGTGTGAGCAGGTGTCTCTGTCAACTACGGCCTCTACCCGGCGACCTGCAGTCTGTGGCCGCTTCTCCAGTTATTCCCTCTACAGACTAGAGGATTTCTGTTATTCCCTGTTTGGACTTAAATAAACTCTGTTTCTGTTAAGTCGCTTTTGGGTCCTCTTTCACCTGCATGACAAAAACAGGATCAAGTTAAACTGTTACATAAACTGATAGGGCATTAACTCTTACATTTACAGTATACTACTCTCAAAGACATTGTGCCTGATCTGCTGGACGGTGTGTATCTAGGCCCTGTACTCTAGATTTATTGAGTGCACTCTCTCTCCACTGGATTCATCCAGCAACAGCAGCCCAGGTCACTTTAAGGGTTGGGGACTTTGCCAATTGTCGTCAACAAAGAGAGTGTGCTTGTGTTGTTGTTCTTTCATAGCTGGTACCAAGCCTTAGGGGTATGCAGAGGTCAACTTAGCATATGACATTATTTCCTGCACCCTATATCTATCAAGATAATTAAGTAAATCATAGTAAAGTGAGGGCAACAGCCATGCAATATCCATAGACAAACATTGGCAGTAGAATGGCCTTACTGAAGAGCTCACTGACTTAACGTGGCACAGTCATAGGATGCCACCTTTCCAACAAGTCAGTTCGTCACATTTCTGCCCTGCTAGTGCTGCTCCGGTCAACTGTAAGTGCTGTTATTGTGAAGTGGAAATGTCTAGGAGCAACAACAGCTCAGCCTCAAAGTGGTAGGCCACACAAGCTCACAGAACGGGACTGCCGAAAGCTGAATCGCATAACGTTTAAAAATTGTCTGTCCTCAGTTGCAACACTCACTACCGAGTTCCAAACTGCCTCTGGAAGCAACATCAGCACAAGAACTGTTCTTCGGAAGCTTTATAAAATGGGTTTCCATTGCCGAGCAGCCGCACACAAGCCTAAGATCACCATGCGCAATGCCAAGCGTCGGTTGGAGTGGTGTTAAGCTCGCCGCCATTGGATTCTGGAGCAGTGGAAATGCAATCCGACAGACAAATCTGGATTTGGCAGATGCAAGGAGAACATTACCTGCCCCAATGCATTGTGCCAACTGTAAAGTTTAGTGGAGGAGGAATAATGGTCTGGGGTTGTTTTTCATGGTTGGGGCTAGGCCCCTTAGTTCCAGTGAGGGGAAATCTTAACGCTACATCATACAATGGCATTCTAGACGATTCTGTGCTTCCAACTTTGTGGCAACAGTTTGGGCCTCAAAAATGCTCTTGTGGCTAGGTGGAAGCAAGTCCCCGCGGCAATGTTTCAACATCTAGTGGAAAGCTTTCCCATAAGAATGGAAGCTGTTATAGCAGCAAAGGGGGGACCAATTCCATATCAATGCCCATGATTTTGGAATGAGATGTTCGACGAGCAGGTATCCACATACTTTTGGCCATGTAGTGTACTTTGTTTCTTATCATGAATCATTCTGCTTAGAGAAATAATGATGCAGGAATTAAGGAGACCGATCTATGGATAAATGAAGAACATAAATAATAAAACCTTGAAAACACCACCACTTCTTATTGACTGCTCAACGTCCTCTGTTGTCCTCTGTTGGATACCAGGTATCAAAGTTCATCATTTCAATCAGAAAGCTGAAAACCACCCTTGAACTGAGTCCAAATAAAAGCTTTCGTCATTGTTCTGGACATTAATGCAAAGCACCCCCATCCTCTACAGTGGTCTGGTGGATAAATCATCACCTGTGGTCTTGTCCTCTTACCCTTTTAGAAGTGTCATACATGCAACTGTCCAAAACAACAGCCAAGCCCTTTTGGATCCTTGGTGAAATATTGTAACATTCAAAGACCTATACATTTCCTTGGAGGTGACACAAACACAGCACTTCACATTCAGAGCAAACCTTACAACACAGCCCCGTCAAAAACCTGTACCAATGAACGTTAACGTAGGCGGAGATGATAACACCAGCAGGTGCTCAAGGACAAATAGGTAAACGCTGCATCAGCATAAAATAAATCAGTTATGCAAGGTATGCTATTGTTTTGCCATTTTTCAGATGTTTCACTATTTTTTTTAAGGTTACATTTTACATTAATAAAGAGGGACTTTGTTGGCAGCATTGGAATGGATGTCTAAGTATTTTTCCCCTGACCACCTCTGTTTGTGCTAATTACAGTCTCTGCATATGTTACCACCTTTATTTACTGCCTTCACCCACTTCAGACATCAGTTTAATAACTAGGAGTGGGAGAGATCTTAACCCTAAGGGAGGACCATCAAAGCCTATCCCGCCCCCTTCTCATGCACCCACCCACCCCCTCTTCTCTCTTTCTCTGTCTCTCCCTCCCTCCCTCCCTCCCTCCCCCGCCTTCTCTTTCTATCGCTCTCTGTCTCTCTGCAGCAGATGGACCACCCTGAGGCAAGGCCATGAGGAGAGGGACCTGTGAGAAGGTGGTACTGCCATATGAAGGACGAATGAGATCAGGTGTGCTTCAACACAAAGATGCCTCCTGCTCTTTTCTAGTATACATGTTAGCCCCCAGACAAACTCATGTGAGACGCAAATGACAGTGGCATCTGTGGCAGAAAATGACCCAACTACTGAAAATCTGGATAATTACATACTGTAGAGAGACCATTTGTTGCAGATAGAATCACTGTTGCACATTCAGCTGCTGCACACAGGGACACTTGTTGCCCCTTAGCAATAAACATATATTTTCTAGGAAAGTGGGGCAGTTGGGAATAGTTCATGTTAAATTGCATACATTTGTCATTCATTAAACCGTTTGAGAGCTGCCAGTCATATATCTCTGACGCCAATCCAGTCCTAGATCCATAAATATGTTTTCATATGGCTGAAGGTCAATTGAAAATTAGTTTACACATATTATCATCAATCAGTAAGTACAATATAAACAAGAATGTAGCCTAGCCCATATGTATTCTAAGAACAGCTACCAGTATCTCTCCTTTGAAATGTAGTCAATCATTACCCAACTGTAAGCTCACCAGCTGAGGCATTTCACTGTAACCTATATAGCTAATATTACTATGATGGCCTGGTTGAGGACATATTATTTTTCACCCAAACTTTAGCAGAGAATTTGTTTGTTTACAGCACCAATAGAGCAGCAGATATTATGCAAATACGATATACAGCTACACCTGACTGTAATCATGTCTTCTCTCTGTGATGCCACTCTGGCATGAGGGTCAGACTCATCAGACAAGCCCCCTGCCACTGTGGCTTCAAATATCAACCAAGGTGGTCTCCCCTTTATCTTCTCTTTCCCCCCCCTGCACTGGTGAACACAATAATAGCCTTGCTGTGTCCATGTGCGCTCCATGTTAGCACTGTGGCTGTCAAAGGCCATCAAGCCCCTTTAAAGAATGGCAGCTCTCTGAAGTTGCCTCTTTCTGGAGCGGCCATTTTCCACATGACTAGCCCCACACACAAATGGGCTAGCTCAGCCTCTCCCGGGCTTGGCAACCTCCAGCAGTTGGTGCTCTAGGGAAAGGGGAGGGATACTGGAATGGAGAGGGCTCTCAGTGTTAAAGGGAGGGTCGACATTAACATAATCATCTCCCTAAAGCGGCATCCAATATTGTTGCAACAAACAATACCTTGCTGGACCCCTCAGAGTAGGCATCATTAAATTCAATGCTTTTATTGTTGATTACCATAGATTTAAAGGTTGTTTTAGAGTGGAAAGGGTCATAATGCTACTGCAGCTAAATCTTGGCCTATGATCATCATAGCACTGCATGGGGAATGGTTAGCAATTCGGCAGGTATCCCACAGAAATATAAAATGGTCCTGGATAATGGAAAAAGGTCATCATAAACACCATCCACAGGTCCTCTAACCCTTACGGGATCTTTCACCATGTTACTGCTTGCAGTATAGTTTGCTGCTTGCTTGGTACTGTCAATAATCTCTGGAGTCTGATGCTGTATTGAGCACAGCCTGGCATGTCAGCAGTGTCACTGTATCAATGTTAACCTGGCAACCCATCCTGTACCCATTTATGTAGTACGGACTGCCAAAGCCTCCTCACATAACTCAGAGCATCCGGAACAAAGACGGTGTCCCAAATGGCACCCTATTCCCTATATAGTGCACTACTTTTGACCAGGGCCCATAGGGTGCCATTTGGGACACAACCAGAGACAACACACCACAGGGATATACAGTATAATGATATCAATGATAATGAATGAAAATGTCTGGTTGGCCAGCCACTTGGGCTTTGTGTCAACATTAACATCTGGCCCAATCAGGTGCGATCCATCCCGACACTAAGACAGGAATCAACATTTTCATAAATAATTTCAAGGTGTCATCTTAAGGTTACAGGGCTAGCAGTGCATGACCAAAAGAATGTGGACACCTGCTCATTGAACATCTCATTCCAAAATCATGGACATTAATAGGGAGTTGGTCCTCCCCTCTGCTGCTATAATTTATTTAACCTTCATTTAACTAGGCACGTCAGTTAAAAACAAATTGTTATTTACAATGACTGCCTACTCCAGCCAAACCCAGACAACGCTGGGCCAATTGTGTGCCACCCTATGGGACTTGCAGTCACGAACAGATGTGATACAGTCTGGATTCGAACCAGGTACTATAGTGATGCCTCTTGCACTGAGATGCAGTGCCTTACACTGTTGCACCACTCATGAGCTCTTCAGTAAGGCCATTCTACTGCCAATGTCTGTCTATGGAGATTGCATGGCATTGTGGTCGATTTTATACACCTGTCAACAACAGGTGTGGCTGAAATAGCCAAATCCACTAAATAGAAGTGATGTCCACATTCTTTTTTATATACTGCATAGTCAATTGCCTTTGAATTGCACAGACAATGCGAAGAAGCACTGTGAGGATTTCACTTTATATACTGTTATCTACCTTTTCTACCTTTATGGTTACAAAATAAGAACAACCTTTTCCCAAACAGTGATTATCATCGTACCGTAAGAATTTAAATACAGTACAAATCACTGACATTTTAGTAAACAGGCTTTTAGACAGATATCCATGAAGAATAGCTTTAAAAAATGAGTCTATTTAGTCACTCATGAACGCTCTTCTATCAGCTGGGTAAGTGTAATAATTATCAGCGTTACAAGTTTTTCCATCCTCCCTACTGTGCGTCTCTATAATTGGTCCCATTACGTGGCACAGTCAGCCCTAGAACAAAGGTTTCCCAGAGAAGGGGGGGTGGGTCATTCGAAACCCTGCAGAACCCATGCCACATTGACAAGCAGGGGGCATTTACATATGCTGACAGACTCGTCCCTTCCAAGGGTGGAGCGTTTGGCACTTCATTAAACCAACATCAATATCTACTGATGAAAAAAAAGGAGCAGGCCAAAACACTGGGAGACACCATAGTGAAATGACAGAGGGCTGTAACATTCAATCTCATTTTATGGGAGAGTATTATTTAAATAGAATTTCATTTGTACCGGAGTATTAGTGTCTGAATATTGCCTTGTGTGTCTGTCACTTGATTGTCTGCAATTGGTTTCCACAAGCTGTTCACCCGAATATCAGCTGCCAGCATTTGTCTCCCTCCGGGATTGTTCAAGCAAAATGTTCCACACGCAAATTTCCCCCACGTTCTGGATTTTGTTGATGTTTTGAAAAAACTGCTTTATCATTTTTCGAGTGTGATTATGCTATTTTATTGCTGGTGGTATAGTAAATTGTTGTAATAATGCTAATCATTCATCCTTGAATGACTGTTGTTTTACCAACTTTACCAAGGGGATCCTACAATCAGTTACTGTGTCAGGTATAGGTGACGTATCTGTGGATTCAGAAACAAGGTAGATTAGATATCTATCTAGAGTTGTGGTTTAGAGTTCATTGCATTATAATTCCCTGATTCTGTTAGAGGCTAAATCCCCCATTCAAGCTGACGCGCTGCTCATTTATCTGAGAACTGGGATGGGAAGCGGCTGGGTGGGGTTGGGATTCGGTGGGGTGTGAGGGTGGGGGTCCACTCTGGGAGGTGTCGTCCTGACCAGATGGGCCTCTCAGTGGCATAGTAAGAGTCCTCCTCACATGGCAGAAGAGACTGCAGGATCTCACAGAACCAAGACAGGGAATCCAGGTGGCCACAGTCCCTCCTGACCAGCTGGAGAAGCGATGGGCCATCTGACACAAAATTATACACTTTTCTTTTGCTGCTGATGCTGTGTGTTGTTAATGCCTCTCCTCAACACAAAAGCCCGGGCCAAATCAAGGAATTTATCCAAGAAGCTAGCAGAAAATCTTAGTTGCACTCAGATATTCAGGGACGTTGTGAAGCAAAGCAAAACAACATTTGAATGCACGATGAAGGCTATAGTGAGTAAGGAGCTGTGAAGTGCCCAAAAAGAAAAAGCAACCAACTTTTATATAAAATAAAAATGACAGAGAAAAATAATCTGATTCACCTTCAACTAAATGTAACACTTTATCCAGAACTACCCTTTGACAATTTCCCTTTTACATAATAACATCTAATAATGATTAAATAATTTGGGCTTATTTATTGTCAATGGTGTGAATAATTCACCGCAGTGATATCAGGAAAAGGGGTTTTCCTTTCCTCAAATCCAAGTGAGAAAGTCGCATCTGCTCTTCGCCTGATCCTCATCTGATCGTCAGCTGACCCGGACTCCCGGAGGCAGGGTGGCCCTCATTTGATCGTCAGCTGACCCGGACTCCCGGAGGCAGGGTGGCCCTCATTTGATTGTCAGCTGACCCGGACTCCCGGAGGCAGGGTGGCCCTCATCTGATCGTCAGCTGACCCGGACTCCCGGAGGCAGGGTGGCCCTCATCTGATCCTCAGCTGACCCGGACTCCCGGAGGCAGGGTGGCCCTCATCTGATCCTCAGCTGACCCGGACTCCCGGAGGCAGGGTGGCCCTCATCTGATCCTCAGCTGACCCGGACTCCCGGAGGCAGGGTGGCCCTCATCTGATCCTCAGCTGACCCGGACTGCCGGAGGTAGGGTGGCCCTCATCTGATCCTCAGCTGACCCGGACTCCCGGAGGCAGGGTGGCCCTCATCTGATCCTCAGCTGACCCGGACTCCCGGAGGCAGGGTGGCCCTCGTCCTCTTTCTTTATTATTTTTTTACTCAGAGCCGGGGTCAGTGGAGCTCCCAAGTGACCAGCAATGGGGCCAACAGCCGACTAACTGCCTCCTCTACTCTGACTAACCTTAATTAGTGACCACCTCCCTGGGCTTCCCCTAAACCTGGGGCTGGGGGGACCTCTTTGTGGTCCTCAACTCATCTGAGGGGAAGGGGATAGACAGAGATAGATACTGGTAGAATAACAGCTGCTGATGGGGACATCACTATCTGGTTCCTATGGAAGAGCAGCATCCTCCTAAGAGAAATTGCTGTAACCTACAGTAATCTGATTCTCACACATCCATGAAAGCCATAGAACCTCTCGAATCCACATTGTATGTGAGTGGACACATGAGGTTAAACACATTAACTTGAACACATTAGCACATGATGATCTATAATGTATTTACAAAAACAATCAACAGTGCATATCATATGATGATCTTACATGGAATGCTCTTTCACACTGACACACACACAAGCATAGAGATATAAAAGCCTTTATACAATAAGTGTTGAATAGACAAAGTGTAATTAAATGTATTTTGTGTTGACAAGAGAATCTGCTGGGATACCTGAGGAATGCAAAGAATAGTTTTTTCTAAGATGGTCTACTACCGCCATCTAGTGTTACAATCTGAAACATTCTAACTAGAGCAAACACCAGTGGGTTCAGCAGAGTGACCGTGACATACACTAAGTGTACATACAGAACATTAAGAACATATTCCTAATATTGACTTGCACACCCCCCCCCCCTCCTTTGGGTGGTGGACTATTCTTGATGCACACAGGAAACTGTTGAGCATGAAAGACCCAGCAGTGTAACTGGCACTTACTACCATACCCCCGTTCAAAGGCACTTTTATCTTGCCATGGACCTTCTGAATGGCACACATACACAATCCATGTCTCAATTGTCTTAAAATTCTTTCTTTAACCTGTCTCATCCCCTTCACCTAGACTGATTGAATTAGATTTAAAAGTGACATCAATAAGTTTTCCCCTGGATTCACCTGGTCAGTCTATCTCATGGAAAGAGCAGGTGTTCTTAATGTTTTGTACACTCAGTGTAAATCTAAGGTTAATTCAATAATAAACATTTTCATGGCACTATAACTAGTAATTACAAACCAAACATGAATCTGGATTCTGCTTGTCTCCTTAAATTCCCAATTATTCAACAAGTAATGGTTTAAAACCATATATTTGAAAAAAGATAAGGTTAATAATGCAGATATTTACAACAATTGCTCCAACACCCTTGAGTGTGGGTTGTGAATCATACTGCATAGAAATACATACAATTATTAACTGAACAATAGTTTGAAATCTTATACTTTACTCCATTGATCCAGGCGGATTTTTTTCTCACCACCGGGTGCCCTTGAAGACATACTTAGAGTCCAATCTCTAATCTGAGGCCAGATACGTCATTGTCCTGTCATTGTCTTTTCCTTGACCCCCACATTATTCACACATCACCCCAGTGGGTATAAGTACCAGCGGGTACTCCTGTCCAGGGGGTGTACTTGTACATCAAGCTGCCTCTCACTACAGAAACAAGAGATAAGCTCCTGCCGTATGGGCCGTTCTGGCTCGGGTATAAGTCATCATCATAAAGGGCACCTAGTGTTGCAGAAGTCTCCTGACTCGAACATGTTGCAGACATTGACTAAAGGGAACATAATGGCAGAGCCAAGCAGAGAGCCTGTCTGTGCCGCTGCTCCACACCACACCAGGGCGCTGTGGCTCTCGTCCCTCAGGATGACACCCACCATTACCTTCACATAGGACAGGGTCCCCGTAAAGAAGACCCACGACAGAACCTGAGGATTACATTGTGACTTTATAAGTTAGGTTACACGTACTATTCGAGTGTAAGAATTCAAGTGCAATAACATGACATACCTGATTCTATACTAATCAAAGGTTTGATGATCAGTTGATTAGTGGTATTAGATGTGTAGTGCCATGGGAAAAACTAAAAAGTGCACTCCCAGGGTTTCCCAAACTCGGTCCTGGGGCCCCCGGGTGCATGTTTCTGAGAAAGTGTTTCTCGGCTGAGGCCTATTTTACAGGTGGAGTTGTCACTCACTATGATGGTTTCTCCCAGCGCAGAGCCTTGTAGTAGTGGACATGGACTCATGGCGGCCATGGCCATGTTGTATCCTCCAAAGATTGAGCCCAGGAGACACAGTACACCCAGCAACACTAGTGACCTGAGTGCAAAACAGGAAACCAGAAAACAGTTTGCTAACTGTAAATCTGAAGAATGTCATTCAACATAAAAATAACTACTGAGATGGCTGCAGTGATGGGCAGCTGAATGTCTATGTCAGTGTACAAACAATATCTGTTCAACTGAGAACGCTGTAAAAAATGGTTACTTATTGAACAGCAGGAAGCAATTTCTGCACATAATGCAGTCAAAGCTGAGATAATAATACATATTGATTTGAGTGTTTGTCCATAAATGCTTGTTGTTGCTTTATCGTCAATAAACGAGGAAAGCTTGAGGCTGTTTGGGGTTTTACCTTTTAGGAATGAACAGGGCGACTATACAGGCCACTGGGTTGGCGCAGGATGCCAGAGCCGCCGACAGGTGATAAGCCAGGTTACCGTACGGCATGCAGGAGTACGTCTGCACCGAGGGCAACAGGCCGTTGGTTGCCCCGTTCACACAGACCACCATGAAATAGATAAAAGCTAACTGATAAACAGAGTGGAGTGGTTTAGCCAGCGGTGGCCTAGCCTGACCTGATTCCTCACTGTGGGGTTTTGGGTTAGAGTTCAGCTCGTCGGTTACCACTCCAGGGTTGTCAAGACCGAAACAGACCGACGCCACTGTGTCAGTGTCTGAAACTAGGTTCTCTGTGGACAGTTCAAAGCTGTGTGGGAACCTGTTGAGGGCAGAGAACGCCAGCAGGCTGATGCACATCATCACCGCCAAGAAGAAGAAAAACACCTCAGTGGAAAAGTTGGGCTGTAGATACTGGGTCTGGACAATGTACATGTCCTTTTCAGTGAGGTTACCAGAGGACTGAGTGCCATTTACACACTTGGCCATGCCGACGCCCTGGCCAAGAGCAACTAGACCAGGGATAAAGCCACTCAGGCCCTCTCCAATGAAGTAGGTGGTAATGTAGTGGGCTGGCAGCTGCATCATGAAGGGCAGGAAGGTAACAGAGGAAGTACAATCCACCAAGGCCAGGAAAAGGGTTAGAATAAAGAAGACTGTGCTCCGTGGTGCCGTTGCCACAACCATGGTCTCATCCCAGAAGAACGCCAAAAGTACACAGGCCAGGATGCCGATGGACAACACACTGTAGATGACAGCGCTCTCCCTCAGCCGGCCCGGACACAGCTTGTGCATGACAGTGACCAGCAGAGGCCCCAGGTTGGCCAGCTGGATGATGACTGTCAGGTAGGATGGTAGCTCCCAGCCCTCAGGGAGGGTGTTGACAATGAGGGGGAGCTCCACCCACAGGCCATTGACAGCCACCCAGGAGCCCAGTCCGAAGCAGCAGGCCAGAACATGGACCAGCAGAGACATGGCTGTATTGTAGCTGGTCCCAGTCAGGTCAGGTGAGGTGAGGTAGTCTTTTGGAGGAACTTCTGATCTGAAGTGAAGATATATCTGATTGAACAGTTTCAACCTGGCCAGCCTTCAGAGCCTAGAAAAAGAGGAAACTAGTGAAATACTGAAAGTCAGTAATGGTGCGTGAGCAACCTCTGTCCGGTGAAGTCCACAAAGCATATTGCATGTAGCAAACAGTTACATGACCTACAGCATAGTCAAGCAAGTAAATGTTTCTGATATTTTCAGACTACTAAACTAAACTATTGAGTTCGAACCAATGAGAGTTACTGAGAGTTTCAAAGAAAACAGGAGCTACCTCCACTATTCCAGAACCATTTAATCTTCAACATCATCAAATAACCTACTGTATGCTTAGTCTTAATACAGTGACAACTAAAAGATTGAAAAAACACATTAATCCAATCAATGTAAGCCAAATATGCTGTCCATGGTTCTGCCATCGTCCTCTCTTTCATGTTGACGAAACGGTCTATGACTGTGTAATACAGTACACGCTTTTAGTTTTTGTTGTCCTATGCTACCTGGCTTGAATGCTTGCTCGCAAGCCTAACTTCCTTTATTGGGCAATGATGAGCCAGCTAGTTAAAATTAGCCTACTACATCTAGCTACATACTGAACTTCCATTCTCTAAGGGCCAGGGGCACAATGTATACATTTATGGTTGGATCAGAATCGCCGTTATAATCAATGACCAGTACGGAGAATTAAGTAAAACCACTAGTCTAAATCCCTATCTCATTCCTTGGCTAATTTAGGAAAGAGACCATTTTAGGTAGCTAGCTAGCCACTGGAGGACAACGACACAACGAGATGCAACAATTCAAGTTTTTTCTGTCAATTATATTTAGCTTTTGATGTGATGTGATTGGTGTGAAGCCAAATCCAAACTGGCTTCCCTTGGTGCACCAGGACCATTCGCAGTTGAGCTCACTCAGTTTAGCTAAACGCTAGTTGGTTATTATTGTATACTTTTTTAAATCAAAGGAGGTGAAATGTTTGCAGGTTTCCCTTGCATTCAACGCTACAGGTTTCAACAATGTCATACTCTTTTTGACCATACACCATCAGATAGATGGGCTAGACATACAGAGACAGAGGGGAGCTGTTTCACTCGCTCTGATGCTTTTCCGGTGAGATACTGTACATTCAGCCTCTTGCGAATTGAATGAAAATTATGAAACACATTTTGGGGGGAAACCTGGCTTCCCTTGGCATCCATGAATACACACCACTGCTTAAAGACACTGCTGATAAAACTATCAAGCTAGATCGAAGATGAAATGAGTAAGACAATAATAATTTTAGAATTTTTAAAAGTATTATAGTACCAAATCTCTCTGCAAGGATCTATCAACAAGTAGGCCTAACCCTAGCCTAGACCAGGGGTTCCCAAACATTTTCACTCAGGCTCCCCTTCCAGCATTGGGGAACACTGGAAACTGCTGATGCACTATCAATTTCAAAATTGCACCTTGTGCATTATTGCAACTTTCAGGAGTAAGTTGAAAGCCAGACTGAGTTCCTTTTTCATTTTTGGGAACTACTGGCCTAGACCATGACCATCGTTACTGTATAACCAAGAGTAAATATCACATTGTTATTGTGGGATTACAAATCAAAGGATCAGTTTTGCATTGTAGATCATAATGAATCAGATTAAATAGAAAAATGATAGATCAGCACTCCTACTCTGAGACTCTTTGTGGATACGTGCCCTGTTATTGAATGTGCATTCATTTTGTCATTGGAATTTGAACTTTAACTTTTTGCCAAACAAACCCTACTGTTTTACCCTTTAGCTGTGAGTTACACAGGGTGAAGCAACCTGGCATAAGCAGATCTAGGTCAACTGGTTCAACTCTGATGCTCTCTGTGTGCCCTGTAATTTATGCACAGGGTGTTGTTGCTCAAGGGTGCACGTCCAACTTTGAAATGACTGGTTTAGTTAATTAGTTACACTTTGATTACCTAAATGTTATACTGTATGTTAAATGTAAAAAATAAATGTAAGTCAAGGACAACTATCTAACTAACTGTGTAGATGGAGTAGTGAGAATCAGATGTATTGTATTTTTCATTTATACAGAGATGAGACCATGAAACCTTGAGACAATACTAGCAATTGTAACAGAGAAGTATTCAGTCTACTCAACGCATTCTTCTTACATGTCAAGCAGCTGAAGTCATTTTCACTTCCCTATCACTTCCCTCTAGGAACACAACGTACCATATGGCTGTGGGGGCCAGCCGGACGCCTAACTATGACCCAGATCATACAGGACACACACTTCTCAGAGGTCTCAACTCGTGACAATCCAAACCTTGAACTGGCTCAAGCTGCTGAACTTCACTCTCTGTACCCAAAGTAGCAAATGTTTCACTCTTCTCATCGTTCAGCTAAACATTTTATCAGTTTCATATCAACCATTGTCTCTAACGATGCCATGTATACACAATTAATATTGACTGTATTAGTCTTGAGACATCATTTGCTTTATATTTACTAGCTGGGGTTTTTAAGGAACTGGTGCTATTAGCATGTGTTTTTTCGCATGACCACCTGCACCTCAAAGCTCTGTATTAAAACGTTTACTTTACTGGAACTCAAGTCTCCTCTTTTACTTTGAAAAAGTTAACATTGTTACTGCACAAAGTCTAAGAGGGATCCTTAGGAAGTCTAAGTGGGAACCAACATCACTTGAAATTTAAAATGGTCCATTTAAATTTAAAACAGTTAAAGGAAGGGTTAAAGGAAGGGTTAAGGTTAGGGGTTGAGGTTAGGAGTTACAGTTATGGTTAAGGTTTAGGGCAGGGACATCCCAAGGATACCACTTAGCACAATTTAGTTTACCTGCTCATTTCCTATCTCTGCTAGTGAAAATCAGACAGGCATTTCGCTTCCACACAGGATTTTATGATGTTGGGCCTAACAAATGAGACAATGTCAGAGCCAATACCATTACATACTGTGTATCTGGCTTACAAAGCACCAATGTGTTACAGTAATGTAGAGGGTCAGTGTGAACTGCAAGAACATTCAATTCATATTGATCACTATTATCTTTTGTCAGGGGAACGGATAATCAGAATCTGCCTGAAAAATACCTTCTTTACAATATTGATTTGAAATTGATACACTTTAACTTCCATGATTGTTCCATTGCATGA
Organism: Oncorhynchus gorbuscha; assembly: GCF_021184085.1. Taxonomy (NCBI): domain Eukaryota; kingdom Metazoa; phylum Chordata; class Actinopteri; order Salmoniformes; family Salmonidae; genus Oncorhynchus; species Oncorhynchus gorbuscha. The sequence continues at coordinate 87,424,799 of NC_060175.1, read as the reverse complement.
CCATAAGGCAATATTACATTTCCAATACATCTCATAGGAACCAAGAAGATAAATAATTATACTCACAGGTTTCTTGAGCCACTGAATGGATGCCTTATTGAGGAATCCAACACCCTCCCTCTCTCATCTTATATACAGACCTTTGGGACAATGCCACTGGCTTCTCCTTCACACACAGGCTGGAGGAGAACTAGGGAACTAGTGCCTTGTGGGTAGTTCAGTCCAGTCCAGCAGTCAGCTCCACCGTGTAAGAGTAAACTGAGCAGCTGTGCAGCTGTGTCCTTTTTAAATCTGTACAACAGCCATAAAGTTAGATACATAGTAGAGATGGGACGTCCCCTTTCCTCTGCTTGCCCAGCCCCGAGAGACTAATGGGAGACCTATGGTCCCTCATTTCATTCCACAATTATGTGAATGGGAAATTCAGGAAGAAAGCGAGGTTGCTTATATCAGAGGTAGTCAGGTAATACAACCCAGGGTGTGTGTGTTCGTGTGTGTGTAAATGATTGGGATGTGGTATGGTCATTTTAATCATAACAATAATATCCAATAAAAATCTATGTTTATTGACCGCCAGAATATACATTGATTAAGACATGAGAGGGCATCTACTCAACATCTTTGACCAATAATGACTCTGGTGAACACTAACTGAGATTCACATTAACTTTTATAGGCCTACACCGCTTTATCCTTTAACAAACAACAATAGTCCATGGGAACAATAACAATATCAGGGATCCCTCCCGAGTGACGCAGCGGTCTAAGGCACTGCATCTCAGTGCTTGAGGTGTCACTACAGACACCCTGATTCGAATCCAGGCTGTAGCATAGATTGGAATATGTTCCGGGATTCTTCCAATGGCATTGAGGAGTACACCACATCAGTCACTGGCATTATCAATAAGTGCATCGAGGACGTCGTCCCCACAGTGACTGTATGTGCATACCCCAACCAGAAGCCATGGATTACAGGCAACATTCGCACCAAGCTAAAGGGTAGAGCTGCCGCTTTCAAGGAGCCGAACTCTAACAGGAGACTGAAAATATTTGGCATGGGTCCTCAGATCCTCAAAAGGTTCTACAGCTGCACCATCGAGAGCATCCTGATGGGTTGCATCACTACTCAGCCACGGACCGCAGGGCACTACAGAGAGTAGTACGTATGGCCCAGTACATCACTGGGGCCAAGCTTCCTGCCATCTAGGACCTCTATACCAGGCGGTGTCAGAGGAAGGCCCTAGAAATTGTCAGACTCCAGCCACCCTAGTCATAAACTGTTCTCTCTGCTCCACACGGCAAGCATTACCGGAGCGCCATGTCTGCTACTCTCCTCTATTACCTATGCATAGTCACTTTAATATCTCTACCTACATGTACACATTTCCTCAAATACCTCAACACCGGTGCCCACTCACAGGTACCCCCTGTAAATAGCCCCACTATTGTTATTTATTGCTGCTCTTTAATTATAGGTATTTTCTTAAAACTGCATTGTTGGTTAAGGGCTTGTAAGTAAGTGTTTCACTGTAAGGTCTACTACACCTGTTGTATTCGGTGCATGTGACAAATACAATTTAATTTGATCACAAGCAGCTGTGCTTGGGAGTCCAGTAGGGCGGTGCACAATTGGCCCAGCGTCGTCTGGGTTTGGTCAGTGTAGGCCGTCATTGAAAATAAGAATATGTTTTTAACGGACTTGCCTAGCTAAATATAAGCAAACAATCACAATCATCACTGGTGTTGTGTCTATACTGTCCCTTTAATTAATATTTAAGGCCATTTTTGATGTCCACGAGGGTCTCAATAACTTTATAAATGAACTTTGAGTATAGGATTGCCCCCTTTTGATGGCTACTATTCCCTCTGATGTTACTTCATGAAGAGCATAATAATTGTAATATTGTACCTGATAAGATCAATAAACTACCCACCTGTATTACTAACCACGTATCCATCCAGTCCTGTTTTCGAGTAGTCATACAGTATATATATTTTTTTAATCACATCTATGGAAACAGGAAGTTTCGGTACAATTCGATAAATGCAGACATAATTTGTTCGTTTGAAAAGCTGAGATCTTTTTGTATCAATAAACTGTATTACGTGAGAAATGGCGGTGGAAACGCCTTTATGTAAATGCTGGCTGCAACCTCATATTGATATAGTAACTATCATATCAAACTACATTTGGAGTCACGCGATTATATGATGATCGATGCTTGACTGACGTTTAACAAATGTTTTTTCGCCCTTATCCATACTAATCTCATCATGCAGTCTAAACTACCCGCACAGTATCTGCCAGCTGTTGAAAAGAGCGCAAATGCCAAGACGAGTAGGCACATTTGCTTTTTAACGCAACAATTTGTGAGAAAGAACTATGGGTAGGGTTGAAAATGCGATGGAAACACACTTAACTTTAGATTTTTATTCGGTACATGAAAAGTTAAGCGAAAAAAGTACATTTTGTGTGCACTACATCACCCACTGACTTTTATCAGCAACCAGTCCCTTTGCTGTGAACATTGTCTTCGTGGATTGTAGAATATTAGCATGAAAATCTGTCGCCAATTTGATGGAAACCTAGCTTGTGATAAACAATAAGACTGGTCACCTTATGATATTTACTGCATGTTTGGTAAGATCACTAAAGGGGAACAGACAAACACTATACAAAAGATCCTGTACAGACCAAGATAGTGTAAAAGTACAATCAATGTAGTTCCATAACCCATACTGACAGTGTATGAATGGCAAACTCGATGACATTGCATTCTGAAACAAACATGGGTAATGCCTGCAGGGGGTGAGAACCATTAGAATATAGACACTATACATAAGTGTGAATGCATGATGCAATAATTATGATAGGAAAGGGGAAAGAAAAAAAACATAAAAGACACGACTATTGGTCAATTCTACTCTCCAACTAAGGACCAAAAGAGGTAGCCAATTCAAGTTCTCCATTCAAGGGTTGTTAGCTTAAATGGTTGCAGGTTTTCTGGTGTGTGAATCCTTTCAGATGTTTTACACCCAATGACACTTATCTAATATGAACTAAACATTTCCGGTATCTTAAAAATATATATAAATAATTATATAGGACTCTAAATATCAGTGGTTGTCTCTGTCATGGCCAGGTGTGTGTTGACTAAAGTGACAGCTTTGAAGGGCATACTACTTCAGGAATCTTGCTATAAGCTGCTGCAGTCACATACATTTCCAGTGGAGCCCGTAAATAAATTGCTATACAAGTTACACATGCATAAAGCCCCCCCAAAAAACACCCGAGCAATATTTTAACATATTTCTTGGGTCAAGCTCCCTAAATCAACTGGAGGGTAAATTGACTGGTTGAACTTTATGTTTAGAACCTGATACGTTTTTCTTATCTAATGTATATCTTGCACTGAACAAAATCCACAAATACTTGCATAATCGCTGGAGGGTCCTCTCTATTACAAAAAGGCAGCACACAACATGTACACTCAATAAGATCATTTATGTTATTGTACAATCTGCATTTATAACAAATAATAATAAAAAAAATTAGTAAGATGTACAGTATTCGAATGATCAGGGCTGGACTGATGACTCTGCCTACCTAGTCTTCTCTAGTCCAACCAGAGCTCCAGTGATGGAAAGGGGAGGGGCCAGGGCCTGAGAAGGGCGCATGTAGAAGTGATTGCATGTTTGTGGGTGTCTGCATTCGTGTGTTCGGCCACACGTACATCCCTATGTGTGTGCGCTTGAGTGTTGGCTGGCAAATTAATTAAAATAAGAAGGGAGGTGGTGGATGGGATGAAAGCAAACAAGAGGGAAAAGGAGAGTAGTAGCATAGGCTCAGTTGGTGTAGATCTGGCCCTCTGGTGGCTGGGGGAGCTTCATGTTCTCCTTGCACATCATGAGCCGCCTGAGCTCCTGCAGGACCACACGGATGCTGTAGGAGTTCTGCCACTTGGCCAGTGCAGACACTGCTCGTGTGTCAACCTGCAGGACAGGGAACAATGGAAGGAGAGAAACATTCCGTTACACCTCAATCACGCACACTCACAAAACATGACTCAAATCTATATATTTTATAGTAATATCATGGTTGGCTGAAGTACTGGTTAGTTGTGAACAAACATATCCCAAAAACGATTCGCTACATAATCTGGTAAAAATAGTTCATTTTTGTATGGATATAAATTGTAAATATAAAAAGTCTACATAAATGCAACTTGTGGAATAGCCTATCCAGCGGAACGTACATCCTATACGATCATGCATAACTACATTTAGTATGTTCAAGCAAAGTATTGCCTCTTATTGCATGTGACATTTCCTCTGTCTGTAATGTAACCTAAACATAGTATGCATTAGCCCTGCACTGAAATCCATATCTTATTATAGGAGCCATTGAATCAGTCATTCACTTCAATAAACAATCAAATCCTTAAACATACATAAAATAAATATCTACAACACAAATCAGACAGCTAGTATTAACTATTATACAATGGAAACATTTTGAAGGACAGACAGATTTACATACCACACCATTGGAGTTGTGCACACCATTCAAGTTTATCTTAGTTACAAATCTGACAAATGGTGGTGCCTCTGGATATCTGGGCCCACATTCAACCTTCAGACTGTACATCCTATTTTCATAGATCGTCTGAAAAATGACAAAGACATCAGTAAGAATGGGTTTAGCATTACGTTAATAGCTCCACCTTGCCCCTTTGATAGGCTAGGTCAGGGTTGTCAAACCCAGGCCGCATTCGGTTTTCACCGAGGTCCTGAGGGCTGTAAATATAATTCATTTTATTTCCACGCAATTGGAATTTTAAATGATCCCCAACAGTCCAACTGTTAGCAAGGTGGACAGAATAGTTTTGATTTGGTTTTAGCCATTTCAATATTGATTAAGATTGTCCCCCGCAAATGTATATTTATTGACAAAACAATTATGCATTCTTTGTTTTACAATCCTGAGCGCCGTATTTTAGGCGGAATTTTTGACATATTGATTACACCCGTCCAATCCTCTCAGACCTCCACAGTTGCCTAGCGGGGTAAGACCTAAGGGGTTGTTTCTTGACAAGGCCAGTGATCCAAACTTGGTGGATTCCCGTGACTCAGAGTAGCCAACTCACCCTAGGAGGGCCAATGATCATCCCTCTCCATCTTGTTAAGGTCATGTCCTCATCATCTTCCAAGCCCCAGCTCACTGTCCCATCCCCCACACCTTTCTGGCCTTCTTCCAGCTCTTCAAGCAGCCGGAAGTTACGAGGAACCTTAACGCCTATCGGTGTGTGATACAAACAAGCACCAAAACAGAAATTATTGAAATACCACACAAGACAAAGCAAACAGTACATCCCATTGGGTTTCAATATACAGTGTACAAAACCATGTTCGGCACTTTTACATTACATTACATTTACATTTAAGTCATTTAGCAGACGCTCTTATCCAGAGCGACTTTCATGGCATAGACTGACCAGGTGAATCAAGGTGAAAGATATGATTCCTTATTGATGTCACTTGTTAAATCCACTTAAAATCAGTGTTGATGAAGGGGAGGAGACAGGTTAAAGGATTTTTAAGCCTTGAGACATGGATTGTGTATGTATGCCATTCAGAGTGTGAATGGGCAAGACAAAATATTTAAGTGCCTTTGAACGGGGTATTGCAGTAGGTGCCAGGTTTGAGTGTGCCAAGAACTACAATGCTGCTGGTTCTCACACAACAGTTTCCCGTGAGTATCAATAATGGTCCACCACCCAAAGGACATCCAACCAACTTGACAACTGTGGGAAACATTGGAATCAACATGGGCCAGCATCCCTCTGAAACGCTTTTGAAACATTGTAGTCCATGCTCTGACAAATTGAGGCTGTTCTGGGGGCAAAAGGGGGTGCAACTCAATATTAGGAAGATGTTCCTAATGTTTTGTACATTCAGTGTATATGTCATGGCAATCTTTGATTCTTCTATAGTGCCCTTTGAATACAATTTAGTGGTGGAAACAGAGCATCTATTATAGCCGCACTTGCCATGGTTTGACTGGTTTTTGCTGATTGCAAGCCATGAAATATGAAGGATGGGCTAGCTTTGACAGTAAAAACCAGTCGAGCGGGTCATACCACCTGTCTGTGCCAAAACAGTTTGAAAGTGCCACTAACCAGCCATTGGTCACGTCATCTGCCAATCACACCTGTACCTGTTCCATTGACCAACAGGCTAGCAGTAGCCAATAAGAGACTGCTATAAAGCCAGATTCCACTTCCTACCAGTCAGTTCCTTCAAGCCGCTCCAGAAAACAGCTGTTGTTCATAAACATCTGAACTGCACCCAACATCTGTCCATAAACCTGTAGATAGGCCTACAGAAGTTAGCTAGGTGGTGAGAGTTTCGCATGAGACAAGATCAGATATAACCCAGGGCAGATTTAGTGAGTCGACCCATTCACACTGAGCTTCTCTGCTATATTCCCAGTCTAGATTATCTGGTAGTCTGATTGGGTATGTGTGTGGCATTTACCTGCCATTTTACCTTTACAACATTACTGCTTGTTTTGATTTGAGCAATAAAACGGATTGTTACTGTATAATTACTATCACTGTCCAATGTAATTACAAATCCCCTGACTATTTTGAGGAGTTTTTCAATGATGATTAAGTGTATAACTACAGTAGCTAGCTAATTCAAACGAACGTTTCTGGCCTGTATTAGAGAACAAATTGGAGGTGTGGATTGACGTAATGTGGACGGTAAACGTAATCCGCATACATGTGTGGGTAACTAGTTAGCCAATTCTCGCTAGTTAACGTTTGCCATTTCAGTTCATAGGCCCAAAAGGGTCTGGCCTAAATTCAGATGAGTGAGCTAACGTTAGCTAAATAATTGAGCGCATTAGAAAGTCGATATTGTCATCTTTCCCACGTACACTGGGTAGTTAGCTAACTAATACAAGTCAAATTAATGTGACTGACAACTTAGCTTAAGTTAGATCACGAAATCACTCCAGTAACAAATCGAGTCGTTATCTGACTAGTTGACTACGCTAGCAAACCAGCTAACAACAAACTCGGTAGGTAGCTGCTATAACGTGTGCTGACAACATGAAACACACAAACCAGCCAGTTCGAGCTGTTCCTGCGACTAGGTAATAATGAACTAACGTTAGCTAGCTGGTAATTCTCTTTCTGGACGTAGAAGCTAGCTAACAGGCTAAAAACAACGCTTGATGAATGACGCGGCATTTGATCAGTCGACACAGGTTGACGAGCTCTTTTGCCATGTCAACGGAGTTAAATTTAGCATTAAATATATGCGTAACTATGCATGGAGAGGTTTTCCAACGGAATTTGCCATGTCATGCTCAATACACTAAAACTTGCGAGACCAAAAGCCTTGTCAGATAGCAGGTGAGAGCTAACTTCGGTAGCTAGAGTTAGCCGCTAGCTAGCAGCTATGAAAAGCCATATTTTATTCAAATAAGCACTTGAGCATTTCTGGAAAGTATCTTGGAACGTATATACACTATCAGCAAACGTTTATTTTAATGTCACACGAAATTAGTAATGTGATAGTTAGTCATTTATTTAGCTGAACCGTTTACCTGATCCGGCGGCGACCGCCATCTTGTCGCTTAGTAGCGGGAGCGCGCACGTAAGCATGGTTGGGGGTTGGTTGCAGCATGGGAGCCGAGAGATGGGAACGCTCTTGCTCGAGGTAAATTGATCCACATACCTAGTATAAATGGATCCACAGATCAGATTTACCCACCCCAAATCCTAACCAAAAGGGCGATTAAACGTATCTAACCCCGGACCAGTGGTTAGGGGCAACTTGTTCCCAACACTCAATGGGGGGGAGATATTTTTGATTTACCTAGAGACCACTTTGTGAAAAGTGTAATTCATAGATGTATCATGGTAGTTATTTTGACAATGGCATAGCTATATTTCTAAGAAATATAATAGCATAATACACTTAAAATGAGTACAAATGATAATGGACCTTCAGTTTATTGACTGTGTCCAGCTCACTAATGAAAGCTAGACAGTCAGGGAGCCTTAAAGAAACAGCTGCAAAAAAGACCACATTTTGACTGTGAGGAAATATAACCAATTTAGTGCGGCCCGCCGGACCTCGTTGAAGAAGGAATGCACTCCCCGGGGCAAAATTAGTTTGACACCCCTGCGTTCTCATGGATGGTCTTTGTTAGATATGCTTCTAATAGCAATAATGAACACAACTAAGTACTACCTTGTTTTTTAATTTAGTTTCTTTATAAATATAATATAAATTGTAAGCCATAAGAAAGCCAACCATTTTGTACCGATTAAACTAAATTTACATCAACTTAGCTAAGCAGAGAAGACAAGACCAGCTTTTTAAAAGGTTCAAGGAGCACTATAAATTTCATTTAGACAAACATATCAGAAACACCTGAACAAATCAACAACCATTTACAACATGATTGATCTCATTCTTGACAACAAAAAATAAGGGCATTAGGCAACAACTCTTTTAACATTTAGACAAATCCCAATTGTACACTTCAACAAGACCTTTAGCTAAATCCATTCATGAAAAAGCATTGTATTAAAGCAATTAGGTCATTAAAATAACTACTAAATCACACATTAACAGTGAGCAACAAAATATTGAGACAGTGGCATGTTTTGGCTCTGTACTCCAGCACATGATACAATGACTGAGGTTAAAGTACAGACTGTCATCTGTAATATGAGGGTATATGTATCCATATCGGGTAAACCGTATAGATTTTACATCACATTTTGTACAGTCTCTCCATTTTAGAGTACCAAAAGTCTTGGGGCCAATTCACTTGTGTATTAAAGTAGTCAGAAGTCAAATTTGTTGGATGCATTTGCTATTTGGGTTGTGTTTCAGATAAATTTGTGGCCAATAGAAATTGTAAATAAGTTTCTAAACATTCTAAATTAATATGGATGCTACCATGTTTACAGATGATCCTGAATGAATTGTGAATAATGATGCGTGAGAAAGTTAGACACACAAATATCTTACACCCCCCCCCCAAAAAAAAATGCTAACCTCCCCTGTTATTTTAATGGTGAGAGGTTAGCATGTCTTGGTGGTATGATATTTGTGCATCTGTAACTTTCTCACTCATTATTCACGATTCATTCAAGACTTTCCGTAATCATGGTAGCATCCACATTAATGTAGAAGTGTTTAGGAACAAAAAAAGGACAATGTATTCCTATTGGGCACAATATTATATATAACACAACCAAAACAAACAGCAAATGCATCCAAAAGTTTGTAGAATCACAAGCTTGATGTAATCATTGTATGCTAGTAATATGGGACAAAATGCTAAACTTTGGACTAATTCAATACACAAGTGAATTTGGGGGGACTATGTACAAAAAGTGCTGTAATTTCTAAACGGTTCACTAAATATAGAATTAATAAACTCAAATTAAAGCCAAATAGACAGTCTGCACTTTAACCTGTCATAGTATCATTTAAAATCCAAAGTGTTAGAGTAGAGTCAAAACAACTAAATTGTCACTGTCCCAATACTTTGAGTGCTCACTGTACATCTACATTAGGTGATCGCTTAGTACAAACTAACACATCTTAATGTACTGTATCATATTACAACCCATCAGTTAGACCCTGTAACTTCAAATCTGCAATGGCATGACAAATTAAATCTTGCATATACCACAAATTTATCATGGAAAAAAAAGTCTAACAAGTTTGGTATTGGTCAATAGCAACATGATCTGAAAGACTTAAAATGCCCACACCAGTCCCCCTTTGAGCTGAAAGACGATGTCTAGAGCTTACCCATGATGTTGCACAACGATTTAAGTCAAGTCTTAATTTTAATCAAAGTATGATATATTTGGGCTTCAAGTGACAAATCCTAAATGCCCACTTTGTGCAAATCCGTATGAATGCAGCGTTTTTTCCTATGATACGGCATACAAATCATTTTCAGGGCTGGGTTTTATTTAAATGTTACCACCCGCCAGGATGGCATCGTTTATTAAATCAGAAACAGCTGCAAAATTATTCCTCTTTGGGACTGAGAGGACCCAAACAGTCTTGTGTCCACTTGGCCATCTGAGTCATGTAGAAAATGTAAATACAGGGTGAAAACTTGCGTTTTTTGCACCTCCACTTTTTCTTCTATTCAGAAAAAGACCACAATCCATTGGATAATTTGTCAGTATTAGAAATCAAATTTTAAATTTGACCCTACAATGAAATGCTTACTTACAAGCCCTAAACAAACAATGCAGTTCAAGAAAATATTTAGAAAATAAACTAAAATATAAATCACAATAAAATAAGTATTACAAGGCTATATACAGGGGGTAATGTGTACAGAGTCAATGTGCAGGGTGTGGTGGCTTATTTCTATATTTACCAAATGAGGAGAAACAAACTTCACACATCAGAGTTATACTTAAACTACATTTTTAATAATAAGAGCTTTGCAATAGCCTTCGACTTTCAATGATGAGCTTTCTCCAATGAACCATTGAAAGTCACAACAGAAAAGTACAAATATCCTTTATAGCCAATAGACATCCCTCTCAACCTACATGATGAACCACAGATTTTAGGAACACTTCACAAAGGGACTTTATAATTGAGAAAGGAGTATCCCTTAGCCAGATAACATTCACTATAAATTATCGTTCAGTTTGGTCCCTAAGACGAGGTTCTAATCTCGTTCCTGGTACTTCATAGCACAGAACCATTACCTCATCCAATGGCATAACGAATGTTAACTCTAGATACTCCCATCTCAAGTAAACCCCCTCTTGACCCCATTCCTGGACAAGCTCACTGAGGGGAGTGAGCCTCTAGGTCATACACTATCCCAGAATAAGTACAACATCAGAGAGGACATATAATGGTGGAGTGTTTTCTTAACCCACTAAAAATCTGAGCGGGAAGTGCTATTTGAAATCACTACTTGAAAGATTAGTGAAATCTGTGTGGGTTGCTGGACAGGTAGGATGACTGACAGTGAAGGTGAACAGGTGGTCACGTGTCAGGTGACAGAGGAATGTATGAGACTGAGGCAGGAATTCCTTTAACCATAAAGTGGTATATTTACTGGTAGTCTGTGCTGCATCACAAAGGAAACAAATAACATGTATACAATCAAATTCATAATCAAAGATCAAATCATAGCAGTCATTATTAACAATTCACATTACACAATATGTTTGAAGCGTGCGCTCCAAGCCGCGCTCCGCGGTGATAACTATAAACAATAACTGAATGGCCCACTCTCCCGATCACAACAGATCATTCAGATGAAAGGTAAGAGTCGGTGGACTTACGTGGATTCATGGACGCACAGAACTTCTGGATCAGATGGATTTAGGGAAGAGAAAGCAGCGAGATCAGGCGATGGCAATTTCCTCCTTTTATGGAGTTGAGATCTGTAGGACATTTCCACCTGACCTAATTAAAGCGCCCCTGGCCCAGCTGAGTAAATGGTAATGAATTAAAGGAGTATTCCACCAACTCCATGGGCCTTTTCTACACTACTACATTGCAGTACTTTTTCAAATCCTCATCTTACTCTATATTTCTGATCTCCTTTCTTGAGGTGTAACACTGAAGCCATTGTCACCATAAGGGACCGTCAAACATTTAATTGTCATCCACTTTACAAAGACTGAGAAACTCTAAATACTTGAAGGAAACAGTCTTGCTTTTTGCAGAACTTCATCTCCCCCTCAAAAACAATGTATCTCTCACTGGGCATGGACCCAGTATGTTGTCCTTTACATGTCAAGGACTGCCTACCCTAATTTGCCTTAAGTGCTGGCTCATATTTTGTCTATATCCAGTTGTCTGGATGGACATAGCATTCATGTAGTTTTTTTTAAATGGCCTTAACACTCACAGAAATGCCTTTCATTTCACTTCTCAATTTGCCAAACCTATTTTGTAACGCTTCTATGATTTGTTTTTAACCAATTTTATTTCAGTCTTAAATTTGCTAATATCAACACATTCATTCTCAAATTTGCCATACTTTTCTACACAAAGCATTATTTTTAAATGCCTTTTAATTTTTTTCTATAAACCCAGAAGTTGTATACCAAGTTTGCATGGATGTGGTCAAACACAATATTACCATTCAGTGATATTGCCAATATATCTGCCTTGTAACCACCATGCCAAGCTGGATTTGAAGGGTTACTAAGGCCACAGTGATGATGGCCTAATAATTATTTGAATGCAGTAGAGTAATCAGAAGAGGTTTAATTAGCAAACTACCTGAAATGAGTGCTTTGTGTGTGCTGTAGTAACCATGGTTGGAAATTAACTGTATAGTAGATACCTATGTAGTCTGACTGATACTTAACCTGATGCTTTTGTTTTAACAACCTTGGCAAGAAATGCTATCAGATTTCAGGCTGTTCATAAATTCTCTTAAAACCTGTTGGGGATAGGGCTGTCTACTGCCCCCGCTGGAGTAATTGCGTGCCCATAGTAAACATAATTTTTTTGTCAAAAGTTGCTAATATATGCAAATAAAAAATATTATTGAATAGAAAACACTCTAAAGCTTCTAAAACCGTTTAAATTATGTCTGTATGTAAAGCAGAACTCTCAGGGCAGTCATTCTCCCAAACTCTCTCGTCATCAGAAAAGTTGGCCCAACTTTGACGTCATCGCCCCCACCCTTCAAAAGCACTTACAGGTCTGGGAACAGTCTCTCTGTCTTCAGCACGATCTCAGCTTTCAATGGGGCTTCTCATTGTGAGAATCGCGCACTCACGTTTTATGCGCGCTCTGCTCCGGTCCTGTCTTTTTTCCAAGATCGATTATACAATGCATGCGTTTCTGTTCGTCCTCACGATTGCTGTACACCTTTATAACATGTTAAAGCTTGATTATGAACTTAGTTTGATAAGTTTAGTCGACATATAATATGTAAGTTTGACGTTTTGGTGCGCATCCACTTGACTTTTGGCTACATTTCAACCGAAATGTGTCGTGTTTGAGAACCGAAAGACACAGACTGCAAAACTAAACGCTGTTTTTGGTAAGTATAATTCCTTCCAGGTCTTCTGATGGAAGAACAGCAAAGGTAAGGGAATATTTATGTGGTAAATTTGGGTTTTGTGGACTCCAAGATAGAGGAGCCATAATGCTACTTTTTGAGCGCCGACTCATAGTATAGCCTAGTGAACGAAACCTGTAACGTTAAAAATAAATGTAACACAGCGATTGCATCTAACTATATATATATGTAGAACATGCATATTTAGTCAAAGTTTATGATGTGTATTCCTTGTTAGCTGACGTTATCTGCCGGAGCTATCGTCATTTCTCAGGACATTTGAGTAGCATTTTTTGAACGATGCATCATTGTAAACAGAGATTTATAGATATATATAGCATATTATTGAAAAAAACATAAATGTACTGTGTAACATGTTATATTACTGTCATCTGATGAAGATTTCAAAAGGTTAGTGCATTATTTTTCTTTTAATCCTGCGTTTGTTGATTGCATATTTTTTTCAACTTGGCTATGCAAATTAGCTGTGTCTTCGGTGGTGGTTTGACATAAATATGTGCTATGTTTTCGCCGTAAAACATTTTAGAAATCTGACTTGCTGGGTAGATAAACAAGGTGTTTATCTTTCATTTGAGCCATTGGACTTGTTAATGTGTGGAGGTTAAATATTTTTAGGAATATTTTTGCGTTCCATGCGCCACCTTCCAGCTGAACGTGGGGGGGTTCCCAAATTGGAACCCTAGTCCCCTTCTGGTTAACTTGGACATTATTTAATTACGAACACACGACTATCCCCCTCTACATGTGACATTTGTCATGGTCTTCAAAAATATTACACCCAGTGTTATAACCTCTCAATCAAAGAAAAGATGAGATACCTGCACACTCGAATGCTCCTGCTGTTTATTGCACAATGAGTGTTTCTTGAATTAACTTTTTGTACCCTGTACCTGCAAAGTTAATCTCTTTACACCATGGCAACACTGTGCCAGTGAGGAGATAGTGTAGCCGATGTGAAATGACTAGCTAGTTAGCGATGGTGCGCGCTAGTGGCGTTTCAATTGGTGACTCACTTGCTCTGAGACCTTGAAGTAGTGGTTCCCCTTGCTCTGCAAGGGCCGCGGCTTTTGTGGAGCGATGGGGTAACGATGCTTCGAAGGTGACTGTTGACATGTGCAGAGCGTCCCTGGTTCGCGCCCAAGTCGGGGCAAGGGGACGGACGTAACGTCTATACTGTTACACTAGCTCTGGTCCAGGGAATTTACATGTCTCATTTGCCTTCAACAGAGGCTCATCTGCAGATAACACACTGGACCAGAGCTAATGAGGAGCTTGCCTAAAAATCAGACGTTTATACCAATACTTAATATACAGTCTGAAACATAGCAATGCAAAATTGTGTAAGTTTTTCCTATAAGCCAGAATGTTTAATTACATTTCAACTTACTCTGATGGCCGTCTGTGAGGTTGGTTCTTCAGCCGCTCAATTTGGGATGGAATATCCACAAGAAAGTGCTGTTTACCCAAAATTAGAGTGACAGTGCTGCCATTTAAATGTATGTCACCTGCACATATGCAAACCGATGGAAACACCTACAGACTTCGATTACATGCATGTACTTATGTTTTATGCCTTTGGTCTCGAGCAAATAAATCTTCATTACCACAGAGACCAACGTTTTTGAAGTCGGGTTAATAATGCTTTCCTGTGGATATTTTGTCTCAAATTGCAAACAAATGAAGGGCCAACACCATGAACAACCAGCAGAGTACATTCAAATGAAGTTTATTCTATATTCTGACTTGTAAAGGGACTACTTGGAATTTAACGTAAATGTCGTTGCCTACATAATTTGCAGGTATTGCAACGTTTCATGCCTAGGGACCACCACCCCTTCACATGAAGTACACAGCGGCATTCTGGTCACATGTAAAATGTTGGAGCCAGGACACAGCAGCACCTATGCATTCAGTGTCTTTCAATAAGAGTCAAGCAAAGAAAGAACAGTCAAAAGCATCAAGTACAAAAGGCAACATGCAAAGTAGCATGCAATAGACTTAAAGAATGACATGCTCAATTGGTAAAGTAATTTGTCATCATAGGCTAGATTTCTTTGAAATACTTTGTAGTCATATCAACTCTAGTCACTTAATGCACCACTAACTTATGATGACTGAGCTTTGGTCCACTTGAGTCCATTCTTGACACCATGTGTCATGCTGGTGAAAGAGGACCCAAAAGCGACTTGGCGAAAACAGAGTCTTTAATCCAGTAAAGTAAATACAATCCAAAAAAACACAACTTTCACTCGAAATGACGAGGACAAACTGGAGACTCGATCTTGAACAGCAGGTGAACAACAGGTTGCCTCGGGAAGGCACTTGAACCAGACAGACTCAGACACCTGCTCACCACGCAGCATCTGAGGAAAACACGACACGACAGGGCGATACACAAACACAGCACGGTGAATTCTAGACAAGGAACCGACAGGGCAGAAACGAATAACAAGGAGAGAAATAGGGACTCTAATCAGGGAAAAGGATCGGGAACAGGTGTGGGAAGGCTAAGTGATGATTAGGGGAATAGGAACAGCTGGGAGCAGGAACGGAACGATAGAGAGAAGAGAGAGCGAGAGAGTGAGAGAGGGAGGGGGAGAGAGAGGGATAGAAAGAGGGAAAGAACCTAATAAGACCAGCAGAGGGAAACGAATAGAATGGGGAGCACAGGGACAAGACATGATAATAAATGACAAAACATGACACCATGGCCTTTTCTCAATTACATTCGCCACACTTCTTCCCCTCTCCTCCTCTCCTTCTCAAAACCAATTGGATGACAAAGCCAGAGGTCCCTCCCCTAATGGCTTGAGGAGACCAGGAGAATACAATTGGGAAAGGCCCGATTTACAGCATAGTTAGTTATAATTTCTGTATTTCCAAATTATCCCGGGGAACAGTCCGGCTAGTCGATTACCTAACAACTAGTAGGCTTATTCAAATGCCTAACTACTTTCCCGTGATCCTGATGAATAAAATATTTTAACAAATTTGACTAACCGATATGTAAGTGGAACCATTGTAAATGTAGCCGGTTACGACATTCCTGAGTGGCGTTGACAATAGAGATAGCGGTTACCTCACCTGGCGAATACAAATTTGCAAGTTCCCGAGCACCTGCGTGTTGTGGACCCCACCGCGCCGTACTCCGTGCCGGTCCATTTGGCTCTGTGCTCCGTAAATCTTGCCCACACCTGTTGTCGTTGACCATTTTGACCATGTTCCACTCCTGGTTCCACCCCTTTGCACAGTCAGGAAACCAACAGATGTGGAAACTACTCAGCACAAGAAACACGGCATTACAAAAAATAAGGAGCGCTCGTTTTGCAAGCCGCTTGCTTCTGGCGAAGGTGTATGCCGCGGTGCTCATGAATTTGAGATCAAGCTCAGCCCGCTCTGGCAATAATCGTACTATTCCGTGGTGCAAATCATGCAGGCCTTTTATTCTGCTATAAAACTACATTGCTTTTCTAACCCTATCACATTACCCTTGCAATCTAAAGCAGCCAATTGTTGAGTTGTACATAGTTCCATAATCACGCAAATAACCAATTAGGTAGTGAGGTGAACGAACGAATTTCCTGACCCCATCCGTGAGAGCTATTGGGTTTGACTGTTAAGGACCGTTGTTCCATGTACCAGGTCATGGTAGCCAAATATCACGGTCAATTAGGAGAGATAGGCCTTTAATATAAAGGCATGTCACATGTTGAAATTAGGATTTTGGTTAGGTAAAAACACTATGGTTGTACACTTTTTACAATTTAATAATTTAATTTAATTCTCACCGAACTGTGTTAGGCCTATTTGAGATCATAAATGAAACCATTATTACAATAGATCATTTGGGGGGAGCTACTGGGGTGAGTGACCGATAGTACGCTTTACAAAGCCTAGTAGGCAGAGATCTAGGGAATTTAGTCATGAGTTAATTGTTGTTTACACTACCCATAGATGGCAGTGTGCAACTATGTACAACACAATAGACAAATGATCATTTTACAAAATCTGACCCACAAGTCAAAGTATTGTTGCTTTTCCCAGTCTTCTCAATGGAAAGCTTTGACTCTGTGGGTTACAACATGCCAGGTAATGGATTTACACCCTGCTCTAAATGTGGAATTTCATAAAATCATTCAATCATCTCTACAAATTGTTTGAAATCTACAGTGGCAAAAACATTATCTGTGAGTAAGGTCATATGTGGCCTATGCTTAAATGCAGACAGCCATAGACATTAGAGGCACATTACAGGATCTTGCCCCTTTAAATAAGTTTAAAACTAAGTTAAACACTATGATCTGGGGGGCTGTCGAGGTTTTGACCCCTAGTTGCACCACACTTTCCCAATGTATAAATACATGTTTTTAAAAACTGTAATGCTTTGTGTCTGATGTTGTAAATGTGTCTGCAACTTTGGGTGCTGCTATTTTGGCCAGGGTCTCTCTTTCAAAATATATTGGTAATCTACTACAGCTTCCTTGTCATGGAGAGCATTGTGGAATTAAATGTAATTCAAACTTTCTATAAAAGATCCTCACATCCCTCTTCTGGTCCTGTTACTCAGACAATTCCGCAGGTGAAGAAGCCAGATGTGGAGGTCCTGGGAAGGCGTGGTTACATGGGGTATGCAGTTGTGAGACCGGTTGGATGTACCGTCAAATTCTCTAAAATGACATTGAAGGTGGTTTATGGTAGAGAAATTAACATTACATTCTATGGCAACAGTACTGGTGCCACACTCCTTCAAAACTAGAGACATCTGTGGCATTGTGTTGTGTAGCAAAACTGCACATTTTAGATTGGCCGTTTATTGTTCCCAGCACAAGGTGCACTTGTGTAATGAGCATGCTGTTTAATCAGCTTGTTGATATGCCACACCTGTCAGGTGGATGGATTATCTTGGCAAAGGATAAATGCTCTCTAACAGGGATGTAAACAAATTTGTGTACTAAATTTGAGAGAAATAAGCTTTTTGTGTGTATGGACAATTTCTGCGATCTTTTATTTCAGCCCATGAAACATTGGACATGGATATTGGACATTGGATATGTTGTGTTTATATTTTCGTTCAGTATTTGGTTATTTTTTATTGGAAAATACAAGTAGCTGAATATTGGAATGTCTTTCAAAAATGCACTTGGAAAGTATTGGCATGTATTTGAAAATGCTTAGTGTATTTTCAAATAAAAATATTTAGATACTACATGCATTTAAACCCAGGTCTGTTTGGTCCTAGCGGTAATTAAGAAATTTAGAAAAGTTTCAAATAGTAGGCTTTTTATAGGAAATTATTTGAAAATACTTAAAATAAGTCAATTCCACATTATTTGAAAAATACTAAAATACACAGAAAATAAATATTTAAAATACATATACTCAAATGTACATGTTTTTGAACCAATCTCTGTAAACTATTACTTTAGGCGTATACTAATAGACTAGTTGTGAATTTCTGCCTTTCTAAGGTCCACCTCTTAAAATTACAATTCAGGAAAAAAAAGTTTGCCCGTGCTGGAAATAGCTATATCGGTCCACTAATATGCACTACTTCTGTGAAAATCTTTTATCCAGATTTTTCAAGGGGGGGGGTGCTGCAGCACCCTCAGCACCTCTACTTCCCACAGCTATGGTCATGGCAATGCTAATATGTTTAAAATTCGTTAGCTAGCTAACCAACAACTGTAACTCTGTATTTGAGAAACAAGTGCTCATTGTGCAAATGTATTTATATTTTCAATGCAAATTTGGAGACGAATATAGTCTACATGTTGTCAACAGTCTAAGCCAACCCCCTGTGTTTAGCCTCATAGTTCTGCACACATAAATTTTGTTGCTAAACAACTAACCAGTCTCCGAAATCAAGTGGGAACAGGTTACCGGTAGTTAGGGGATTTATCACGCTTGCTCCGCCCATTCAGTTTCACACTAGCCTATATATAAACCGTTCCTAGACTCTCTCTGCTGCATTACTCATCTATTCTTCAAGTTTATTTTCTTCAATAACTGAATATTATCACAGTGACATTTTGTCGTCGTGTGCCAAGTTACTTGAGTGTTTTCAGCCAGAATTACGCTTGTAGCCAATACCTCGGGGTGCCCCAGATTTCAATGTTCCCGCAATTCGGCGGGTGTTAAGATCCATGGAAGTGGCCGGCTTCTACGACGGGGATTGCTTTGCTTTCCAGAGTAGAAACAGCATTATCAGTCCCATTAGCGAGAACAGCACTTGCAAGCAGCGCGTTGACGGCTCGATGACGGAGCTTGGCATAGCCGAGCACGAGAAAGCAATTGATTTCAGCGACTACTTGGATCCAGCTGCTGCGCACTGTCAACTAGTAACACACAACGAAACACAGCAGAGAGGGGGAGGCGTATTCGCTAGTTTCCTTGCCGAGGAAAGCAGGATAAAGAGACTTTCATCATTAGAACAAAACTACAGAAACTACATCTCTCTCAACGAGCGGGAGACTAGTGCGCACGCCAACCCTAGGGAGCCATACGTCCTGGGCTATCCTGAACTGCAGGAGACCCGTGTGGACACGGTGTTCAGCCCCGAGTTTCTTGGGAACCACTTTAAAACCGGTGAAAGAGACGATCTTCAAGAGCACCAAAGAATGGACAACAACGGTTCGTCTGGCTACGACATGAGGTATCTTCATTACCAGTCGACTCCAAGTGGCAGCCTTGGTAACATTTCCACTGCGTCCTCGTCTTCCTCAAGTCCACCCGGCACACCTGCCCCTTCAGGTAAAGGCAGGTCGCCTTTGCAGGGCGGGAAAATGTCATCTGGTGGCAAGGGGAAGAAGCGACTGGAAAAGGACAGTGAGGAATATAAGCAGAGGCGGGAGAGAAACAACCTTGCCGTTAGAAAGAGCAGGGATAAAGCCAAAATACGCAATATGGAGACGCAACACAAAGTGCTGGAACTGGCCGCAGAGAATGACCGTTTACAAAAACGCGTGGAGCAGCTGTCAAGAGAGCTTGCCACTCTGCGTAACTTGCTCTCTGCCACCGGTCAGTGTTAGCCACAGAATGCCAACACACCTCTCACTGGAAACCGGTACTTGATCAGGCACTGACTTTAAAAAAAAAAACATTTATCGCGGTGCCATACATGTGAAAAAGTTATTCCAGGATGTTACGTTTGTGTACAGTATCTATACATGAAAAAGCCACCAACAGTTTACAAGATGTGATTGGGTAAAGGTGCAACGAATGTACAACTATTCATGATTCTTGACATGTCACCTTCATTCTGTCTTTACAATTTTGTGTATGCAGTATTTCTGTACGGGTTTTGCATTTTATATTGAATATTGGTAAATATTCTGTTATTTAAAAATAAATGTCCTTATCTGGAGCAATGGTTGTCAAGGGAAGAGTTGTAAAGCCCACTGCAGAGGTATGATGCAACTCTTTGTAACAGTATTGGCAATGAATGAAGTAATCTCTTAATATGATGAAAATGTACAAATGGTACTTGATATTTTATTGAATTAAACAATTTATACTTTGATATTATTAATTTGTATGGTGTTTATTTGTGAGATGGTAAAAAGGTGGTAGATCACCTGACTGATTTATTCCTCTCTTTCACACACATACATACACAGAATTAAATAGACCATTTATGTATCTCTTTGCTCACATGTGTAAGAATTCAAGGTATAAGTAACTCGGGGAATAAAAAGATTATAGGTGTACATAAGCTCAAACGTAAAGGTCCAATTGAGCCGTTTTTATCTCAATATCAAATCATTTCTGCGTAACAATTAAATACCTTACTGTGATTGTTTTCAATTAAAATGGTCAAAAAGAAACAAAAATAGCTTCATAGCAAATAGCAATTTCTCAAGCAATAAATTTGACTAGGACTGTCTGGGACTGGTCAGTGGGGAGGGTAAAAAATGGAAAACTAGCTGTTATTGGCAGAGGGTTTTGGAATTCTCTTCCTTATTATTATTATTCCTTATTATTATTACTTTGGCCTGCCTGGTGACATCACCAGGCAGGCCAAAACTCCTTCCCACCAAAACAGGCTGAAATTGCAGGCAGGCAGTCTTTTCAAACAACTCTTACACTAAAGGGGCAGTATCATCATTTTCACAGTATTATTTTAACCTCATAGTGTGGAAATATATATAAAACAGAGGAATATCATGTTTTTGACTACACTGGGCCTTTAAGGTAACATTTAGGCCTATCTCTTATTTTAGACCCATGAACAACTGATTTGGAATATGATGACTCATTTGCATCTAATGATAGTTATTAAAAATTCTAAGTTATGATATTGTGTGATTTGGAATATGATTTTAAATTTGATGATTGATTTGGAATGTGATGACACATTTTAATCTAATGATAGTTATTTAAAATACCAGAACCTAAAATACCAGTATTACTTCAGTGTGATTCAGTAAAACAATATTTCAACAGCAGTGTATTGGTGAAAGAAGACATACTAACTGAGCCTTTTTCACCCAACTAGCAAATGTCACCATTATCTTAAGCACACACCTCGGTCAATAGTCTGGTGGGTCCACTGACCCACAGAGGGGTTCAAGGCCTCACAGTCCAAGATTAATCAACAACTAACCTTTTACCCAAACACACCACCACCGTCCTGCAAATAGTTTTTTTAAAATGTGTATAACCTGCCAGCCTCAAATATCAAATGGTATACTTTAATATGTAGCCTATGAAATGTGCCAAAGAGAAGAGTGATTTTGGATGTGGAACAGATTCTCTTTGATAATCTATCATCCACCAAAGGTCCAGTTTGTTCAGTAAGATTATATACAGTAGGTTTAGTTTTAGTTTAATCGAATAACTGGTCTAAGTGGAACTGGTCAAATACACTACCATTTCTACACATGAATGCAAGGCAGTGTAAATGACTGAAAATACTATCAAACTTGCCCATCAAGAGTTACCCTGGTAATGGGACAGGAGATGATCCCTAGAGAACTACAGAAAACCCGTGACAATGCAGGGCAGAGGTTTGTAAAGGAGGGTGTTTCGAGAGAGAGAGCAAATTGTGTGTGTGTGCTAGTGCTTTATGTATTTCTTGCTACTAAACCCAATTACTCCAAGTACATTTTAACAATGTCATCCTTTCTTGTATCACATAAAAGAGAAAATACAATGTTTTGAACATCGTGAATTTCACAACACAACTTCCCATAATGGAAACAGAGTATATTGCTCAACAACATCTTCCTGTTCCATCCGTGAATTCAAATGTCACACCAAATTAAAACAATGCTCGACGCACTTACAAGACAAATCTAGCAATAGGTTGAAATAGGGATAGTTCACCCAAATTATATTGTACATTCACTTAATTTTATTGTTTCCTAAAAAGTAGTGTATACTGTACTAACTTGGTTGTGTTTGTTAGGCTGCTGCATAGTATTAGTATCATTGAGTCCAAAATAACGAGAGCAGTGCTGGAACTCTGTTAGCATGCTCTGTATAACAGACCAAAATCACAACCAAGCCATTTCAAATCAAGCTCTGTAGCAGCATGATACACTTCCCATCATACACTGCGGTGGTGTTTTTGTTGTTATTGATGTTTCTTATTATTTTTTTACATTGTTGCTGGAAATGGTGAGAGTTTTACCCTCCGCTCTTTAGGCTCCACATTCAACAGCTCAGTAAAAACCTTAAACTTCAGCTGATCTTTTTCTTTAGGAACAATACTTTTTCAATTTCAGGCTAGAAAAGACCTTGCTGAAGCCACTTTTTTTTGCCTTTATTGGACTATGGTGATTTTCTGTACATGGGCTCCCGTGTGGCACAGCGGTCTAAGACACTACATCTCAGTGCTAGAGGCGTCACTACAGACACCCTGGTTTGATTCCAGCCTGTATCCCAACTGGTCGTGATTGGGATTCCTATAGGGTGGCGCACAATTGGCCCAACGTTGTCCGGGTTTGGCCGTTGTAGGCCATCATTGTAAATAACAATTTGTTCTTAACCTACTTGCCTAGTTAAATAAAGGTTACATTTCATTCCCCGGGGTCTTACCTGCACACTAGACCAGTTGTCCCCAAACTGTGACATAATGTGTCGGCAGGTAGGGCGCGGAGAGGTAGGAGAACTCAGTTGGGCTTTCAACTTATTCTTGAAAGTTTTAATAGTAGAATGCACAAGGTGCAATTTCGAAATTGGTAGTCCATCAGCAGTTTTCCTCTTGTTATGTCAGTCATTGCAGACCTTGGAGAGCTATTTATGTCCAGTTGATCAACTAGCCATGTCAGCTAACGTTTCTAAGCCCAATGATTTTGTTTTAATGTTTGAGTCAGTCAGATATCACATGCACACATAAGAAATGGCAAAATGTGTAGAATTGTAGGAAATGAGCTTCCAAACGTCAAAATGTTCTCTCCACTCGTGGCAAGATGTGTAGAATCGCAGGAAATAAGCTTTAAACCTGCAAAAAACATTATCCTCCAACAAGAGGAGTGTGAACAGTTTGTTTTTGACATGGACAGTGCTTGTGCCCTTAGAGGAAATAGTGAAAATGTTTGGGAAGCACTGCACTAGACACAATTTACCATGCTGCTCTAAGATTTGTAACCAACACAAGACGTCACTGTAACTTCTATCAGTTAGCCATCCTTAACTATAAGGCAGACTCTCTGGTACATGTCTAAAATTGTCAATGACTCTAACCACACAAGTCATAGACTGTTCTCTCTGAGCCCCTTATGTTAATTCTTATTTACTATAATGTTTTGCACTGACTCTTTTGCACAGGCTCGATGTACACTCACTGGACTTTAACCACACACTCACACATACTACACTGGCACTCCAACACACACACACACACACACACACACACACACACACACACACACACACACACACACACACACACACACACACACACACACACACACACACACACACACACACACACACACACACACACACACACACACACACACACACACACACACACACACACACACACACACACACACACACACACATAGTGGTCAAGCTTTATACTTGGTGTGACCTTGTAGTTCCGCCCCTTGCAGCTCCTGGAGCCTCCCCTGGTCCATCCTAGTGTCTGGCTCTGACAGAGGAGAGGGAATTTCCCACACAGGATCACATTTTGTTCTCGAAAGCAGAGCCCAGCCCCCTTTATCCCATTTTACCGTCAATGAGCAGTAGCTGTCCGTAAACTCCACATTGCATCATACCTCCTGCAGGCCAATAGCCCTCCTAAAAACTCCTCTGGTAGAGCAATATAAATAATGCACTCCCATGTTTTGCTTGAGTTTAAACATGACATATGTCCACTGTGTTCAAAATGGTAAGATATCTCCTCAGATCTATGAATCACCTGTGCTGTTCATTTTGAGGGAGATCTACAGGTGTAGGATCTTAATTTTATCACTCTTTTGTAACTTAAAATTTCCCTGTGCAGTAGGAAATGCAGATGAGCTTGCTGATTTACATAAATTCACTAAAACCCTGCACTAACACACAGTTATTTTAACATTACGATACTTTTCATGTAGCCTTCATGTAGCCTTTTGTCCAGCTAATAATCTAACCACCGATCAAGCAACATTATGAATTAAACATTAAAATCCTGTTATTTTGCTACTGGACAAATGAAGATCTACACCTGTAATTTGAGAAATTATTGTCATTATTGTACTTTCTATTTGTGGTCAACATGAGACATCCCTCAAAATACTCTTCCCTGAAGACACTTGAAACAGTGATATTTGAACATATATGTGATTTCTTGTACACTGTAGCATTTCAACATAATATCAATATAGAACAAAGTCGTTTGGGGAGGAAATTGAACATTGACCAGGATATTTACCAAGCTCACATCGCTTGAATCATTTCAAAATTGTGTGTACCCGTGTGTACTTTTTGGGTCAGGGAAATTAAATTGCTCTGTCAACACAGTTGCATTATACAAATGTAATAACACATTTATATACATTTGGTGTTACTGTTCTTTAAATACATGCGTCCAGTATGTACAATAGAGTATGTGTTAAAAGGGTCGGGTCTTATTTAGCAGTTTTATCACTCCTAATCTATTAGTTAGTGGTACTTGCAATGATGTATATAAACCCTGGATTGCTGATGCTATGTATTGGCCAATTAGAGACTTTGAGGTCAACGGTCAGTCATATTGACTCTCCCCAGAAGAAAAAGTCCTCCATAGGAATTAATGTAATTCTACAGTAAGTATTTTTATTGTTGTAGTGGGGACAATAACATAGAACTTTAAAAAGAAATGTATACTTTAAGGAAAATGTTTTAATAAATGTTTTTATTTTTATGTTTAGCTCACATAATGTAATTTAAATGTCACGTCATGGCCATAGAGAGGTGTTTATTCTCTATTTTGGTTAGGTCAGGGTGTGACTAGGGTAGGGATTTTAGTTTCCTTATTTCTATGTTAGTGTGGTTCCCAATCAGAGGCAGCTGTCTATCGTTGTCTCTGATTGGGGATCATATATAAATTGTCATTTTCTGTTTGGGTTCGTTTTCACCTTTTGTCATTTTGTTTGAGTGTATTTAGAACATTAAATCATGAACACTTTCCATGCTGCGCTTTGGTCTCATTCCGACGACAGCCGTTGCAGAACATCCCACCACCACAGGACCAAGCAGCGTGGCCAAGAGGAGCAGGGATCCTGGGCCCGGGAGAAAAGGGAGGGGAGGACATCCTGGACCTGGGAGGAGGTAATGGCAGGGGACAAGACCCTGCCATGGAAGCAGGCGGAGGTAGCGAGAGAGGAACAGCGATGCTACGAGGAGTTGAGACAACAACGGAAGCCCGAGGGGCAGCTCCCAAAAAATGTTTGGGGGAGGGCACATGGGGATATTGGCAGAGTCAGGGTTTAGACCTCAGGCACATTGTTATGCGGTGATGCGCACAGTGTCTCCAGTGCGCATTCACAGCCCGGTGCGCTCTGTTCCAGCTTCTCGCAGTTGCCTTGCTAGAGTGGGCATTCAGCCAGGACCGATTGTGCCGGCTCAGCGCGCCAGCTCTACGCATGGTATCGCCAGTTCACCAGCACAACCTAGTGCGACCTGTTCCAGCTCCCCACACTTGCCGGGCTACAGGGGGTATTCAGCCAGGACGAGTTGTGCCAGCTCTACGCTCCAGACCTCCAGTGCGCATCCACGGCCCAGTATATCCTGCGCTGGCTCTACGCACTATGCCTCCAGTTTGCCTTCATAACCCAGTGCGTCCTGTGCCAGCTCTCCACACTCACCGAGCTAAAGTGGGTATCCAGCCAGGACGCGTTGTGGCAGCTCCACGTACCAGGCTTCCAGTACGTCTCCTCAGAGACCTGAGACCTGTTCCGGCTCCACGTACGAAGCCTCCAGTGATGATCCATGGCCCGAAGCCTCCAGTGATGATCCATGGCCCGACGCCTTCAGCGACGGTCCCCGGTCCGGAGCCTCCGGCAATGATCGGTGGTCTGGTTCCTCCGGCGATGATCTGCGACCCGGTTCCTCCAGTGAAGGTTCATGCACCAGGGCCGCCACCAAAGTGGAGGGATCTGCGGGCGGAGGGGGGGGGTCTGTCCGGCACTGGAGCCGTCTGTCACGCCTTGGTCATTGTATTTTGTGTTTTTTGTTATATGTTTGGGTAGGCCAGGGTGTGACATGGTCCTTCTGTAGCTCAGTTGGTAGAGCATGGCGCTTGTAACGCCAGGGTAGTGGGTTCGATCCCCGGGACCACCCATACGTAGAATGTATGCACACATGACTGTAAGTCGCTTTGGATAAAAGCGTCTGCTAAATGGCATATATTATTATTATTATTACATGGGTTTTTATGTTGTGTTTCGTATTGGGGTTTGTATTATTTGGGATCGCGGCTGATTAGGGGTGTGGTATAGGCTTGGCTGCCTGAGGCGATTCTCAATTAGAGTCAGGTGCTTATCGTTGTCTCTGAGTCAGGAGTCAGACCTGAGCCTACTCTCCCTGTTAATTATGAGGAGCAGCAATATAAGGACTTCTGGTCTTGGGAGATGATATTAGACGGAAAAGGACCCTGGGCGCAGCCGGGAGAATATCGCCGTCCCAAGGAAGAAATAGATGCGGCTAAAGCGGAGAGGCACTGGTATGAGGAGGCAGCACGGCGACGCGGTTGGAAGCCGGAAAAGCAGCCCAAAAAAATTATTGGGGGGGGGGGCTAGAAGGGAGAATAGTTATGCCAGGTAGGAGACCTGCGCAAACTCCCTGTGCTCACTGTTGGGCTAGAGAGACCGGGCAGGCACCGTGTTATGCTATGGAGCGCACAGTGTTTCCAGTGCGGGTGCAGAGCCAGGTGCGGCACATACCAACCCTTCCTATTGGCCGGGCTAGAGTGGGCATCGAGCCAGGTAAGCTTGGGCAGGCTCGGTGCTCAAGAGCTCCAGTGCGCCTGCACGGTCCGGTCTATCCAGAGCCACCTCTACACACCAGTCCTCCGGTAGCAGCTCCCCGCACCAGGCTTCCTGTGCGTGTCCTCGATCCAGTCCCACCAGTTCCAGCACCACGCACCAGGCCTCCAGTATGCCTCGCCTGTTCAGCGCAGCCAGCACTTTTCTCCTCTCCTGCGCTGTCGGAGTCTCCCGCCTGTTTAGCACAGCCAGAGCCTTTCTCCTCTCCTGCGCTGCCGGAGTCTCCAGTCTGCCCAGCGCCGTCAGTGCTCCCAGTCGGCCCAGCGCGGCCAGTGCTCCCAGTCTGCCCAGCGCGGCCAGTGCTCCCAGTCTGCCCAGCGCCGCCAGTGCTCCCAGTCTGCCCAGCGCCTCCAGTGGGTGGATTATCCCAGGACGCGAAGGGGAGGAAATAGGACATTTATGGAGTGGGGTCCACGTCCCGAGCCAGAACCGCCACCATGGACAGACGCCCACCCGGACCCTCCCATGCTCTTGAGGTGCATCCGGGAGTCCGCACCTTAGGGGGGGGACAAACGGAACGTGAAACCTATTTACAGCCTATCTGGTGAAACAACACAGAGACAGGAACAATCACCCACGAAATACAAAGCGAAACTCAGGCTACCTAAATACGGTTCCCAATCAGAGACAACGAGAATCACCTGACTCTGATTGAGAATCGCCTCAGGCAGCCAAGCCTATACAACACCCCTAATCAGCCGCGATCCCAAATACTACAAACCCCAATACGAAACACAACATATAAACCCATGTCACACCCTGGCCTAACCAAACATATAACAAAAACACAAAATACAATGACCAAGGCGTGACAGAACGGTTGTGCTCGTGGTTACTGAAGGGAACTACAACGAATGGATTCGGTTGAGTTAGTCATCCTGATGAGCCTTTCCCAGCTAGCTAATTTATGCTGGCTCTCTGTCTGGCAACAACAGCAGTCGTGTCTTTGGCTATGCTGGATTAAGTGATATGACATGCTATTCTATAAAATCATTTCTCCGTAATTAATATCACCTGATTGAGATAATCATGTAAATGTAATTCATTAGAGAGTCGGGCACCACAAAATAATATTTATAGAGCTTTTATCTTCCGAATAAACTCTTAAAGACCTAGTAATATTTTACATCAATAGCAGTCAATATTAATCATCATCGTAACTCAGTCTCATCTGAAAGTTGTAAATTCTTGGTTATCTGCACGACCCCTGGCTAACAATTTGAATCAGCAATACAAAATTGGGTTTATTTATTTATTAAATACCTAACTAATCACACATAATTACACATAATTAAATCATAACTTGATTACTAATTACATCATAAAGGAAAACGTCCCTAGCGGGCAGAACAGATATGACAGCTTGTTACACAAAAGAAAAGGGGCTGGGTTTGAGTGAAAGAGCGGGAAGACTGGGGAACAAAGGGAAGAAGCTGTGCTATCGTAAATACAGTATCTTATGCATTCTAAATTACCGGCCATTTGGAAAAGGAAAATGCAATAAATATTTACTCTGAGCTGCGCTTCGGTAGGTTGGTGGTAGATGGAAAGCCGTGTTGCCCAACTTAGTCCTTTGAAGAATGTCTCTGGTTGTCAATTGGATACGTTGTAGTAACGTCTTTGGGTGATAGACGGGATACTCTTGTCTGTTCCTTCCTAACCCTCGTTTGCATCTGCTGTTGCTAACTCAATGGCTAGGAGGTATCACTTCTGTAGTGAATAAGAGTTCAAAGTTCATACCATTTGCAACCAAAGCTCACGCTGATGTTGGCTTCGTTCTGTAGTTATTATCTGAACCATTCTGACATAGGACCGTCGTCCTCAAGTTCTCGGAACAGGAGTTTATATTGCAGTCAAGGGCTTAAATAGGAAGGGAGAGAATCTGTGTCTGCACCACATGCACATACTACTGGTGTCCCCCAGGGCTCGGTTTTAGGCCCTTTTCTCTTTTCTCTAAACACCAAGTCACTTTTCTCCATCACATCCAAACATGGTCTCTCCTATAATTGCTATGCGGATGACACTCATCTATCTTTATCATTCCGCTCTTCTGACACCCAGGTGGAAACATTTCTGTGTGCCTATCAGATATTTCAGGTTGGATGTCGGCCCACCATCTCAAGCTCTACCTTGACAAGAGGAAACTGCTTTTCCTCCCGGGGAAGGCCTGCTGGCTCCAAGACCTCGCCATCACGGTCGACAACTCCCCCTCCCAAAGTGCAAACATACCTTGGCGTGACCCTGGATAACACCCTGTCATTCTCTGCAAACATCAAAGCAGTGACTCACTCCTGCAGTTTCATGCTCTACAACGTCTGTAGAGTACGACCTTTCCTCACACAGGAAGCAGTGCAGGTCCTAATCCAGGCAATAGTCATATCCCGTCTAGATTACTGCAATTCTCTGTTGGCTAGCAGCTATTCCCTGCTTGTGCTATCAAACCGTTACAACTTATCCAGAATGCTGCAGCCCGTCTAGTGTTCAACCTTCCCAAGTTCTCCCATGTCACCCCACTCCTCTGTACACTCCACTGGATTCCAGTCGAAGCTCGCATCCACTACAAGACCATGGTGCTTGACTACGAAGCAGCAAGGGGAACTGCCCCTCGCTATCTTCAGACTATGCTCAAACCCTATATCCCAACCCGATGTTCTGCCACCTGTTCTGACCCCTACTGGAGGGCAGCTCCCGCTCAGCCCAGTCAAAGCTGTTCTCTGTCCTGGCACCTCAATGGTGGAATCAGCTTCCACCTGATGCTAGGACAACAGTGCATTTTCCCGAAAATGTCTGAAACCCTACGTCTTCAAAGAGTAACATAAATAAGATATCTTTCTTATCCAACCCCCAAAAAACTTGCACCTGACTTTTCCTACTAGCACTGACTTTGCTAACAAATTCTTTATTGAGGAAAAATGTACTTACTATGACTGTGATATGTGGTTGTCTCTCCTAGCTATTTTAAGATTAATGTACTAACTGTAAGTCTTCCGGGATAAGAGCGTCTGCTAAATGACTAAAATGTAAATGTAATTGTAGTTAACATGGCCAATTTGTAGGATAGCAGCCTACACAAGAAATAACTTGTAATACTGGTAGCAGTAACCATCTGGATGTTACCGTAACAGTGCTGTAAAGTACTTAAGTCGTTTTTTTGGAATTGTACTTTATTTTACTACTGATATTTTTTTTGAACTTTTACTCCTGTACATTCCTAAAGAAAATACGCACTTTTTACTCACATACATTTTCCCTGTCTGCAATAAGTGTATACAGTATACTTATAATGGTGTGTAAAGACTGTATGGGCAGTATATGAATAGAAAAGGTGTGTACAATCTTTCCATATCCCAGTCTGTTGTCAAGATGTCCACCATTGTTCTTGTACCCAATAAAGCTTTCTCTAGACTGTAGAGAAAAAAGAGGAAATTCAAGAAGGTGCTATGAAATTAATGTAAAAACATAATTTTCTTCGCCCTATGTCATTATAAATCACATATACTTTTTTTACATTGTCCATTGTGTATTTCCGTTTGCAGAATATTGAGGTCAAGCCTGGAATAAAATAAAAAGGGCTACCTATAATTAACTTGTACAAATATTTAGCTTCTATGTGGTAAATGGCACCTGTGTATATACAGTTGAAGTCGGAAGTTTACATACTGTACATCATAGCCAAATACATTTAAACTCAGTTTTTCATTTAACATGTAATCCTTTATTTTATTTAAGAATGTGAAATGTTAGGATAATAGTTGTTTGCGCTGTTCTGTAGTACACAGCAATGTACGAAATCTTCAGTTTCTTGGCAATTTCTCGCATGGAATAGCCTTCATTTCTCAGAACAAGTATAGACTGATGAGTTTCAGAAGAAAGTCTTCTGTTTCTGTCCGTTTTGAGCCTGTAATCGAACCAACAAATGCTAATGCTCCAGATACTCAACTAGTCTAAAGAAGGCCAGTTTTATTGCTTCTTTAATCAGAACAACAGTTTTCAGCTTTGCTAACATAATGGCAAAAGGGTTTTAAAATGATAAACTTGAATTAGCTAACATAACGTGCCATTGGAACACTGGAGTGATGGTTGCTGATAATGGGCCTCTGTACGCCTATGTACATAGATATTCCATAAAAAATCTGCCGTTTCCAGCTACAATAGTCATTTACAACATTAGCAATGTCTACTCTGTATTTCTGATCAATTTGATGTTATTTTAATAGCCACGACCCATCTTCAATGCTCTTCCTGAGGGAAGGAGGTTGTTGGCCAAGATCTCGCGATACATGGCCCCATCCATCCTCCCCTCAATACGGTGCAGTCGTCCTGTCCCCTTTGCAGAAAATCATCCCCAAAGAATGATGTTTCCACCTCCATGCTTCACGGTTGGGATGGCGTTCTTAGGGTTGTACTCATCCTTCTTCTTCCTCCAAACACGGCAAGTGGAGTTTAGGCCAAAAAGCTCTATTTTTGTCTCATCAGACCACATGACCTTCTCCCATTCTTCCTCTGGATCATCCAGATGGTCATTGGCAAACTTCAGACGGGCCTGGACATGCGCTGGCTTGAGCAGGGGGACCTTGCGTGCGCTGCAGGATATTAATCCATGATGGCGTAGTGTGTTACTAATGGATTTCTTTGAGACTGTGGTCCCAGCTCTCTTCAGGTCATTGACCAGGTCCTGCCATGTAGTTATGGGCTGACCCCTCACCTTCCTCATGATCATTGATGCCCCAAGAGGTGAGATCTTGCATGGAGCGCCAGACCGAGGGTGAATGACCGCCATCTTGACGGTCATCTTCTTCCATTTTTTAATAATTGCGCAGTTGTTGGCTTCTCACCAAGCTGCTTGCCTATTGTCCTGTAGCCCATCCCAGCCTTGTGCAGGTCTATAATTTTAACCCTGATGTCCTTACACAGCTCTCTGGGCTTGACCATTGTGGAGAGGTTGGAGTCTGTTTGATTGAGTGTGTGGACAGGTGTCTTTTGTACAGGTAACGAGTTCAAACAGGTGCAGTTAATACAGGAAATGAGTGGAGAACGGGAGGGCTTCTTAAAGAAGAACTAACAGGTCTGTAAGAGCCGGAATTCTTACTGGTTGGTAGGTGAACAAATACTTATGTCATGCAATAAAATGCAAATTAATTACTTAAAAATCATACAATGTGATTTTCTGGATTTTTGTTTTAGATTCCGTCTCTCACAATTGAAGTGTCCCTATGATAAAAATTACAGACCGCTACATGCTTTCTAAGTAGGAAAACCTGTATAATCGGCAGTGTATCAAATACTTGTTCTCCCCACTGTACACACGTAACATATAAAGATTTTAAAAATACATTAAAAAGAAACAGAAGGCATTTGAACCCAGTCTGACACAAAGAGAAGATTAATATGGGAGACAAGCCTATACACAATCACAGTTGAAATCGGAAGTTTACATCCACTTAGGTTGGCGTCATTAAAACTCATTTTTCAAACACCCCACAAATTTCTCGTTAAAAAAATGTAATTTTGGCAAGTCGGTTAGGACATCTACTTTGTGCATGACACAATACATTTTTCCAACAATTGTTTACAGACAGATTATTAAACTTATAATTCACTGTATGACAATTCCAGTGGGTCAGACGTTTACGTACACTAAGTTGACAATGCCTTTAAACAGCTTGGAAAATTCCAGAAAATTATGTCATGGCTTTAGAAGCTTCTGATAGGCTAATTGATATAATTTGAGTCAATCATTGGTTTATTTCCTTGTGGATGTATTTCAAGGCCCACCTTCAAACTCAGGTCCTCTTTGCTTGACATCATGGGAAAATCAAAAGAAATCAACCAAGACCTCAGGAAAATCAATAGCAGACCTCCACAAGTCTGGTTCATCCTTGGGAGAAATTCCCATACTCCTGAAGGTACCACGTTCATCTGTACAAACAATAGTACACAAGTATAAACACCATGGGACCACACAGCCGCCATACCACTCAGGAAGGAGACACGTTCTGTCTCCTAGAGATGAACGTACTTTGGTGCGAAAAATGCAAATCAATCCCAGAACAGCAGCAAAGGACCTTGTGAAGATGGAGGAAACAGGTACAAAAGTATCTATATCCACAGTAAAAGTAGTCCTATATCGACATAACCTGATAGGCCGCTCAGCAAGGAAGAAGCCACTGCTCCAAAACCGCTCCAAAACCATGAACATAGTTATGTTTGGAGGAAAAAAGGGGGGGATTGCAAGCCGAATAACACCATCCCAACCGTGAAGCACGGGGGTGGCAGCATCATGATGTGAGGGTGTTTCGCTGCAGGAGGGACTGGTGCACTTCATAAAAATAGATGGCATCATGAGGAAGCTAAATTATGTGGATATATTGAAGCAACATCTCAAGACAGTTTGGTTGCAAAGGGGTCTTCCAAATGGACAATGACCCCAAGCATACTTCAAAAGTTGTGGCAAAATGGCTTAAGGACAACAAAGTCAAGCTATTTGAGTGGCCATCACAAAGTCCTGACCTCAATCCTATAGAAAATGTGTGGGCAGAACTGAAAAAGTGTGTGCGTGCAAAGAGGCCTACAAACCTGACTCAGTTACACCAGCTCTGTCGGGAGGAATGGGCCAAAATTCACCCAACTTATTGTGGGAAGCTTGTGGAAGGCTACCCGAAACGTTTGACCCAAGTTTAACAATTTGAAGGCAATGCTACCAAATACTAATTGAGTGTATGTAAACTTCTGACCCACTGAGAATGTGATGGAAGAAATAGAAGCTGAAATAAATCATTCTTTCTACAATTATTCTGACATTTTAAATACTTAAAATAAAGTGGTGATCCTAACTGACAAAAGACAGGGAATTTTGACTAGGATTAAATGTCAGGAATTGTGAAAACCTGAGTTTAAATGTATTTGGCTAAGGTGTATGTAAACCTCTGACTTGAACTGTATGTATGTATGTGTAACGGTGTTCGTTTGTTGAAGGAGAGTCGGACCAAAATGCAGCGTGGTGGTTACTCATGATCTTTAATGAAGAAATAGACGATACATGAAATAACTAATATAAATACAAAAACAACAAACGGAACGTGAAAACCTATACAGCCTGTCTTGTGAACAACAACACAGAGACAGGAACAATCACCCACGAAATACACAGTGAAACCCTGGCTACCTAAATATGGTTCCCAATCAGAGACAACGAGAATCACCTGACTCTGATTGAGAACCGCCTCAGGCAGCCAAACCCATGCTACACCCCTACTCAGCCGCAATCCCAATGCCTACAAAACCCCAATACGAAACACAACATAATAAACCCATTTTCACACCCTGGCCTGACCAAATATATAACGAAAACACAAAATACTATGACCAAGGCGTGACAGTATGTATATTCTTTTACTGCTCTAGGAATATAATTATTGTTTGGATAACCTTATTTCCTATTATGTGTAGATTTTTACCTTAAATCTTTTTGACTCTTTATGCGATGCGCAATGCAGAGAACACTGGAAGAATAATTCTCATTTAATTACCACAGTGAATTATTGTGATGTTTGTTTATGTGCCAAGGGATGGGTTGCTAATTGGTGATTTGACACAATTTTAATGCATTCATTCATATAATGAATCATTAGATTGTTCTCTACAATATTAGAATCTTAATATACTTGTATTTGACAGTGTTGATAAAATAAGAATGTTAATTTGCTGTGACCATTGTACCTTTTTCCATATTTGACGTTGGGAGTTGGTATCATTTTGGGGTGTTTCCGTGGATTGGAACAATCACAATCAATGTGATACCCTAGTCATTTTCATCTCCAGATCCTTGGCTTTCATTGGCTATATTGCTGATCAATCTACATGAGAGGGGCTGTTAAAACATTGCAGAGGGAGGATATTGAACTTAGCTTTGTCAATAAATATATACTTAGTCCCTATTTTGTTTAGTTTTCATTTAGAAAAAGACTGTTTTCACTCACGAACCTGCAGCCACTAGCTTGTCAGTTGACGTTTGAAGTTATCACCATTCTGCCCCACAGAGTTCTATTGAGCAGTGACCACTTTTTGATCATGCCCATAATGACATTCCATTGACTTTAAACATGCTAAATTCTCAGAGTAAACCATTGGTAACTTTTGAAGCATATATGGTAGAGACATGGGGCTGAACTATTGTTTTTCTGACTCAATTCTCTACTGAATTTACATATTTGCAGAAACCATGAATATATTAATAATTTAATGGGTGAACAATTACTCTGATAAAAACTGAAAGATTCTGACCACTCCAAATCCCAACTCCCAACTTCAGTAGACAAGTTTTGATCCACGAGCATAAACTAGCTGGCTGTGAAAGGTTCATCAGGACAACTGACCGAACCAAATCCGTTCATCTCCTCTCGACTCTCAACTGCGCGACATACGTCATCAATTTGGGCTAGACTTGTCCGTATAGCGTCTCCCTAGTACATCACAGAGTTTCTTAACCCAGAGGCACAACATCGTAAAACTTCCGGGAACACTTAAGAAACAGACCAAACAGATCAGGCCAGAGTTTGGAGCTTGAGAAGTCTGTATCCACTGGCACCTATAGCTCTCTACTAGTGCCCATTATTTATGGTCCTCCTGGATCAGCCTTTAGTATTTTTCCTTCTCTGTGTGTGTGTGTTTTTGTGTGTGTGTGTGTGTGTGTGTGTGTGTGTGTGTGTGTGTGTGTGTGTGTGTGTGTGTGTGTGTGTGTGTGTGTGTGTGTGTGTGTGTGTGTGTGTGTGTGTGTGTGTGTGTGTGTGTGTGTGTGTGTGTGTGTGTGTGTGTGTGTGTGTGTGTGTGTGTGTGTGTGTGTGTGTGTGTGTGTGTGTGTGTGTGTGTGTGTGTGTGTGTGTTGGAGTGCCAGTGTAGTATGTGTGTGGTTAGAGTCCAGTGAGTGTACATCAAGGGTGTATGTAGAGTATGTCAATGTTTAACTACTAATTCAGGGGTGAAAGGTTCAAACATCTCTACACAGTGCAAAGTCATGCAGGATATTCAGTTAGATTGAGAGGCAGATTGTCACGGTATCAGATCATTTTTGATAACAAACTGTTGACAACTACAGACCAAATAACTCATTTGTATTTTACACATGCCAATCAGTTACAAACCTAGCTAGGCCTTAACCTAAATAAAAATGACAGTAATGTGAGAGACGTGATCCCTGGATATCCGGACCATGGGGCTTAGTAGGGGAATTCAGACCTGCTGAGATACCGTAAGAGGCCAGAGGATGATCTGGCTTGGAGTGAACCCAGATTTCAACATCTTTACTTCTCCTATTTTACTGTGGACGACTACAGAGGCACCACTGACGTGCAGTAGCAAGGATTTGTGGTCACTGCAGAGCAAATTTTAAGGGTGAAGTGTGAAGGTCTTGTGAAACAGTAGGCCATCCTGCTCTTGCACAAGGAAACACTGGTCGGTGACAAAGAAACCTAATGTAAGTGTCAATTAGTTGACTTATGATTAGTGTCCTACTGTAATTTGTATGTAGAGGTCAGAGATGCTTGGCAAGCCATGTCCCTATACCAACCAGAATACAATTTCAAGTACAATTAAATTAAATGTATCACTTTCTCAAACAGTGATGTTACACATACAGTATTACAGTTCATAGGTCTGTGTGCAAACAAATAGAAACAACTGAACAATGAGATTGGTGTTGCAAGTGAACCCGACATTGGCAATATGCAGGCAGGCAGGGGCAGAAAAAACTGCCACCACCTCACGTGATGGAAATTAACCACTATTGTGGCGTCAGACACACAATGAGCCCACATGCAACGAGATATGGCATCTTTTCCTTCCTGAACAGATAGAGAACACGTTAAAAAGACTGTGCCTCTTATCAGTACTTATATTGTTATAGGTGAATGAATGTGTGCCTTAAATATACAGACAATTATATTTGATCTGTGAATTGAGTTTCTATAACACAAATCACATTTTATCAGACAAAGAAAAGCTTAGGGTCTTGAACACCTGTCTGTAACTCATTAGTGAAAATATTGACCATATTTTTTTAACGTTAAATCCTTAATTATGTTGTTGAACTATAAAGTTTAAGCATTTATCAAGTCATTGCTCTGTTCCTCAATGTACTCCTTGAAAACTTCCTAGATTACCAGGTACTGAAAGGGAAGGTCCAGTTTCCTTTTGACAGGATCTTCAAGTTCTTTAAATCCAGTCTGAAATTGTTGATACCCTTTTGATCAAGATGAGCAATAATGACTGTATACAATAAATCATACACATACTGAGCTATATTGTATGTTCAAAATAATTGGGAAATGATATTTTTTATACTAGTACAATTAATACGATATTGTTTAGTAAATAATATTTTTGAGTCACTTTTATTGTAAATAAGAAAATATTTTGTTTCAATACACTTCTGCATTAATAATGTGGATGCTACCATGATTACAGATAATCCTGAATGAATCGTGAATAATGATGAGTGAGAAAGATCATACCCCTAAGACATGCTAACCTACCTTGTTATTTGTAATGGTGAGAGGTTAGCATGTCTTGGTGGTATGATCTTTGAACCTCTGTAAATTTCTCACTCATCAATATTCACGATTCATTTAGGATTATCTATAATCATGGTAGCATCCACATTAATGTAGAAGTGTTTAAAAACACATTATATTAATATTTATAATAAAAGTGTCTCCAAGATATCACAATACATTATTTACCATTAATTTCTATTGGGCACAAAATTTACATTTACATTTAAGTCATTTAGCAGACGCTCTTATCCAGAGCGACTTACAAATTGGTGCATTCACCTTATGACATCCAGTGGAACAGCCACTTTACAATAGTGCATCTAAAATCTTTTAAGGGGGGGGGGGGGGTGAGAAGGATTACTTTATCCTATCCTAGGTATTCCTTAAAGAGGTGGGGTTTCAGGTGTCTCCGGAAGGTGGTGATTGACTCCTCTGTCCTGGCGTCGTGAGGGAGTTTGTTCCACCATTGGGGGGGCCAGAGCAGCGAACAGTTTTGACTGGGCTGAGCGGGAACTGTACTTCCTCAGTGGTAGGGAGGCGAGCAGGCCAGAGGTGGATGAACGCAGTGCCCTTGTTTGGGTGTAGGGCCTGATCAGAGCCTGGAGGTACTGAGGTGCCGTTCCCCTCACAGCTCCGTAGGCAAGCACCAAAATAATCTGAAACACAACCAAAACGACCTACAAATGCATCCAACAAGTTTGACGTAGTCATTGCGAGCTAGGAATACGGCACCAAATACAAAACTTGAACGACTTTATATGTATGAATCTTTAGGGGTGTCAGTAATTTTGACCCCTATCTTTTTAAGAAAAAATGCATTTACTCGTAATACAAAATATCTTTCTCTGAGAAATTGTATTAGTATACAATAATATAATTTTGCCATTGTTTGAGCATAATATATAGCTTAGTATTTTAATTATTTATTTTATACACTCATTTTTGATTATCTTTATCAAGGGTGTCAATCATTTCAGGAACCCGCTGTATAACAGAAGCAAAATATCTAATAAATGTCTTATTGTCAGTCTTATCGTCACAGTCTTCTTGTCAGAGTCTTTTTGTCACTTTGCTTTGCATACAGGAAAAAAACAAGTGTTCAACATCAGGAGGTTTGTATTTTTAGCAATTGGCAATGATTAACAGGTTTCTAACTATTTTCCATCATTGTTGCCTACTGTTCCAGATGAGTTGTGGATAGTTACGCAATAAGAGCCTTTCATTGTCACCTACACAATGTCTGACGCTCATCCACGTACAGGTGAGCTGGCACAGACAGGCTACCCAACAGGAAATGGGGTGTGTTGACACATTGTTTGAATGGATGAACACTCCACCCACATCAACCAAAATGTGACAAACCTCACGTTTGCTTTAACCTTTCAAATGATTTCTATGATTAGGTGTAGCCACAACCATGTATTTACTTAAGTGATAATGCTAGAGGAGCCGGTGTTTAGAGAAGGTATTGGGACGGTGTTATTAGGCCCGAGACGAATTAGAGGGCCGGAAAACCGTGCCAATATATCCTCCAAACACCTGCTTCGAGGGCATTATCATTTTATACAAAATAATATTTTTTTCTTAACTGACTTGCCTATTTGAATAAAGGTGAAATTAATATGAAAATAAAATGTTAAATATTCAAATAATGATTGACATATTTTCAGTAAAAACACTAATTTGATGAATTTTTGATGAATTAATTCCACAAGATATAGTCCCGACACAAATCTAGGGTTGCTACCCAAGTCGACTGGTCGTTCGTTCTATTGGTTCGGTTGCTAGAGACGTGACCCAGTTGTTCAGTCTTTGTGTTCTGTATCTATAGACGCGACCCAGTCATTAATTCTAAATGTTCCATTGTCATACTGACCGGCAACATTCTTATCCCTTGCAGCCAGAATAACAGCAAAGTAGCTGCATTTGCGTTTATATAAGATGTTTTCTCTAGTGACATTTATTTGGATACATCTGTAAAAATGAGCTAATAGGCATAGAGAATGTGCTTACTCATCCGGACAATGTTGTTCAGAGGAGCTAGCCAACAACACAGCTAACACTATCACTTCAAACTGAAGCTGGAAAGACTGCAAACTAGCTGCACCTTTTTTCAATTGACATTTCTTTGTATATATCCATAAAAATGATGCTTCATGATATCTACTGGCTGAGAAACGCTGCCTGCCTGCCTGTCTGTCTCATCCCGACTCCCAACATGTTCACTACTATGGGACAGTTGGAGATCGAATTTGAATATTGAAACAATGTTGCAAATGTTGGAGAGACACAACAAGGTTAATACAAATCTCCACTGTTGAAAGCAAAATGTTAGTCTAAAAGAAATGTGAAATAATGTCTAGATGCTTTTTATAGTGGAGATCAAGTTTATAAAGTGCCTGGCTTGGCTGATGAGACAGTGGATTGCGCAGTCAGATGGAAGAGAGTAAATAAGCATTTTTAACATCATAGATTTAAGATTTAGCAGGTGGTAACTTGTGGAATAGACACCGGCTGGAATGCGGTTTTAACCAATCAGCATTAAGGATTAGACCCACCCATTGTATAATTAAGCAATAAGGCCCGAGGGGGTGTGGTATATGGCCAACATACCACGGCTAAGGGTTGTTCTTAAGCACAACGCAACGCGAAGTGCCTGGACACAGCCCTTAGCCGTGGTATATTGGCCATATATCACAAACCCCCGAGGTGTCTTATTGCTATTATAAACTGTTTACCAATGTAATTAGAGCAGTAAAAATAACTGTTTTGTCATACCCACGGTATATGATCTGATATTGCACAGCTGTCAGCCAATCAGCATTCAGGGCTAGAACAACCCAGTTTATACATTTCAACATTATATGGCAGCCATGTTAGCTCCCCATTAACATTACATGGGGATTTTTTTTTAAAATACTTTCAAACTGAATGTCTACAATTAGCATTATGATGCATTTACATGACACTACAACATTCTATGGCAGCCATATTAGCTCCCCATTAACATTATATGGGCAATATTTAAACTCCCGAGTGGCGCAGCGGTGTAAGGCACTACATCAATCAATCAATCAATCAAATGTATTTATAAAGCCTTTTTTTACATCAGCCGATGTCAAAGTGCTATACAGAAACCAAGCCTAAAAACTCAAACAGCAAGCAATGCATGCAGATGTAGAAGGACGGTGGATAGGCCGCTCAACCAGATCCGTGCTAGAGGCATCACTACAGACCCTGGTTCGATTCCAGGCTGTATCACAACCGGATGTGATTGGGAGTCCCGTAGGGCAGCGAAGAATTGGCCCAGTGTCATCCGGGTTATATTTTATTGATTTATCCGTTATTTTACCAGGTAAGTTGACTGAGAACACATTCTCTTTTGCAGCAACGACCTGGGGATTAATTACATGGGAAAGGAGGGGGATGAATGAGCCAATTGTAAACTGGGGTTTATTCAGTGACCGTGATGGTTTGAGGGCCAGATTGGGAATTTAGCCAGGACACCGGACTTAACACCCCTACTCTTACGATAAGTGCCATGGGATCTTTAATGACCTCCGAGAGTCAGGACATCCGTTTAACGTCCCATCCGAAAGACGGCACCCTACAAAGGGCAGTGTCCCTAATCACTGCCCTGGGGGCATTGGGATATTTTTTTAGACCAGAGGAAAGAGTGCCTCCTACTGTCGCTCCAACACCACTTCCAGCAGCATCAGGTCTCTCATCCAGGGACTGCCCAGGACCAACCCTGCTCATCTTCAGAAGCAAGCCAGAAGTGGTATGCAGGGTGGTATGCTGCTGGGTTAGGGTTTGGCTGGAGTAGGCAGTCATTGTAAATAAGAATCAGTTCTTAACTGACTTTAAAAAATATATATATCCGAAACATACAATATACTTGCAGTGAAGCCGCTCCACAACTACACCACACCAGTCATCCAACAGACTCCCATTCAGAGCGACACACAGAAGCATCCAGGGTTAACTGACTTGCATAGTTAAATAAAGTTGACATTAAATTAAACAATGCTATGTAACTGAATGTATAGAATTAGAACAATATTAAACATTCTCAAAGTTGGCTTAACTCTCTAAATAGACTGAGTTTAAAAAACATTAAGAACAGCTTCCTAATACTGAGTCCTCCTTTTGCCCTCAGAACAGCCTCAATTCGATGGGGCATGCACTCTACAAGGTGTTAAAAGCGTTCCACAGGGATGCTGGCCCATGTTAACATTTGTGTCAAGTTGGCTGGATGTCCTTTGGATGGTGGACCATTCTTGATACACAAAGGAATATGTTGAACGTGAAAAATCCAGCAGTGTTGCAGTTCTTGACACCAACCGGTGCGCCTATCACCTACTGTCTCAAGGCTCATGGAAAGAGCAGGTGTTCTTAATGTTTTTTACACACAGTGTATATGTCTCTGGGTGTAGCTAATGATGATATATGTAAAAATGTATCATAGCTAAAAAAAAAACAGTACATTTGTATCAGTAAATACAGTATGTCATGTATTGGGCAAATAACTGGGGATATCTTCAAAAAAACATTGCACAACCACTGACAAATTGACAATTTCTTCTGCCCCTACCAAAGTATGTACAACTTTGCATATAATGATT
This sequence comes from Oncorhynchus gorbuscha, assembly GCF_021184085.1. NCBI lineage: Eukaryota > Metazoa > Chordata > Actinopteri > Salmoniformes > Salmonidae > Oncorhynchus > Oncorhynchus gorbuscha. Next base: position 87,382,045 of record NC_060175.1, on the reverse strand, counting down.
ACATGTACCAATATGAAAAACAATACAGTAGTGTCTAATGTTGTGGTGGAGGATGCCCAGGGAAGTCAGCTCAGTGAGGTTTGTTTACATTATCACCCTGTTGTCAACGTCATCAGTTGTTGCCATGTTCGATGAGCGCTGGGCCACAGGAAGGAAGCGGGAGAGGCAGAGCGTGTTGGGGGAAACACAAGCTCCAACGACTCAGGAGGACGTGTGTTTATACGCAGAGCAAACTGCTGTGACCTACATGACTGAACTGAGCCTCTTTACACCAAGCCAGACCGCATGTGACATCTCAGCCTTAGCAGGACTGAGAGTGACGGTGTGTCCACGCCATCAACACCCAGGGACAGGAACTAGTACTAATGCTCATGGGTTAGTGTCATAACAACCGTCATCAAGGAGACCAAACTCAGAAATTATGTTGTGGTGGTCGGGATAGCAATAAGCCAATAACACTATTATAGTGAAACATCCACTTTCTGAAGATCAGTCACACTTCCACGTTTATTAATGAAAAATGACAAGGACATAATGTTCTCAGATGGATAGATAATGAAAGTGAACTGATAATTTATTCAGTGAAGAACATTTGATGGAGGTATTATGAGACATGCAGCTGCCTGACCTGCATGCATGACTACCAGATACTACTGTGTACGTACCTTGACTAGACAAATGTGTCTGTTCTGATGACTCAAGCTCTCACAAGTCATTAAACATTTCTCGGATGGATTTGGTTTCTGGAATTTTCAGAACCCCACTTGGCTTCGAGAAAGTAAGCCACAGTATAAGAAATATCCTCCTTTTTTAGTCTCTCAGGGCTGGCAGGCTATTGGGAAGTTCCAGGTTAATGACTAAACCCAGGACACACATTTGAAAAGCCTGTAGGGCAGGGTTGACTCCCTTTCCGATAAGTACTGATAATGGAGTCACAGGTTCAGCAGAAGAGGCTAAGCAAAGAACCAATAGCTAGGTTATCCCTTTCATCCCATTTTGTCACAGTAAGTATGTATTATGAAGATTATGCCTACATTGACAAATGAAGTGACCTAGTAAAAGGCAAATAAATACTAATCAACATTCAGCAACATTTGTTCACAGCAGACACAGACCATGAATATATGCAAAAACTATAAAACTGTATTCTGGGGCTTTATTTATGAACTATTAGGTGGTCAATCACAGGATCAGAACGATACACTATCGCATAAACTGTGCTTCTTTTATCATAATCATCATCATTCTGAACAGCATCATCAGTACCACCATAAACCCCACTCTCTGAGGGTGACTCAGGGGGGGGGTTGATATGCAAAAAAACAGGTCCAGTTCACATGCATGTAAACTTGTTTCAGAGTACAGTTTCTTCTAAATAGAGCAGCTATGCCTTTAAGACCACTTCCTGTCTCTGGCCACACCTTGGTAGTACTTTTCCCAATGCCGATCAGTGCAGCCTGTTCCATCCTGTTCCTTGACGTCAGCAGAGCCGTGTGGTTTGGGAGTGCTGCTATTACTCACTGCTTAGTTGTATTCCTGTGATATGGCATAAGGTAGTGGTACAGTGTGGCAATGTTACTGCTGTCATGATAATGCGTATAATGTTACTTTACATGCGTACGTAGTACCATTTGTTTTCTAAGTAAGGGTACTCTGGACCTAATACAATATTGAAGCAGGGATGACCATTATATTTATTTCTGTGAATACTTTAAAAGTATTCTCCTCAGGAGGCTGAAAATATTTGTCATGGGCCCTTAGATCCTCATTTTTGTTTTTACAGCTGCACCTTTGAGAGCATCTTGACTGGTTGCATCACCACTTGGTTTGGCAATTGCTTAGCATCCGACCGCAAGGCGCTACAGAGGGTAGTGTGTATGGCTCAGTACATCACTGGGGCCGAGCTCCCTGCCATTGAGGACCTCTATGCCAGGAGGTGTCAGAGGAAGGACCTAAACATGTTCTAAAACTCCAGCCACCCAAGTCATAGACTGTTTTCTCTGCTACCGCATGGCAAGCGGTACTGATGCACCAAGTCTGGAACCAACAGGACGCTAAACAGCTTCTACCCCGGAGCTATAAGACTGCTAAATAGTCAGTTAAATAGTTAACCAAATAGCTACCCAGAATATCTGCAGTGATTATTTTTTGCACAAACCTTTTTGTGAAATCACATACATAGCTGCTACTGTTTATCTATCCTGTTGCCTAGTCACTTTATTCCTAGTTATATGTACAGTACATATCTACCTCAATTACTTCGTACCCCAACACATCGACTCGGAACTGATACCCCATGTATATAGCCAAGTTATCGTTACTCACTGTGTAGTTATTATTACGTGCTATTACTTCTCTATTTTCTTTCTCTCTGCATTGTTGGGAAGGGCCCGCAAGTAAGCATTTCCCGGTTAGCCTGTTGTTTATGAAGCACGTGACAAATAACCTTTGATTTGAAAAGCCAATTTAATTAAATCTACTAATTGTAGATGTATCCTTGTACAAATAAAATTGCTTTGCCAATATGTACCCAATATGGAGAAAGGGAAAAATAAAATAAAAACTAATTGACACAATGTTATCTGTTCAGAGTTCAGCCTGAGAATAAGATTCTGAACATGAGTCAGATCCATAACAGTGGTTCAAAAAAGGATACATATATGGATACAGACAGATAATTATTGATGAGTAGGTACAGAAAACAGGAAAGTATGGGTTATACTGTACACTATGTGTCCAGGTATGTGAGTCATAAAGTTGTATGATGACACAAAGAAACCTCTTGACTTGTATGCTTATGTTGAAACCTGAGCTGTTTGTGTGTTCTGAAGAGCCCCCTTGTGGCAACTTAAAAACACTGGTCTTGCACAGTATGCAATACAGACACCGCCTACCAAGTTCATCACGGTGAAATAATAGAGATAAAATTAGAACATTTGTCAATGAAAATGGAATATATTTTGTCAGGTCAGCTTTACATGTCAATTGTCAAGTTCTTTAATTCTGCATTGCTAGAAAATGACCCACAAGTAAGCGTTTCACTTTTAAAGTCAATTTACGCTTGATCTGAAAATGTAATCAGAGGCTTGGTATCACGGATGTGACGCAATCGCGGAGTCTGCAGATGCCAACTCAAACCCCATACTGCATTGCCGTGCGCTTCTCAAATTTCGTAACAATGCCGAGATCCCCATATAGCTCCGCAATGACATGATTGGTTGACAGTAGGTGAGGGCGGGAGGTCATGTATAAAATACAAAAAAACTAAATTTCTTGACTGACTTCTGTGGAGGCCGCACCGGCACCTCAGTAAGTGATGTACGGCCACTGCAGACAGATTGACTATGTACCCTACTTTATATCTACATCAGTTCTTTACAAAGCATGAGACAAATACATGAGCAGTTTAAGTCAGAATTAGTTCACAAATGTCATGCAACAGGTCATAATAATAATAATAAGGTCATACCCTGGACACTTCATATGCTACGGATTCAGCTGCTTAATTAACGTCTAGGGTACAGGGGGGTATCGGGGCCTTCATGGGAGAAGCAGCAGCAGCAGCTTCTCCCATGAAGCAATCTGCTCCCTTTGTATGACTGGCATGGCTGAGCCTAGCTTCAACTACCATTTTGAGGTGGGACATTTGTCACGTTCAAAACAACTGGGAACTCGGGGAAAAAAATCATTTGTAACGGTCATCCAAACCTGAATTCCAGCTACGATTTAGTGACCTGAAGATCACTGACGTCATAATTTGACCTTTTTTTCCCGAGTTCAGTTGTCTTGAAACCAACTATTGTAATGCTCTTTTCATTAGTGACAAATGATCATTCAGTCTCATACAAAAGATTGATGTTGCGTTCAAGAAAACTGGAAACTCGGAAAAATATGAGGTCAAATCACGACGTCATGGATCTTCAGGTCAAAAACAAAATCTGACATGACTATTACCACAGCCTTTGTTTATAATTCTGTATGAAAATAAAATCTTAAAACATGACTCAGATCCAAAAAGCAGAACAAAAATCAGCAGATTTGTTTTTATTTAAAAAAAGGAATACAATGGATGTAAATAATAAAAAACAAAAAGGTTGGTGAGCATAAGTACAGAAAAACAGGAACATCTGGGCAAACACAAAGCTGCCCAGGTAGGTACTGTGAGTTCATCATTACTTGTAAATGCATTTTTTTAAAAGTCAGACTAAAATCTGATCTAAATAACTTTTTTAAAGTATCAAGAGAGCATGTCCATGGGTAGGACATCATACATTCCAGAGAAAAGGTACAGCCATTTGACTCAGGATATACATAGTTCTTTGAGTCACTAAGGTAAACTGAATGCTAGTAGCTGAACTAATCTCATGAAAAACGTGTTAATTCACAAGTGCAGGACATCTTTGTGGAAAAAAGTTAACTAAAACTGACAGCCCAGGCCATAACTGATCATCATTACAGTGTTTTAATCCCTGTGCTGGTGTTTGTAAATTGGTTTGAGATCGCAGGCTCCCTGTCCAGACAGGCAGAATGGGTTTTATGTTTCAGAGGCTGGGAAAATAAAGGCTGATGGTATTTGTATTGCTAACTAAGGGAGAGGAGGGTTAGCTGCTGCCTGTATCTCCATACAGTATACTGAGCTGGCATTTTAATGCAACCTCCTGTGTTCAGATGCAATGCTCACCTGATGCATTTCACCCATTTTGTTTCTTTAGTATGAAAAAGCCTCTGCATTGTTCATCCAAAGTGGGGACTGTTTGAAGTCACCATCCCTGAATAAAACTGTATATCTAATGGGTTAAACAAATGTTGCAAAATCATTGGAGACTCCTTTATAGCAGACTTTAGTCAAAATACATAAAAATATGACATTTGTACATTTTTTGAAAACGGGCTAAAATGTGAACGCAAAACCTCAAACTATGCAAAAAAAATAACTCAATACATGCGTGCAGCACTTCCATTCAAAGCACATCATCAACTAGACACTCCTGTTTAAATGTAAAGTTTGAAATTAATACGTGGTGGGGGTCAGGGTCAAGAACCAGGAAACAATCTAGAATATATTTAAAATATAACTTATTATTAGCTTGTGATGTTTCCCACTAAGACAGCAGATGGAATTCATGCATCAGTAGAAAGCCCAGATAACACTTAACACTTGCGCACACACACATACAGTGTGCCTCCTGTAGCTTTAGCCAAAAGACCCTAAACAGGGAAGTGGTAGGGAGCTCTCCTATGGCCTGTAAATAACCCACTGAATGCACCCCTCATCCAGTGGAAGGAGAGGAGTGCAGTGTCTCCCTCGAATGGTGGCCACCACTTAGCCTCAGCTTACTCCTGGGTATATTACTGCCCAATCATCTCAAGTTTGTCTTTTCTTTTCACTAACATCTCTGCAGCATTTCATTATGTTGGCACTGCAGGGTTGCCACAAACCAAGCACTGTAACTCCTCCAGAACAATTGTAAAGAACTGCAAAGGAAAGGACTATTTGGGAGAGAAAGGTGAATAGCCAACGGACATTTTTTTGCAAAGGCTGAAACAGAATAAGACATTTGCGTGTTATTTGGTAACTGAATAGAAGGTGCGTGTGTCCCGGTAGGGTAGACTACTAGTAGACTATTCAGCTCACAGAACACAGGAACAAACACCTGAATTTACTGACGGTTAGAAAGAAACATTTGTTTACTCATTTGTTTTGAAAATCAACACGTGTATTTGGGATGTGATACCTGAAAATTGAGACCCTGAGCGTCCAAACTGACAGTTCATATGAGAGCTATGGTGGGTGACGAGGAAAAAGAGGCAGTCCCTTCCCCCCCACACCCCTGCTCCGCATTTGTAAAGAAAACAAGTGAGTCTGAATCAAATCGATTCTCTGAAGTCCAAACAATCCACTTGCCCAGCCAGCAGAGTAAAACCATAGGCAGAGAGGGCCGGCTGGCCAGCCTAATTCACCCTGCAAAAAAAACAGACAAGAGAAAGGGAGGAGCAAGAGAGGGAGGAGGGTAGAGGAGATCAGTGGAAACAGGCCCGGTAACAGACATAAGCACCCAGGGCCAGGGCAGTGCAGAGGCAAACATTGGCCAGCAGGGGGTTCCAGGCCCCTAGAGCCTCAGGGCTATCGTCTCCTGCTGCCTGCTCAGCTGCCTGGTCCTGGTTCAGCCCCTGCTGTTTTTCTGGCTCATGCAGCCGGTGGGGTTTCGTAGGAGCTTTGGGAGCTGGTTCTTTGCTTCCCGCCTGGCCATCAGGTTGATCACTGGATACAGTGGAAGACTGCGACTGGGCGGTAGCACCTTCACCACTGCCCCTCCATCGCAGTTCAGTCTCTGGTGGGGCACTGCAATGGGAGAGATATTCCAGGGGTAGAAGGATGAAGAGTGACACTGAATATTGCATGTATAGACTGCTAAAAATCTAATTGAGCGGGTCTTATTTACCTGCGAGTGTGGGAATCATTCTGCGCAACAACAATCTCAGGAAAAAATGAGATGGGTTCAACCGTGCCGTTGACAGATAGACCTGAAGGACGGGGGCGGGGCAGGGGAGGTGTGAACTCTGGAGGAACATCCTCTTCGTTGGAGAGCTCTTTCCATGACTCCTTAAACATTTATGGATTGATGTGGGTATTATTTAAACATTAATAGGCTTTACAGAGAAGATATGACCTTTCTCCATACATGAGAGACATCTGTATCTAGTTCGAGCTTCCCAAATAAAAACACCCAATTGGCCTACTTCAAATGATTCATTAGAGGACAAGTATAAGAACTTTGTGGCTAACCAGTTCCTGAAAATATATACAAAAAGGCAAACACATTTTACAGACACCCGAGACCCAATTTGTATGTGCTTGCATGACCTACTATAGCACTTTGGTTCATGGCAGCAACTAAAAGATGGATTCAACTTACCTGCAATGATGCATCTCCCATGATGCACCTGGCACCTTCAATAACAGCGAGGTAGGAAAATCTGAGTTGGTCAGGTGTTTGAATCAGGCCCATCCTATATCGTCGCATCTCCAGCAGTACGTCACGAATGTGCACAGATGACGGGTCCTTGCGCATGGACATCTGCAAACAGATATTTCACAGCAAGTTTGATTGGGTAAACTGACAATTACTTGACATGAAGTCATGATTCTTCATAAAGCCATTGGAAAGGAGTGTCTGCACAACTCAATACCACATTTGCATAATTTCGGCTTGTGGGAGGAATAAAGTTTTACATTTCGAATGAGATTCCCAGTGCAGTACTGACCAGTAACAGGCAAGTGTCGACAAGACAGAAGGTTCCCGAGCGTCCGATGCCTGCGCTGCAGTGCACCACCACAGGCCCCTGGTCAGAGTTGAGGCACCCAGACTCCCGCACCTTGAACAGGAAGTTAAGGAAGGAGGCTGGAGATTCGGGCACACCAAAGTCAGGCCAGGTGGTGTAGTGAAAATGTAGGATCTCTCTAGTTTCCCGAGTCTGTAGAAGGGGGACAAATTAACCCACTAAGTATAAAATAGAGCAGAGATATCAATTACTGTATTGCCACCACCACCACTAGTATGAACATAAGAAAATCTTTATAGGAATCTCAGACAAGAGTCAAAGAATCATGTTATAAATTACTTTGGAACATGATAGTCCTGAGTTCAGTTGCTTGTAGAAGGATATCAAACACCCACCGAAGCTGCTTCAAAGCAGTGTGGAGGATTTCTAGGAATAGCCTGGATCTCTGCTGATAGTAATGATAATAAACAAGTACAGTCCTCTTACAATGAATGTGGGTATTTATACAACAGGTGGGTCTAATCCTGGATGCTTACTGGTTACCACCGGCAAAGCTTATGACATTGAAATGCCTATTCGCTGTTCAATCCACTGTCTCATCAACCCTGACAGGCAATTTATAAACTCGATCTACTGTAAAAAGCATCTAAAAATTAACTCCCATTTCTTTGTATATCCATAAAAATGCAGATTCACGCAATCTCAAACTGAAGCTGGAAAGACTGCAAACTAGCTGCATTTTGTTTGACTGGTTTTTCCATTGACATCCCGACACGTTCATTACTAAGGGACAGCTGGAGATTAAATTTCAATGTTTCAAATGTCAGAAACAGCCAAATTTATACAAATCTTTACTGTTGAAAACCAAATGCAAAGATTTGAAACCCAGCCTAAAACCCCAAACAGCAAGCAATGCAGGTGTAGAAGCACGGTGGCTAGGAACAACTCCCTAGAAAGGCCAAAACCTAGGAAGAAACCTAGAGAGGAACCAGGCTGAGGGGTGGCCAGTCCTCTTCTGGCTGTGCCGGGTGGAGATTATACAGAACATGGCCAAGAATAAGTACGCTGCTGCCGGCCAGCGGAACATTTAGAACGAACAAAAGATTAAACAGCTGCATCGCTCGCATCTCTGGCAACCTAAACGACTTGTTTCAGGACTGTATCTTGTGGAAGGATGAAATAGGATGAATAAATTCATCAAAAGCCTCCACTTCTGAGAAGGCTTTCCACTAGATGTTGGAACATTGCTGCAGGGACTTGCGTCCATTCAGCCACAAGAGCATTAATGAGGTGGGGCACTGATGTTGGGCGATTAAGCCTGGCTCACAGTTGGCATTCCAATTCATCCCAAAGGTGTTCGAGGGGGTTGAGGGCCGATCAACAAAACATTGCTGTATGGACCTCGCTTTGTGCATGTTCATGCTGAAACAGGAAAGGGCCTTCCCCCAAACTGTTGCCCCAAAGTTGGAAGCACAGAACCATCTAGAATGTCATTGTATGCTGTAGCTTTAAGATCTCCCTTCACTGGAACTAAGGGGCCTAGTTCAAACCATGTAAAAACAGCCCCAGACCATTATTCCTCTACCAAACTTCAGTTGGCACTGGGCAGGTAGCGTTCTCCTGGCATCCGCTAAACCCAGATTTGTCCAGCGGACTGCCAGATAGGGAGTTATTAATCACTACAGAGAATGTGTTTCCACTTCTCCAGAGTCCAATGGCAGCAAAATTTACGCCACTCCAGCTGACGCTTGGCATTGCGCATGGTTATCTTATGCTTGTGTGCGACTGCTCTGCCATGGAAATCAATTTCATGAAGCTCCAGACGAACAGTTCTTGCGCTGACGTTGCTTCTAGAGGCAGTTTGGAACTCGATAGTGAGCGTTTTAACTGAGGACAGACGATTTTACGGGCTTTAGCACTCGGCGGTCCCATTCTGTGAGCTTGTGTCCGACCACTTGTTGCTCCTAAACGTTTACACCTCAAAATAACAGCACTTACAGTTGACAGGGCAGCTCTAGCAGGGCAGAAATTTGACAAACTGACACACTATGACGGTACCATGTTGAAAGCCACAGCACTTCAGTAAAGCCACCCATACGTAGAATGTATGCACACATGACTGTAAGTCGCTTTGGATAAAAGCGTCTGCTAAATGGCATATATTATTATTATTATATTATTACTGCCAATGTTTATCTACGTAGATTGCATGGCTGTGTGCTAGATTTTAAACACCTGTCAGCAACGGGTGAGAATGAAATAGCTGAATCCACTAATTTGATAGTGTGTTCACATACTTCTGTATATATAGTGTAGATCAGTAAATCGGGCACTGTACCAGGAAGTGTACATTTTATGCCTTAGTACCTAATTTAAGATTATAATAGGATGGTAAGAGAAGACCAGAAGATTACACAATGAACGAAGAGGAATCTTACCGACAGATTTTCTAGCTCCAGCTGACGGACAGTGTAGTAGGATTTGATGTCTTCTGAAACAAGCGTTAGCTTGAAATGTGTGTCTTCAAAAACCGCCTCCCTCACCTCTCTAGGCGGCCAGTACTGGGCACACTTCACCTGAAAAATAGTCAGAAATGTCATAACTGCATACATTTTACTGGGATGTTTACATTGAATAAGTACAATATTGATATTTTGGGTGAACAAGCCCCCGTTATACCAAAAACAGAGCAGTACTTTGCAACTGGAGGTCCATAGTGGTTAAAGGGAGCTTGTATAATATTATATATATATATACAATTTTTTTTAAATAGTACTAATTATGGTAATACTCACAGATCCTTTCTCTATGACACGGTTCAGCATCACCACTCCCATGGTCCTCTGCTCCCACACCATCTCCCAGAAGTGACCACATGTGTTTGGAAGGGGCCCCTTTGGAGGAAGAGGTAATGTTTAGCATCTTATCCAATTTTTTTTTGAACATCTATCAGGCAGTTAAAAACACACCCACTGTAAATGCATGTGACAGGCAGGCTACACTAGTCCTAGGAACATGTCAGTTTAAAATAAAATTAAGTGTTAGAAACTTTTGATATACAGTGCAGTTGGAAAGTATTCAGACCCCTTGACTTGTTCCACATTTTGTTGAGTTACAGCCTCATTCTAAAATGTATATATTATTTATTCCCCTCAATCAACACACAATAACCCATAATGACAAAGCAAAAACTGTTTTTTATAAAATGTTAGCAAATTTATTAAAATCATTTAAATATATAAATATTCAGACTCTTTACTCAGTACTATGTTGAAGCACCTTTGGCAGCGACTACAGCCTCAAGTCTTCTTGGGTATGACGCTACAAGCTTGGCACACCTGTATTTGGGGAGTTTCTCCCATTCCTCCTTGCAGATCCACTCAAGCTCTGTCAGGTCAGCTGGGAACGCCGGAGCTCTTCAGAGTGAACATTGGGTTCTTGGTCACCTCCCTGACCAAGGCCCTTCTCCCACAATTGCTCAATTTGGCCAGGCTGCCAGCTCTAGGAAGAGTCTTGGTGGTTTCAAACTTCTTCCATTTAAGAATGATGGAGGCCACTGTGTTCTTGGGGACCTTCAATGATGCACATTTTTTGGTACCCTTCCCCAGATCTGTGCCTCGACACAATCTTGTCTCTGAGCTCTACAGAGAATTCCCTTCGACCCCATGGCTTGGTTTTTGCTCTGACATGCACTGTCAACTGTGGGACCTTATATAGACAGGTGTGTGGGTCTTCCCAATTCATGTCCAATCAATTGAATTTACCGCAGGTGGACTCCAATCAAGTTGTAGAAACGTTTCAAGGATGCTCAATGGAAATCGGATGCACCTGAGCTCAATTTCGAGTCTCATAGCAAAGGGTCTGAATACTTACGTAAATATGGCATCTGTTTATGTTTTATACATTTGCAAAAATGTCTAAAAACCTGTTTTCACTTTGTCATTATTGGGTATTGGGTGTAGACTGATGAGGGGAAAAAATATTTTAGCCATTATAGAATAGAGCTGTAACAAAACTTGGAAAAAGGTCAGGGTTCTGAAAACTTAAAATGAAACCTCAGTGAGTGTGCATTTTTAAACCGCTTTGAGCTAGGTGGGACGCTAGCGTACCACCTGGCCAACATCCGGTGAAATTGCAGAGCGCAAAATTCAAAATACAAAATTTGTAATATTAAACATTCATGAAAATACAAGTATCTTAGATCGTTTAAAAGCTTAACTTCTTGTTAATGCAGCCACTTCGTCAGATTAAAAAAAAAATCTTTATGGCGAATGCTCACCATGCATTTTCAAAGGTGTCACCTCCACACAAAAAAAAACCTTGACTGTTTATCCTTGGGTTTTCACCTGCTACATGAGTTCTGTTATACACAGACATTATTTTAACCGTTTTGGAAACTTTCGAGTGTTTTCTATCCAATACTACCAATTATATGCTTATCTTAGCTTCTGGGCCTGAGTAACAGGCAGTTTACTTCGGGCACCTCATTCATCCAAACTTCCAATTACTGTCCCCTATCCCTAAAAAGTTTTTAAAAAATAATCAATGTGATAATAATAATAAATGTAATAAAACATTTCCAGGATAGGATGATTTAAAACATTTTTATATTGGAGATGCCCTTGAGCAACTGAAATTCTGAACGTAGTAAAATTGCTGTAATTGCTTGACATCTAGACAATTTATTCCCAATACTCCCTTCTTAGCCAGAGTACAAAAACCAAAGTACAAACCTGAGTAAGAATGTAGCTTCTCCGTGCCTCTTCAACAGAAATTAGGCTTGCGTTAATGTAGTCGTTCGTACCCAGTTGCAGGCGGATTCTGCTGTGGTCAACTGCAGAGAATGAAAGAAGGCTGATGAAAAGAAAACACTTTCAACTTTGCAATATCCCAAGGGACTTAGGATTTCATCTCTAAACACAAGAACTTTGGTGCAGCTGTACAGTGCATCCAATAGGGTCAATCTGACAAACACAGCAGTGTTTATTTCTTCTCTTCTATTCTAATCCACTCAACTAAACAGGAAATACTATCTAGGCCATTTCTCCTCATCTAAATCAAGAGAGCTGGAATGGTACTAAAATAAATACTTCAAGTATTTTGAATGTCTGATGTTCACTTCACATCAAATCAGGAAACAAAAAATATTGACACTAGTTGACATGTGATCAATCTGTCCCATAGGGTTTAGGTGAACTTTTTGCATCTCTGTGTAAAGAGGAAACCACAACAGCTTTGCTGTGTCTAGTTAACATGACGGAAGACTAAAAAAAGACATGACAACTGTAAAAGCTTGAACTGTTTAACTACTTGTGAGGCATCGGACCTTGAAAGATCCATTCGTTTCCATACATGAGATGTTTTAGACTACAGCTTAACACTGGTTCAGTCACAGTATGTAGCACCCAAATACAAGAAAGGCTATCCTGCATAGAGCGTCAACTATAGCCAATGTTTGAGCCTGTTATTGTAAATTTATCATCTTATCTTATGCTTCTGTATACCTAGACCGAGGAATTGCAGCAGCTCAGTCTAACTAGAGCCCCTTTTGTAGGCCCACAGATTAATTTCCCTCCCCCCAAAAATTGGGGGAAATCAGTCGGGGTCTCAAATTATTGTTGTGAGTTAGAATAGTAGAAAAAAACTAAGGGATGTTTTGAAATTTGGTTGTGCATCAGAAGCTAGCATTATTTATATATTATTTTTATTGGTAAATTCGTCGAGCGGCCAGCTATCTAAACTTGTAGTAATCATGGCCGAATTACCAACCATGGGGTCCCTATAGATTTGTCACTCACAGACATCATATTCATACCTTTATTTTTCCCACATGTAGTTGTTACAAAGTGGGATTAAAACGTTTTTTTTGTGTGTCATCGATCCACACAAAATACTCTCTCAAAGTAGAAGAAAGATTCTAACATTTGTTTAAAATAAAACACTAGTATATTTTGATTACATAAGTTTTCACCCTGTGAGTCAACACACCTTTGGCAGCGATTACAGCTCAATCTTTCTGGGTAAGTCAGAGCTTTGCACACCTGGAGTGTACAATACTTTCTGAATTATTTAAAATTCTTCAGACTCTGCCAAGGTGGTTGTTGATTATTGCTAGACAGACATTTAAGTATTGTCATAGTTTTGACTTATATTGCCTTAAATCTAACTAGGCCACATTCAACATCATCTTGGTAAGCAACTAAGCAACTAATAGTGTACATCGAGTATACAATACATTAAGAACACCTGCTCGTTCCATGACAGACAGATCAAGTGAAAGCTATGATGTCATTTTTAAATACACTTCAAATCAGTGTGCATGATGGGGAGGATAAAGGTTAAAGGATTTTTAAGCCTTGAGACATGGATTATGGGGTATCAGAGGGTAAATGAGCAAGACAGAAAATGTAAGTACCTTCGAATGGGCTATGGTAGTAAGTGCCAGGCATACCAGTTTGTGTCAAGAACTGCACCCCTGTTTTGTATAACGCTCAACCATTTCCTGTGTGTATCAAAAATGGTCCACCAGGACATCCAGCCAACTTGCCAACTGTGGGAAGCTTTGAAGTCAACATCCCTGTGCTTGACACCTTGTAGAGTCCATGCCACGACAAATTAAGGCTGGAGTGGGGGTGCTACTTAATATTAGGAAGGTGTTCCTAATGTTTAGTATATTTGGCCTTGTTTTAGGTTATTGTCCTGCTAAAAAGGTGAATGTCTTTAAGTGGCTGTCAGAAAGCAGAACACCAGGTTTTTCTCTAGGATTTTGCCTCCCCAGTCCTTGCTGAAGACAAGCATACACAAATTGATGCAGCCACCCCCTTTCTTGAAGATATGAAGAGGTACTCAATGTTTTGTGTTAAGGATAAAGTAATTTTTTTCGCAGTATTACTTTAGTGCCTTATTGCAAACAGGATGCATGATTTTGAATATTTTTATTCTGTACCGTTTTCCTTTTCACTGTCAATGGGGTTAGTATTGTGGAGCAATTAATGTTGATCCATCCTCAGATTTCTCCTAGGACAGCCAATAAACTAAACTTTTTAAACTCACCATTGGCCTGGTAATGGAGTTAGGAAGGACGTCCATCTTTGTAGTGACTGGGTGTATTGATACATCATCCAAAGTGCAATTTATAACTTCACCATGCTCAAATGGATATTAAATTTCTTCTTTTTACCCATCTACCAAAAGACGTCCTTCTTTGCGAGGCATTGGAAAAGCTCCCTGGAATTTGTGGCTGAATCGGTTTTAGAAATTCACTGCTCAACTGAGGGACCTTACAGATAAGTATGTGTGGGATACAGAGATGAGGTAGCCATTCAAAAATCATGTTAAACACTTATTGCACACAGGGTGAGACCATGCAACTTATTAAGCACATTTGTACTCTACTTATTTAGGCTTGCCATAACAAAGGAATAAATACTTGTTGACATTTCAGCTACTCATTATGAACATAATTCCACTTTGCAATTGGGGTATTGTGTATGTAGGCCAGTGACAAAAAAAATGTATCAATTTAATTCAAGTAGTAAACCAAAAAGGGGTGTCAATACTTTCAGAAAGCATTTCTCTCCAGCCTATGGCAAAATGTATAGAATTGCAGGAAATAATCTGTAAAATTGCTAAATTGTCTCTTTTTGTGGACCTCACCACATCAAAGTTGCCCATCCCTGAACTAGATGGCATCAAAATCACAAAACTTACATGGGCTGACATCTCTGTAGCGATTCCGAGTTTTGTTTTCAGGTAATTTAGCAAGTTTGCAGGGCAGCTCACTTGATTGCTGACGGATTTCCTGTGAGCAAAACAATACATTTACTTACATTTCTTAACTTGAGTTTTATTTGTTTTGGGAGGCAAATGGTTGTTCCTATGGTTGTTTGCTCACTGGTATTCTCCCAATGGTGCTCAGTCTATTACAACCAGTTTCAACCCGAACAGAGTCTTAAGGAGAATGTACTATGGTGCAGACTTATGTTGTGCTTATCCATTGTTTCTGGAGGTGCACATACCATGTCCTAAAAGTAGAGTCTTTCTTTAAACACAGTAACAGGATACTTGGGGATATATACAGTAAATATGCAGTCAAGGATATTTTCCTGAACCACATTTGTCCGCAGTTTGACAAATTATGCTGACACTAAATAATTGTCCACCATCACCTCAAACGCAGATATGACACATCTGGTCACAGCCACCTTCAGGCCTTGTCTATAATCCAGAGTAGTCTAATAGTGTGTGTTAAATAGATCGTTAATCAAATGTGAATGCAATTGTGGTTTGCCCCTTTTTCTAGTAACATGCATGATTATGTCTGAATTGTGGCATGGAACAAGTAGGGTGGAATATGTCCGCATTTAGTTATCAATGACAGTGACAATGTGACAACACTAATCTGCTACAATGCATCTAACACGTGCAGGTGAACGTTACAAATGTAACAACCGTCGCTATAGCCTACTGATGTTACAAATGTATCATTCGAAACAGTGAGGTTTTCTAGAAGACTTCACACATCCGACAGCGCCGTGGAAGTTGGTACGTTAACTACAACAAAATCGGAACAGGGTAGCCTAGCTAGCTATATCAACATTGGTACCAAATAAACCAGAAATAATACTTTATAACCACGAGACACGTGTAATAAGTAGTTGTAGGCACAATGTTAAAATCTGGCCTACTCAAACAGAACTCGCAACTTCAAATCCACCTTGATTTCCCAAGACGAACCTAACATTACCTGGTAAATGGCGTTCCAACTCCCGGGTTCATCGATTCCCCCAAACTCAGTTTCCATTGCCGTGCTACAGCCGCCTCTTTTCCCGACGACCAGTCGATATCTATTTGTAAAGGTTTGGCCAATTTGAGACGTTGTCGAACAAAGTCGACAACTCTGTCTATACGGTTCTTTATTTTCAGTAGCTAGCTAGCTACATAGATTATTGTAGTCTCTCTCGGCCTGGTTTTACCGGAAACACGCTGTGACAACCCCAGTTACGCTCCTCCTCATCGAGACTGTCCTTGAGGGAATTCGATAATATAGACCGGGTTACCACGGAGGAGTTTGCCCCGGGTAAAAGGTGATTACATTCGGTTTAGAATCTGGGCGTGAACCAGGTGCCCCGTTCAAAGCCCAGGGTAAAATCGTCTCAAAACAAAAGTGGGGTAGCCTAGGCTAGATTAAGCACATGTAGTAATCAGTACGATTCTGTGTTTTCACATGCAAAAGTGATTGATTTTGATAACGTTATAGCTGCCTTCCCAATGAAAACTAGTTTGAAAATTATCCCATATACATACATACTCAAAAGTATGTGGACACCCCGTCAAATTAGTGGATTCGGCTATTTCAGGCACACTCATTGTTGACAGGTGTATTAAAATCGAGCACACAGCCATGCAATCTCCATTAACAAACATTGACAGTAGAATGGCCTTAATAGGATGCCACCATTCCAACAAGTCAGTTTGTCAAATGTTTGCACTGCTAGAGCTTCTTGGGTCAAATGTAAGTGTTGTTATTGCGAGGTGGAACCATCTAGGAACAACAATGGCTCAGCTGCAAAGTGGTAGGCCACACAAGCTCACAGAATGGGACTGCTGAGTCCTGAAGCTTGGAGTAGGTAGAAATCATCTGTCCTTGGTTGCAACACTCACTACTGAGTTCCACACTACCTCTCAAAGCAATGTCTATCGGGAATCACGGTAAGACCCAGATGTGTCAAATTGACAATGGTTTAATATTTATTTTTTTATTTTATTTTTTTACCTTTATTTAACCAGGCAAGTCAATTTCAACAGGGGCAGGCAATAGACAGGTCAAGGCAGGCAGGGGTCAGTAAACCAGAGGTGGGGCAACAGTACCAGACAGCGGGCAGGCAGAGGTCAATAATCCAGAGGTGGGACAAAGGCAGACAGACAGGTCAGGCTCAGAGTCAGGCAAGGCAAGGCAAGGCAAGGGTCAAAACCAGGAGGGCAAGAAAAAGAGAGACTGGGACAGAGCTGAGCTGAGACCAAAATCACTGATTGACTTGACAAACTGGCAACGGACAAACAGAGAACACAGGTATAAATACACAGGGAAAGATGGGCAACACCTGGAGCGGGGTGGAGACAATCACAAGGACAAGTAGAACAGATCAGGTTGTGACAATGTCAGCAGTTTGTTGGGTACTTCATGAAATGGGTTTCCATGGCGGAGAAGCCGCACACAAGCCTAAGATCACCATACGCAATGCCAAGCGTTGGCTGTAGTGGTTGAAAGCTTGCCGCCATTGCACAGTGCCAACTGTGAAGTTTGGTGGAGGAGGAATAATGGTCTGTGGCTGTTCTTCATGGTTCGGATAGGCCCCTTATTTCCAGTGAAGGAAATCCTAACGCTACAGCATAAAATTATACTCTAGAATCTAGATGATTCTGCACTTCCAACTTTGTGGCAACAGTTTGGAGATGGTCCTTTCCTGTTTCAGTATGACAGGTCCCCCGTGCACAAAGCGAGGTCTATACAGAAATGGTTTGTTGAGATCGGTCTGGAAGAACTTGACTGGCCTGCACCGAGCCGTGACCTCAACCCCATCGAACACCTTTGAATGAATTGGAACGGCAACTGTGAGCCAGTCCTAACCGCCCAACATCAGTGCCCAACCTCACTAATACTCTTATGGCTGAATAGAAGCAAGTCCCCGCAGCCAGTGGCATGGGGTGCCCGCACAAAAACAAATCAAAATGGTGACATTTGCGCGATCGGTTTTCCATCGCTCATTTGCACGTCACGTCAATGATATCATGTCACCATGTTGGACTGTGGGTCAATTAACCTGGTTGGAGTGGGCGTCCTGATTCTAGTTTGTGAGCTAGGCAGGCTGCTGCCTGGGAAGGTCTCCCACTCAGAGGTACGAGATGGGGAGGGGGCGGGGGTAGGTTGACCTCAGGTCTCCCCACTGGAAGCCCGAGAGACTCCCTCGCTCCCTCTATCAAATAGCGCACCTCTAACTTTGTACAGTACTAATGCAATTAGTTGCGCAATTTAGTTTGTGTTTCTTGTTTGAAGTGCAATAGTGTAATAATCAGGTTCTCTTCTTTATCAGTGTGTTATTCTATTTGTGTTATAGGATTTGTGCAATTTAGTTTTATTTGTGTTATTTGTTTTTTGTTAGCAATAGGGTAATTGTGTAATAATTCAATTCCCTTTTTATTTGTATTTATATACTACAATTTGTTTCCATTGGTCTTTGTTACTTCTTTTTGATGTATGAGTCTTATGTTTGTATATATTTATATAGTTTTAAATGTTCTGATTATTTATTTGTATTGTTCCAAATGTCTGAATAAAAATACAGTTAGTGTAAAATGGTGCTGTTTTTGTTGTTGGGGGCGCTGAAGGAGGGGTTCGCCCAGGGAGCTATACAAGCTAAAACCGCCACTGCCCGCAGTAA
Organism: Oncorhynchus gorbuscha; assembly: GCF_021184085.1. Lineage (NCBI taxonomy): Eukaryota > Metazoa > Chordata > Actinopteri > Salmoniformes > Salmonidae > Oncorhynchus > Oncorhynchus gorbuscha. The sequence goes on along the minus strand of NC_060175.1, from coordinate 87,363,320 downwards.
TGTTCCAACATCTAGTGGAAAGCCTTCCCAGAAGAGTAGAGGCTGTTATAGCAGCAAAGGAGGGGACCGACTCCATATTAATGCCAATGATTTTGGAATGAGATGTTAGACGAGCTGGTGTCCACATACCTTTGGTCATGTAGTGTATTTTATGGAAAAGAGATGTATATTTCTGGACGATACAACATGACCGAAAGCGCAGATTACTGTTCGATTTGAGAGGGCGCTGCTCCTTCACCTCTTTTTCCTAGTCACGTCACGTTTTTATTGGGTACGTCACGGGCCATAGACTGGTGTACTGGGTTTCCACTAGATAGCGCAGCCACAAAATCAAAATAGGCTATATTGTAAAAATGCACGAAAACAAAAAATAGCTTTCTGGTCTTAATTTAGGGTTAGGCATAGGGTTAGCAGTGTGGTTGAGGTTCGTGGTAAGGTTAGGTTTAAAATAATATTTTAAGAAGATGCATCGTAGAAATAGTCGGGGATTATAATTTCGTGTTAGTGGGGAGCTGGTGTACCGCGACTCAGGTTAATAGAATTTCCTCTTTGGGGGGGCTCTAATCCCGGCCCTCATTTTGATTTATTTCACCTTTATTTAACCACGTAGGCTAGTTGAGAACAAGTTCTCATTTACAACTGCGACCTGGCCAAGATCAAGCATAGCAGTGTGAACAGACAACACAGAGTTACACATAGAGTAAACAATTAACAAGTCAATAACACAGTAGAAAATAAGAGAGTCTATATACATTGTGTGCAAAAGGCATGAGGAGGTAGGCGAATAATTACAATTTTGCAGATTAACACTGGAGTGATAAATGATCAGATGGTCATGTACAAGTAGAGATACTGGTTTGCAAAAGAGCAGAAAAGTAAATAAATATTAAACAGTATGGGGATGTGGTAGGTAAAATTGGGAGGGCTATTTACCGATAGACTATGTACAGCTGCAGCGATCAGTTAGCTGCTCAGATAGCAGATGTTCGAGTTGGTGAGGGAGATAAAAGTCTTCAACTTCAGCGATTTTTGCAATTCGTTCCAGTCACAGGCAGCAGAGAACTGGAACGAAAGGCGGCCAAATGAGGTGTTGGCTTTAGGGATGATCAGTGAGATACACCTGCTGGAGCGCGTGCTACGGGTGGGTGTTGCTATCGTGACCAGTGAACTGAGATAAGGCGGAGCTTTACCTAGCATGGACTTGTAGATGACCTGGAGCCAGTGAGTCTGGCGACGAATATGTAGCGAGGGCCAGCCGACTAGAGCATACAGGTCGCAGTGGTGGGTGGTATAAGGTGCTTTAGTAACAAAACGGATGGCACTGTGATAAACTGCATCCAGTTTGCTGAGTAGAGTATTGGAAGCTATTTTGTAGATGACATCGCCGAAGTCGAGGATCGGTAGGATAGTCAGTTTTACTAGGGTAAGTTTGGCGGAGTGAGTGAAGGAGGCTTTGTTGCGGAATAGAAAGCCGACTCTAGATTTGATTTCAGATTGGAGATGTTTGATATGAGTCTGGAAGGAGAGTTTACAGTCTAGCCGGACACCTAGGTACTTATAGATGTCCACATATTCTAGGTCGGAACCATCCAGGGTGGTGATGCTAGTCGAGCGTGCGGGTGCAGGCAGCGAACGGTTGAAAAGCATGCATTTGGTTTTACTAGTGTTTAAGAGCAGTTGGAGGCCACGGAAGGAGTGTTGTATGGCATTTCTTGACATTGGCCTACCTATCTAGTAAAATAGATTACTGAACTGTCAGGAATGAGGCTAACAAATCCAGTCCAATAACGGGGGTGGTGCCTAAAACGTCTATGCTATGGGCCTATCGGACCAAGATTGACAAACATACACCTTGGTTTCTGAATAAAATATATAACAGGATTCACAAACGTATATTATATTTTGTAAATGGTAGTTTACTGTGTCAAATGGATGAGCAAACGTGCATGGCTCAATCTTGCCAATATGTCAGAAATGTAGATCCACAAGTTCATTTACAAATATTTGTATCACAATCAAACTATCCCTGGGGCAAAATATTCTCTTGAAACGAAATAATAATAAAAAATTATAAATCAAATGAGGTGCACGATGTTGCACTTTTGGCACCATTCATAAAGGTCGAAGCCCTACATATCCTGAGTCGGTGCCCCCGGTAGTCTAAATCGAGCGCAACTATTTCAAGCAGGCTGTCGCAACAGTAAATCAAAAAACTCTTAGCTTAATTTGTGATTAAGGAAAAACGTTTTACTATTGTTTTAATTCTCAGTGTTTGAGTTTTTTTTGCAGTGGTTCAGAGTTTACTTTAAATAGTTAAAAATGCACATTCGAGGTGTGCGCACGTATGTGACGTATAGTGTTTTTGTCTAAAGCTACATTGACTGCGGATAGCTGGCTAGCTAGATACAGTTGTTGCAGCATTCTTGAAATTAATATTTTGTTTCCGCTAGCTTACGTTAGTAATTAGAAAAACGAATGAGCAATAGCCCACACTATTGCAGGAAGTCACACGCTACCATGGATCACATTTGGCATCCTCCAATGTGACTAGGACGTCTGGACTAGTCTTGTGCCATTGGAGTTAGCTAGCAAACAAGCTCGCTAGTTGGTCTGCTTGCTAATGCTATCTAGCTACGTGGTGGGTAGTGTTTTTATTGATTGATACTGGGTGTGCCATTCGTGTTGATTGTTTGATAGTTTACCTGTCACATTCGTTCAAACCTTTTACCCATAGTTTGTGAATATTTGAAATGTAGCTAGCCAGCTAGCATAACTCGTAGCTAGCTAGTTAATTAACTACGGTTAGCCGCGGCTATTTGGCCTTTTCATAACCAGCCAATGGTTACATAGAGTTATAATGTGACATCTTGTTTAAAGTCGTTGGCTAAAGTAAAGCCAATTCAACTCAAGTTGGATATATGCCAATTTAGCCAAAACAATGGAACGTTTACTAGCTGCGTGAATCCAGGTCAAGGCACCAATGCGACCACCTGGATTTGAACCCGGGTCACCTGTGTGGGACAGGGCAGTGATTTCTAATAGATCTAGTTATATTGATGTTGTTCACTGTAATAAATGTACATTAATGTATTTTGCCTGCACAGCGAGCAGCTGCGAACATCAGTGGTTGAGATCCCATATAATTTGTCATCACTTTGACATCTTTGCAACTTCGCCTCCAAACTATGCCGCTTTTGTCTTTTTGCCAGATATTGCAGCACGTTGAGATTCTTGAAACTTGAGGAACTCTTTAAGTACAGTACAATGGCTCCCAAAGACATCATGACCAACTCCCATGCCAAATCCATCCTCAATGCCATGAACGCACTTCGTAAGAGCAACACACTCTGCGATATCACTTTGAGAGTGGAGAATACCGACTTTCCTGTACACCGTATTGTCCTGGCAGCCTGCAGTGACTACTTCTGCGCCATGTTCACCAGCGAGGTAACTGTAAGCCTATTTAAATAATGGTTAAATAAATACAAATAAAGTAAGCACAAGACTGGAGTTAATTTAGGCCTAGATAGACACATATGAGACAGCACTTCCACAAAAGACCAATGATGACTGATCATCAGTGTCATCAGCGATAATAACTCTATAAATACGTTTGCTTGTGGTTCTCTTTGTATGCAGAAAGAGACAGGTAATAGTTGTTTGACTGGTTCAGAGGTTGACAATGCCCGAAAGAGTTCCTACGTATCCCTTGTGCTTAGAACCCAGCTAAGATTTTTGTAGGCTAAAATTAAACTGATATTCATTTCCTTGAGCAATATGTCTTTCAGTGTGACTGCCATCTGGTTATTTATAGCTTAATAAAAACGTGAGTGGATTATATAGGCCTACCTCAAATATTAGGCTATTCCCAAACACAAAACAGCAATGAAAGTGCATAGCAGAAATAGTCCAATGCTAATTATTTCTCTGTAGCTCGGTTGACCTAGTTTCTCTTTCCTTTAACATTTTTAGCTCTCTAAGAATCCCCAGGTGAGCATTGCTCTTTTACTAACAAAGCTGACTATAATCCACAGCTGCCTACACAAGTATGACAAATAGTAAACACAAGGAATCAGTAGGCCTATGTTTTTTGCAATGAGTGCATAGTGCCCTGTGTCTGGCAAGAGTGACTACTAATCTGTCATTTAAACTGATGTGTCTGTCTTTGCCGTTGTGCTTTTGCAGTTGTCAGAGAAAGGGAAATCCTTTGTAGACATCCAGGGGTTGACTGCGTCCACCATGGAGATCCTGCTGGACTTTGTTTACACAGAGACTGTTTTGGTCACAGTGGAGAATGTCCAGGAACTGCTTCCTGCTGCCTGTCTGCTGCAGCTCAAAGGTAAGTTGAGAAATGTAAAAATAATATGAGAACCATTGGACACCCCATTGCACTTTACTGTTCATCCACTGTATTTACTCTGTCGAATAAACTACCGGTATGTCAGTTAAATCTAAATCTGCTCTTTCGTAAAAGGAAATGCACACCCATCATCTTCCCTTATTAGGTTTGTGCAATATAACTGGCTATATTGTATTGCTAATATAGTGGAAACATTGTTAATTTGTCAAGAAGTTTTTACTTGAGACAAACTAGCAAATTAAATACTTCAACATTATTTTACAAAAATAACGTACTGCACTCACTTAATGTGTGTATATGTTTCTTTGTATTCCTCAGGAGTAAAAAGAGCTTGTTGTGACTTTCTGGATAGTCAGCTTGATCCCACAAACTGCCTGGGCATTCGTGACTTTGCGGAGACCCACAATTGCCTTGACCTGATGCAGGCAGCTGAACTCTTCTCCCAGAAGCACTTCCCTGAGGTGGTTCAACATGAGGAGTTTATGCTGCTCAGCCAGAACGAGGTTGAAAAACTAGTTAAATGTGATGAAATCCAGGTAAGTAAAGTGGATTTGGTGAGGTATTATTATACTTGTCGAAACGCTGTAATTACGATAGTAATAATCGTTGTTTCATTAGGTAGCCTTGTAATTGCATATTAATGGAGTTTTGTAATTACAACAATTTCTATGCAATTAAACTACAATTACTTAAGTACTAAGTAACAATATGTTAATACAATGTTACTAGTGTAATTATGGTGTTACTACAGATATAAGAGCATATTGATGTAAAGTGTTACCAAAGTCGAATAGTGTACTGAATTTATTTGTGAATTCAGAGAGCACACAGTCATGTTGCCTCAGATGCATATTTTATCTCTATTCGCAGTTATCTTTGAATGCTCAAGGGGATAGTTTTCACAAGTCTCAAATTGTCCTTCAAAAACCTGAAGTTGAAAGAAAAGGTGCAAGTGTAGACCTGCAGTAATCTCTATTAATGGGGCCCCATTTGCAGATTTACTTGGCTCTGAAATTATGGAGAAAACAATCTGATTTAAGTATACCTTTGTGCTCTGGAAATTCCCGTTTTTAACCGCACAGGGCATATATTGCTGTATAAAAACATAATTGTAACCATGGGACTTGATTTGTAGTTTACCAATTCATTCAAAGGACTTTTGCTTGTCACGGTTTTTGTGATCAAAATGTGTGTAATATACACTTAAAGTGGCATGCGAAAGTATTCATCCCCTGTGGCATTTTTCATATTTTGTTGCCTTATAACCTGGAATTAAAATTGATTTTCGGGGGGTTTGTATAATTTGATTTACACAACATGCCTTCCACTTTGAAGATGCAAATATGTTTTATTGTGAAACAAACAAGAAATAAGACAAAAAAAACTCAACTTGAGCGTGCATAACTATTCACCCCCCCAAAGTCAATACTTTGTAAAACCACCTTTGGCAGCAATTACATTTGCAAGTCTCTTGGGGTATGTCTCTATACGCTTGGCACATGTAGCCACTGGGATTTTTGCCCATTCTTCAAAGCAAAACTGCTCCAGCTCCTTCAGGTTGGATGGGTTCCGCTGGTGTACAGCAATCTTTAAGTCATACTACAGATTCCACAATTGGATTGAAGTCTGGGCTTTGACTAGGCCATTCCAAGACATTTAAATGTTTCCCCTTAAACCACTCGAGTGTTGCTTTAGCAGTTTGCTTAGGGTCAATGTCCTGCTGGAAGGTGAACCTCCGTCCCAGTCTCAAATCTCTGGAAGACTGAAACAGGTTTTGTGCCTTTGTGCAAGGAGGAGCACTGCCAGAGCCCTGCAAAATGACCTCCAGCAGGCCACAAATGTGCATGCGTCTGCTCAAACGGTCAGAAACAGACTCCATGAGGGTGGTATGAGGGCCCGACGTCCACAGGTGGGGGTTGTGCTTACAGCCCAACACCGTGCAGGACGTTTGGCATTTGCCAGAGAACACCAAGATTGGCAAATTTGCCACTGGCGCCCTGTGCTCGTCCCAGATGAAAGCAGGTTCACACTGAGCACATGTGACAGTCTGGAGATGCCTTGGAGAACATTCTGCTGCCTGCAACATCCTCCAGCATGACCGGTTTGGCGGTGGGTCAGTCGTGGTGTGGGGTGGCATTTCTTTGGGGGGGCCGCACAGCCCTCCATGTGCTCGGCAGAGGTAGCCTGACTGCCATTAGGTACCGAGATGAGATCCTCAGACCCCTTGTGAGACCATATGCTGGTGCGGTTGGCCCTAGGTTTCTCCTAATGCAAGACAATGCTAGACCTCATGTGACTGGAGTGTGTCAGCAGTTCCTGCAAGAGGAAGGCATTGATGCTTATGGACTGGCCCGCCCGTTACCGAGACCTGAATCCAATTGAGCACATCTGGGACATCATGTCTCGCTCCATTCACCAACGCGACGTTGCAACACAGACTGTCCAGGAGTTGGCGGATGCTTTAGTCCAGGTCTGGGAGGAGATCCCTCAGGAGACCATCCGCCACCTCATCAGGAGCATGCCCAGGCATTGTAGGGAGGTCATACAGGCACGTGGAGGCCACACACACTACTACTGAGCCTCATTGACTTGTTTTAAGGACATTACATCAAAGTTGGATCAGCCTGTAGTGTGGTTTTCCACTTTAATTTTGAGTGTGACTCCAAATCCAGACCTCCATGGATTGATAAATTTGATTTCCATTGATAATGTGTGTGTGATTTGTGTCAGCACATTCAACTATGTAAAGAAAAGTATTTAATAAGAATTTTTCATTCATTCAGATCAAGGATGTGTTATTTTAGTGTTCCATTTATTTTTTTGAGCTGTGTGTGTGTATATATATATATATATATATATATATATATATGAGATCATGTGACACTTAAATTGCACACAGGTGGACATTATTTAACTAATTATGTGACTTCTAAACGTAATTGTTTGCACGAGATCTTATTTAGGGGCTTCATAGCAAAGGGGGTGAAAACATGCGTGCACCATTTTTTAAAATTAAATTATTATTATTTTTTAGACAAGTTATTTTTTTCACTTCACCAATTTGGACTATTTTGTGTATGTCCATTACATGAAATCCAAATAAAAATCCATTTAAATTACAGGTTGTAAATGCAACAAAATAGGAAAACGCCAATGGGGGTGAATACTTTTGCAAGGCACTGTAGTTAAGTCAGAGGCACAATTTTATGTTATTTTTGTAACCATTTGTCTTAGTCAACTATCTACATCATCATTAATTAAAACTGTCACTTTGACTTGTTCTTCTTGAAGTGAAGTTGATCTCAGTCATTTGGAGAAATCAGTGATTGAGTGAATGCATTTTTGGCCTTGGTTAGTTATATACTTTGGGATTTCCGTTATTACAACAAGCATGTTGTTGTCAAGGTGTGTGGTTGTGAATACATGTTGTCTCTGTTTGCAGGTGGACTCAGAGGAGCCTGTATTCGAGGCAGTGTTGAATTGGGTTAAACACAATAGGAAAGAGAGGGAGATTTATTTATCGGAGATGCTGGAGCATGTGCGGATGCCTTTGCTCACTCCGCGCTATATCACAGACGTCATTGACTCAGAGGTGAGGCAGCTAGACCACACACGGTCACATGATGTAAACATAGGCCTAGACCACCTTTACTCCACACACAGACTGGTACAAAGCTCTCCCTTGCCCTCCATTTGGCAAATCTGACAATAACTCTATCCTCCTGATTCCTGCTTACAAGCAAAAATTTAAGCAGGAAGCACCAATGACATACCCCAACCAGAAGCCATGGATTACAGGCAACATTCGCACTGAGCTAAAGGGTAGAGCTGCCGCTTTCAAGGAGCGGGACTCTAACCCGGAAGCTTATGAGAAATCCCTCTATGCCCTCCGACGAACCCTGAAATAGGCAAAGCGTCAATACAGGATTATGATCGAATTATACTACACCTGCTCCTACACTAGTCGGATGTGGCAGGGCTTGCAAACTATTACAGACTACAAAGGGAATCACAGCCGAGAGCTGCCCAGTGACACGGGCCTACCAGACGAGCTAAATAACTTCTATGCTCGCGTCGAGGCAAGTAACCCTGAAACATGCACGAGAGCATCAGCTGTTCCGGATGACTGTGTGTTCACGCTCTCTGCAGCCGATGAAAGACCTTTAAACAGGTCAACATTCCCAAGGCCGCTGGGCCGGACGGATTACCAGGACGTGTACTCCGAGCATGCACTGACCAACTGGCAAGTGTCTTCACTGACATGTTCAACCTCTACTTGTCTGAGTCTGCAATACTAACATGTTTCAAGTAGACCACCATAGTCCCTGTGCCCAAGAACACTAAGGTAACCTGCCTAAATGACTACTGGCCCGTAACATTCGTGTCTGTAGCCATGAAATGCTTTGAAAGGCTGTTCATGGCTCGCATCAACACCATTATCCCAGAAACCCTAGACCGACTCCAATTTGCATACCGCACCAACAGATCCACAGATGATGTGATCTCTATTGCACTCCACACTGCCCTTTCCCACCTGGACAAAAGGAACACCTATGGGAGAATGCTATTCATTGACTACATATCAGCGTTCAACACCATAGTGCCCTTAAAGCTCATCACTAAGCTAAGGACCTTGGGACTAAACACCTCACTCTGCAACTGGATCCTGGACTTCCTGACGGTCCACCCTCAGGTGGTAAGGGTAAGGAACAGCACATCCGTCACGCTGATCCTCAACACAGGGGCCCCTCTGGGGTGGGTGCTCAGTTCCCCTCCTGTACTCCCTGTTCACTCATGACTGCATGGCTAGGCACAACTCCAACACCATCATTAAGTTTTCTGATGACACAACAGTGGTAGGCCTGATCACCGATAACGATGAGACAGCCTATAGGGAGGAGGTTAGAGACCTGACCGTGTGGTGCAATGTCAACAATCTCTCCCTCAACGTGATCAAGACAAAGGAGATGATTGTGGACTATAGGAAAAGGAGGACTGAGCACGCCCCCATTCTCATCAACGGGGCTGTAGTGGAGCAGGTTGAGAGCTTCAAGTTTCTGGCATCCACATCACCAACAAACTAACATGGTCCAAGCACACCAAGACAGTCGTGATGTGGGCACGACAAAATCTATTTCCCCTCAGGAGACTGAAAATATTTGGTATGGATCCTCAGATCCTCAAAAGGTTTTACAGCTTCACCATCGGGAGCATCCTTACGGGTTGCCTCACTGCCTGGTAGGGCAACTGCTCGGCCTCTAACCGCAAGGCACTACAGAGGTTAGTGCGTACGGCCCAGTACATCACCGGGGTCAAGCTTCCTGCCATCCAGGACCTCAATACCAGTCGGTGTCGGAGAAAGACCCTAAAAATTGTCAGACTCCAGCCACCCTAGTCATAGATTGACTGTTCTCTCAGATCCGCACGTCAAGTGGTACCAGAGCGCTAAGTCTAGGTCCAAGAGGCTTCTAAACAGCTTCTATCCCCAAGCCATAAGACTCCTCAACAGCTAGTCAAATGGCTACCCAGGTTATTTGCACCCCCTACCTGCATGTACATTATTACCTCGACACTGGTGACCCCACACATTGACACATTGACTCTGTACCGGTACCCCCTGTGTATAGCCCCGCTATTGTTATTTACTGCTGCTCTTTAATGATTTGTTTTTCTTATCTATTACTTTTTTTAAAGGTATTTTCTTAAAACTGCATTGTTGGTTAAGGGCTTTGTAAGTAAGCATTTCGCTGTAAGGTCTACCTGTTGTATTTGGCACGTGACAAATAACATTTGATTTGAAATCCACTTTCAATGGAAATTTTCCATTGAGAATGATTTATGGTGTGTGTCTGGGAAACAGGTCTCAAGTGTTGAGCAGAGGTGTTATTACTGTCTTGATAAAGTACTGTATATGTTGTGATGTGTTCCAGCCCCTTATTCGATGCAGTCTTCCCTGCCGAGACCTTGTGGATGAGGCCAAGAAATTCCACCTTAGACCAGAGCTGAGGAGTGAGATGCAGGGGCCACGCACCCAAGCCAGATTAGGTACAGTACTGACCTCCATTTTTTGGATTGTTTTTCTTGTCCTAATAATATATATACAAGACAAGCTTAGTGGAAGTTACTACCTTATTCATGTGGGAAAAGTGATTACCGTGTTGCTCTTTCAAGGTGCCAAGGAGGTCCTGTTGGTTATTGGAGGATTTGGCAGTCAACAATCCCCTATAGATATCGTTGAGAAGTATGATCCTAAAACTCAGGAGTGGAGCTTTTTACCTGTAAGTATCATTTTTTTAAATTAAATATTTTGGCCCTCTGACCATGGTTAACTTATCCCAAGCATGTTTTTACAGAATATTGCTCGGAAAAGGCGTTATGTAGCTACCGTGTCCCTCAATGACCGTGTGTATGTGATTGGCGGCTACGATGGTCGATCGCGGCTTAGCTCGGTGGAGTGCTTGGACTACACGGCAGACGAGGATGGTGTCTGGTACACCGTCGCCACTATGAATGTACGGCGTGGCCTTGCTGGGGCGACAACACTCGGAGGTAGAGGATCTTCTCTGATTGACAGCCCTCATTGTCATGGGGTTTACAAAAACAAATAGCACTGAAGTGAGTTTGACTGACCTCAGGTGTAACAAAACCCTGCAAGTGTTTTCTAATGCAGACTTTCAAAAAGTTGTTGGAACATTTATTTTCTCACTTTTCTGCCCACAGATATGATCTATGTTGCTGGAGGCTTTGACGGTAGCCGCCGTCACACCAGCATGGAAAGATATGACCCCAATATTGACCAGTGGAGCATGCTTGGGGACATGCAGACAGCCAGGGAAGGGGCTGGCCTGGTGGTTGCTAGTGGACTTATATACTGTCTTGGTGGGTATTAGAGGTTTGGTTTAAGTTTGTAATGGTGTTGGTGTATAAATATTTAAAATATCTCCCACTTCCCCCACTGACCTTAGTGCAGATCCTTACTATGTGGACACCCCATCAAATTGGTGGATTCAGCTATTTCTGCTCCACCCGTTGCTGACAGGTGTATAACATCAAGCACACAGTCATGTAATCTCCATTGACATTGGACAAGCTTAGTGGAAATGCGTTCTCTGAAGTGATGAATCACGCTTCAGGCAATCCGACGGACAATTCTGGGTTTTGCGGATGCCAGGAGAACGCTACCTGCTCAAATGCATAGTGCCAACTGTTAAAGTTTGATGTAGGAGGAGTAATGGTCTGGGGCTGTTTTTCATGGTTCGGGCTAGGTCCCTTACAGTGAAGTGAAATCTTAAAGCTACAGCATACAATGATATTCTAAACAATTCTGTGCTTCCAACTTTATGGCAACAGTTTGGGGAAGGCCCTTTCCTGTTTCAGCATGACAATGTCCCAAAGCGAGGTCCATACAGAAATGGTTTGTTGAGATCGGTGTGGAAGAAATTGACTGGGCTGACCTCAATTCCATCGAACACCTTTGGGATGAATTGGAACGCTGACTGTGAGCCAGGCCTAATCGCCCAAAATCAGTGTCTGACCTCACTAATGCTCTTGTGGCTGAATAGAAGCAAGTCTCCGCACCAATGTTCCAACGTCTAGTGGAAAGCCTTCCCAGAATAATGGAGGCTGTTAAAACAGCAAAGGGGGACCAACACCATATTAATGCCCATGATTTTTTAATTATATGTTTGACGAGCAGGTGTCCACACACTTTTGGTCATGTAGTGTATGTAATTTATTGCAGGTGGGTACGACGGATTGAATATCCTCAATTCAGTGGAGCGGTATGACCCTCACACAGGTCATTGGACGAATGTTACCCCCATGGCCACCAAACGCTCAGGTGAGTACTCCAAAGTATGAGGGCTGTATAGATTATATACAGTAATGCTCTTTACATATGGCTATGCCTGAAGGACCTATACTCTTTTTTTCCTTCTTTTATATATATATATATATTTTTTACCTTTATTTAAACTAGGCAAGTCAGTTAAGAACAAATTCTTATTTTCAATGACGACCTAGGAACAGTGGGTTAACTGCCTGTTCAGGGGCAGAACGACAGATTTGTACCTTGTCAGCTCGGGGGTTTGAACAACACTCTAACCACTAAGCTACCCTGCCGCCTCTGTATCCCTTTGTTACAGGGGCCGGTGTAGCCTTGCTCAATGACCACATCTATGTGGTGGGTGGCTTTGATGGAACAGCGCACCTCGACTCGGTGGAGGTTTACAACATTAGGACTGACTATTGGACCACGGTAGCCAGTATGACCACTCCCCGCTGCTACGTAGGAGCTACCGTCCTCCGGGGACGACTCTATGCCATAGCTGGGTAAGCCTAAACATCCCAACCCTGCTCAGAATTTAATCTTTTTTACATGTATTTTTAGGAAAGTGTAAATTCACTTTCCTTTCATATGTTTATTGCTTTCAATGACAGACAGATGAGAAACAATGAGGGAGACAGGTGAAGAGGAGATTCAGAGTGAAGGGAGGACACAGGGATTTAACCCCTGTCTCCGGCTAAGCGTTGTACATGTGCATAGACCCGGGAGTGTTATCACTCGACCACGGCTCTGCAACCGACTTCAGTATTAAGAGATACTGAAGGGATCATTAATATACATTATGTATGACTCTTAATTGATATATATTATTCTTGCTTAGATAAAATTGTAATGAATCATGAATGCAATCTCCTTATGGTCCAGTTCTCGATAAGCATGCGACTTATGTAATTGAACACAGCCATATGATATATTGTTTATACTCCCCTGTACTCTTTTGCCCTCTCTAGGTATGATGGAAACTCCCTTCTGAGCAGTATCGAGTGTTATGACCCTGTTATTGACAGCTGGGAGGTGGTCACCTCCATGGCCACACAGCGCTGTGATGCAGGAGTGTGTGTCCTCCGAGAGAAGTGAGATTTACCTCAGAACAACCTCAAAGGTTGGGTGAAGCAGAGGAGGGCAGTCATCTAGTCCTGAATCTGATATTTACGTGCCACTACTATGGAGCGACAGAGGGATTATTCACTTGGAGGCCAGTGTGCTATATGTCCTCCCGGAAGTCTCTTGATTCTATTCATCAGACTTTCTCATCTGAGCTTAGTTACTTCTGTGTGATAAGGGACAGGGGGTGTACAACAGTGATTAGAGTTGTTTCAGTCTCTTCATCAACAGTTGTTGCTTCCAAGAAGACATCCATCCCAACCCACTCGGTCGCATGACACACTTTGTGGTAGCTGTTGCCGTGGTTACCCGTGAGATTTTTGACTCATCTTTTAAAGTGCAATATATTTCTCTACTACTTATGTTATGAACCGTTGGAGCAGAAGAAACAAGAGACTCCAGTTTTCTGCTGCTATATGCCTTATGCCCTTGTGGCCCACATTGAACTGAACATCCATGATGCCTCATTAGGACTGTGATTGTTGTCATGCCATCAAGTATGATGATTATTTAGCATATGCCATGTTTTCAGTCAGACAGTAAACCCTTTGTAGATTTTGTAATTCTGTATAAAGCGCTTTTAGAAACAAATCACTTATTGAAGAATTGTCATTTACCTGACAGTCGTTATTTTCAATGTATCAAAGATATTCAAATGAATGACATTTTAGGGAAAGCACCATAATTGTATTGTGGACTGCAGATGGTTCCTTGCTCTTTTGCTGTTTCTGTCATCTTGTCAAAATCTCTGTCCCCTGCAATTGACTCTGCTGAAGATGTGCATATGGTGCATGCATTTGTCCATAGTGGATTTGTTTGGACAAGCAAAATGACTTGACTTCTATTATTCGGGGCAAGTACAAAATCCTGAGGAGTCTTTTGTTGTTACTTGAAAAAGTGAATAAACATTGTGATAATGACTTTATTTGTTTTCAGTTATTCCTGTAATGCAATGTGGAATTCGATGTTGAAGTGAACTGTTGTGACCTCTAGTAAAAGCCCAGTGAATTTGTCAAGGGTTTCGGACCTCTTGGTTTAATGGCTAAGTTGTTGGACTGACTGTCACACTCGCAGGGACCCGGGTTTGAGTCCTGGTTGGGCTAATCACCAAGCTAGCTGCATTGATGTCAGAAGTGGAATGACACTACTGTGGGACTATCGGTTGTGGGAGGATGTTCGGGGGGCAGGGATGTGTTTCCCAAAAGAGGGTGTAGTCTTGTGATCCTTGATTAGTGCTTAGTAACGGACACTCATTCAAAGGTTTTGCTTTATTTTGACTATTTTCTACATTGTAGAATAGTAGTGAAGAAAAACTATGAAATAACACATTTGGAATCCTGTAGTAACCATAAAAGTGTTAACTAGGCAAGTCAGTTAAGAACAAATTCTTATTTACAATGACATCCTACCCCGGCCAAACACTAACCCGGACAATGCTGGGCCAATTGAGCTCCAACCTATGGGACTACCAATCACATCCGGTTGTGATACAGCCTGGAATTGAACCAGGGTCTGTAGTGACTCCTCTAGCACTGAGATGTGCCTTAGACTGCTGCACCACTCGGAAGCCCAACAGTCTTGAAGGAGTTCCCACATATGCTGAGCACTTGTTGGCTGCTTTTCCTTCACTCATCCCAAACCATCTCAATTGGGTTGAGGGCAGGTGATTGTGGAGGCCAGGTCATCTGATGTAGCACTCCATCACTCTCCTTGGTCAAATAGCCCTTACACAGCCTGGAGGTGTGTTGGGTCATTGTCCAGTTGAAAAACAAATGATCGTCCCACTAAGCCCAAACCAGATGGGATGTCGTATCACTGTGATAGCCATGTTGGTTAAGTGTGCCTTGAATTCTAAATAAATCGCAGACCTTGTCACCACTTAAGCAGGTGTGGTTTCTTTGCAGCAATTTGACCATGACGGCCTGATTCACGCAGTCTCTTCTGAACAGTTGATTTTGAAATGTGTCTGTTATTTGAACTCTGTGAAGCATGTATTTGGGCTGCAATTTCTGAGGCTGGTAACTAATAAACATATCCTCTGCAGCCGAATTACCTCTGGCTCTTCTTTTCCATTGACGATCATCTTGAGAGCCAGTTTCATCATAGCGCTTGATGGTTTTTGCAAATGCACTTGAAGAAACATTAAAAGTTCTTGAAATGTTCCACATTGACTGACCTTCATGTCTTAAAGTAATGGAACTGTCATTTCTCTTTGCTTATTTGAGCTGTTCTTTAAAGAAAAACCATTGAATGAGTAGGTGTGTCCAAACTTTTGGTACTGTAGATGGAGTATGAACCAAATCACATATATTAAAATCATGTTGAGTTCAGTAACATCACTTTTTTTTTGATGTCACATCACCACTGGGATCCAATGACAATTCGACTAGAGTGCTCAGGTATTTCAGTAGTGTGTGGGCGGTGTGCATCGCAGACCCAGTCTATAAACTCACTCCTCGCATTCAACTGGTGCGTGACATTGCTGTGTTGGCGGAGACACGTAACTCGTCTTTGTCGACGGAGCTGGAGCAAAAGTTTTTGCGCCTTTACTGTGTGTTGAGAATAAAACATTTCAACCGTTTTTACGCGTCTTCAATCATCTGAATCTTGACAGGGGGAAATGGTATGTGCGCAATTTACATAACTTCTTAATTTGTTACTTTTTGCATTGAAATTCTAAATACGGGAAGTAAATTTTCCCCATTTCGGTGTTATTATTAATATTTGCCATCCTCATTGGTAAATGTAATGTTCACGCATTAATGTAATGTTCAACCTTTACTCGACGATTTGAGAGGTTTCCTTTGAAAAATGAAAAACATTAAGCTTTTTATTGCCTTATGTCCATAACCTCAACCTGGTCCTACCATCTATCCATTCCGTTTGAATGTATACGTTTATAAAGTTTATCGTTTGTTACTACGTTATTATAACAATGTAATGCAGTATGTGCGGGAATGCATACTGTGGCTGCAAGAGAGGAATCCTAGGAATCTGTTGAGCCTTGGTGAAGAAGCAGATAGGTGGGTGGTATGGGGCAGACGCAGTTGGTTGGGTCACATGCTTGATAAACTTTCATGAAGTTTTTAACCTTCAAATGGCAGATTATTTTGTTAAAACAGCCTACTTTACCTATATTTAGGCAAGAGTCTAGGAAAGCAATGTCGTGATACACTATCTTACTATACCAATTGTGTACATAAAGGAAAATGTAGGCTAGTGTACAGTCTATGGGCCAATGCATGATTACCAAAGAGAGGCCATTTGCTTTCTCAAGAATCAGCCATTCAAAGTATAACAGGCATGCGAAGCCCCTTTCGTGTCATCCTCATACAATAATTGACTTTCTATTCACGATTTAGGAGTTTTATTTTTCTTTGTGACAATGTGTTATTACACAGCATTTTAGTGTTACATTTTACAGACGCCACTTGCTTTTCAAATGTCAGTTGATTACCACCTTGTTGAGAACCTAGAATCCCCTCCCCCTGGGATCCAGAGCCAAGACAACAAATCTGGACATGCTGAGACATGTGTCTGTCAGATTTCTTATAAACACTTTGGTGCAGTTTTCCAGAGAAATTAAGCCTAGTCCTGGGCTAAAAAAAAACCCTGAGTATAGTCCAATGCTAGAGTCAATTTGTGTGTGGGAATCCAACAATCAAGGAATAAATCCATTGACCTTATTTGAGTTCAGGACCTTTAGGATCATTATTTAGAGTGCCACGTTACTTTAAATTTGGAGCCACTGTATTGCTCTCTACTTTTGGAATCACCTTTAATGACTTGAACCATGTGGTAATGGATACATGTAGATTTTTCCCTGGATAGATTTATTTCTGGTTTGCCCTTTTCGATCAACATTTAATTCAGCCCTCTTCAGTTATGACTGTGCTTACTGAGCTGTAAACAACCAGCAAATTGAGAAAAAAATAACATACAGGAATGTTGTTCATAATAAATCCTACATGTCAGCATACTTTAATTCCTTGTACTGTTGTGTGTTGATAGTCAGATTTACAGTACCTGGGTAAAATGGGCTTTGCTGTTTGTGTATTTTCCACTTCAGACAGACTGTTTGAAGAACAGAAAGTAGTCGTGCTGTTGTTTTTGGCCAACAGAGAGAGTGTATCTCCATCCACGTGGGCCAGGCAGGCGTTCAGACGGGCAATGCATGCTGGGAACTCTTCTGCTTGGAACACGGTGTGGGGCCTGATGGAGTGTTCAATGAAGAGGATCAGGGGCCTAATTCCCGGACAGACCCCTTCAACACTTTTTTCCACACCGGAAGTTCTGGCCGCCATGTTCCCAGGGCCATATTTGTGGACCTGGAGCCAACGGTGGTTGGTAAGCAAAGTCAATTGTAACCTTTTGTTTTATTCTCCTCTTTCTCGCCATCCATCATCCATGTTTCGTGTGTGTGTGATTACACATGTGTAGTGTACATTTACATTTAAGTCATTTAG
Organism: Oncorhynchus gorbuscha; assembly: GCF_021184085.1. Classification (NCBI taxonomy): domain Eukaryota; kingdom Metazoa; phylum Chordata; class Actinopteri; order Salmoniformes; family Salmonidae; genus Oncorhynchus; species Oncorhynchus gorbuscha. The sequence goes on along the minus strand of NC_060175.1, from coordinate 87,345,544 downwards.
CAGACGCTCTTATCCAGAGCGACTTACAAATTGGTGCATTCACCTTATGACATCCAGTGGAACAGTCACTTTACAATAGTGCATCTAAATCTTAAAGGGGGGGGGGGGGGGGGGTGAGAAGGATTACTTATCCTATGCATATCTATACTCATGGGCCAGTCAGGAGTGCTAATTGGGAATTAATTCATGTGGGCGGGGACCTGTGCTGGATGGAGCATGGTATTCAAACGACAAGACCATTGGTGGTGGCGGTGATGACCCCCCTTTTTACACTTTCTTCAGTGAGCGTGACGCAGGAAAGCTTGTAGAAACTGCTGTGTTTGTGGACCTAGCCAGCTGTAATTGGTAAGTGGTGGTGTATAATATTGATACAAAGATGAAAAGAAAGTTTAAGTTAAAGCTGAAATATGTAACTTTTTGGGCGACCCAACAAAATTAACATAGAAATATGAGTTATAGATCTGTCATTCTCATTGAACGCAAGTCTAAGAAGCGGTAGATCTGTTGCATGTGCGGCGTTTCTATGCTTCCCATTTTTAAGTTTAGTTTTTGCGTCATTTACTTTCGGTTTTGTACACCAGTTTCAAACAGCTAGAATACAATATTTTTTGTTATAGAAAATATATTTCACAGCGGTTTAGATGGTACACTATACTTGCTTGTTTTGTCACATAAACTGAAATTATGCCAACTATTAGAATTTTTGCAAACAGGAAATGGCGGAATGATTTCTGCATAGTACATCTTAAAATGTTGAATAAATTAAATGTTTGTTAATGATACACACCCCAAACTTTCACAACAATAAAAACTGGGCCAACAAATAAAATTAACTAATAAAGAAAGCCCACACGCAGCATATGCTGCTCCAAAGTACAGACAAGTTGCCTGCAGTAGCCCTTGCCAAGTAATAAATCATTTAATTAATGTTACATAATATGGTGGGGCTGCTGATAAGCTCCAGTATATGGTAAGTAGTGTGCATTAATCAAAACACTAACTCCACTGTAACACATCTACAAGTGTTCTATGGAACATTAATAAATACTAGAAATCCTGATTGTTAAAATTGTCAGTGGTGGAAAAAGTACACAATTGTCATTATTTTCTAAATAACGGACAGCCGGAGGCACACTCCAACACTCGGACGTAATTTACAAGCATATTATATTGATTTAGTGAGTCCTTTAGATCAGAGGCAGAAGGGATGAGAACATGCTATATTGATTGAGTGAGTCCGTTAGATCAGAGGCAGAAGGGATGACTACCTGTTATATTGATAGGTGCGTGAATTGGACTATATTGTTGCCTGGGCATTCAAAATGAAATTAGTACTTTTAGGTGTCAAGGAAAATGTATCAGGATGTAGAGTGAAAGTAAAAGTAGTCAAAAATAGAAATAGCAAGGTAAAGTACAGATACCCCAAAAAACGACTTAAGTAGTACTTCAAAGTATTTTTACTTGGTTACTTTTACGCCACTGAAAATTGTGCGTCTACATTACACTGCTGAAAGACGCAAAGTACAGCTTTACAGACTACAAAAGAATCTGAGCACAGGACTGGGAACCAAGAGCAAATCAACAATTGTGGTAATTCAGGTGACATTTCCTGTTGATGTCCTATATTTGCTGAAGAGTAATTGTTTTCCCCCCTAGATGAGGTCAGGACTGGGATGTACAGGCAGCTCTACCATCCTGAGCAGCTCATCTCTGGAAAGGAGGATGCAGCCAATAACTACGCCCGTGGACACTACACCGTGGGGAAGGAGATCATTGACGGGGTCCTGGAGCGTATCCGTAAAATGGTATCACATTAAGACCTGATCTTTGTCATACAGTCAAAGAAAGGATTTGAGTCATAATATATTAATAATATAGGCTAATATAAAATATATTGGCTAAGGCCAATATATTGTGCATCCCTAGTGTTGATCAATAGTTTTTCTCCCTAGACTGACCAGTGCACAGGCCTGCAAGGATTCCTCATCTTCCACAGCTTCGGTGGAGGCACTGGCTCTGGTTTCACCTCTCTGCTGATGGAGCGTCTGTCTGTTGACTATGGCAAGAAGTCCAAGCTGGAGTTTGCCATCTACCCAGCTCCCCAAGTGTCCACAGCTGTGGTGGAGCCATATAATTCCATTCTGACCACCCACACCACCCTGGATCACTCCGACTGTGCCTTCATGGTGGACAATGAGGCCATCTATGACATCTGTCGCCGCAACCTGGACGTTGAGCGTCCATCCTACACCAATCTCAACAGATTGATCGGTCAGATTGTTTCCTCCATCACTGCATCCCTACGATTTGATGGTGCGTTGAATGTTGACCTCACAGAGTTCCAGACCAATTTAGTCCCATTCCCCCGCATTCATTTCCCCCTGGTCACCTACGCGCCAATCATTTCCGCTGAGAAGGCTTACCATGAGCAGCTTACCGTCTCTGAGATCACCACTGCCTGTTTCGAGCCATCCAATCAGATGGTCAAGTGTGACCCTCGCCATGGCATGTACATGGCCTGCTGTATGCTGTACCGTGGAGATGTGGTGCCCAAAGATGTGAATGCTGCCATTCAAAATATCAAGACCAAACGTTCCATCCAGTTTGTGGAATGGTGCCCCACCGGTTTCAAGGTAAGGAACATAATTGCCTCCCGCATATGATTTATATTGCAATAGATAAGTACTAAATTTCATCCTCGGTCTAAGGAGTAATTGATTTATTTTTCTTATTCCATCTTATCAGGTTGGGATCAACTATCAGCCCCCAACTGCTGTACCTGGAGGTGATCTAGCTAAAGTCCAGAGGGCTGTGTGCATGCTGAGCAACACCACTGCCATTGCTGAAGCTTGGGCCCGTTTGGACCACAAGTTTGACCTCATGTATGCCAAACGTGCCTTTGTGCACTGGTATGTAGGTGAGGGCATGGAGGAGGGAGAGTTCTCTGAGGCCAGAGAAGACCTGGCTTGTCTGGAGAAGGATTATGAAGAGCTGGGCAGAACAAGCACAGAATCTGATGATGATGAAGCAGGCGAGGAATATTAAGAACCGAAGAACCATGATGTCCTACCTGTCTATTAAAAATGTATTATTCCGTCTTCTTTGTATTCTTTCTATTTGTAACAATTCATTGTTGTATCTCCCTGCCCTGAACCAAAACAAGTTGTAAAAAACATATGGACAGCCAAATACACTTGTTTAATAATGTTGTGTTAATGTGTCAATTCCAAAGTGCCATGTTTTGCAATCGCAATGGCTTTCAGCTTCTGAATAAAGTCCGTCTGTGTACAATATTGCGCAAGATGTTTTTTTCTCAGCATATTTCATTGAAATTCATGATGAAGAACATGTTACAGCTGGGCCAAGCTTTACCTGGAGTAGACTGTATAACCTCACCCACATTCTGGTGACATGTTCTGTTTCAGTAATAATTTATTAAGGGATTATATTTAGTTTACTAAAAGTATATTATGAGTTTATAATAAAACTAACCCATTGCTGGTTGCATTCAGTGAGCTGATGACTGTTGCTACTGGTCTATGGATCATTACCGTGGAGCGCATAGCCTACCGAAGATCGCTAACGTTATAATTTGTGTCTAGCCTCAAAACTGTTACAATGTATCATGCATGATTACAAACCCCTCAGAGCTCGCCCATTTAGTGGCCACATCCAATCAAAATACTCCATCGGGGCTATTTAAAGAGAAAGTTCCGGCAGTGGTGGAGTCACCTGAAAATATCCTTCCGCGGTAGTAAACAATGGGACGATCTCAATGCATATCCCTGCCGTCCTCCCTCGTCTCCTTCTCAAAACCCATTGGAGAAGAAGACGAGGAGAGAGGAAGCGAGGAGTATCATTTGAGAGAATACTATAGATGGGTTTGCTGACAACGTCACGAAAACCGTGTGCACGCTTTGATGTGGCAGAAGTCCAGAACGGCCATGTGGGAAATCGTAAGTGGCTCGTTTCAGATACACCGAACAAAAATCTAAACGCAACATGCAACAATTTCAAAGATGTTATTGTGTCACAGTTCATATAAGCAAATCAGTCAATTGAAATAAATTAATTAGGCCCTATCTATGGATTTCACATGACTGGGAATGCAGATAGGCATCTGTTGGTCACAGATACCTTTAAAAAAAAGATAGGGGCATGGATCAGAAAACCAGTCAGTATCTGGTGTGACCACAATTTGCCTCATGCAGCACGACACATCTCCTTCACATAGAGTTGACCAGGCTGTTTATTGTGGAATGTTGTCCCACTCCTTTTCAATGGCTTTGCGAAGTTGCTGGATATTGGCGGGAACTGGAACACACTGTTGTACACGTTGATCCAGAACATCCCAAACATGCTCAATGGGTTACATACTTTATCTGGTGAGTATGCAGGCCATGGAAGAACAGGGACATTTTCAGCTTCCAGGAATTGTGAACAGATCCTTGCGGCCGTGCATTATCATGCTGAAACATGAAGTGATGGCGGCAGAAAAACGGCACGACAATGGGCCTCAGGTTCTCATCACGGTATCTCAAATTGCCATCAATAAAATGCAAGTGTGTTCTTTGTCCGTAGCCTATGTCTGCCCATACCATAACCTCACCTCCACCAGGGGCTCTCTGTTCACAACGTTGACATCAGAAAACCGCTCTCCCACATGACACCATACACGCTGTCTGCCATCTGCCCCATACAGGATTCATCCATGAAGAGCAAACTTCTCCAGTGTACCAGTGGCCATCGAAGGTGAGAATTTACAAACTGAAGTCGGTTACGACGCCGAACTGCAATCAGGTCAAGTCCCTGGTGTGGACGACGAGCACACAGATGAACTTCCCTGAGACGGTTTCTGACAGCTTGTGCAGAAATTATTTGGTTGTGCAAACCCACAGATTCATCAAATGTCCAGGTGGCTGGTCTCAAACCATCCCGCAGGTGAAGAAACCAGATGTGGAGGTCCTGGCCTGGCATGGGTACACATGATCTGTGCTTGTGAGGCCAGTTGGACATACTGGCAAATTCTCTAAAACAAAGTGGAAGGCAGATTATGGTGGCGAAAGGAACATTACATTCTCTGGCAACAGTGGTGGACATTCCTGCAGTGACCTTTTATTTCAGCCTAAGAAACATGAGACCAACATGTACGTCCTTTGTGTGGGTGAGCGGTTTGCTGATGTAAACGTTGTGAACCGAGTGCCCCATGGTGATGTCAACGTTGATAACCAAGTGCCCCATGGGCAACTTTCACTTTACATTTCTAAAGAAAATAATGTGCTTTTTACTCCCTACATTTTCCATAACACCCAGAAGTACTCGTTACATTTTGAATGCTTAACAGGACAGGAAAATGGTCCAATTCTTGCACTTATCAAGAGAACATCCCTGGTCATCCCTACTACCTCTGATCTGGCGGACTTACTAAACACATTCATCTTTCATAAATTATGTCTGAGTGTTGGAGTGTGCCCCTGGCTATCCGTAAATTTAAAAAAATAAGAAAATGGTGACGTCTGCTTTGCTTAATATAAGGAATTTAAATTGATTCATACTCTTACTTTTGATATACCTGAGTATATTTAGACTTGCTACCATTCAGCCACAATAGCATTTGTGAGGTCGGGCACTGATGTTGGGTGATTAGACCTGGCTTGCAGTCGGGTTCCAATTCATCCCAAAGGTGTTCGATGGGGTTGAGCTCATGGCTCTGTGCAGGTCAGTCAAGTTCTTCCACACTGATCTCGACAAACCATTTCTGTATGGAAATTGCTTTGTGCACGGGGGCATTGTCATACTGAAATAGAAAAAGGCCTTACCCAAACTGACTTGCCTAGTTAAATAAAGGTTCAATTGAAAAATAAAAAACTTAAGATTAAGATTTCCCTAAGGGAACTAGCCCAAACCCTAAAAAACAACCCCAGACCATTATTCCTCCTCCACCAATCTTTAAAGTTGGCACTATGCATTGGGGAAGGTAGCGTTCTCCTTGGATCCACCAAACCCAGATTTGTCCGTCAGACTGCCAGATGGTGAAGTGTGATTCATCACACCAGAAAACGCGTTTCCACTGCTCCAGAGTCCAATGGCAGCAAGCTTAACACCGCTCCAGCTAACGCTTGGCATTTTGCATGGTGATGTTAGGCTTGTGTGCGGCTGCTTGGATTTGGAAACTAATTTCACGAAGCTCCCAACAAACAGTTATTGTGCTGACGTTGCTTCCAGAGGCAGTTTGGAACTCGGTAGTGAGTGTTTTATCTGAGGACAGATTATTTTTACGTGCTGCGTGCTTCAGCACTCGCCAGTCCAATTCTGTGAGCTTGTGTGGCTTACCACTTCACGGCTGAGCCGTTGTTGCTCCTTAATGTTTCCACTTCACAATAACAGCACTTACAGTTGATCGGGGAAGCTCTAGCAGGGCAGACATTTGACGAACTGACTTGTTGTAAAGGTGGCATACTATGACGGTGCTACATTGAAAGTCCCTGTCCCCAGTCCACCTGGTCGTGCTGCTGCTCCTCCTGTTTCAACTGTTCTGCCTGCGGCTATGGAACCCTGACTTGTTCACCGGATGTGCAACCTTGTCCTGGACCTGCTGTTTTCGACTCTCTCTCTACCGCACCTGCTGTCTCTAACTCTGAATGATCGGCTATGAAAAGCCAACTGACATTTACTCCTGAGGTGCTGCCCTGGTGCACCCTCTACAACCACTGTGATTATTATTATTTGACCCTGCTGGTCATCTATGAATGTTTCAACATCTTTGCCATGTACTGTTATAATCTCCACCCGGCACAGCCAGAAGAGGACTGGCCACCCCTCAGAGCCTGGTTCCTCTCTAGGTTTCTTCCTAGGTTCCTGCCTTTCTAGGGAGTTTTTCCAAGCCACCATGCTTCTACATCTGCATTGCTTGCTGTTTGGGGTTTTAGGCTGGGTTTCTGTAGACCGCTTTGTGACATCGGCTGATGTAAAAAGGGAGTTATAAATAAATTTGATTCACTGAGCTCTTCAGTAAGGCCATTCTACTGCCAATATTTGTCTATGGAGATTGCATGGCTCTACTTGATTTTATACACCTGTCAGCAACGGGTGTGGCTAAAATGGCCATATCCACTCATTTGAACGGATGTCCACATACTTTTGTATATATAATGTATGTCCTCCATCTTTTTCAACATTACATAATCATTTTAAAATTTATGCTAAATTCAACACAAAGGTGTGTCAAAACAAACGTGTATTTGCATATTTATATATTCATGTGTGCATGACAAATTTGAATAATTTTAGAACTATATCTTAGAGTAATCACAATCCATGTAATAAAATCCTGTAATTTATATTGATTTAAAATGTCTAACATGAAGTAGGGTTGATTTCTAAGGTCATAGAAATGAGTTGGCAAACATAAAGAGGTTTTAGAAAAACTAAATGGTATCTACTTTTTTAGGCGGACGTAGTCACTGCCTTAGAACATTCGTTTCGCTGTGTTTGACTGAACTGCCTCGTATGTTGATCCCGATTGCCTTCTGGATAACCTGACATTGGAAAATTAGAAGGATAGACCTCCCGACAGATCATAGCAAGGTGACATTGTTGTGATCAGCCTACCTGTGTTTGAGCTCTAAGATTGGACCACGAAGATGACCCAGCCTCGGCCGGACGAGTTCAAGCCACCTCCGGAGTGCCCAGTCTTCGAACCAACCTGGGAGGAATTTGCCGATCCTTTTGCTTTTATAAATAAGATCCGTCCAATTGCGGAAAAAACGGGCATTTGTAAGGTCCGCCCGCCTCCGGTAAGTGTGGTCGAGTTGCTGAATGGTTCAACTGAATCTTTAAAACCATTTTAACAACAAGAAGACTGACATCTACCATACACTGGGGGTTTAAAGGGACATTTTCAACATGGCGGATTAAGGTTTTTTTTTGCTGATTCTTTTGTGTATCATTCAAATGTTTATTTAGCTAGCTACATAATCTAGCTAGTTACCTGACCAGCGGAGTGTATTTGTGTAGCAACGGGAAACGTTGGTAAAAATGTATCTTGGTGCTTAACTGTGCTTAACTGAAAACGAAACGCTACAACACCGGCAAGCTAGCTAGCTGATTTTAACGAGTCGTGAGATGTATCTTTCGCTAACGACTGATCAAACTAGTAGTATCTGGCACATTGACCGTCAGCGAAATCAGGCAGTTTAGTGTAAAAACGACAAACGAGCCATCGTTAGTACTACATAAAACAGCGTTTCAATAAATAAAATGTACATTTACATAACATTAGCTAGCTACAGACTGACATGGTCCATTAACGTTACAGTAGCTAACTTGACTGGCAGGTGGGAATTAATGTCTAGCTAGCTTGCTAAATTGGCTAGTTGTGTCGTTAGGGGAGAAAACAATAGACATTGTTAATAACATGAAAACTTAAAACATTTCTTGACAATGTATCACTGGTAATGCCAAAGCCAAACAGTCGTACGGTTAGTGTTACGGAGACGAGTGATGTTTATTGTTGAATGTTGTTTTTGATGACGTCATTCAGACAAACTTCTATCTTACCCATAACTAAGGATCACCTGTATTCATTAGTCTTGTTTGGTTTAGCCTAAACTTAAATGATTTATCGGAAAATATTTTTTTTTACCCGTGTTGACCTTTTTTTAAACTGAAATAAAAACCATGAATAACCAAAGAAAGAAGTAATCCATATATGAATAATACTCACAATAATAATAATAATACTCACTCATAACGCATACATTATTGGTTATAACTATCAATCAATATCGAATGGCGTCAAAAATGAGTGTTAATAGCTAAGTAATTGGAAAGATGTCTGGAGATATCCTGGTGAAATAGGATGTTCACTCAGTAGGCCCGACAGTTTTTGGGTGTTGTCCTCCATGTTGGCTTTGTGGTAAACCGGAGCTGTTGAGTTCCATCTGGCCATTTTGTTGGTGATGTTAGTTAGGCTAGTGTGTTTTTAAGATAATAAATCAATAATGTTGTATGCTCTACAATGCTTATATTGTAACCCTTAATAACTAATTATATTGAAGGGGGAAAAGTACCGTGACCTATTTATATGTGAAATTATGTGAATAATTCTACATGTCTGCAATACCTCCTTTCAAAGAGACTCCATCTACCATACATAAATCCAAATGACTTAGGTCCTGCCAATGGAAAGCGTTTTATTTTTATTTTGATGTAACTCAGTGACAACAGTAGACCCATAGACAGACTCAGACTTGTAGGCTAAACATCTGTTACTGACAGGTGTTCCATATGGGACAATGACTGGTTTATTGTAAGATATCCCCATACTGCTGGGTAGATGTGGTACAGTTTGTATAATTTAGTGAACTATGTGTATTTCAGCTAGTAATTTAACTACATTTTGCAGTAGCTTCGTGGTAGTTGAACTAAATTTTTAAATCTTGGTACGGTTTTTGGTAGTAAACGTTTTGCAATGTAGTGATGTAGCCAACTACTGGAACTACACACTACTTTTTTTGCTAAAATAAAATATGGGTGAAGTAGGCAATAATTCACTTTTTCAGCTTCAGACCTGCCCAATTCTCACTTGAAGATATATTTTGTAATTTGATAAATTACACGTTCTGTTAACATCTGACCCCAGAGTGATCTGTCTTGCAATGTGTAGTCCATGAGATTTCAAATGTAGTTATGATAATTTATCACTAAGTAGTTAAGATGTAGTGAGCTACTTTTTCAAAGTAACTTCAGTTAAGTAAACTATTTTTCTTAAGAGTATATTTAGTGTAGCTTAATTTATTCCAGTGTGAAGTAATTGGAAGCTTGGTAAACTATATTTTCAGAGGAGCTTCCCCAGCACTGACAATAGGCCATTTTATGATATTATGTGTCCTATGGAATGCAAATTCTAATAATGTTGTTGTTGTATGCTCACAGGGCTGGCAGCCCCCATTTGCATGTAATGTTGATAGACTGCACTTCACTCCTCGGATACAGAGGCTCAATGAACTGGAGGTAAGGAGGTCACTTTGCATTATGTGTAACCTAGGTCTTAGTTTCCATATACAATACCCTTGATGATATGCAGTATGCGTCCCTTTGAAACCCAGGCCCATAGAGGGGAATAGGACTGATTGGTCAGGGTCTCGGTCAATGCAATTGTCTAGTTGACGAAGCACTGAAGGTTGCTGTTGTGCCTACCATTATTAATCACCCCTTTCAGAAGCTTTAGTGAAAGGAAGGTCAAAGGTTGCTTGTGCAGGAGTCGGTCAGCAGAAATCTTGTCTTTTCAGTTTGCAAATATTTGTTTGTTGCATCACATTGCTGAGTCAGGAGACTGATTATCACCTCTGTGATTTTCTACATTTCAATTCCTACAGTGGCTGTTAGATATCACCTAGTGTATGTTCCCCTTTCCTAGGCACAGACCAGAGTCAAGCTTAACTTCTTGGACAAGATTGCAAAGTTCTGGGAGTTGCAGGGGTGTTCTCTGAAGATTCCTCATGTAGAAAGGAAGATATTGGACCTTTATCAACTCAACAAGGTTGGGTGTTTTAGTATTGTTTCAAACTACTATGCATTTATTCAAACTACTATGCATTTATTCCATCTTAAATGGTATTTAACAGCATCCACTGACTATAATTAACTTTGACACATTTTATTTCAGAATGTTGCAGATGAGGGTGGATTTGATATTGTGTGTCGCGACAGACGATGGACGGCGATTGCACTTAAGATGGGCTTTGCTCCAGGCAAGGCTGTGGGCTCTCACCTACGGTCACACTATGAGAGAATCCTCTACCCCTACAACCTCTTCCAGAGTGGAGCTAACCTCCTGGTAAGTTGGACAAATGCCCTAACACTCATGGTTAATCTGTCTGCGTCTGTTCACATTGTACTCGGGGCTTTATGCACTAGCTAATGCTGTGTTAAGCGCCTGGCTGGCTCATCTGTAGGCAAGTTAAGCACTGTTCAACCATAGTTCTAGTGCTGTTATTGTGGAAGTACTGTATGTTTGTCTAATGTGAGGATCATTTTCAATATTGAATAAATGGATTGAAAACTGCAGAGAAAGTGTATTGAGTCAATATAGATTGGGTCTTTGTTGTTAACTTTGCAAGCTCTCTCTTGCTTTAGGCACCAGAGCTTGCTTCCAAGCTGATGCGTTTAGTGTCTGCCCCTGAACTTGACACGGTATGGCTGCCTCATGGTTATTATCTAAGAATTTTAAAAAATGGCACATGTGGTTATGGCATATGTGCCATAGGAGTTTTTGGTTACACAGAAATGTTACAGACCATTCTTTGCTTCAAATAGTCTCATTGTGCTTTGTCTGTGCACCACTGATATAGTCTGGGTGTCCTTGCTGCCATAGGCATGTGTTCCATGTCTGTTATTGTTTGTATGTTTTGTCTATATTTGTAATAGATTAACTGCATGTATTGTATAACATTACATTGTAATGATATCACTAATGTTCTTATTCTATGGTGCCTATGCCTGCAGTTTGTCCAGAAGCCAACCCTGCCACTTGACACAAGTGACAAGGAGTACAAACCCCATGACCTGGCCGAGAGGCAGCAGTTTGTCCAGCCAGCCGTGTCCTGCTGCAACAGCGCCCGCAGAGCAAAGCGGATGAGAGCTGAGGTGGATGCTCTTGTCGAACAGAGCCTCACACACTTGTCAGAAGAACTCCTCATAAACCCAGTAATTCAGATTGCAGAAACTACCCTGTAACCAACTACCTTACTCTATCTCCTTCAAATCCTTAAGTCACAAAATGGAGTGTAATTAGCTTAAAGCCTTGTGTGTTATCTTAATTATTAATGAAAGCATTGGCACATCACTGTTCTTTATTGCATATCAACTTTGTAACATCATTAGTGGTAGTTACAATAGTTAACTAGAACTCTATTTCCATTCACAGTCCAGTTGTGTGAAGACCGAACCAGGAGCTGAACCCTGTGAGAACAGACCAAATCTGAGGAGGAGGATGGGCTCCTTTGTTGCCAAGCCCGAGCCAGGTCAGTACCAACAAGGCTTTACTTTAACCACAAAAGAGTTAAAACAATATTTGTGATCGGTGCCAATAT